>NC_069678.1:70930613-71555613 GCF_023699985.2 Odocoileus virginianus | reverse complement strand
CTTCTTTAAGAACTTGTCCATTTCTTCCAAGTTGTCCATTTTATTGGCATAGAACTGCTGGTAGTAGTCTCTTATGATCCTTTGTATTTCAGTGTTGTCTGTTGTGATCTCTCCATTTTCGTTTCTAATTTTGTTAATTTGGTTCTTCTCCCTTTGTTTCTTAATGAGTCTTGCTAATGGTTTGTCAATTTTGTTTATTTTTTCAAAAAACCAGCTTTTAGCTTTGTTGATTTTTGCTATGGTCTCTTTAGTTTCTTTTGCATTTATTTCTGCCCTAATTTTTAAGATTTCTTTCCTTCTACTAACCCTGGGGTTCTTCATTTCTTCCTTCTCTAGTTGCTTTAGGTGTAGAGTTAGGTTATTTATTTGACTTTTTTCTTGTTTCTTGAGGTAGGCCTGTAATGCTATGAATCTTCCCCTTAGCACTGCTTTTACAGTGTCCCATAGGTTTTGGGTTGTTGTGTTTTCATTTTCATTCATTTCTATGCATATTTTGATTTCTTTTTTGATTTCTTCTATGATTTGTTGGTTATTCAGAAGCGTGTTGTTTAGCCTCCATATGTTTGAATTTTTAATAATTTTTTTCCTGTAATTGAGATCTAATCTTACTGCACTGTGGTCAGAAAAGATGACTGGAATGATTTCAGTTTTTTTGAATTTACCAAGACTAGATTTATGGCCCAGGATGTGATCTATTCTGGAGAAGGTTCCGTGTGCACTTGAGAAAAAGGTGAAGTTGATTGTTTTGGTGTGAAATGTCCTATAGATGTCAATTAGGTCTAGCTGGTCCATTGTGTCCTTTAAAGTTTGTGTTTCCTTGTTAATTTTCTGTTTAGTTGATCTATCCATAGTTGTGAGTGGGGTATTAAAGTCTCCTACTATTATTGTGTTACTATTAATTTCCTCTTTCATACTCGTTAGCGTTTGCCTTACATATTGCGGTGTTCCTATGTTGGGTGCATATATATTTACAATTGTTATATCTTCTTCTTGGATTGATCCTTTGATCATTATGTAGTGTCCATCTTTGTCTCTTTTCACAGCCTTTATTTGAAAGTCTATTTTATCTGATATGAGTATTGCGACTCCTGCTTTCTTTTGGTCTCCGTTTGCGTGGAATGTTTTTTTCCAGCCCTTCACTTTTAGTCTGTATGTGTCCCTTGTTTTGAGGTGGGTCTCTTGTAGACAGCATATATAGGAGTCTTGCTTTTGTATCCATTCAGCCAGCCTTTGTCTTTTGGTTGGGGCATTCAACCCATTTACATTTAAGGTAATTATTGATAGGTATGGTCCTGTTGCCATTTATTTTGTTGTTTGGGGTTCACGTTTATACCACCTTTCTGTGTTTCCTGTCTAGAGAAGATCCTTTAGTGTTTGTTGAAGAGCTGGTTTGGTGGTGCTGAATTCTCTCAGCTTTTGCTTGTCTGTAAAGCTTTTGAGTTCTCCTTCATATCTGAATGAGATCCTTGCTGGGTAGAGTAATCTAGGTTGTAGGTTATTCTCTTTCATTACTTTAAGTATGTCCTGCCATCCCTTTCTGGCCTGAAGGGTTTCTATTGATAGATCAGCTGTTATCCTTATGGGAATCCCTTTGTGTGTTATTTGTTGTTTCTCCCTTGCTGCTTTTAATATTTGTTCTTTGTGTTTGATCTTTGTTAATTTGATTAATATGTGTCTTGGGGTGTTTTGCCTTGGGTTTATCCTGTTTGGGACTCTCTGGGTTTCTTGGACTTGGGTGGCTATTTCCTTCCCCATTTTAGGGAAGTTTTCAGCTATTATCTCCTTGAGTAACTTCTCATGGCCTTTCTTTTTGTCTTCTTCTTCTGGGACTCCTATGATTCGAATGTTGGGGCGTTTCACATTGTCCCAGAGGTTCCTGAGGTTGTCTTCATTTCTTTTGATTCTTTTTTCTTTTTTCCTCTCTGCTTCATTTATTTCCACCATTTTATCTTCTAACTCACTTATCCTATCTTCTGTCTCTGTTATTCTACTCATGGTTCCCTCCAGAGTGTTTTTGATCTCATTTATTTCATTATTAATTTTTAATTGACTTTTTTTAATTTCTTCTAGGTCCTTGTTAAACCTTTCTTGCATCTTCTCAATCTTTGTCTCCAGGCTATTTATTTGTAACTCCATTTTGTTTTCAATATTTTGGATCATTTTTATTATCATTATTCTAAATTCTTTTTCAGGTAGATTCCCTATTTCCTCCTCTTTTGTTTGACTTGGTGGGCTTTTTTAATGTTCCTTTACCTGTTGGGTATTTCTCTGCCTTTTCATCTTGTTTAGATTGCTGTGTCAAAAAATAAAAAATAAAAAAAAGGAAAGAAAAAAAAAATTTTTTTTTAAAATTAAAAAAAAATATACATATATATCTAGGAATTTCTCTGGCGTTGTTGCGGTCAGTGTAGATTCAGTTCAATTACAGTTAGCTCCTCTTTCCAGCTTACACTTCTCGATACCTATAGGCCCCTTCCGGTGTAGTTGGTGTTACCTTCAGGGATTTTAATCTGTTGTACCAGTCCTTTCTGAAGGGGTTCCCTTTGTTTATTTGGCTTCTGTTTGCCATCTCTTCGGTGTCTAATTTCCGCCGTGACACAGGCGGGTGGAGGTGATCTCTTATTTAGGTTCGCTAGTTCAGTTCAGTCCTGCTACGGGGAGGGCGGGTCGCTGCAGACAGATACCGCTCTGTGTGGATAGCACTCACCGGCCACACTGGGTTTGCCCCGCTCACGGGTGTCAGTGCTTTCCCTGTCTACACTGCTCAGGCTCCCGGCTGCTCTGTATGGAGCGGGCCCTGCGTTGAGTGCGGTTCCAGTTTTTGGGTACTCCACAAAATCGCGGATTCGGTTGCACCTGCGTTTTGTGCCTTCCCCGGCCTGAGCGGTTCAGGCAGCCAGAGGCTTGGGCGTACTCTCCCCGGGTGCAGCACGTCTTTTCCCTCTGCGTAGAGCGGCCCAGGCAGCCAGAGTCTTGGGCGCAATCTCCCCGGCTTGGGCGCAATCTCCCCGGCTACGGCACGCTTTTTCCCTCCGCGGCCCCAGCGCGCGCCGCCAGTCGGGTCTCAGGATGTCTTTAGATAGGAACTAGGGGGGCCTGTTTGCAGTGTGGGAGGGGGTGGCTTCTCAGGGGCTGAGTTTGCCCTTTTCCCCTCCCCCTTGCCTCCTACCTCCAGCGGGGATGGGCCGGCTCTTTGGAGTTTCTCAGTCCCTTTGTTTTGCGAAGAACTGCCGGCAGTGTGTTCTGGCTGGTTAATTTTGACCCTTGCTATCCCACAGTTTAAAAAAGCTCCTTCCGATTGCTCTCAGGGCCTTCGGGCCGGTCCTTACCCTAAGCAATGCCGCCCGCTCCTCTCCATTCCGCCCCCACTTGTTGCTGGTGGGTACGGGCATCTGGGGTACTTTTCTGCTGGGAGTTGCTTTTAGGCACGTAATCTGTGGGCCTTGTTTAATTTTTCCTACCAGTTAGATTGCCGAAAACTTCCCCCAGTCCCGCCAGTGCGAGGGTTTCCTGGTGACTGGAAACTTCCTCTATTAAGACTCCCTTCCCAGGACGGGTCTCCGTCCGTAGCTCTTTTGACTCCCTTTTTATCTTTTATATTTTGTCCTACCTCCCTTCGAAGACAATGGGCTGCTTTTCTGGGCGCCTGATGTCCTCTGCTAGCGATCAGAAGTTGTTTTGTGAAATTTGCTCAGCATTCAAATGTTCTTTCGATGAATTTGTAGGGGAGAAAGTGTTCTCCCCGTCCTATTCCTCCGCCATCTTTTCATGGGACATTTTAAGGCAGAAGTTTGAAACAACAGTGGACGAGGAGCCAGGAATGAATAGGCTCAAGACCATGCTTTGCTACCTTACAGTTTAAAAAATTAAAGTGCCCCACAGATAGCTTCAGTGAACCAACTCAGTGAACTTGAATTGGAGCAAATTCCGGGAGATAATGGAGGACAGAGGAGCCTGGTGTGTTACAGTCCATGGCGTTGCAAAGAGTTGGACATGAGTTAGCAACTAAATAACAACAATTATAATGTTGCCATTTATTGAGGGGAATAAAATTTGGAATCAGACCCCCAGGGCTTACAGTACTGACTCTGTCCTTAATGTGAAATCTGACCCTGAGCCTCAGGTGGAGACCTCAGTTTTCTCACTTGGGCAATGGCTCTAAGCTATGCCTGTCATAGGGGTGCTGTGGAATCCATGAGATGGTGTTGGTAACCTATACAGTACACTGCCTGGCTTAGAGAAGGTGACTAATGAACGTTAGTCACCAACGTTTGCTACAGTAATTGCAGAACATGGGCTCAGTAGCACGGCTCCTGGGATTTAGAGCACAGGTCCTGTAGCTGTGACCATGGGCTTAGTTTCTCTGTGGCATATGGGCTTTTCCCAGATAAAGGACTGAACCTGTGTCCCTTGCATTGGCAGATGGATTCTTTACCTCTGAGCAACCAGGGAGGCGCTATAACACTGCTTTACGTTTGCCACGTCAGTGCCTGACACAGGTTGTGCTGAGTATAGATGGTTCTCTTCCTCTCAGACAAATGTCACTTTCAATCCTGGCATCATTTTTGCAGAGTATTTCTTTTCTTGTCAACTTTAGTCTGACTTTTTCTCTCCCAAGGAGCTTAAATCCTCTCCCTGAGTCTAAAGATTGTTTTTCCTGACTGGGGCACCTCAGGCCAGCTGTTCCCTTGGGAGGGTCACAGGCAAGTGAGGCATGTGCTTGTGTGCTGAGGTTGTCGATGGTCTTGTGTCAGGTCTAGGGACCCAGGGCATATGATCACCTGGCCCCATCACTCCAGGTCACTCATGGCTTTGTGGTTGCCTTTGGTAATGCATGTAGAAGGAATGAGTAAGTCTCTTGTACTCTCTCTCTCTTTCTTTCTCACACACACACAGGCATACACGTGTGCAAGTTCCCAGTGATTCACATCCTCTCATAATGACAGCTGGATGACCGTGGAAAGCTGGATGGCTCTGGGAGTGGGGGCCAGTCAAGTGCATCTCTCAGTTCCCGAAGTGATCCTGTGGTCGCAGTGACTCATAGCTCAAGATGCAGAGAGAGGGAACAAGAGAGAATCATGATCGGTTTGGCTCTGGCAAAAGATCTTGGAAGCTGTGAAGCCTGAAGAAAAATCACATTTCTGGGCCTTTGAGAGAGCTATGAAATCCTCTAAATTTTAGATGAGGCTGTCTTCTGGGATCAGTCATCTCAAGGAGAGAAGTCATTTTGTTACTAAAATCTACACTGGAATCATAATAGCTCATCATGCTATGCATTTGTAGGCTCCTGGTCCACCGAGATCATCTGGCAGAAGTCTTGAGTTCAGTTGCAGAATTATTTCCCAGGCTGGGCTCTTTCCAGTCCACAAACAAGGGTTTAACCATCCCCAACCTGTTTTAAAAGGTGCTAATAATTTCCAAGTGTCTTTTGGGTCCTCTGTGGGCATTCCGTATGTTTTTCTGTTAACCCTGTCCACTCCTGCATGAGACACATGTTATTGTCCTCACCTCTCGGAGTGTGTAAGACTCTGGTTTAAATGATTCATCCAAGACCTGACGGTGGCAGAGCCAGGAACTGAAGCCTGGTTTTCGTTTCCAGAAACTAATCTCCTCCTGCTGCAGCACACAGGCCACAGCTGTGGTCCTTCCTCCCATGAGCTCTGCAGTCCTGTGCGTCAGACCCTCTGCTAGCCTTGGTGTCTCATCACATGGTCACCCGCAGCGTGGCCACCCAGACACAACTTACAGAGATGAAAGGAAAGTGTGGTGAAGGGTGTGACATTGGGCAGGATTCAGGTTTTCTCAAAGTGAGGGGTTTGGTCAGATAATCTCTTGGCTTCATTCCTACTTGAATGGTTTAGAGAAGTGGTTCTCAATACAGGCTGTGCATTTAAACCTCCTGGGAGAACATTTCAAAAACACCAATGCCCAGGCTTCTTTCTAGAGACTTTGGTTTAATTGGTCTGGAGGGGGGCCCAGACACAAATATTTTTTAAAGCTTGCCAGGCTTTAAAAATGGGCAGAAAGGCTTGGGTCTTCCTAGTTTAGAGTTTCCTGACCTTTCCACTCTTCCGTCTTATTGCTAAAAAATCATTGACTCACTGCGCAAGCCAGAAACTTGCAGGTCAACTTTGTGCTCTCCGCAGTAACATCCAGTCTAACAAGTCCTTCTGTCGCCACTCTTCTCCGTTCTTTCCTGCTCTCTTCTAAGAAGTCACCATTATCTTTCTCCTCTGCTGTTGAGATAGCCACTCTGGTGGATCCTGGTGGTTACCAGTCACCATCATCCATCTGTCTCCTTGTCCTTATGAGAAACTTGATTTTGGGCACAAATTCATCTCTCTCCCATGTGGCTAGGGGGATGCTGCCACCACTCCTAGTTGAGGGATGGAACCTAACAAAGCCAGCCTGGGCATGGTACGCCCTTGGCAATTGTTGTTTATCTAGGTTTGAGCTTGTGACCTTAGTGGCCTAATTAAACTGAAAGAAGGGGAGGATTTATAATTTCTTCTGGAGGTAGCAGAATCTTCCTCTCCTCTGCTGGATATGAACCAGGAAGCATACAGACCAGGTTTCCACTGTCAGCCATCCTGTGAGTATCAAGGGAAACAGCTTTAGGGTGACGTGGTTTGGAAATACATATGTCCAATTATAAATATTTATCTAATATATTAAATGTAAATTTACCTATACAACATGTCATGCTAAGGTTGTTTCCCTTCATAGTATAGGTTACCATGATATATAGTAAATATTATATTACATATATATTTTATATATAGATTAATAATGTGTGTGGAACATATCATATCAGACATGCAATAAATATGCAGTGAATCAGTGAATGGCCTCGTTATCTGGAATCAAGTCAGCCTGGGTCACAGTATATCTGGAACAGGTTTGGCAAACTTTTTCTATAAAGGGGCAATGTATATATATTTTAGGCTTTGTGGACTGTATGATCTCTGTTGCACTTGTTCAGTTCTGTGGCTGTGGAGCCAAAGTAGCCATAAAAATATGCAAATGAATGAACCAAGCTGTGTTCCAATAAAACTTTATTTATAAAAACAGGCAGTGGGCCTACTTTGGCCTGTGGGCTATATTTTGCTGAGCTATAATACAGTGGGGAGAAAAAGGTTGGATCAGATATAAATGACACATATTTGTCCTGCCTGTAGAACCTCTGGCTCCCATGACAGACATCACTAATCAATTAAGCCCCACTTTCAGGCAGCTAGACCTGCATTTGCTCTCACACACCTCAGTCAGCACAATCAATCAATTAGAACTGAGTGCAGCCTATTTGCCATCCCCCTGCCTAGATAATGTTCTTCATTCCTTACAAAGCCCTGGGGTTGGGAGCTCACAGCTCTGGGTTTTAGACTTGGGTTTTCTGCTAGTGTTCCGTGTGACATCATTCCAGATATTTTCTTTCTCTGCATCTCATTCATTTCTAATGGTGGGAGTTTTGTTGACAGCAACTTGAGAGATGACCTAGGCAAAGATTCCTTAAAAAAAAAAAAAAAAAAAAAAAAAGCCTGCCTGGTTTTACTCTGTGTTTGCTGTGTGGTCAATGAAGCAAGGAAAAATAATTTAAGCCAGTTGTGATAATAGAGCATTAGAACCTGGGCTCATATTTTTTCTTTTCCACCTTGCTGAGTTACTAAGGGCAGATCACAGCTTTAGTGGCAGAGAATGGCTGACATCCCATTCCAGAGTGCCACCTTTCCTCCCATTGTGCCACTTGTCAAGTTCTCCAAATATGCCCCTTTCACCTTCCATTTCAACATTATTTTCCTTCTGAGGCTCCTGACATGTTTAATTCCTTGGCTAAGCCCTCTCCCCGTCCAAATGTCGCCACCCTTGTCATACAATTTATTTTCTGGACACATATAAAATCAAGACTGAACATTTTTCTCTGCTGTGAACTCTTGAGAAATAGCCTTTGGAGCAGCCATCCATCACGGTGGCAATAATACTCGAAGAGAAAATTCTTTTTGATTTGTTTAGTATTTCTCATTCTAGATCAGATTTCATCAAGTGCAGCCTGTGTCAGCGAAAAGTGACCCCTTTGGGCATGTATCTATTCCTATCAATCAGTCAAGGAAAGGGGAAAGGAAATGACCTGAAGCATCTACCATGTGCCAGCCTTGGTGCTAAAGGTGGGTAATTAGTCTCCATTATGCTGATGAGACAATGAGCTCAGGGAAGTTTAATGACAGAGAGAAAATTGGAATGAGTGTTCAGATGCCTAGCTGTATTATTCAGGGTTCTCCAAAGATGTTCTCAGAAAATGTGTGTGTGTGTACATTTCCTCCTATATTTTTCTTCCTATCTATTTATCAACTATTGAGAGATTAATTTTAAGGAAGCAATTATAGGGGCTAGCAAGTCTGCAATCTGCAGGGCAGCCTGGCTGGCTAGGAATTCAGTTAAGGGTTATATTGCTGTCTTGAGTCTCAAATCCTCAGGGCAGGTCAGCAGATTGAAAATTCAGGCATGGTTTCCATGTTATAGTCTTGAGGCAGAGCTCCCTCTTCACTGGGAAACTTTGATTTTTACATTTAAGGTTTTTAACGGATTGAATGAGGCCCACTTACACTAAGGAGGATAATCTGTTTAAAGTTCACTGATTATAAATTTTTATCATATGAAAATCAAAAGACTTACATAGCAACATCTAAACTACTCTTTGCCCAAACAACTGGGTATCATTGCCTACCCAACTGACCCACAGAATTAACCATCGAATTAATCTACTCTTCTATTTCTCATACTCCCTCAGACTTTGACAAGCTCTGCAAGAGAGCTTAAGTTCTCTTAGATTTGGTTGATTATTTAGAGTGCACTCAAGGGCCAACACAGGATCTGGAACTTGGGGGACTCTCACTGAATGAAGGTAGCAAATAGCACCCTTCCACCAGGCATTTTGATCTTGCTTAAAGGGCTTTTCTGGCTCTTCTGTGCTCTGAGGAAAAGATCTGAATGTTCCAACATGCCTTCTAAGTCCCTCTGTTGTGGGGTATCTGCCACCTTCTGCAGCCTCCTTATGACCACTCACCTGCACACTTAGTGTTCTAGCTGCCATAACTTGATTTGTCATTTCTAATGGTCAGTCCTCTGTTTTATCCTCTGATTTCTCACATACCATTTTCTCTCATAGAAGCACAGTTTCCCCATCTGTCTACTGCCTGTTCTCACAAGAGGAACTCTGAGGTGATCCCTTAGGCCTCAGCAAAATTACAATTTTCTTGGGAATCTTTCCAAGTCCACAGTGTGGCTCTGATCTGCCAGTACTTAGCTAACCAGAGGACTCATCACACTGACTGCCTGGTTAGCTGTGAGTTTTATATAGATAGGGATGAGTCTCATATCCCTGGGCCTTTAGTACATGGAGTAATGTCTGACACATGGTGGATATTTAATAAATATTTGTTCAATATTGAGTGAGAAAGAAAAATACAACCTTTGATATTCTTTATCTTCTTCTCAGTGTTTATAGGTTTTTTTTTCCCCCAAGTAAATTACTGTCTGAATGTGAGTTCCTCCAAAAACCCATCATTATATCATAAATGTCCCTTATGAGGAACAATTGAAGAAGTTAAGAGGTGACCAGCTCTTCTCACTGGAATTCATGTCAGCCACATGATATGCTCTCTTCTTAGAAGTGGGATCTGGTGTGCTGGCCTGGGCCCAGGTCATGAAGGATGCATTTAGAGGTTGGATGGAAACATGGAATCATTGCCCCCATGGACTTGCCCTGACGCTACTCCAGGAAGACTGACAGGCGGATGACAGGTACGCACGTTCCAAATTACTTCGAGGTGGTCTCAGCCCCATTTACTGTCCCCAGGAGTCCAATCCAGAGTTTGATGCGGACACATTAGAAGCACACATGAAGACAATGATGTATATGTGTTTAGTCTGAACTTGTCCAGCATGGCTGCGTCACTGCGGAGAGCAGCTGCCTCGGAAAGAGAAGAAAGATGGGGGTGTTAATCATCATGGCAGGCCTGTTCTTACCCCTAAGCCTATCTGCCAAGGCTGCAGGACTGGTCACCATCTTAGGAGCCTTCATGTCACCCTCCTCTAAAAATGACATAGATGTCCTCTGCGTTGGAGAAAACTTAAGGAATTCAACTCAAGTCCGTTTACTTCAACATTTCCAGAACAGCTATGTTTTACTTGTTTAAAAAAAAATCTTTTGGGGCACTGAGGCTCAAAAGATGAGGAAAACAATCATGAGCAAGGAGAGAGACAGAGCTTGTTCTCAGGGAACTTAACTGTGCTATGCTGAATCTGTGCTCAGAGAAGGCGGAGTGGATGCTGCTCCCTATGTGCCCAACAGGGAGCGCAGCTGGGCAAACATTGATTTCACACCTAACACTCAGCCGAGTATTATACATCCATCTCCCAAACAAACCTTTCAAGAAGGTATTATTCTGGTAACAGATAAGGAAACAGCCTCAAAGTCCTTAGGAGACTTCCCAGCTTAAAGTCAGGAAGCAGTAGAATAGATTCAAACCAAAGTCAATCAGCTGTAAAGCCAAGCCTGTTCCTTACAGTGGTGCCCCGCTTTTAGTATCTGAAGCATCACCTTGACGATGATTGGTTGTTTATTTATCTAAGTCTTATAACAGCAGTGCATCCAGGACACACAAAAAAGGAGCATCTGGGCTGAATTTGAAAGGATATGTAGGAATCCATCATGAGGAAAATGCGGGGAGGGATTCTAGGCATTAACACAGCACTGCATTTGGAGTGTTGGATGACTGCTGGGGTCATGAGGTGGAGGGGCTGAAGGAGGGGCAGGGAATGAGCCTGCTAAGGGGGGAGATGGGCTAGTTGTGAAAGGAGTCTTCACAGCTTTCCTAGGGGACGGAAGTCATCAGTTATGTTTAAACAATAGAGTGACATAGAGGCAAGAGTAAGAAAGAGCCACAGAGGTAGTACACAGGATTGGCCAGTAGGGGGTGACAGAGAGTGCAGAGCTGGGAGAGCATTAGGAGGCCATTGCAATTAATCTGAGAAATAATGAGTCCTGTTGTGGACCCATTGGCTGGGGCAGTCTGATGTGTTCCGTCGGGGAGCTACTGATCAGGGGTTACTTACTAGTTTGTTAGGTAGAACTATTTTTCCCACGTTTCTCTTATATTGCAAACTCTTCGGATAATGGCCGAATTTCTTTTAGCTACATGAGGAAACAAAATAAATCACTCTATTTATGTAATTATAATGACACTGTAGGGGATACTGGGATGCATAGTCCAGATCTCACCTCTGTGCTCAAGAAATTATTCCTCTAGCTGCTGGGAGGGCTGCCAGCAGACAGCCCTCATTTCTTCGTCCTCTTTGAGAATTGCATCAGCTGAAGACAATGAAATATCCCTTCTGAGGTCATACTGCCTTCCTGGGGCAGCCACATCCAGTGATGTGGGTAGGGTAGGGTATAAATGCTTTGTCTGCTTCCCCTATTTTGGTGTATCTCAGAAAGTCCCTCCCCACTTAACAATGGCTGAGACCTCTGTTGAAACTGGGTGGCCATCCACATCTTCCTCTACCTGACCTTGTCCCCTTTCCTTTCATTCCCTTTTAGGATATGGGGTTCCTGAAAGCATTCCCAGATATAATTCATGCTTGCACACCCCCATCCCAGCCTGCTGCTTTGGGGACTATCTAGCCGCAAGTGGTAATTGCAGTCAATGTTATTTTTTGGTGCCTGACACTCTGAGAGGGATTTTATGTACATATTCCTATTTCATTCTTAACCATAATCATGGGTAGTATGTAGCCCTTAATAAAATTACTATACTGCTGTGGGGGCACCAAAGAATTTTCCTGTGATCCTAGGTAAACTTTAATCTTTCCCGGGAGAAGTCAGAACAGGGATTCCTAACCTCTTTAGATGTATTAGAAGCTGAGGCCTACAGAGAAATAATTTTCCTCAGATCTAGGAAAGTTGAGCAATTGTCTAACTTTCTAATCAATTCACATAGATATCCTCATTTCTGCTCATGTTTTTTAATACATTATTGACTGAGGGATTTTTGCAGAAATCAATGCCTGTGTCCAGTGATTTGTTATGTAAGTGACTATTGAAACACTCCTGCCAATAACTTTTATGTAACAAAAGACACATTAGTATGTCTCTGGTCAATAAGTTATTAATATACTATAGTCCAAGTAGGCTAGGCTGGACCTGGGATTTCTATCCCTTGGCTTGAGAGCTGGGCATTTATCAGTTGTTGTTGTTTAGTTGCTAAGTTGTGTCCTACTTTTTGTGGCCACATGGACTGCAGCACGCCAGGCTTCCCTGTCCTCCAATATCTCCCGGAGTTTGCTCAAGTTCATATCCATTTATCAGTTAGTGCCCACCTTTGACACTCTCACTCCAAATGTGTTGCCTGAGATGCAACGGCAAGGAATGGCTCTTAAACGACATCAGTGTCAGGGAGCCCTTTAGCATCTAACTCAGGGGTTCCAAACTGTTTTCTACACAGCTGCCTCAGGGGCTTGAGAAAAGAATAGGAGAAGAAAAAGAACAGAATAGAGAAAGTGGAATAGGTTCTGAGAGGGAAAGAAAAGATAAGAGGTTAGGGAGAAGAGGGGGTGGTGGGCGGGGGAGAGGGAGAGAGGGAGGGGCGCGGAGGGCAAGGGGAGGGCTGGTTACTCGAGGAAATAAACAATGGCGACTTTCCTGCCATGAGGCAGCCGGTTATTGGAGCTTTGAACTCCTCAGGACAGTATGCTTTATCATCTGGAATAATAAACGCAGACCTGGTGGCCCAGGGAGCAGGCCAGCCGCAGGCTAGGGGTGCAGCCCCGTGCCCCACCACAGTGGGCAGCCCGCTGTCTGTGTCTGCACCAAGGAGCCCAGGAAGGCATCCTCTGGGAGGCACCGGGGCCAAGAGGGCTCTCAGCTGGTGCTGAGTGAGCTTTTCAAAGTAAACAAGGGCTCCAGGGCCGGGGGGACCCTCCCGTTGGAGGTGCTCTGATGCGATGTGGGTCCTGGAAGGAGCTTGGTATTTTTAGTCCTCCAGTTGCTTTGAAAGCAAGAAAGGGGGGTAAGAAACAGGGCCACAGCATGCAATCTATTATTTTTTTAGGACATAATAGCTAACAGCTCCAAAAACATTCTGGATGTGCTCCACAGCTCATCAACGAACACATCACTGCAGAATGAGAGAAAGATAAACACCACATGTATCAGAGTGCTGACTGGTGTTGTGGGGGGATAGGGAGCCAGCTCTGAACTTGCCTCACCTGGAACCAATGACAGTCACTCACCTGTTGGTTCCTTGGTGCATCACCACCCTCCTCATTCCTTTAAAGAAAAGCATTCTGGTTCGATCAGACACAAGTTCAAGTCCTAGTTTTCTAGGCCACTAAGAGGTCATGGAAATCCTATAGGGTTGAGAGTCAGAGACCTGCCCTGCCCACTTGCTTGCTGTGGCCTTGGATGAATTACATGGTCCCCCTGAACCTGAAAAAAAGTGAAAGTGTTAGTTGTTCAGTCGTGTCTGACTTTTTGCCACCCCATGGACCGTAGCCGCCAGGTTCATCTGTCCATGGAATTCTCCAGGCAAGAATATTGGAGCGGGTAGGTGGATTCAGAAGTTTCCTTGAGTTTTAACACTAAACAAGCCTTCAGAAATAGAAGTAAAGAAGGTTCCCAAGAGGCCAGGTGAGTCCCAGTGCTCCGCACAAAATAAATATGTGCCGAGTAAACCCGTGAATAGGAGGTACAGCAGCGAGTGATGGCCCACTTTTACTTGCAAGTGTGGAAGGAATTGGACATTCTATTACGTGCCTGGTTGCTCAGATGGTAAAGAATCCACCTGCAATGCAGGAAACCCAGGTTCAATCCCTGGGTTGGAAGATCCCCTGGAGAAGGAAATGGCAAGCCACTCTAGAACTCTTGCCTGGAGAATTCCATGGACAGAGGAGCCTGGTGGGCTATTGTCCATGGATTCACAAAGAGTCGGATATGACTGAGCAATTAACTATCACTTGCAGCTTTGTAATTTCTAAACCTTCTGAAGGGGGAATGAAATTTTAATCTTGTGGTGGCAAACTGAGGCAGCCAGTCCTAAGAGCTGGTGGGTGAGTGGAGAGTAGACTGCAGTGGGCATGAGAAAGCAGGGAGCTAGCCAGCATGGATGAGAGTGTGAAGCAGTGCTCGCCCTGTGGGGAAAGGATGCTGGTCTAGGGTGTGGAAGACTTAGGCTTGCCAGCTGCTTGCATTGGAGCCTTCAGGCAGATCTGCACTTCCAGAAGCTCAGTCCCTCTTGGTGTTGATCCTTCCTTCCCCTTCTGCCTCAGCTGCAGTGTCGCAGGCCAGCCTCAGTGCATTCTGCCTTCCTGTCCATCCAGGGTGATCCTTCCAGCCTCCTAACTGTTCTCACTGCCCTTCAACCTTGCCCTGCTCCACTCCACTCTCCCCCAGGGTGAAGATCAGGTCAGGCCACTGTCTAGCACACAACCGTCAACTGTCCCTTTGTCTCAAGCTGATGTTAAGCTTTCAAGGCCTCCCTGAGGTCTGGCCCTCATTCACGATTCCAGTGTCAGCACCTGCATTTGCTCTTTTGCATGCGTCTTGAGGTTCCAGCCGCATTGGTCTCAGAAGGCTCCACCCTTTCCCAGACGTGTGCACCTTCATATGTGTTGTTCTTCCACACATGCTCCTCCAAACCTCATCTCAAGCATCTGCTCTGTCTGGAAGACAGAGCTCCGGAAGGCCTCTTGGAACAAATTGCTTCCCTCTGTACACAGCCCCACTCCAGGCCCCTATTGCCTGAAATACTCATTTGGGGAGATGGGCAAAAACAGAACCCTGAGAGAGCCAGGTTGTGGTCAGAGCAGCACCCCATGGCTATCATGGTTATCTGTGATTGTCAGGAGGTGATTAATTTATGGATGTATCTATATAATAGGGATATAAAGATCCTTCTCTTTTTAATCACAGGGCTATTGGAAGGATACAAGCAATGCAAAAATATTCTTTAGAAAGTAAAGTCTGTACACATTTGAGGGTTTGTCATTATAATGATCTGATTCTAAAAAGAAATGCAGAAACAGAATTTCTCCCTCTGTCTTCTCACTCCCTCTTTTCCTCCCTCCCTCTTCTCCTCCTTGCCTCCCTTCTCTTCCTTCTTCCCTATTCCTTCCCTTCCCTCCTCCTTTCTTGAGTGTTTGGCATTACCCAAAGCCCAGAGAAATACTAAAAAACATGGCAGACAAGATTTCCCCCCCCACCTCCCATGAAGCACGTTTTCTGTTAAAGAAACAAATACAGCAAACAAATAAGCATGGTGATTTTGATTAATGAATTACCAAGGGAACGCAGAAGCAGGTACCATAGGGTGCCTGGGAAGGGACGGTCTTCAGAAACTAAACAGCTGTCCACTCCCTCCCCCCACCCCCATCAGAGAGGGCAGCTATGAGCTGTGTTATTTGGACTTAGAGTATCAGAGCTACTTTGTACCTTTAAGTTTCCTTCTCTGCAGTATGGATGATTCCCATCTTGATGGAGAATTGTGAGGACTAAATTGCTAGGCCTGGGTTATGGCTTCCTAGGAATGATCTCCTGTACAAAGAATTTATTAAGCTTCCCCACCTCCCAATAATAGAGGGAGCTTTTGTGAGATCTTAAAGGAAGGGATGTGCAACCCAGGCCTCGTGTGCAAAGAAACAGCGTCTTCTTCCCCAGTGAGGGAGCACACACACCAGGCAACCCATTTTTCTTTGAAGCTCTCTGCATGGATTTCTAGAGCTTTCCCAAGCTCTGCATCATGGCTTCTTATGATCAACTGTGTTGAGGCTAACTTGGGGCCAGTCACTTTACCTTTCTTAACCTGTTTTTCCACCTGTAAAAGACCGTTAAAGTAGAAAATCATCCTTCAGTATCTTCCAGTGCCGGCACTCTCTGATTTTGGTTTGAGAGCACTTTTAGCATGGGAGTGTTTTGCCTCTCCAGCTAATGAGCTCTAATTAGCTTTGTCTATATCTATTATAAAAGCTGGGAGTAGACACTCCCTCCTTTTTGGGCCAGACCGAGGTCAGGGGTGGAGTCATGTTCCTGCTGTCAAGTACAGTCCTAACTGATGCACCAGTCCTGTGACAGACCTAGACTAAAAGAAGAACCCCACTCCTCCCCCATCTCCTGCAGGAGGCATCACTCACTCCATCAGTGTTTGAGACCTGACTTCCCTGAGGCACAGAACTGGTGAACAAAACAGGTCCTGGCCCCTGCCCTCACTAGGCTGCCATTCCGTCTGGGGAGACAGCCAGAAATGCTCCCGAGTAAGCCGAGACATAAAGAAAATACTGGTAAATTGTGATCAGTGCTATGAAGGGAGCCAGCAAGGGGCAGCGACTGAGAAAAATTATGAGAGAAACCATGCTGCATAGGAGGATCAGGGAGTCGGTCTGACTTGTGGACAAGCTTGTAGAAAACAGTTCACATTAAACCATGGAAATGATAATATGGTGCTGAAACCATTCTGGAAAGTAAGTGGAAGAAATGGTGAACTCTTTGCCTGGGAAACTTAAGACTGTTGAAACAACTTGCCCAGTGTCTTGAGGTGGGTCATAAGCAAGCCCAGGCTAGAATCTGGAGCCAGAAATGTTTCTTTTGCTTTCAAGTCTTTATCTTACTCCTTTTATTCTTCCTCTTGGATCACTTCCTCTCCATTAGATTGCCTGGCGAGGGGCAGAGTTGTTTTCAAAGAGACAGTCTTTGTGTCTTGGAAGAAGAATCAAAGGTCATCGAAAAGAAAACATGTGTCATACTAAAAGTGTCAATGCAAAATTTAAATTATACCATAAGATTAAGCTTCAAGCACTGCTGCTCTTCAATGGGTTCATCTACTGCATAGGCTTGTTATGTGCCTGGGGGACGAGTTGGAAAGCACTTTATAGATTGTAAAGTACTGTATACAAGCTAGGAATTATCGGATACCTGACCCCCACTCAGAGCCAATGAAGACTTTTACTCTTTTACCTTTAAAAGATCACTTCTCCCATCCCCTCTTTTCTCTGAAAATTAGAAAGAAGAGTGGTTTAGTTCTGGAGTGGTGAGAACTTCGACAAAGTGCTCTCTGCTCTTCCTTTCTTTTATCTTTTCTGGGGACAATTATCTGCAAGAAATGTGTCACTTTAAGCAGTCTTCCACATCTCATTTGGATAAAATGAATTATTACCATACCATTCTGTGCGCTTTTCCCCCTTTGTCTCTTCCAAGAATGTCTGTAACCAACTTGACAAACTACTGATTTCCACCAAAGTGATTTCAACACCTTTTAGACATCAGAGACCAAAGAGGTGAGAAGGACTGAAAGCAATGAGGAAAATCAGAAGTTTCTCATGGTTCCAAGATCCAAAGCTTCCTCCAGGCAGCCTTCCCAGGTTAGATAGCAGCAAATGAGGATTTACTCAATACCTACAACCTGCGCATGGAAATCATGTAGCTCCTATTTTGTTGTTGTTGTTGTTGTTGTTGTTTTTGTCCTTTCAGTCAATGACAAAGGTCTGTTCTGGGTATTGGGGTTGCAATGATGAGCCCTATGACTCAACAAGCTTTCAAAGCATAGAAGATGTAAATAAGTAAATATAAGTAATGGCATATGGCAAAAGTGGTATGAAATGAAAAGTTGTAAGAGTGTAGAGGAAGTAGGGGGAGATGACTTCCTGCTGGAGGGATGAGGAAAGAGCAGACCTTAATTTTGGATCCTGGAGAAGGCTGTATTTGAGCTGGTCCTTAGAGGTCATATAGATTGAGATAGGGTAGCAGATGCAGGTAGAAAAGATTACATCATCCAAAATGAGGTTGCTAGCACATTCCAAGGCAAGAGAAAGCAGGAACTAAAGAATAAAGAAGAATCTTTTAGAAAGGAAAATAGCCCAGTTTGCCTGCTGCATACAATACATGACAAAGATATGAGTAGATGTTTTAACAGAGAAAAAAATTGGACTTTGGTGAGAACCTTAATTCAAATTTAGGTCCATGTTACCCCATTAACTAATTGTAATCTTGAATACATCTCATCACCTCTCAGGATTTAGTGTATTTCATTCAGTATGAGAACAATAATGCTGTCATATGGAGTGGTGAAGATTTTAGGTCATATTTTCTGTGAAGGAGCTTAGAAGGGTGCTTGGACCAAAACATCAGCTCATACAATTGGGAGTCTTGTTTGGCTCTCTCAGCAAAGGGTTCGAAGCTATTAAGGATAGGCATGAAGCACAGCTGGTCCTAGCTGGCCTTGATATTAAAAGCTGGGCAAGATGTGTAGTCTTTTATACTATGTGTTTTTGGCCATGTAACTTCAAGTCTGGACAAGGAAATGGAGGCTCAGAGAACTGGAGATTGTTGATGAAGAAGGGATCTTCTCTTCTATTCTTTCCACTTTCCACCTTGACCTGCAGAGGAGAGACTGTCCCTTCTACGCTCCTTTCAGGGAGACTGACTCACTCTTCTTCCACTCTCTTACATACTTCTCTCTGAAAAGCAGAATCTAATATGCTCAGTGCCAATGGAAGGACAACTCTGACCACTTGCTAACAATTCCCATTTTCTGTCGTCTGTTCTAGATTCTCCCTGTGTAACTGGGTGTATCACAGAAGAGTGTAGGTCATATTGCTTTCAGATGGAAACCTTAGCCCTTTCAACTGTTAACCCTTGACAGTAATTTTGAGTTATAGGTCACAGGTTTTTGTTTCTTATCCCTTTGAGATGTGGAGTCAGTTTCTTTATCCCTGTCATCTGGATTGGCATTTTGACTTGCTTTGGCCAAAGCAAAGAAAAAGAAGTGATTGGAGAGGTCTGAGTCTGGGCCTTAAGAGATGTTACCTGCTCCCCTTTGTTCTCCTGAAACCTTGTGACCTCCATGCACAGCCAGGCTGACTTTTTGAATGAAAAGAAACCAATGAAGAGAGGTCCCAGTCATCCAAACCAGCCCAGTCAAGGACATCAGAGACTGGCCATCCTCTGATTGCCCTATCAAATGATACATGTAGATCAGTGAGCTCAAACAAGATCAGCCAAGCCCAGCCCAGATCAGTAGGACTGCTGAGTGGACCTGTAGTTTTGTGAGCAGTAACAAATGGTTATCATTTTAAGCTCATAAGTTTTGGGGTGATCTGTTGTATAACAAGAACTACCAGATACACAGGATGATTACATGAATTTTAAAAAGTGATGTTTGTTTTCTGTTTGGTAATCTTTGTGCTCCAGAAGGAAGAGGGCTCTTTGGTAACCTGAACCACTACAGAAATGATAGCTTCATTTTAAGGTTGACTTTAAGGTAGTCTTATGAGTCTACCAGGTATGGCCACACAGATTATATATAGCAGTATTCTAGGGGATCGATGCACATCCTGGCATGTATCATATGTACTCTATGAAACTAAAGATGACCCCTGGATTTGTGCAATAAGGTGGCCCTTAAAATTATTTAAGATAATGTGTGTGAAGTAGTCTCTGCCATGTAGCTGATACAAAGTAAATATCCATTTTATAGTCATTTCTCGGTATTGAAATATTTTACTGTATTGAATTTTGTGATTATTAATACTTCATTATCAAATAAACCCCCATTTTCCTATCAGGAAAATGTGCAGAGATTGATGACAGGTGAGGTGGGCACCACGTGAACTTTGAGGCTGTTTTTCAGATGGACGCATGGACGCCCTGTGACTCACGGCTAACACAGACCTTTCCGTAAAACGGAGCCGAAACCATGCCTGAGCGAGCTCCTCTGGTGAAACTGGGGATGTGGCCCCAGGAGTGCAGGGAGGCAGGCCATCAGTCAGGATGCTGCGTGAGCAACCTGAGAAGCAGCCCATAAAGCTGCCGAAGCTGCCCTTTGCTTTGCACCAAAGAGAAGGCAGAGGCAAGGCCTTTGTGCCCGAAAATTCTTGCTTGGCAGGAGAGCGACTGTGCTGTGTTCTGAGTAGGATGGACCTGAGGAACCTAAACAATTGATGTCCCATAGAAGTCACAGATCAATCCTGTGATTTGAGATAAAAATCAAGAGCATAGAAAACTGAAAAACTGCTGTCTATTTTTTCCATTTATCATCCTCCCTGCCTCTTACTCAGCTCCTCATCAGACTTAGAGCTCCTACAGACGGTCCTAGAGTAGAATTTTACTTACCCCCAATGGAGCTCTGGAAATGGCATGTAGGTCAGGAGAGGCTGAGTTCCAGTCCTAAATTTTCTACTCACCAGCCAAGTTCCCTTGAACTCTGATACCTGAGTCTCATCCAGAAGCTCTGTTGGAGCAGCCTGGCCTGGGGCTTGGTTGTGGAATCACTTAACAGCTGCCGAGTTGATTGTCTGCTGCAGCCAGGGTTGAGAACCACTGAACTAATCATTTTAGGCTTTGGATCACTCATCTGTCAAATGGGGACAGTAAAACCAACCTACTTTGTGACGTTGTCATGCCATCCAGTACAGATGGATAATAGATAGGAAAAGACAATTACCTATTTGGAAGGATCCTATCCCTGTGGTCTTGAGCCAGGTACATGAGGGCTTAAGGACCCAACTGTGTCTGTTCTTTAATCACCCCTTTCAATACCAGGTCTCAGCTCTGAGGGGTATAGATAGAACCAGGGTAGACCTGAGGAATAGTGTGAGTTACATTCAGGATGTCCTGGTCAGAGGAAATAGGACATCCTACCAGTCACCAGTGAACTGGTTATATGTGCCCCCATATTCCTTGTTTGAGTAGTAAGCAAGTGGTCCTTAAATGTAATTAATATTGTATTGCCAGTGAATAAATGAAGAAACAATTGTGCCCTATTTACTCAGCTAGTGTTAGGGTCTCGGTAAGGATGGGAGGGGATGAGGAAGGGAATGAGGTGGGTGGTGCATACAGCTGCATCCTATCTCCATTGATTGATTTGGACATGCCAGACTGCATTCACTCAACAGACATCTTTCCTGGGTGCCAGGATACTGAGGTTATTCAGACTCTGTCCTTGCCTTTGAGCTGTTCACAGCAGAAGGGAGCAAATCTGCAGTTAGTAGCACTGTTAAATGTCCAGTGGCCCGGACTCATGTTAGTAGTGATGTGGGAGAGCAAGGCAACATTGGTGCAGGTGGAAAGCCTGGGGAAACGTTCTTGGTAGAACTGGATTTAGATCACCAATCAGGCCCTCGTTGGCATCCTTTGAAGTTCTTTCCTAGCACATGTTTTAACCGCTCTGTTTCCAGTCTCATTTTCTAATCCATTTCCCCCAAAATATGCTCCAATGGTGTCACCCTTCTGCTCAGCTGCTATTCTCCCCACCCCCCAGCCTGTTATTCAGTCACCCAGTCATGTCCAGCTCTTTGCGACTCTGTGGACTCCAGCACGCCAGGCCTCCCTGTCCCTCACTGTCTCCTGAAGTTTGTTTAAGTTCATGTCCATTGCATCGATGAAGCCATCCAGCCATCTCATCCTCTGACACCCTCTTCTGCTCTCAGTCTTTCCAAGCACTGGGGATTTTTCCAGTGAGTCAGCTTTTCACATCAGGTGACCAAAGCACTGGAGCTTCAGCTTCAGTCCTTCCAGTGAGTATTCAGGGTTGATTTCCCCTGAGACTGACTGGTTTTATCTCCTAGCTGTCCAAGGGACTCTCAGGAGTCTTCTCCAGGACCACAGTTTGAAGGCATCAATTCTCTGGCTCTCTGCCTCCTTGATGGTCCAGCTCTCACAACTGTACGTGGCCACTTGAAAGACCATAGCCTTGACTATATGGACCT
Organism: Odocoileus virginianus; assembly: GCF_023699985.2. NCBI lineage: Eukaryota > Metazoa > Chordata > Mammalia > Artiodactyla > Cervidae > Odocoileus > Odocoileus virginianus. The sequence continues at coordinate 71,533,863 of NC_069678.1, read as the reverse complement.
TTAACAGCAGAGCAATGTCTCTGCTTTTCAGCACACTGTCTAGGTTTGTCCTAGCTTCCCCTACCTGTTACTACCTGCAAAATAAAAGCCAGCTTCTTTATAAAAGTACTCACAGCCTCCCTGGCTGGGGCCATCCTTCTTTCCAGCCTTGTCTGCCTCTACATGCCTGCTTGTGTGGCCTTGGGCTCAGCCCACCTGGAACTAGTTGACACTGCCCTGAGACTCAGGTTCTTTCACACCTGAATGTACTCTCACAAGCCTGAAATGTTTTTCTTTTCTCCACACCCTCTGTCTCTTCATTTTCTCACCAGCCTGAACTGTTTGCTATCCATTCAGTAGTCCCTTTCATGTTTGTGCATAAATTGTGTCCTCTGTTGAAATAACCTTCTTCTTGTCTTTTGTCTGTCTGAAAAAGTACCTTCTAATCTTTCAAAGATGAATTCAAATCTGTCTCCTGGTGAGGCTTCTGGTTCCCCCAGTGGGGACGGTTTCCTCCTCTGGGCCCCATGTACACAATGAGTGTCTCTGTCTCACTTATGGCAGCCGTGTGTAATGAGACAGACAGAAGTAGGCAGTGGATCTTTGCCACCTTCGGAGACTTAGGTATTAGAAGTTCGTTTTATTTACTTCTCTATTTAGGCCTCTCTTAGGGGAAAGGGAACATGCCAGCTGGTGGCTGGTAACTTAACTGGATTTATCTTTATATTGATCTTTCATTTCCCTGGATTTAGTGTCTAGCTCTCTCTTGGGATCAGATTGCATTTCCAGACTAAGTCAGTCAAACAGGAAATCTCTTGCAATTATTTGCCTGACTTTCCAATGTTTTATGCAGTTTACAGGTTAAAAGGCTTGCAGACCAAGGGATTAAATACACAAAAGGCTGACCTGCAGCAGTTGGGGAGAAGAGCCAAGGACAACCCACGGTCAAGTCCTTGGATTTTTTTTTTTTTTAAAGACAGAAAATTGAGTTATAATTTAGCCCCACTCCCAGGACACAATTTTCTGATTTTCTTTTTTTCCCCATACTTTATAACCAACAATGCCAAAATAAGTAGAATTTAACCTTGCAATTGCAAAGTATAATAGTCTAGAAAGAGAATTGGTTATCAGTTTTTTATGAATCACCGTGAGATCCCACTCATAGACTTGTCTTCCCAACTGTGAAACAAGGACTTACACAGGGGGTCTCCAAGGTCTCTTTCTAACTTAAATATTTTCAATCATTTCTTTATTGTGTGTGTCACCCCTCAGCTGTAGTCAAAGCATCCACCGTGGACCTTGTGTCGTCTTCTCTGTCATCTACCAGCTAGCATCTTGAGAGTCCCTTGGACTGCAAGGAGATCCAACCAGTCCATCCTAAAGGAGATCAGTCCTGGGTGTTCATTGGAAGGACTGATGTTGAAGCTAAAACTCCAATATTTTGGCCACCTGATGCGAAGAGCTGACTCATTGGAAAAGACCCTGATGCTGGGAAAGATTGAGGGCAGGAGGAGAAGGGGACGACAGAGGATGAGACGGTTGGATGACAACACTCACACAATGGACATGGGTTTGGGTGGACTACGGGAGTTGGTGATGGACAGGGAGGCCTAGTGTGCTGTAGTTCATGGGGTCTCGAAGAGTCAGACATGACTGAGCGATTGAACTGAACTGAACTGAATGAACATTTTCTAAGTATGACTTCTCCTAATCCCAGACCTAATAGAACATTTACTATTCCTCCCAAATGCCACACTGATCCATCCTTTATGTTTTGGTACATGCTGGTCTTTGCCTCTTGTACCCTTTATGATCTCAGCATTTGGCAAAATCCTACACAGCTATTCCCAGATACAGAACCGTAAGAGTCTTTGTTTGGCATTTCCTAGGATTCTGCATCAAGTTACCTTTTCTGATAACCCTGTTCCTGCATTGATCTCTGGTTTGCATATTTGGCCTCTGCTCCTGTTTCTGTTATTAGACTTAGGTCTAGTTCTTGATACCATTTTTGGTAACCTTTAGGGGAAAAAAGTGAAACCCAAATGTGGAAGTCCTTGCTTGTTCCTTCTCCCAATAGCAACCATAACCACTCCCCACCCTCATCCATTTAACTGCTCTTCCTCCAAATAACTGAGCTCAACCTTCAGAGGGGCTTCTCTCCTGCTCGAACTTTCCTCTATTGCCAGTTACTGAGTCTACCCTCTGTTCTCTGCCCTTTCCTTTCAGCTTTGCAAATGGCTGGATCCTAGAAAGTGCACACTGGGCCATTGTCACCACACCTGGCAGAAGTCAGTATCCATTTCATCTAAAAACGTACAATATTTAAGGGAATTCTGACTTCAGATTTTAGGAAACCATGTCCTATAAAAGCAATCACACTAAGCAAGAGACTCAAATTTAAAGTTCCTAGTGTTTCTGGAACCATTTTCTTTTAGAGTTTTATAACAATGTTATATCCTTGGTCAGAAGCATAGGTCCTTTGTAGCATGTATGTTATAAATCAGCTTTGTGGTGAGATGCTGCGCATCTCACTTGGTGAGATGCAGCACACACCAGCTGCACATTTATTTCTGTACTACCATGGGTAAGGTATGGAATCTCTCTGACTACCAGTATCCTAATCTGTAAAATGATGGTCTTGCTTCCATCACTGGGACCTTGTGGGGAGTACATGGGGTCAGTTATATCTGAAATCATGTCCTACGGCTTCCCACCATTAGCTCCTTTACATTCTTTGAATAATAGAGCCTGTTCCTGGATCTAAAACATGAATTTCATTCTGAGGAAGGGCATCTTAAGTTTGAGGATACTAATTGGTTAGGAGGAGCCAGACCAAAGTGGATCCTTGAATACCCATGAGAGGAGTTCACCTTTTTGAAACTTCACCTTCTTACTGCCTATGAATCTTACAGTCACAGATCTGTCTTAATTTGTTTGCATAGCCATCCAATCTCAACATGTTCTCCCTGGATTTTTAACCACAGAGATCTTAGGAGATCTTTGCTTGAACTTCTGTAGGTAGTAAAGGGCAGGGGACCTTGGAGAGGGGTTGTTTAGGAAGTCCTTATAATGGACTAGTCTCTGCTGGGAGGATTTCATGGTGATTTATATGCTATCTCATTTAATGTCTAAGGAACTGTGTGTGTGTAGTTACTGTGGTTACAGATGCAACTATTATTATAACTTCTGCTGCTATTACAATTATTAAAATATCTTTAATATTAAAGATAATTGGGATGTGTCATAACTGAGTGATTTAAGTCATGGTCATCGAAGCTGGGCTGCCTGCTTCAAAGCCAAACTCAGTTTTCTTCTCATATAATTGGAATGAAAATATTAACAATACTCACTGTATGAGGTGGATCTGAGAATTAAGAGTGTTAATACAAATGAAACTCTTAGAGAGTAATTTGGTCAGAGTAAGTACTGTATAGGTTGTAGCTACTGGTATTATGTAAGTAGTACTGTTATTATTAAGATTCTTGTGTGAAGTCAGGACTTAACTTCAATTTCAGGCTAAGGAATTTAGCCTTCAGTTGATACTGAGAGTACACAAGCCCTCCAGATGCCCAGTACTGTGTGCTGTGTACTATTTATGATGTATACCAACTCATAGCCAGGTGGGGGGTTTTCTTCTCTAGACTGAGATTTCTTCTCTAGACAGAAACATGCCCACGTCACAGAAGTCCAGAAAAAGTGCTAGAAGGTCCATTTTTCTCAAATTTGAGAATACTAGCATGAAGGAAGGCTGATGGCATGTCAGTGCTGTATATAAAGATCTACAGGATAAAGATATAGCATTGCATGGAATATCAAATTTACTAGAGACATGTAAGTAAATCAACTCTTTTCAAGTGTACAAAAAAGAGATTTGGATATATATATCCATATATATATATATATTCTTTTTTGATTCCATTATAGTTTTTTATAAGATATATAATATACTTTCCTGTGCTACATAGTAGGTCTTTGTTATTTATTTTGTATATGATAGTATGCATGTGTTAATCCCATACTCCCAATTTTTCCCTCCCCCACTTCCCCTTTTATAGTCATAAGTTTGTTTCCTATGTCTGTTAGTTTGTTTCTGTTTTCATAAATAAGTTCATTTGTACTATTTTTTTAGTTTGCACATAAGTGATATATAAAATATATCTGTCTGACTTACTTCACTTAGCATGATCATCTCTAGGGCCATCCATGTTGATGCCAATGGCATTATTTCATTCTTTTTTTATAGTGGAGTAATATTCCATTGTGTGTGTGTGTGTGTACATTCCACATCTTATTTACCCATTCATCTGTTGAAGGACTCGTAATGTTGCTTCCATGTCTTGGCTTTGGTAAATGTTTAACATTGGGGTTCATGTATCTTTATGAGTTAGAGCTTTCATCTTTTCCAGATATATTCCCAGGAATGGGATTGCTGAAGAATATGGTCATTCTAACTTTATTTATTTATTTATTTATTTTTTTCTGAATAATAGATTTTTTCTCCATTTATTTTTATTAGTTGGAGGCTAATTACTTTACAATATTGTAGTGGTTTTTGCCATACATTGACATGAATCAGCCATGGATTTACATATGTTCCCCATCCTGATCCCCCTTCCCGCCTCCCTCCTCATCCCATCTTTCTTAAAGAGCCTCCATACTGTTTCCATAGTGGCTGCACCAATATATATTCCCACCAACACTGTAGGAGGATTCCATTTTCTTCACACCCTCTCCAGCATTTGTTATTAGTGAACTTTTTTATTCTGGTCAATCTAACCAGAATAAGGAGATATATCACTGTAGTTTTGATTCGCATTTCTTTAATAATTATTGATGTTGGGCGTCTTTTCATGTGCCTGTTGGCCACCTGTATGTCTTCTTTGGAGCAATGTCTGTTTAGGTCTTCTGCCCTTTTTTGACTGGGTTGTTTGTTTTTCTGGCTATTGAATTGTATGAGCTATTTGTATAATTTTGAAATTAATCCTTTGTTTTTTTGCATCATTTGCAAATATTTTCTCCCATTCAGTAGGTTGTATTTTTATTTTGTTTATGGTTTCCTTTGCTGTACAAAAAAGCTGATAAATTTGATTAGGTCCTATTTGTTTATTTTTGCTTTTATTTCTATTGTTTTGGAAGAATAACCTAAGATAACATTGCTATAATTTATGTCAGAGAATGTATTGTGTATGTCCTCTTCTAGGAGTTTTATGGTATCATGTCTTATATTTGACTCATTAAGCCATTTTGAATTTATTTTGTTGTATGGTGTGAGGGAGTGTTCTAACTCCACTGATTTACATGTAGCTGTCAAACTTTCCCAGCACCACTTGCTGAAGAGACTGTCTTTTCTCCATTGCGTATTCTTGCCTCATTTGTCAAAGATCAATTGCCTGTAGGTGTAAGGGTTTATTTCTGGGCTCTCTATTCTGTGCCCTTGATCCATAGGCCTGCTTTTGTGCCTGTGCCACTCTGATTGATTATTGTAGCTTTGTAGCATTATCTGAAGTCTGAAAGGATTGTACCTTTAGTTTTGCTCTTTTCCCCCAGGATTGCTTGGGCATTCTGGGTCTTTTGTGGTTCCATACAAATTTTAGGACTATTTATTTTAGTTCTGTAAAAATTTTCAACAGTAAGTTGATAGAGATCACATTAAACTGGTAGATTGCTTTGGGTAGTATGGCCATTTTAACTATATTGATTCCACTAATCCAAGAGCATGGGATATCTTTCCATTTCCTTGAATCATCTTTGATTTTGTTTATTAGTGTTTTATAGTTCTCAGCTCACAAATATTATAGGTAACTTTTAAATAACATGAACACTTCTAGAAATATGGGCTAGAAGGTCAAATTGGCATAATTCTTAGATAAGTCATTAGTCCTTAAAGACTCTTAAGCAGGTGGCCTTGGGCTGTACCTCTAGGACCCATAGGGGCAGTTGATCATTTTCATTTGTCCTTAAGAGTCCTTGCAGATAACATTTGAGGAGTGCTATCTAGCTGACATCTGGGAAGTGATTAGAGAAATTAGTAGGGTGTGTTCAAGACCTTGAAGAGTGAGAAAGAATTTTGCTGATAACAGTTATGGTCACAGGTTTCTGAGGAGAAGAACAATGTGATCAGAGTGGAATTATTTTTTTTTGAAGATCATGGTGGCAACATGTAGCAGTGAGTAGAAAATAGAAGAGATTGGAGATGGGGGACCAGTTCAGAGGTTTCTAGAGTCATCCAGGAGAAGGCTTCTATGGTCATCTAAGAGAAGATGTCAACTGATGGTAGGGTGCTTCTCATGAGGCCAACAGAAGGTTGAGAAGAAAAGTTAATACAGCAGGAGTGGGGACCACAGGTGTTTGGATCACTTCTTCATGTGACTCACTTGTGCTTTCAGGGCCTCTGTGAGCTCAGTCTCATTTATACGATGTCCATTTGATGATGGAGTACAGCTGTGTATGCCCAGCTTCATGGCTTGGTGGGTCAGAGAGAATCCAGTTTGCAATGGGCAGCTTAGGTAGCATGGTAATCTGCTGGCCCATGGCTAAGCATTCAGCCCTTACTAAGGGTATTACTGGGAGAACAATATGAAGGATGACAGAAATGACATACTGAGGTAGAATGAAGCATTATGCCATTGGTTTGAAACAGATGACACCTAAAGGGATAAGAGAAAAACTTCAGATATATAATGTTGGGAAGGTTACAAGACATGATTGGTATTTTCTTTTCTCATATTTAAATAAAAATATGCTGAGTGTAGAATGGCTATTAAGAATAGTATGTTAGGAATTCAGAGAGGTTAGCAAGCACAATGGGCTGGATGAGATGGAAAGATGGGGATAAGAAAAACTTCTAAAGGAGATGGTACCTGGCCTGCACCTCAAAGATCTGGTAGGACTTTAGAGGAAAATGGATAAACATTTCAGACAGGGAAAAGACATTGAGCCTGAAGTCCTTAAAATAATTCAATTTGTCTCCTTACTTTGATTCACAGGGGAGGAATTCACCCAAGGGCATTGGCCAAGTAGAAGAGCTCAAAGGTCAAGGACTGTACATTTTTTTTTGTAGCATTTCTCATTTTTTTGAGTTTAAATGAAGCCGAACCCAGCAGGGAAATGAGCACATGTTATACATCTTCAAAGCCAGAAGCCTTCGTGGCCAGGAAAGTGTGCTGGTTGGATAATAATACAAATGACTAACGCACCCTCTTAGGTCTCCTGTGGTATGAGACCCAGGAATCTGGGCCAGGCAGGAGACAAACAGGCGGTGGCTCCAAGTGAGAGTGATTAAGCAAGAAATAGCCAATGACGAAGATAATGTTGTTCTGGGAATTACTAGAAGGGTTCTCATTCCAGTGGCCCTGAACAAACCAGGTTACTTCTCTGGGCTTCAGGTTTCCTCATTAATGTCTTGATATAATATCCTGGAGGGCCATGATATAATATCCTGAAGGGTCATGAATTACCAGCAAGTGTCTACCCCATTAGCCAGGGCTGCATCTTGTGATACATCCAACCACATACAGGCCCAGGCTTAGGAACAAATCATTTTGAACTTATTCCTACTCATCCTTTAAGATTCAGTTAGCTGTCTTCAGGGTTATTGTTTAGTCACTAAGTCATGTCTGACTCAATGGGAGGATCTAATTTCCCCAGATGGAGCGGGTTGCTGCTCCCATAGCACTTGGAATACACAATTGTAACAATCAAGATCTTGCAAGGAAATATCAAAAGCACCATCTCCTCTATTTTCTCAATGGACATTTCAAGAGCAGGCAAGTCTTTGAATTAGGCTTCTCAGATCAGGATTCTTAGCTCTAACACTGGGTCTGCCTGGCCAGAGAGAGAATATGTGAGACACTGACTTCTCAGAGATATGAAATTACTCCTAATAAAGGTGCAGAGGCATATCTGTTTCTTGGTCTTTTGGAGTGGATAACCTCTTCATCTGTTTGAGGCTCAACAAATATTTCTCACAAGGCTTGGACTGCTAGGTATCCCAGAAAACCACCTCCTGATTTACTTTTCTCCTTAAACTCTTTTCAGGTATGATATTAGAAAGATAAGAGGGCACAGAGCGAGACAGACAAGGGTTCAAATCCAAAGTCCACCTCTTGCTCTCTCTGTTTCTTAGGAAATAGACTTTACTTCCCTGAGATTTCATGTCTTCATCTACAAAATCCAATAATAACATTGACTCCTTTGGGTTTTGATGATGGTTAAGTGAAGCAGTATATATAAAATTAGCACAGTCTAAGGTTTTAGAAAATGTAAGTTGAACCCCTGCCATGTATCAGTCTGACGCAAATACACACTTGGGCTTCCCAGCAAGTTATTTAGGAAGACAGGGAAAGGGCAGTTTTCTCCCAGGCAGAGGGGCTGGAAGTGAATTTACTTCCTCCTTACCCATCAGGAGAGGCTTGCAGGTGTATGGGCAAGACTCAGGCTGGTCTGTGCCTGGCAGACACTCAGTTGGGCTTAGCTGAGTTCATCCTGGTGCCAAAAGACTCATCTGCAGAGTAGAGGCTCACCCCTAGGGGACCCCAGGAAAGGCCATCTCCAGTTGTGCGCTCCAACCTTGACTCTGCTCTGCTGAGACAAGCATGCCTGTGCCCTACCACTCAGCCACGCCCCTCCTCCAGATGCTTACAGGGGTTCAGCTCAGAGCACCCCTGTCCATACAGTGTGATTCAGGGGACAATCAGTGAACCCTCACTCTGTACCAGACGGTGTGATCTGTGCTTGCTCACTGAATCTTCACCAGCCCCAGAAGCAGTGACATTGTTCAAGTTAATTCACAGGGAAACTGGAGCCAGAAAATCTGTGATACCAGAATTCTTTTATTTCTCCGAGCTTTAAAAACATAATTCTTTCCTCTCTACCATACCATAGAGCAGAAAGAAACCCATACTTCATCTTTAGATGAAGATATTGATAATCCAAACACAATAATAAATATTGCAAGGATAGTTATAATGTTCATCAAGTTGTTGTTTGTGTAAAGCAGTGGTCCTCAACTCAAGGGAGCAGTTTTGATCCTGGGGGACATTTGATAATGTCTGAAGACGTATTTGGGATGCTATGGCATCCAGCAGGTAGAGGCCAGGGATGCTGCTAAACATCCCACAATATATAGCAGCAGTCCCCAACCTTTCTGGCACTAGGGACTGATTTTGTGGAAGACAATTTTTCCATGGACTGAGGGGGTGGAAGGTTGAGGATGGGAGAGGCAGATGAAGCTTCACTTGCTCACCTGCTTCTTGCCTCCTGCTAAGCAGGCTGGTTCCAAATAGCCTGCAGACTGGTCCATGGCCCTGGGGTGGGGGATCCCTGTTATATAGGAAACCCCCATAGCAAAGAGTTATCTTGTTCAAGATGCTATAATAACAGTGGGGAGGTTGGGAGACCCTAATGGAAATCATTTAAATGAATTATGTCTTTTAATCATCATTAAAGTCCAACAAGGGGAAATTCCCTGGCAGTCCAGTGGTTAGGACTCTGGACTTCCACTTCAGGGGGGATGGGTTTGATCCCTGGTTGGGGAACTAAGATCCCTCATGCTGTGGCCAAAAAAAAAAAAAAAAGTAGTCCAATATGGTAAATATAATTATTGTCCCTTTAAGATACAAGGAAGCTGAAGCACAGATTGGTTAGGTTATTTCTCTCAAGATGATTCTGTTAAGTGGTAAGGCTAAAAATTTGAATCCAGGAAACTGAGTCCAGGCTTTGTGATCAGAGCAGTGTCTTTAGCTTATTTGGGGTTCTGTATTGTCATTGTGAGTCCAGGTTGCTGTGACAGAATACCATATACAGGGTGGCTTATAAAATATAGACATTCCTCATGGTCTGAAGGCTGAGAAACCCAAGTTCAGGATGCAGCAGGTTGGTGTTTGGTGAACACCTGTATTCTGGCTCACAAATTGCAGTCTCTTCACTGGGTCCTCACATGACAGAAGGAGCGGGGAGCTTGTAAAATGGTGGTCTCTTTTATAATAACAGAAATTCAATTCATGAGGGCTTCACTATTAGGACCTAAGCACCTCCCAAAGACCCTCATCTCCAAATACTATCACATTGGGTTTAAGATTTAACAGATAAATTTTGAGTCTACAGCGCTTGTAGCACCTCATACAGTGCTCGGTGCTTGTGGAAACCTAGAGGTTGTCCTGTGAAGAGATGGTCTGTGTTGCTCTGTGCACAGATGATCTTGTATGGACTAAGGAATGGTTTCAGATTTATCCCCTCTTCACTGAAGGCTGGGAAGATTCCAGAAGCAGCAGATAGTTCTTAAGGAAGAGCAAGTCCCTAAAGTAATAGAAAGTCCTACAGAAAGGAATCCTGGGCCGAAATCAGATTTATCCAATGTCTAACATGGCAAGCAGATGTCAAGGTCTGGGCCTCAACCTACGGTCTATGCTGCCCAAGCCAGGATGCTTTACAGGGTCAGATTACATTCAAATATGAAAATCAGTGTTAAAGTACTGAGAAAGAGGACCAGGTATGTAGGACCATGAGGGAAAATATTAATATATTAAGATAGGTTTTTCATGAAAGAGCAACATGTTAAATCCTTTAAAATGCACACATCTCCAGAATGTTCCTAATATAAAGTGTTCTTGGATGAAGGTCAAGGGACAAGCCCTCAGGCAATAAAGTCTTCTACCCTACCACCTCCTTGAACCCCATGCAAGTCACCAGCTATGGCTTTATGTTCATGGTTGACCATGCATGACCTTTCTAAGTGGGCCTTAGGAAGCATCACTATGAACAAAGCTAGTGGAGGTGATGGAATTCCAGTTGAGTTATTTCAAATCCTATAAGAAGATACTGTTAAAGTGCTGCACTCAATATGCCAGCAAATTTGGAGAATTCAGCAGTGGCCACAGGGCTGGAAAAGGTCTGTTTTCATTCCAATCCCTAAGAAAGGCAATCCCAAATAATGCTCAAACTACTGCACAATTGCACTCATCTCACACGCTAGTAAAGTAATGCTCAAAATTCTCCAAGCCAGGCTTCAACAATATGTGAACCATGAAATTCCAGATGTTCAGGTTAGATTTAGAAAAGGCAGAAGAACCAGAGATCAAATTGCCAATATCCGCTGGATCATTGAAAAAGCCAGAGAGTTCCAGAAAAACATCTACTTCTGCTTTATTGACTATGCCAAAGCCTTTGACTGTGTGAATCACAATGAACTGTGGAAAATTCTGAGAGAGATGGGAATATCAGACCACCTGACCTGCCTCTTGAGAAACCCGCATGCAGGTCAGGAAGCAACAGTTAAAACTGGACATGGAACAACAGACTGGTTCCAAATAGGAAAAGGAGTACATGAAGGCTGTATATTGTCACCCTGCTTAATTAACTTATATGCAGAGTACATCATGAGAAACGCTAGGCTGGAAGAAGCACAAGCTGGAATCAAGATTGCCAGGAGAAATATCAATAACCTCAGATATGTAGATGACATTACCCTTATGGCCCAAAGTGAAGAAGAACTAAAGAGCCTCTTGATGTAAATGAAAGAGGAGAGTGAAAAAGTTGGCTTAAACTCAATGTTCAGAAAACTAAGATCATGGCATCCAGTCCTGTCACTTCATGGGAAGTAGATGGGGAAACAGTGGCTGACTTTATTTTTTTGGGCTCCAAAATCACTGCAGATGGTGATTGCAGCCATGAAATTAACTAACTCCTTGGAAGGTAAGTTATGACCAACCTAGACAACATATTAAAAAGCAGAGATATCACTAGTCCCTTACTTTCTTTATTTAAAGTTCTCATGATTCTTTGCTAATAGGGCTTCAAGGATCTAGAAACTATTTGGTGAAAGTCAAACATTTTATGGATGTGGTAATTCAGGCTCAGAGGAAAAGGAAATTACTTTGCTATTATAATGATCACAATCATCATAAGCACAAATTATGATCTTGATTAATATCTCTGCATAATAGATAAGGCACAGGCTTCCTGAGCCAGGGATTGTAGGTTCGTGTCCCATCTGGGGTGGTTAAACTTTGGGCTTCCCTGGTGACTCAAATGATAAAGAAACCGCCTACAATGTAGGAGACCTGGATTTGATCCCTGGGTTGGGAAGATCCCTTAGAGAAGGACATGGCAACCCACTCCAGTACTCTTGCCTGGAGACTTCCCATGGACAGAGAAGCCTGGCAGGCTACAGTCCATGGAATCACAAAGAATCAGGCACAACTGAGCAATTAAGCACAATAATATGTATATAAAGCTTTAAAGTTTATAGCTCATCTTTTCTAAATTGATCTTGCTTGAACACCATAGCAACATTATTAGGCAAAAAGGACAAAGAAAATTCTTCTCATGTTTCAAGTGAGAAATAGTTGAAGTGAATGGCTGCAAGTCACACAGAAGAGTAAGCAATCCTAGTCCCTACTCCCAAACCTAGGTCTCATGTCAAATTATTGTGCACTCCTGACCCTGTGTGTCTCTGCACATAGCTACTTATTTAGCCAAGCCAATCTCCTAGCTTTTTTGTTTTGTTTTGTTTTAACTGATTTGAAGGGTATAATGAGGACAAACTCAAGGAGTCACACAGATCTGACTAGTAGAAGTGTGACCTTAAACAAATTATTTAACTTGACTGGACCTCAGAATCTCCATCTGAAAAGCAGATTTTTGAATAATTGCTGATGATCTACTAGAACCTATAATAATAAAATGGTGGTTATCACTATTAAAATGAATTACTCTGACTTCTTGGCTTCACCTGGCCACTGATGGAGGCTACTATGTGTATCTTGGAGATGTAAGGTTATCATTTTAGCCTATATTTCATTCCTATGCCAAATAAAGACCTACCTCCCTCCCTTAATGGATGAGCTCTGAGTCATGGGCAAGGAAAAAGAAAGCATAAGTTATGAAGAGTTACCGCAGCTGGAGGCATTCTTCATGATTAAAGGATAAACAAACAAATCTTTTGAGTGAAGTAGACTGTTTCTTTACAGCAATAAAAACAACCTTCCTCAGTTACATACAATGGCTGTTTTGAAGCTGGTTTCCCACTCCAAGGTCAGACAGGGGCCAAGACTTCATTATCCTTTCATCTCTAGAATTTATTCCACTTGTAGCTCAATAAGAACCAGCCATGCCCTGTGGCTACTGAAAAAGCTGATTCTAGAACAGGCTGCACTACTGATGTGCAGCTTCCCGTGTCATGTCTCTCACACCTCTGTATGTGCAGATGGTTTCTTCCATCTCACTGAAAAGTGCACGTGTCATCTTGTGCTTCCTAAGCTTCCCCATCATGTTCCTTGTGTGCCTTAGTCTCTGTGAATGATAGCAGAATCTCTTTTGTCGATCAGAACAGAAATCTGGAAATTATCTGTGGATGGCAGAGATAAGTAAAAAGTGTATTCTTTTGAGGTACCTCCCAAGTCCAACAACCTCTGTTTTAAAATTCTAATCCCACCACCCTCATTATGAATACTCTCATTTCTCACTTCAACTTTAAAACAGCCTTTCCTAGCCTGCTTTTGAAAGTTGAGTATCATTGGATAGTAATGGTGAGATATACCAGAGGTTCTTTCATGAAGGTCTGCATATGCTATGGTAAGGAGTTAAGAATTTATTTGATAAGCAATAGGAAACCCAGGTTTCATAGCAATAAAGAATCACCTGCCAATGCAGGAGACACAAGAGACACTGGTTCCATCTCTGGATCAGGAAGATACCCTGGGGAAGGAAATGGCAACCTACTCCAATATTCTTGCCTGTAAAATTCAATGGATGGAAGAGCCTAGCCAGCTACAGACCATGGAGTCATGAAGAGTCAGATATGCTTGAACATACACATCTACTCAGGGAACCAAGTGATGATGTCAGATTTGCATTTTAGAAAAATCACTCTAGTTCCAAGTATAGATAATGCATTAACTGGTAAAGAGTAGAGGGTGGAGGCCATGCTAAAGAGATAGTTGTAGTAATCTAGCTGAAAGGCAGTCAGCATCTTTGGTAGACTGGTGGCAGCAGAGGTAGAACCTAGGGAATTGCTTGAGATATTACAATGTGGTAGCACTAAAAGAGCTGGTATTTAATAGTTTCAGAGATAATGGAAGCCAGAATCTAGAATGATTACCAAATTTTTTTATCTTGGAAGGGATGGAAGCATTTATTTTGGAAAAGAGGAAACTCAGTGAGAGGAGAGCTTTCTTCAAATACCTCAAAGGCTGTCATAGAAAAAAAAAAAAAAAAGCACTGACTGATTCAAGTTCAGAAGGTCTTCTGAAGGTAAAACAAAAGGCTGAGGTTGGAAGAAGTAGATTCGGTATGATAGACATAGAACTTTCTAGAAGGTTGCCTCTAAATGGGGTCTGTTGGGGAGTTTATTGGTTCACAGATAGGTTCAGTCTTTAGTTGTGTAATGTAAGCCGAATCATTGATAAACATGAAAATTCCATCAAACATGGTGATTCCGGAACTCTGAGTCTCAGGGGATGAACTTTATGAAGAGGCTCAATGATGTTATCAAGAAAGTGCTGGACTAGCAATTTGGTGGCCAAGGTTCTGGTCCCAGTTCTGTAACTGCATAAGTTACTTGTTGTTCAGTCGCTAATTGTGTCCGACACTGTAATCTCACAAACTGCAGCATGCCAGGTTCCTTTGTTCTCCACTGTCTCCCAGAGTTTGCTCAATTTCATGTCCATTGAGTTGGTGATGCTATCTAACCATCTTATCTCCCTTCTCCTTTTGCCTTCAATCTTTCCCAAATGAGTTGTCTTTTTGCATCAGGTGGCCAAAGTATTGGAGCTTCAGCTTCAGCATCAGGACTTTCAATGAATGCTGCTGCTGCTGCTGCTGCTGCTAAGTCACTTCAGTCATGTCCGACTCTGTGCGAGCCCATAGACAGCAGCCCACCAGGCTCCCCCGTCCCTGGGATTCTCCAGGCAAGAACACTGGAGTGGGTTGCCATTTCCTTCTCCAATGCATGAAAGAGAAAAGTGAAAGTGAAGTTGCTCAGTCCTTTCTGACTCTTAGCGACTCCAGGGACTGCAGCTTACCAGGCTCCTTCATCCATGGGATTTTCCAGGCAAGTGTACTGGAGTGGGGTGCCATTGCCTTCTCCACTTCCAATGAATACTCAGGGTTGATTTCCTTTTGGATTGACTGGTTTGATCTCCTTGCGGTCCAGGGGTCTCTCAAGAGTCTTCTTCAGCACCACAGTTTGAAAGAGCAATTCTTCGGTGCTCAGCCAACTCTCACATCCGTACATGACTGCTGAGAAAACCATAGCTTTGACTATATGGACCTTTGTCAGCAAAGTGCTGTGTCTGCTTTTTAATACACGGTTTAGATTTGTCATAGCTTTCCTTTTGAGGAGCAAGCGTCTTTTTATTTCATGGCTGTGATTACCATCTGCAGTGGTTTTGGCACCCAAGAAAATAAAATTTGTCATGGTTTCCACTTTTCCCCCATTTTCTTGCCATGAAGTGATGGGACTAGATACCGTGATCTTAGTTTTTTGAATGTTGAGTTTTAAGCCAGTTTTTTTTTTTTTATTCTCCTCTTTAACCTTTAACAAAAGGTTCTTTAGTTCCTCTTTACTTTCTGTCATTAGAGTGGTATCATCTGCCTATCTGAGGTTGTTGATATTTCTCCTGACAGTCTTGATTCCAAAATGTGATTCATCTAGCCTGGCATTTTGCATGATGTACTCTGCATGTAAGTTAAAAAGCAGGGTAACAATATACAGCCTTGTTGTACTCTTTCCCAGTTTGGAACCAGTCAGTTGTTCCATGTCCGGTTCTAACTTATAGGGTGACATTAAATTGCTGTCCCCTGGCCCCTAATTTTCATCTACTTAAAAGATGCTGTTCTGCTCTTTAGTTGCTAAGTTGTGTCCGACCCTTTGTGACCCCATGGACTGTAGTCTCCCAGGCCCCTCTTTCCATGGAATTTTTCAGGCAAGAATAATGGAGTGCTTTGCTATTTCCTTCTCCAGGGGATCTTCCTGACCCAGGGATTAAACTCATGTCTTCTGCTTGGCAGGAAGATTCTTTACCACTGAGCTACCTGGGAAGCCCCCTTAAAAGATGAATCACAGTAAATAATAATGATAATAAACTCTAAAGTGGTCAGCGCCCAGTGAGTGATAGCTGCCCTTATTGTGGCCAAACATCAAGCCCTATGTTTTGTGTGTATCTGTTCTTTAATCCTCACAACAGCCCTGCATTATTAATTTCTCAGTTTTACAGATTAGGAGCCTGGCACTCACAGATCTGACCTCCTTTGTGGTTCTGTTCTTTTAATGCTCATGAGGTGGGAGCAGAATCTTGTTATCATGGCATTCTAGAGAAAAGTCACACACACTGCTGCTGAGGTCTCTCTACCTTCCTGTGATTCAATTACTATGACTCTGACTTCTGTGAGAGACCCCCAAATCCTGCCTCTTGATCAAACTAGCCCATATTTCAACTCAAATAACTGTGACAATATACTTGAGGTCAAGGAACTTAAAGGCAGCTGGAAGATTATATATACAATTTATGCTCCAAAGGGCATAAACGATAAGTCTGTCTCTCCCTTGAGGTCAGGTACCATGTCCGATTCACTTTTCTTTATTCAGTGCCTCACTGAGGAGCAGAGTTGGGCACCTCCCAGGCTGTCTGCTTGTGTTTATTGAACGAAATGCTTATAAAATCTTCACAAAGATTTTGGAAAATGTATTCATTGTATTCATTACAGTATATATAAATTTCACATCTACTCTGAACACAGAATCAAGCTTTGAAAATGGAGAAAGGACAGATTTCTGGAAGAAAAAAAATCTAAATTTAGCATATATTATATTTGAGATACCCACTGGTATCCCACTGGGTCCCTCCAACAGGCACTTGGATACATGAAGCACATAAGATATAATAGGAATGAATCTGGATTTCTATATTTCAGGGTGATAATGTCTAGATAGGGCTTCCCTGGTGACTCAGATGATAAAGAATTGCCTGCAGTGCAGGAAACACGGGTTCAATCCCTGGGTCGGGAATATTCCCTGGAGAAGGGAATGGCAACCAACTCCAGTATTCTTGCCTGGAGAATTCCATGGACAGAGTAGTGTTGTGGGCTACATTCCATGAGGTGACAAAGAGTTGGACACAACTGAGAGACTAACACAACACCACCAATGTCGAGATAAGTGGTAGTTGAGTCCATGGGACCAGATAAGATCACCTAAAGCATAAAAGTAGTTAAAAAATAGGAAATAATCAAAGAAAGAGTCTTAAGGCTCTCCAACACAGATGATGGAAAAATGAGAAGGCACTAGAAAAGGGGACAAAAATGTAGCAAATGATAAAGGAGAAAAACCAGAAGCCAAGGGATATGTCAGAGATACCAACTGAAAAATGTCTTAAGAAGAAATTGGCCAGCTGGTTTAAATACTGTTGAGAGTTTAAGGTAAGAAATAGGAATTTACCATAGTAGCTGGCAATACAAAGGTCACTGATTATACTGAAGAGATCAGTACAGAGCTGTGATGGGTGAATATCCATAGAGAATAGGGTATAATAATTTGTCTGTTTGATCTTATATCCATTCTGTTCTATGATGTAGGGAAATACAGTTTCTAATATCCATTGCCATCTGGCTTCAGACTAGCTTGAGTATAAACTCAAGGAGTTTATACTTATAAACTTATAGGAGACACTGGAGGGAGACTGGAGGGCAGAAGGAGAAGATGCACCAGGGTATCTCTCTCCCAACTCTCTCTGCTTTCAGTAGCATCTCCAGCAAAGCCTTAATTACTTCAGTCAATCTGGCTTTCACTGGATAATTCTATTTATGGTCCAAGCTCTCACTCAGCAGGCTTACTGGCATTCCAGCTTTCATGGCACTCTGGAAGCAGCATCTCCTCCCTGTCTCTCTAGTCCTACAGGTGGTAGTGGCTTTGGCCATGGCTATCATCTTCTCTTGGTCTGTCTTTCATCTTTTCTTTATGCAGGGCCCACTCTCAGAGACATCTGACTGTATGCGTCCATTTTTGGTCCACAGAATCCTGGACCCTGCATTCCACACATTCTGGGCCGTCATTCAGGCACCCCTATGGTTTCCAAGCACATTTTTGAGAAGGACATGGGGACCCAAACCCCAAGAACAACAGCTCCTTTGGTGTTCCTGGAATGACTTGGAATCAGGGTTGGGGCTCATGGTGGAGTCTGATAGCCTATTTCTCTTTAGTTGGGGTAGAAGCACTCCGCCTAAGGCAAAAGCCTCGATGCTGTGGGTGGGCTCATCCACAGGAAACGTTTAAGCAAATAAACCCGCCACCATGGTTTTCAAGTGTCCCATCTGAGGAAAGCTGAAAAGAAGGCAACACGCATAAACTAACTCAGCAAACTTTGTATAAATGAGTCAGAGGAAAATGCAGTGGGCCACAGAGATGGAAAGGAGAACCTCAGTTTCACCCAAATGTATTTTTTTTCCCAAGTTAACCATGACTGTATATGTTTTAAAATTCTAAGATTCTGAGTTTCTTAAATTCTGAGTTTGTTGCTATAATTCTTATGTCTATGTCTCCCCAGCCTATGAATATATTTGGTTGGGCAAAATGTTTGTTTCATCTTATGCAAAAACCTGAATGAACTTTTTGGCCAACCCAATAGATTGTGACCTCTTAAAACATTATTGACCAAGGGATTTTTGCAGAAATTAACAGCTATTGCCAGCCATTGGTTATGCAAGTGAATATGGGTACATTTCCAGTCAATAATATTTGGGTGACAAAAAACTTACTACTACATCTGTGGTCAATAAGTTAATAATAATTATCTACATTACACTAACTCTTTCCCCATCCACTTCGGCAGGCTTGTTAGCCCATCCCAAATGTCTTCTTTTTGGGCTGGCTCTTCTGTCCTCTCACATCCCCTGGCAGATGGGGCCTCTTTTGGGGCTCCAGTTCCCACCAAGCTTCAATGATCCTGCTTTCTCCCCTTCGTCCTTAGACCCAGGGGTGGAAAAATGTTCCTGTAGTTGTCAGTGCTAGATACCTCTCCATCCTTCGGTGATTCCTTTAACGCTTTCCATGTATCTGTAAAAAAATGTGCTAGTCATGAAATCATGTCTAACTCTTTGAAACCCCATGACCCTATAGCCCACAAGACTCTTCTGTCCATGGAATTCTCCAGATAAGAATACTGGAGTGGGTAACTGTTCCCTTCTCCAGGGGATCTTTCCAACCTAAGGATTGAACCTGGGTCTCCTGCATTGCAGGCAGATTATTTATCATCTGAGCGACCAGGGAAGCCCATCTATAAAAAAAAAAATTCCTTCGTTAAATTGTTGTTCGGTTTGGCTCTCTGAGTCCACCATCTCTTTCCTGTGATCCAGTGGGAACTCGAGCAAATTCAAGCAAACTTTTCATCTTTTCATTTAGCATTAATTGTGTGCCTATACTGGGCCAGACATTGCCTTCCTCTCTTGTTCTAACTGCCCTTACTGAGGCATGTGGCTTGGAAAACACCAGAGGATCTATCATCACTACTGGGTACCTCTTTGCCATGGCATGATGCTGCCTGCCTTCTGATGTTCTCAAGGCTGCAGGCTTTTGCTGTGCCAAAGTGGAGTCACATTTCCTAGAGCCGTCACTGTGCTAAAGCCTTTTTGGTTCTGCTCTGGATTGAGGAGAACATTGCTTTTTCCTGGGGTGACCATCTCAGCGAGCACAGTTGTCCTAGGGTCTTAGAGAATACCCTCCTTCCCCAGGAGAGTAGCTTCCTTTAGCCTAACCCTGGAGACCACCTCCATGGTCTCTGACAGGTTTATGCAACTGCGCCAGGAGCTGTAGGAGTGTTAGTATGAGAAGTCTTCTGTGACTATGAAATTCTTGGCATCACTACTAAAAATGATAAAAAGGAAGTCCCTCTCCGCCCCGAGCTATACTCAGAGCTTTTCACTGGACTATGAATCTGCAAAAGGGGCCAGTAGTACAGAGCCTCTACCCATGTTATTTGGCCACGGAACCCTTCTATCAGGGACCATTTCTTGGACTCTGCTTTTGAGAAATGCTGGTCTATGGTGCTATTGCTTTCCAGTAAGAACAACGCATTATTTAGTATTTCTACTAATTTAAGTTGATAATGAAGTTTTCTGTGTTTCTAAAATATTGCCTCAGGCAGACAGAACGGGCTTGCCAATGAGAGGGCACTTTGAGAAGAAGCCACATAGTGTCATGGAAAATAACTGGGACTCTGGGCTCAGGCAGACTTAAGTCTGGATTCTGATTCAAGCAGTGAATGACATTTGGCAAATCACTTAGTCTTTTTGGGCCTCAGTTTCCACATAAGTAAAGTGAAACCAATAAAGTCTATTAAATATGATGATGGTAAAATTTCTGCCCCTAGGTCTGGAACCCAGAAGGTGCTCAGCCAGTGTGTTTCCCCTTCTTTAGAAATAAAACTTTGTCACGTGGACCAGGTCCTCACCACTTATCAGAGGTCTCAATGACTGTTTCTTTCTGATTCTTTCTTATCCTGAACTTCTCCAGTATTTCAAAGATGGACAGGATCTGGAGAAGGAGAGAAGGGGTCTCAGTGGATTGTTGTTCAGTAGCTAAGTTGTGTCTGACTCTTTGCAACCCCAGGGACTGTAGCATGCCAGCCAAGCTTCCTCGTCCTTCACTATCTCCCAGTGTTTGCTCAAACTCATGTTCATTGAATTGGTGATGCTATCATTAGTGGATCTGCAAGGAAGTTAAATCAAGAGATTGTCTTTGTGATCTCATAGGCATACATATATACCTATGGCTGATTCATGTTAAGATTTGACAGAAAATAGCAAAATTCTGTAAAGCAATTATTCTTCAATAAAAAATAAAGTACAAAAAAAGAGATTGTCTTTGTAATTTCAACTCATTAACAATGGCAGCTAATGGAATAGCTTTGAATTCTAGGAAATGGATCTTAATAATCCCCTTTGAGGCAAAATCCACAAGGATTTTTTTCATTTTTCATTCCAAATCTGAAAAGAAGTATTTTTTCTCTATTTCTTTTTAATGTTATTACATCATCCTAGTTAAAAAGGCAATTCACACAAAATCCTACTACCTACTTGCATAAGACATTCTCATTTTTGCTGATAACTTTTGGTTTTTATGATAATATAAAATATATTTGTATATAACTAGAGAGAGGCTAAGCTCCAAGGCACCTTAAGGGTGGGGTGATGGTTCACTGTCGAAGGCCAATTTCATCCCAATCTCAAGAAGGTTTGAAACTGTAAATGATCCTGGAATCCTGATGCAATCCTGTATTCAGGAAACCCTGATAATTGAGATTAAACTTTCCAGGATAATCAAAGAAATGGATTTCAGAGTCAGAAATGGAGTTGAGTTATAAAAAACCAACTTGCTTCCCTGATGGCTCAGATGGTAAAGCATCTGTCTGTAATGTGGAGACCCAGGTTTGATCCCTGGGTTGGGAAGATCCCCTGGAGAAGGAAATGTAACCTACTCCAGTACTCTTGCCTGCAAAATCCCATGGATGGAGGAGCCTGGTAGGCTAGAGTCCATGGGGTCATAAAGAGTTGGACACGACTGAGTGACTTCACATCATCACATCATAAAAAGTCAGAATTATTTCACCCTGGATGTGTGAGATAAAATTCATATCTTATTTTTTTTTAAGATAAATTTCTTGAAGGAGAATTTCTGGGTCAAGATACATAAACATTTTTATATCTCTTGTTTTATGGTTCTATCATTTTCCCAAAGAATTACCTTAATTTACCCCAATGCTAGGAGTGATAGAAGGTATTGCTTCCACCATATATTCACTAGCTTCAGTTACTAGTATTTTAAAAGAAATTATTGCTAATTGAATAGTGAAAATATTACTTCAATTTAATGAGCCTTTGAGTTATTAGAGAGTTTAATATCATTCCATGTACTTATTTTTGAATTAAATTTCTTCCTGTGTAGTTTGGTTAGCACACACGATTAGCTTTGAAAAAAATAAAACATTTTTATTTTTAATAGCTTATTTTTTTCCTTGTGGATAGTGCCTCTCATAAAATATTCTGCCTCTTTAAAACCTCCTTCCCAATCCAGACTCACCCCCCAAACTCTCACCACTGAAAAAATATGTCTTTCATCAAGTGAGTTCAGTCCTGACCACCTAAAAGGCCAAGTTCTTCTTTTCAGCTGAGATGGACAGATTCTAATTAGGCAGCATCATGATTATAAGGAAATTATTCACTTATGAAAAACATAGGAAATGTGATAGGGAGTCAGGCAACCCATTGCATTATATAAATAGTTGCAGACGCTTGGGAGTTAAGACTCACTATCATTGGCTTCACATTTTCTAAAGGAAATAACCCAGATGAGAAATATACCTTGGGTGGAGACACACAATATAAGCCTTGTATAAGCAAACCCACATTTTATTTATAAAAATGAGTTTAGAAAAATTACAGCTCCATGAAATGTTACTCAAGAGCACTTTCTTCCACTCAATCCAAGCAATTTGAGAGGCCCCAGTGGTAAAACTGAAATGAGCACTGGGTGAGCTCTACTTTTCTTCATCTATTCTCCTGCCTGGACACGTTCACGCATCCTCTAAATCGGTTCGGTCAGGTATCATCCTCACCAGGTAGTTTCCCACCACCATCAGATGGAATAGTGACCCTGAACTGTGCTTTGGTAAAATGTTCTTCTGTCTTTTTAGAAACTGTGTGCCTCTTTCCCCTGTGTCTTTAACTTCTCCCTCTCAACTGGGCTGCTTCTGTCAATAATCAACCATGCCCCATTCTCTGCCAATTTCATCAGAAGACTCAGGAACTCACGTCCCTCCAGGTGTTGCCGCCTTCCTCTCCTTCCTTTAATTGCAGAAATTTGAAAAACTTGACTACTCTGTCTCCACTTCATTTTTCATTCTCTCTTCATCCTGTTCCAGACTGGTTCTGCCCTGTAATTCTACCAAAGTGGCTCTTTCTTCAGTCACCTGTATGTTGCGAAATCCAGTGAACCAGTTCAATAGTTCTCATTGTATGAAACTTATCAGCAGTCTCTCTTACTTCTGACTGCTGACCTTCTGTCTTGCTTTACATTTACCCTGACTCTAATACCACATTCACTTGAATTTCTTACCACATTTCTGGTTGCCCCTCTGGAGCCTTCTTTGCTGGATGCTCATCTTTGTGCTGATCCCTCAGTGCTGTACTCATTTCCTTCACTCACCATCTCTCCTCCCAGTTTCAACAGCTATTTGCCAATACTTGCAAATCTCAGCTCAACTCACCACTTTTGAGTTTTAGCTTTGCGTCTCCAAAATCCACCATGCCTACCCTCACGGCTCAGCAGCAAAGCATCTGCCTGCAGTGCAGGAGATGCAGGAGACTCGGGTTCGATCCCTGGGTCAGGAAGATCCCCTGGAGAAGGAAATGGCAACCCACTCCAGTATTCTTGCCTGGGAAATCCCGTAGACAGGAGAGCCTGATGGGCTACAGTCCATGGGGTCGCAGAGTCAGACACAACTGAGCACGTACATGTGCATACTCTCAAAGGCAGTTGGAAACTAATTAATATGTTCCAAAATGAACTCATCCTATTCTTCCCCACCCTACTCCTTTTTCCAGTATCTTTTACGTAGGAATACTGTCCTTCAAGTTTTGGGTTATTATGGTTTTTTCTTTCTAGTTTGTGTTTGTTCATAGATCCAGTGAAGTAATCAATCAATAAATCCAGATTTTATCTTTCTGACAGCCAAGGAAAAAGTTTTACACTTCATTATCAGCCTAGAAGAACTTCCTGTTTAACTAGAATTGCTTCCTCAATTCTCCTTTCAAATGTGACTCGTCAGTATTGTCAGTGATATATGAATTCTTTGCAAATCCTGAATCTTAAAAAAAAAAAAAATTATAGGACATATCTTTTATTTTAAGCTATTAACTTTGGAATCATAAGTTTATGGTACTTCTTTGGCACTGATGGACCTAGATTTAATACAAATAAAGCAGAGCTCACTTTGCTTTGAAATATTTCCAACTATGTGAAAATAATCACAAAAGACCTATTTTATCCCCTTTGTGGCTATTGGATGAAGCTGCAGTGGAAGAAGCTACTCAGCTGGGACATATCTTAATCATGATTCTAGCCAAACTCTTGCAAAAACACATCAGCTAGGAAGATCCTGAATACTAATGACAATCCCTTACGTTTGCATAAGCAAACACATGCAAAAAGGATTGCTTTACAATTTCCAAAGCATTTTACAAAAATTATCTTGAGTCTTGTAGCTGTCCTGCCAGGTAGGCAAGCTTCATTTTATATTTCACAGATGAGGAAACTGAGGTCGAGACCTTTCAGTTTGTAAAGTCATGCACCCTGGTAGCCTTATGGTAGGACATTGAATTCAGGCCTCTGTATTTTGAATTAAGGATTGCATCCCCTCCTCCTTCTCCATCCCATCCCACGCACCCCCCCCCCCACACACACAACCCCCCCCTCCCCCGCCTTGCCTCGCGCAACCCTGCTTTCTCCTTTGAATGCAGGAATCCTAGCAAGTAGGTTCCATCATCTCTTCTAGGTAAAAGGGTGGGTTGGTTTTAGCAGAAGCGGAAAGCATGGAAGAGAGATACATTAAGGATACTGTCATGGATATGCATAAAGTTGGATTGGTCTGAAAGAGTTCAAAGAGGGGAAGAACAGAAGATAAGACTGGAAAAGGTGACTGGAATCAGAGCAAAAGAACTTCAAATATTAGTTAGACAAAGGAGTTTCTGAGTGTCCTCCCCTAACTGGAAGTGGCACTGTAGGATTAACTCTCCCTGCACTGCAGGATTCATATTCAAAAATAACTTTCCAGCAGAGCCTGTGCTGACTCCTACACCCAGGATGACCTTTTCTGTAACTAGGAAAAGCTTTCAAAATGGTTCCAAGTCCAGTCTGCAGACTAACTCATAGCAGTGGCGCTAACACATAGCAGTCTGTGCTCATGTTGAGCATATCACCTCCCCACTATCCCCTTGCACCCCCAAATATATCCTTCCTTCATAAACTTAAAAACACTTTGTATTTAGGAATATGTACCCTGTGTATTCAAGTTCCTTTGTGGGCAGGAACTTCACAATATTGACGTGTAATTACATGCCCTCATTCTCAACATAGAGCTTTGCACACGGTGAGTGCTCAATAAAGCTGAGTGCCGAAGAAATGATGCTTTTGAACTGTGGGGTTGGAGAAGACTCTTGAGAGTCCCTTGGACTGCAAGGAGATCCAACCAGTCCATCCTAAAGGAGATCAGTCCTGGGTGTTCATTGGAGGGATTGTTGCTGAAGCTGAAACTCCAATATTTTGGCCCCCTCATGCGAAGAGTTGACTCATTGGAAAAGACCCTGATGCTGGGAGGAATTGGGAGCAGGAGGAGAAGGGGATGGCGGAGAATAAGATGGTTGGATAGCATCACCGACTCAATGGACATGAGTTTGGGTAAACTCCGGGAGTTGGTGATGGACAGGGAGGCCTGGCGTGGTGCGATTCATGGGGTCACAAAGAGTCGGACACGACTGAGCAACTGAACTGAACTGAGGCATGTTAATAAAAGGAAACTGGGTCCCAGAGAGGTTCATTAATCATGTGATGGAGGAGAGGGAGCAAAATGGGGGAAAATTAGTTTTATAGAGAGATTGTGTTTTAACTCCCAATGGGGTACTCAATAACTGTATTACTTGGACAAGTCCCTTTCTTATTCTGATCCTCATTTCCCTCCAGGTGAATCAGAGATAAACCAACACTAAGTTTATGGTGAAGATCACATTCAGTTTCATGAGATTAATGCATAGGCTTAAATATATCTGTCACTATATGCTTTCACATTTCTCATAAGTAGTTTTCTGCTTTCTGTCCAAAGTATGAAGCATTTTATACACTCAGGTATGCAAAACAATATATAATTGTCTTTTTTTTTTTCCCCATAGAGCAACTGATTTTGTTTGAGTTGCTATTCAACTGAGCTGGTAAAAATATGTCTCAATTTTTATTGGGGCTTTCTTGCCCACAACTGCTTCTATACTCTTGAGGTATGCAGTGGGCTGAGAAGAAAGGTTTTATGATGTGGTGGCATTTTCCCTGCTCAGCCTCCTCTGTAGATGCTTCCTCATTCCACGTTTAATGAGGAGGCTGCAGGGAGTCCATCTGAGAGATGTGGGTTCTCTTGGACCTTGTGTCTGACCCACACCTGAAGAGTCTTATGGACAGGAGGTTTTGTTATTTTCCTAGTGGTGGAGCAGAGAAGTGGCCACTTTGGGGGCAAGATGCACTTCCCTGGTGTCCTAACCCAGCTTGGGGCTTATGCTGGGGTAGAGGAAGGTGTTATAAGAGACCCCCGTTCCATGTTATAAGGATACTGGAACAGTTCTAAGGAGAGTGCCTCATAGCAAGGAACTGAAGCCTCAAGCCAACAACCATGTTAATTAAGCCATTTTGGAAGCAGTTTTCAGTCTTAGCCACGCCTTCGGATGACTTATTTCCAGGCCAGCTGCTTGACTACAGCCTCCTGAAATACCCTGAGCCAGAACCGCCTAGCTAAGCTGGTCCTGAATTCCTGAGCCCAGGAACCATGTGCCAAATAATATTAACCAAATAATAAATGTTTCTTGTTTGAAGGTGCTAAGTTTAGTCAAATGTTCCCAAAGGCAATCACTGAAGGGTCCACAAAAGCAGACCATTAGAGAAAAAAGCCAGTTTTGAACATTTGCAAATTGCACCAATGGACGATCACAGCAGTATCAATCTAGGAGCATCTTTTCGTCTCTCTCCTCCGTCTTGTGTCTACCCACACTTCCTTACACCCTGGGCTAGCCAGCTGGGGAGAAACAGAGAAATAGGAGACCAGACAGAAAAAAGATGCTCACCTCCCAAATTTGCAATAGGAAAGTTGCTTAAACAAAAAAGAGATTTGGAATTTTTGGCCATTACCTGGGGTTGTGTATCATCCTGGGTTTCATCACCGGGATGAAAAAGAGTGAGCAGTAGGGTCAAAAGAATTGCCCTAGATTTCACCCAATTGGCAGAAGAGAAGGAGTGAAAGAGGTATTTAAATAGAGTGTGGGGGAAAAGACCAGACAATTTTCTGTATTGTCTTCTTTCAACCCCATCCTTACATCGGCAAAATCAATGACAAAGTTCCCCAGAGCTTATGTTCTACCTGTCTTTTCAGCATTAGTTCCTCTATTGTTAGTGGAAGATTGACAAGTCTTCCTAGTACTTTATAAATATCATCAGTTCTAAGCAGGATCTTTTGGATAACCATGTGAGAATTAACATCTTTTTATCCCCTAATATCGTGGCTATTTGTATCTTGGCTGTCGCTTCCTCTTGTCCTTTGTATACACTCCCTTTGTGTATTTTAAAATGCAGTTTCTTAAAGATAAGTAAACTTGCTCTTGTACTAGACAATTAACTCACTGACATTGGATCCTATATGATAAATGTTATAGTAGAGGTTAGAGGACTGATAATGCAGAGATTAATGAGACAACCTACTTTGTACTGAGTTACTGCAGGTAAAGTATGACTTTACCTTCCAGAGGCTATTAATTGAGTGGGGATAAAAGACTCAAAATCAAGTTCTCCAGAGCCCTGTTTAAAGATGTACTTGAGGTCAGACAGTGGGTTCATAGGCAGGTCACCGACAAGCATGCACAGAAAGTGCTGAGTGGACAGACAGAGGTCAGGAGCAGTTGACAGAGGAGACAGGAAGTCCAAGAAGGGACAGAATGTAGAGCCAATGTCTGAGAGACAAACCCAGAACTAGGGTTACAAGGACTCAAGTTTATTCAGTGGGTCTCATGAAGTAGCATGCAAACATCCTGTGATGGTTACAGAGGTCCAAAGCCACACATCCCACTTTTACTTTACTTGACTTAAAGTGTGGTACCCTGATTTGGTAAAATGGAAGAATCTAGAAATAGGTAGAATTTGGAACTACAGTCTGGATCAGAAAGGGATATTTATTGTATCCTTGGAGAGTGCTTATAAAAGATAGACTATGTTAATCATTGAGGTTCAACAGTGAGTGTTGCGTGCGCAGGTGTGTCTGATTCTTTGCAACGCCATGGACTGTAGCCCACCATTGTCCTTTGTCCATGGGATTATTCAGGAAAGAATATTGCAGTGGGTTGCCATTTCCTTCCCCAGGGGATCTTCCTAACCTAGGGATCAAGCCTGCGTCTCCTGAGACTCCTGCATTGGCAGGCAGATTCTTTGCCACTGAGCCACCTTGGAGGCTCAAGTGTTATGCGGGTTATTGCAGTTGCTGAAGAGCCAAGGACTTGTTTCCCCAGGCATTGCTTATGGGAATATCCCCCAAATGTTTACAGGAAAGAGAGGGGTTTTCTGATACAAGGTGAATGAGATCAGTTAACACACAATTAAGATGCAATCTCACAGCCTATCTAGACCCTCATATGAAGTGGGTCAGTTACCTGTCTCCCATTTAATACTCCTCTTGAAAGAGATCAGACCCTGACATGACCCTTCTTCATGTTATCTAAATAGGACATCTATCAGTGCTTATGGAGAAGGAAATGTCAACCCACTCCAGTATTCTTGCCTGGAGAATTCCGTGGACAGAGGAGCCTGGCAGGCTACAGTCCATGGGGTCGCAAACACTCGGACACGACTGAGCAACACACACACACACACACACACACACACACACAGTGCTTAAGGATGCCTTCTTCAAAATATAATTTTTGGCATGGATAAATACCACACAAAGAGGAACAGTATGGAGCAAGACCTTGCACATTACTTATGCTGGCTTTCTTTTGATGGATAAACACTTCCACTACTTTTATGATGATGTGGAGTCCAATATAGTGGACACAGCTTCGATCCTTGGGTGGGGTAGATCTCTTGTAGAAGGAAAGGGCAACCCACTCCAGTATTCTTGCCTGGAAAATTCCATAGATAGTGGAGGCTGGTGGGCCACAGTCCATGGGGTCTCAACGAATTGGACACAATTGAGCACACACACATGCAGTGCCTTGGCCTGGCGTGGGCTTCTCAGTTGCCCATTTCCCAAGCCTTCCACCTTCTCCTTTCCCAAAGTGGGCTGGTGCTATTTGCCTTGAAATCTTCAAACCCTGGCTGGTTTGCAACCAGCTGCAATCCATCAAACTTGCTGATTAGGCGTTTGAAAGGGCGGAGCATTTTTAACACAATGATTGACAATGGCTTCTATCTCACACACCTGCTGCTTTAAAATCCCTATAAAATGTCAGCAGGGAGTGTAAGTGATATATAGCAGTAGTGCTGCCTGGGTAGGAATGTTAAGTACCAGGAGATGGGAGTGTCTGAACCTCAGCTACTGGAAAGACAACCAAACAAGAACCCAATGTAATCCATTTGTAAAGAGAGAGCCTAGCACAGGGGTTTAGCACTGGCAGTAACTGTTAAGCCCTGACTTCTGGTTACTGTGCGACTACCATGAGACTGTCCCTGTCCAAGGTGGGGCCAGTCCCTGGGAACCAGATCAAGCAACCCCAAAGTCATTGCTGGCCACTAGGCCGTTTCCCTGTGAGCTAGAAACTGGCCATTCAGGATTGATCCAGGGATTCTGAGTGCTTTCTCAGTGTTCTGTGTGTAGGACCTGCTCAGTCAAGGGGCTCTGTGATAGTTTCCTGTAGGCAGGTTGCCAAACCCGGGTGGCCCAATACTAAAACCAACCCGAGCACAAACTTACTCTCAGGCCCAGTGATTCTACCTGGGTGGCCAAAAGCAGGAGGATGGAAAAGATTACAGGTGCCTCTGAGAGCAAGAGCTGAAGAGTTAGGGGTACAGAGCGAGGTCACCAAAGTCAGAGGGTAACCCAGTACAAGTTTGCAAAGGTGGTCCTCAGTTGGGCAGAGTTCAGAGAGTGGCAGAAGGGGGAGCAGCCCTGGTACAATTCTCTAGAAGGCAAGAGGTGAGAGATCCTGATTCACATTTTGTCTCTGGAGTGTTGAGAATGGACTGATCTGGGTAGCTACCAATTGTGAAGAATGGATGGGACTTGCATTGTTATTTTAGTTAATAAGTATCAGGCACTGTGCTGTCTCCTGGGGATGCTCTTCTTGCCCTCACAGAACTAATTTGATATTAACTGAATATTTCTAGTCCAATCTGATGAGTGTTGGGTGGAATGGGTAAGTACAGGCAATGTTGGAAGTCCTTAATCTGAGGGAGAAAGCAGGGAATCCTGGGAATTGCAGAAACTATTTCAATTCAATAAGCATTTATGAGCACCTGCTGTATGCCAGGTACTAGAAATGTATGGGAAACTCTGCCCACTACTCTGAACCAGGACTTAAGGGTTGAGTTTCACTTTCTTTTCATGCTTATGCTCACAGAAGCAGAAGTTAACAAGATAGTGTATCCATGTGCAAGGGGAGATATAGATTTTTCTTTATGATGAAATATTCAAAATATACAAAAATGAGAAAATAGATGCCCAGGCATATCCATGGTCCAGATTTAATAGCTGCAAAATTTACTGCATCTCTCTCTAAAAACTTGAAACCTCTTTGCTCTATCCTGCCCTTCCTAGGAACTAGAGCTCCCCTGAAGCTGGCATCATCCCAAACATTTGAAAACCTGTTACTTCACTTGCTTGACAAATCCCATCTCCCTACTTGAAAGCTTGTCTTGCCACTTCGAGTATGCTGGCTTTTGGACTGTATGGCAGAAGGCAAGGGTGGGATGATCTGAGAGAACAGCCTCAAAACGTGTATATTATCAAGTGTGAAACAGATCACCAGTCCAGATTGGAGGCATGAGACAAGTGCTCGGGGCTGGTGCACTGGGATGACCCAGAGGGATGGGATGGGGAGGGAGGCGGTGGGGGGGGGGGGGGGGTGGTGGTGGTGGAATCAGGATGGGGAACACATGTAAAACCATGGCTGATTCATGTCAATGTATGGCAAAAACCACTACAATACGGTAAAGTAATTAGCCTCCAACTAATAAAAATAAATGGAAAAAAAAAGTATGCTGGCTTTCACTGAATGTGTGCTTTTTTTAAAGTGCTCAGTCTTATTAATCTCTCCTTTTGCATGTACTTCTTGTGTTTTGATTCAGTAAATCTTCCCCTACCCTGAAGTCATGAGATACTTTTATGTTACCTTCTAATAGTTTGAGTTTTGCTTTTACTTTTATAGCTTTACATCTTCTAATTTCATAAATTTTAAATATTTATTTTTATCTTTTCTCCCCCTGACATAGATAGCCAATTACCCCAGTATCATTTGGGGATTAATCCTTCCTGTTTCATCAACTTCTAATGATTATCTCATATTTATGGTTCTCATATATGTGTAAATCCATTTCTAAACACTATTTTTCTTTAATCTATTTCTTTTAAGAAAATCTTTTTTTATTAGTGAATTGCTGACTATATTAAATTTCTAAGAAATAAATCAAAGATAAATGTTTAAACATGCATCTTTTTTGTTTACATGATGAAGCTTAGACTTACTATTCAAGTTATTTATTTATTTTTAATTTAATTTTTATTGAGGGATAATTGCTTTAGAGAATTTTGTTGTTTTCTGTCAAACCTCAACACGAATCAGCCATAGGTGTACATATATCTCCACCCTTTTGAAACTCCCTCCCATCTCCCTCCCCTCTCCCTGTCCACCCCACCTCTCTAGGTTGATACAGACCCCCTATTTGAGTTTCCTGAGCCAAACAACAAATTCCCGTTGACTATCTATTTTACATATGGTAATGTAAGTTTCCATGCTACTCCTTCCATACATCTCACCCTCTTCTCCCCTCTCCCCATGTCCATAATTCTATTCTCTATGTATACTTCTCCATCCCTGCCCTGTAAATAAATTCTTCAGTACCATTTTTCTAGAGTCTGTATATGTACATTAGAATATGATATTTATCTCTTTCTGACTCACTTCACTCTGTATAATAGGTTCTGGGTTCATTCACCTCATCAGAACTGACTCAATTCCTTTTTATGACTGAGTAATATTCCATTATGTACATGTACCATAACTTCTTTATTCATTCTTCTGACAATGAACATCTAGGTTGCTTCCATGTTCTAGCTATTGTAAATAGTGCTGCAATGAACAATGGGATGCATGTATCTTTTTCAATTTCGGTTTCCTCAGGGTATATGCCTAGGAGTGGGATTGCTGGGTCATATGGTGGTCATTTTATTCCTAGTTTTTTAAGGAATGTCCATACTGTCTTGCAAAGTGGCTGGATTAATTCACATTCCCATTGACAGTGCAAGAGCATTCCCTTTTCTCCACACCCTCTCCAATATTTACTGTTTGTAGACTTTTTGACGATGGCCATTTTGACTGGTGTGAGGTGATATCTCATTGTGGTTTTGATTTGCATTTCTCTAATAATGAGTGATGTTGAGCATCTTTTCATGTGTTTGTTAGCCATCTGTATGTCTTCTTTGGAAAATATCTGTTTAGGTCTTTTTACCACTTTTTGATTGGGTTGTTATGTTTTTCTGGCATTGAATGAGCTGCTGGTATATTTTGGAAATTAATCTTTTGTCAGTTGTTTCATTTGCGATTATTTTCTCCTATTCTGAAGGTTGTCTTTTCACCTGACTTACAGTTTCCTTTGCTGTTCAAAAGCTTTAAGTTTAACCAGCTCCCACTATTTTACTTTTTTTATTTCTGTTATTCTAGGAGGTGGGTTACAGAGGATCTTGCTTTGATTTATGGCATCGAGTATTCTGCCTATGTTTTCCTCTAAGAGTTTTATAGTTTCTGGTCTTACATGTAGGTCTTTCATCCATTTTTAGTTTATCTACATGTATGGTGTTAGGAAGTGTTCTAATTTTATTCTTTTACATGTAGCTGTCCAGTTTTCTCAGCACCATTTATTGAAGAGGCTGTCTTTGCCCCATTGTATATTCTTGCCTCCTTTGTCAAAAATAAGGTAACCATAGGTGCACGGATTTATTTCTGGGCTTTCTATCTTGTTCCATTGGTTTATATTTCTGTTTTGTGTACTCTTTTGATAATTGTAGCTTTGTGGTATAATCTGAAGTCAGGAAGCTTGACTCCTCCAGCTCCATTATTCTTTCTCAGGACAGCTTTGGATATTTGGGTCTTTTGTGTTTCCATACGAATTGTGAAAATTTTTGTTCTAGTTCTGTGAAAAATGCCATTGGTAATTTGATAGGGATCTCATTGAATCTGTAGATTGCATTTGGTAGTATGGTCATTTTCACAATATTGACTCTTCCTACCCAGCAACATGGAATATCTCTCCATCTATTTATGTCATCTTTGATTTCTTTCATTAATGTCTTATAATTTTCTGTGTACAGTTCTTTTGTCTCCTTAGGTAGGTTTATTCCTAGACATTTAATCCTTTTTGTTGTAATGGTGAGTGGGATTGATTCCTTAATTTCTCTTTCTGCTTTTTCATTGATTGTATGTAGAAATGCAAGTGATTTCTGTGTATTAAATTTGTATCCTGCAACTTTGCTAAATTCACTAATTAGTTCTAGTAATTTTCTGATTTTATATTTAAGGTTTTCTATGTACAGCATCATGTCATCTGCAAACAATGAGAGCTTTACTTCTTCCTTTCTGATCTGGATTCCTTTTATTTTTCTTCTCTGATTACTGTAGTTAGGACTTCCAGAATTATATTGAACAATAGTGGTAAAAGTGGACACCCTTGTCTTGTTCCTGATCTTGAGGGGGTGCTTTCAGTTTTTAACCATTGAGAATAATGTTTGCTGTAGTCTTATCATATATGGCCTTTACTATGTTGAGGTAGGTTCCTTCTATGCCCATTTTATTCATAAATGGGTACTGATTTTTTTCAAAGGGTTTTCCTGCATCTATTGAGATGATCATATGGTTTTTACCTTTCAATTTGTTAATATGGTGCATCATATTGATTGATTTGTATGTATTGAAGCATCCTTGGATTCCTGGAACAAACCCAAATTGATCATGGTGTATGAACTTTTCGATGTGTTACTGAATTCTATTTCCTTAAATTTTGTAAAGGATTTTTGCATCTATGTTCATCAGTGATATTGGCCTGTAGTTTTCTTTTTTGTGTGTTGTCTTTATCTAGTTTTGGTGTAAGGGTGATGGTGGCCTCACAGAATGAGTTTGAAAGTATTCCTTCCTCTGCAATTTTTTGAAAGAATTTTGGAAGGGTAGGCATTAGCGCTTCTCTAAATGGTTGATAGAATTCTCATGTGAAGACATTTGGTCCTGGGCTTTTGTTTCTTGGGAGATTTTTTTATCACAGTTTCCATTTCAGTGCTTGTAATTGAGTTGTTCCTAATTTCCATTTCATCCTGGTTCAGTCATGGAAGACTGAACTTTTCTAAGAATCCGTCCATTTCATCCAGGTTATCCATTTTATTGCCATATAATTTTTCATAATGCTCTCTTATAATCCTTTGTATTTCTGCATTGTCTGTTGTAACCTCTCCTTTTTCATTTCTAATTTTCTTGATTTGATTTTTTTTCTTGATGAGTCTGCCTAAAGGTTTGTCAATTTTGTTTATCTTCTCAAAGAACAAGCTTTTGGTTTCATTAATCTTTACTTTTGTTTCTTTCATTTCATTTTCATTTATTTCTGCTTGGATCTTTGTGATTTCTTTCCTTCTACTAATTTTTGGGGTTTTCTGTTCTTTTTCTAGTTGTTTTAGGAGTAAAGTTAGGTTGTCTATTCGATGTTTTTCTTGTTTTTTGAGGTAGGATTGTGTTGCTACAAACTCGCCTGTTAGGACAGCTTTTTTGTTGTATCCAATAGAGTTTGAGTTGTTGTGGTTTCATTGTTATTTGTTTCTAGAAATTTTTTGATTTCCCTTTTGATTTCTTCAGTAACCTGTTGATTATTTAGAAACGTGTTGTTTAATCTGTATGTGTTTGTATTTCTTACATTTTTCTTGTAATTGATATCTAGTCTCATAGCTTTGTGGTTGGAGAAAATGCTTGATATGATTTCAATTTTCTTAAATTTACTGAGGTTTGATTTGTGACCCAAGATATGGTCTATCCTGAAGAATGTTCCATGTGCACTTGAGAAGGTGTATTCTTCTGCATTTGGATAGAATGTCCTGAAGATATCAATGAGATCCATGTCATCTAATGTATCATTTAAGACTTGTGTTTCCTTATTAATATTCTGTTTTGATGATCTGTCCATTGGTGTGAGTGGGGTGTTAAAGTCTCTTACTAATATTATGTTACTGTCAATTTCTCCTTTTATGTCTGTTAATGTTTGTCTTATGTATTGAGGTGCTCCTATGTTGGGTGCATAGATATTTACAATTATTAGGTCCTCCTCTTGGATTGATCCCTTGATCATTATGTAGTGTCCTTCCTTATCTCTTGTAATCTTTGTTTTAAAGTCTATTTTGTCTGATAGGAGGATTGCTACTCCAGCTTTCTTTTGCTTCCCATTTGCATGGAATATATTTTTCCATCCTCTCACTTTCAGTCTATATGTGTCTTTAGGTCTGAAGTGGGTTTCTTGTAGACAGCATATATATGGGTCTTCTTTTTGTATCCATTCAGTCTGTGTCAGAGCATTTAATCCATTTACATTTAAAGCAATTATTGATATATATGTTTGTATTGTCATTTTCATAATTGTTTGGGCTTGATTTTGTAGATCTTTTTTTTCTCATATTTCTTGACTATGCAAGTCCCTTTAACATTTGTTGTAAAGCTGGTATGGTGGTACTGAATTCTCTTAAATTTGGCTTGTCTGAAAAGCTTTTTATCTCTCCATCAATTTTGAATGAAATCCTTGTTGGGTACAGTAATCTTGATTGTCGGGTTTTTCCCTTTCAGTACTTTATATCCTGCCATTCCCTTTCGGCCTGAAGAGTTCTGGCTGAAAGATCAGTTGTTAAGCCTATGGGATTTCCCTTGTATGTTACTTGTTGCTTCTCCCTTGCTGCTTTTAATATTCTTTCTTTGTGTTTAGTCTTTGTTAGTTTGATTAGTATGTGTCTTGGTGTGTTTCTCCTTGGATTTATCCTGTATGGGACTCTTGGACTTGATTGACAATTTCCTTTTCCATGTCGGGGAAATTTTCAACTATAATTTCTTTGAAACTTTTCTCATACCCTTTCTTTTTCTCTTCTTCTGGGACCCCTATAATTCAAATGTTGGTGTGTTGGATATTGTCCCAGAGGTCTCTGAGACTGTTCTCAGTTCTTTTGATTCTTTTTTCTTTATTCTGCTCTTCATAAGTTATTTCCACAAGTTTATCTTCCAGCTCACTGATTCACCCTTCTGTTTCAGATATTCTCCCTGGTTGAATTCTTTCTTCCTTTTGGTTTCTACCCTCCTAAGGTTGGTCCAGTGGTTTGTATAAGCTCCCTATAGGGTGAGATTTGTGCTGAGTTTTTATTTGTTTGTTTTTCCCCTGATGGGCAAGTCTGAGTGAGATGATAATCCTGTCTGCTGATGACTGAGTTTGTATTTTTTATTTTGTTTGTTGTTTAGATGAGGCATCCTGCACAGGGTGCTACTGGTGGTTGGGTGATGCTGTGTCTTGTACTCCAGTGGTTTCCTTTGTGTGAGTTCTCACTATTTGATACCCATGAGAAAACAAAATGATAGGATGCTGAAAGAGGAACTCCCCAGGTCGGTAGGTGCCCAATATGCTACTGGAGATCTGTGGAGAAATAACTCCACAAAGAATGAAGGGATGCAGCCAAAGCAAAAACAATACCCAGTTGTGGATGTGACTGGTGATAGAAGCAAGGTCCAAGCAATATTGCATAGGAACCTGGAATGTTAGGTCCATGAATCAAGGCAAATTGGAACTGGTCAAACAGGAGATGGCAAGAGTAAATGTCGACATTCTAGGAATCAGTGAACTAAAATGGACTAAATGGGTGAGTTTAATGCAGATGACCATTATATCTACTACTGTGGGCAGGAATCCCTTAGAAGAAATGGAGTAGCAATCATAGTCAAAAAGTCCAAAATGAAGTACTTGGATGCAATCTCAAAAATGACAGAATGATCTCTGTTCGTTTCCAAGGCAAACCATTCAATATCACGGTAATCCAAGCCTATGCCCCAAGCAGTAATGCTGAAGAAGCTGAAGTTGAATGGTTCTATGAAGACCTACAAGACTTTTTAGAACTAACACCCAAAAATGATGTCCTTTTCATTATAGGGGACTGGAATGCAAAAGTAGGAAGTCAAAAAACACCTGGAGTAACAGGCAAATCTGGTCTTGGAGTATGGAATGAAGCAGGGCAAAGGCTAATAGAGTTTTGCCAAGGGAATGCACTGGTCATAGCAAACACCC
This sequence comes from Odocoileus virginianus, assembly GCF_023699985.2. Lineage (NCBI taxonomy): Eukaryota > Metazoa > Chordata > Mammalia > Artiodactyla > Cervidae > Odocoileus > Odocoileus virginianus. Next base: position 71,496,593 of record NC_069678.1, on the reverse strand, counting down.
TCTTCCAACAACACAAGAGAAGACTCTACACGTGGACATCACCAGATGGTCAACACTGAAATCAGATTGATTACATTCTTTGCTGCCAAAGATGGAGAATCTCTATACAGTCAGCAAAAACAAGACCAGGAGCAGACTGTGGCTCAGATCATGAACTCCTTATTGCCAAATTCAGACTTCAGTTGAAGAAAGTGAGGAAAACCACTAAACCATCCAGGTATGACCTAAATCAAATCCCTTATGACTATACAGTGGAAGTGAGAAATAGATTTAAGGAACTAGATCTGATAGACAGAGAGCCTGATGAACTATGGACGGAGGTTCATGACATTGTACAGGAGTCAGGGATCAAGATCACCCCCATGGAAAAGAAATGCAAAAAGGCAAAATGATTGTCTGAGGAGGTCTTACAAATAGCTGTGAAAAGAAGAGAAGTGAAAAGCAAGGGAGAAAAGGAAAGATATTCCCATTTGAATGCAGAGTTCCAAAGAATAGCCAGGAGAGATAAGAAAGCCTTCCTCAGTGATCAATGCAAAGAAATAGAGGAAAACAACAGAATGGGAAAGACTAGAGATCTCTTCAAGAATATTAGAGATACCAAGTGTACATTTCATGCAAAGATGAGTTCGATAAAGGAAAGAAATGGTATGGACCTAACAGATGCAGAAGATATTAAGAAGAGGTGGCAAGAATACACAGAAGAACTGTACAAAAAAGATCTTCACAGCCCAGATAATCACAATGGTGTGATCACTCACCTAGAGCCAGACATCCTGGAATGTGAAGTCAAGTGGGCCTTAGAAAGCATCACTACGAACAAAGCTAGTAAATGTGATGGAATTCCAGTTGAGCTACTTCAAATCCTGAAAGGTGATGCTATGAAAGTGCTATACTCAATATGCCAGCAAATTTGGAGAATTCAGCAGTGGCCACAGGACTGGAAAATGTCAGTTTTCATTCCAATCCCTAAGAAAGGCAATGTCAAAGAATGCTCAAACTACCGCACAATTGCACTCATCTCATATGCTAGTAAAGTAATGCTCAAAATTCTCCAAGCTAGGCTTCAGTAATACGTGAACTGTGAACTTCCAGATGTTCAAACTGGTTTTAGAAAAGGCAGAGGAACCAGAGATCAAATTGCCAATATCCGCTCGATCATTGAAAAAGCAAGAGAGTTCCAGAAAAACATGTATTTCTGCTTTATTGACTACGCCAAAGCCTTCAACTGTGTGGATCACAATAAACTGTGAAAAATTCTTCAGGAGATGGGAATACCAGACCACCTGACCTGCCTCTTGAGAAACCTGTATGCAGGTCAGGAAGCAAGAGAACTGGACATGAAACAACAGACTGGTTCCAAAAAGGAAAAGGAGTACATCAAGGTGGTATATTGTCATCCTGCTTATTTAACTTATATGCAGAGTACATCATGAGAAATGCTGGGCTGGAAGAAGCAGAAGCTGGAATCAAGATTGCTGGGAGAAATATCAATAACCTCATATATGCAGATGACACCACCCTTATGGCAGAAAGTGAAGAAGAACTAAAGAGCCTCTTGATGAAAGTGTAAGAGGAGAGTGAAAAAGTTGGCTTAAAGCTCAACATTCAGAAAACTAAGATCATGGCATCTGGTCACATCACCTCATGGGAAATAGATGGGGAGACAGTGGAAACAGTGTCAGACTTTATTTTTCTGGGCTCCAAAATCACTTCAGATGGTGACTGCAGCCATGAAATTAAAAGACGCTTACTCCTTGGAAGGAAAGTTATGACCAACCTAGATAGCATATTAAAAAGCAGAGACATTACTTTGCCAACAAAGTTCCATCTGGTCAAGGCTATGGTTTTTCCAGTGATCATGTATGGATGTGAGTTGGACTGTGAAGAAAGCTGAGCGCCAAAAAATTGATGCTTTTGAACTGTGGAGTTGGAGAGGACTCTTGAGAGTCCCTCAGACTGCAAGGAGATCCAACCAGTCCATCCTAAATGAGATCAGTCCTAGGTGTTCATTGGAAGGACTGATGCTGAAGCTGAAACTCCAGTACTTTGGCCACCTCATGCGAAGGGTTGACTCATTTGAAAAGACCCTGATGCCGGGAGGGATTGAGGGCAGGAGGAGAAGGAGACGACAGAGGATGAGATGGCTGGATGGCATCACTGACTCGATGGGCATGAATTTGAGTAAGCTCCGGGAGTTGGTGATGGACAGGGAGGCCTGGCATGCTGCGATTCATGGGGTCGCAAAGAGTCGGACACGTCTGAGCGACTGACCTGAACTGTGTTGAAGGGTTAGTTCTCTGGTTGTCTAGGGTCTTGGAGTCAGTCCTCCCATTCCAAAGGCTCAGGGTTTGATCTAGACATTTTCTGTATTGTCAAAGCTGGTAAGAACATCTTCAACATTCAAAGATCCTCTATTATGCCTTAAGAAAATACTGTATTCAGGATAGAAGATGCTTGTATTTTGGACCCAGGCACCAGCTTCCTCTTCAGTTTCCCCTTTTTTGACTTCTGTTATGGAAAACAGACTAAATGATTTAAATATTTTATAGATATATGTCATAGACAGTCATCCAGGTGCTTTTGTTTCAGAATCTGCCGCAGGAGCTTCCACCGGCCGGCATGGAAGGGTGCCAAGACTGCGGTTCCCAGAGTGGTGCTCCTGTTAGCCGGGCCCTTGCCTGCCGTCTGCTCTGCGTGGCTGCGGCAGCGTCCAACACTCTATTTCTGAGTCAATACCATACCATTTTAGTTATTGTATCTTTTGTTAAATAATCATATCTGGTAAAGTAAATATGCCTCTACCCTGCCATAGGATTGGCTATTTCTGACCTTTCAGCTTTCTTACAAAATTTTGGTATCAACATCTTTATTTGTATAAAAACATTTTTAGAGGTTAAAAAGTTGAATTATATGGATTTTTGTATTGCTTTAGGGAAAATGTCATTATTGTCTTTTCAAGTATAAATGTGATTTACATCTTCATTCATTTTTTTATTTTTATTTTCAGACAAAATAAGCTAATTTTTAGTCTTGTCTTAGTGAGGTATAGTTGATATCAGTATTATGTAATTTACAAGTGTACAATATAGTGATCTATGTTGTCCCTCTACACTTCCCTCTGACCACTGGTAACCAGTAGTTTGTTCTTAGTGAGTCTGCCTCCATTTTAATGCATTCACTAATTTTTTAGATTCCACAGTTAAGTGATATCATACAGTATTTGTCTTTCTCTGACTTATTTCGTTTAGCATAATATCGTCCAGGAACAACTGATGTTGCTGCAAATGGCAAAATTTCATTCTTTTTATGGTTGAGTAGTATTCCACTGTGGTGTGTGTGTCTGTGTATAAATTTTCTTTATCCATTCATCTATTGATAGACACTTAGGTTGCTTTCATACCTTGGTGATTATAAATAATGTTGCTATGAACATAGGGGTGCCTGCATCTTTTCAAAATTTATTTCTTTATTTTTAAAACTACTTACTCAGGACTAGAATTGCTGGCTCAGTTGGTAGTTCTATTTTTAGTCTTTTAAGAAAACTCCATAGTGTTTCCCACACTGTACCACCAAAGTGGCTGTACCAATTTACATTTCCACCAACAGTATGCAATTGTTTCCTTTTCTCCGCATCCTCTCCATATCTTCCACATATCTTATTTATATTTTTATGTTCAATAGCTTTATAATTTCCTCTATAAAGATGTTAGGAGATAGTTACATATGTTTTGAATGATTTATGCCTAAGTGCCTTATATTTTTGTTGTTATTGTAAATGGTGTTTATGGTTTTTCAATTGTTGTAGATCTACAGGTTTATAGCAACAACTAAATTTTATTTACTGATACAGTAACCTGAAACTATGAACTTCTCTAGTTTCTCTGTAGTGTCTCTTGAATTTTTCAAGTAGATAATTTCATCTCTGTACATGATACAATTTTATTTTTTTCCCCCTCAATCTTGGTATTTTGTGTTTATTGTTTATTGCTGTGGCTAGGACCTCTGATACAATCTCTGTGCTACATGTAATTTGTCAGATTTACTTCCAGTTTACTAATTCTTCATTTGTAACTTTTCTATTTTGTGCATCGTATTTATAACTTCATATTTCTTCTTTGATTCCCTCTTTTTTTTTCACATAAGCCTTTGCTTCCATAGTGTCTTGTATTAGATTATGCTAAATTTTGCTTTAATAACAATCCCACATTCTTGATGGCTTGAAACAATGTCCTGAAAAATGAGCAGAATGCTTTGCTCTATGCAACTCCTCATAAATCCAGGCTGGCTGAAGCTACGTTTTGTTTCTGCACCATCTGAAACATGAGGGCTCTCAGTCACTGTGGAGGGGAAGAGAACATGTGTTATGAACTGAATGAATCCCTCGAGTTCATATGCCAAAGCTCTAGCTCCCAATGTGATAATATTTGGAGCTGGTGTCTTTGGGAGTAATTAGAATTAGATGAAGTCATAGATGTATGGCCTGCATGGTGGCATTAGCACCCTTACAAGAAGAAACACGAGAGAGATAGCAGAAAGCTTGCGTGTAATCTCTCTCTCTGTCACACGAGGACAGAGCAAGAAGATGGCTGATAGCAGACTATTGACCAAAACATGTCATATTTTCCCATCCATCTATAATATGACTAGGAAATATACTCTTCCTGGAATCAAGAAGGGAAGGAAAATCAAGTATTGGTCCATGATGCCAAAGTCTACCATGTATTTGATTCTGTGAGTTCTCTGTGTTTTTGTATATTTTAAAATTATGTTTAATCTTTTGAATTAAAAATATTTTACCTAATTATCTCTGATTTTTGTGGGGAGTATTCAGATCTCTCTGCCTCTCTTTTTGGCTAACTCTCATCTCATTATCTTTTTTTCATATTATTAAAACTTTATAATAAGCTGATCTTTAGCTGTTTTTTCCCTAGTTGAGGGAATCCTGCTCAGTTTTGTTTTACAGAGTATATTCTCATAATCCCTGGAGAAGGGAGTGGCAACCCACTTCAGTATTCTTGCCTGGAGAATCCCATGGACAGAAGAGCCTGGCGGCCTACAGTCCGTGAGGTCACAAAGAGTTGGACACGACTGAACTATTAACATTCTCATAATACTTTTGTTTGTTTCCTATTACCATATAATCCAAGCATATTCCTAATGAAAGATTTTATTTGTTAGTCCTTAATTGTTCTTTTTTTTTAAAAAAATTTGAAGTATAGTTGATGTACAATATTATATAGGTTACAGGTGTACAATACAGTGAGTCACAGTTTTTAAAGGTTATACTCCATTTAGTTATTATAAAATATTGGCTATATTTCTTGTGTTGTACAGTATATCCTTGTAGCCTATTTTATACCTAATAGTTTGTACTTCTTAATTCCCTACCCCTGTTTTGCCCCAACCCCCTTTCCCTCTTCACACTGGCAACTATTAATTTATTCTCTATATCTGTGAATGTGCTTCTTTTTGTTATATTAAAAATTGTGTGCTATATTTTTTAGATTTCACATTTAAGTGATGTTATACAGTATTGTCTTTCTATCTGACTTATTTGACTTAGCATAATACACTCCAAGTCCACCCATATTGTTGCAGATGGCAACATTTTATTCTTTTTTATGGCTCTGTAATATCCCATTGTATGCATGTGTGTGTCTCCATATATATATATATATGTAATATATACATGACAACTCTCCCTTATTCAGTTCTGTGGAAGGTTTTAGAAACCCATGTTTCTAAAATAGAATAATCTCTACTTGTAAATTTTCCAAGTCTAGTGGGGAAAAAAGAAAAAAAATATAATACAGGATAAAAACCAAATAGAGAAGACAAAAGAGAGAAAGGGACTTTTCTCATAAAGGTAGATAGAAGGCCAGATCCGAAGTCTTAGAATGTAATTTTTTTTAGCTAGTGATATTTCCCTTTGGTTCACTTTATACAAATCATTTTGTATTAATTTTTGTTTCTGAGAGATCGAAGTTTTGAAGAAATAGAACTAGTTTATGTTGTAGGTCCCTAAATGCATGTGAAGCACATAGAACTGGCCTGTGTGTTCAATGTTTCTGTATTTGAACTCCTTCCTAGAATTCAAAGAAGCTGCCACCAGCCTCATAGCTTTGGTCCCATTACTGAAACTGATCAGTTTAGCCAAGACAGGGAATTTTTATTTCACCTTTAAAAAACTGTATATAATAACTTTATTAGAGTTGATAGTTTTCCATAAAAAGAAAACTTTTGATGCTGAACAAATCCATTGCTTTTATATTTTTTCAGTGAATAATTTTATTCATTAACTACCAATTTTACTGAGTTATTCAAAATCTAATACTTTATTTTAAAATGTTACCTACTCATACATCATGGATATTTTCATTAAAGATACCATAATTTGGAAATTCATTTGATTATTGCAGTTTGCTCTATTTTGTTTCATTTCCATTGTTGTAATGTTCAGCTAGTAAGCCTGCAGAAATTTTTAATAAGATAATTTTTGCAGAATAGAGAAATAGACGCAGCTGTGTTTCTCATTATTTTCATTGTTAAATTGTCATTCTCTTCACTAAATTATCTATGGTCAAGCTTCCCTAAAACTTTAGAAGACTACCTTTATATTTACTTTAATAACTCTTTCATAGCCATACATCCAGTCATCCAGGTACTGAACAAAGATTCTTATATTCGATGTTCACATTGTTTTATATTGGAAATCCTCATAGGAAACTTTGTTAAGTGTCATTTTTTAAAAAGTGGAATCCATCTTTGAATGCATTGTTAACTTGCCAAGAAGAAGAGGTGAAATTCTTTCCTTTAGAATCTGAGTGTTACACATCATCCTCAGTATAATAAGTCAAAGTAATCATGGAATACTATTTGACTGGTGTTTAACCTAATTTCATACTCAGAAATCTGAGGTAGATGCTGCTATCTTGCACTCAAAGACAAGGAAAACAGAGAGGACTTTCAATAATGGTGGCTGTAGAAGTTGGTGATTCCCTTTCACAAACAAGTATAAAACTTATCAAAATTGTTGAAAGCAACCATTTCAAAACACAAGGAGCTGACTAAAGGCAGACAAAAAATAAGAAGCATTTAGTTTTGAAAAGCTGACTGTGGTCCTCTTGCCTGAGTCTGCTCCTTCCCTTCGTCCCTCCCTCCACCAGATGGGTAGGAAGAACAGTAGCTTTGTCAGTCTGGGATTGACTGCAAAACCAGCAGCTTTACTGCCAGAAGTGATTAATTCAAATAGGAATGAGAAGCAAAATCATTTGAATTTGCCAGCTAAAATGGCAGACATAATTGGAAATGGATGGGGAAAACCCACATCTGTGCAGGACCAAGGTTGCCATTCCAATCTGGGGTGAATGACAGATCATTCAGAAACTTTATGGAGAGACTGTATAAAGGACATAGTGGTGTAAAGCCCAAGATAAGATTTTCCACACTTTTTCTGCTGTCTAAAAAACTAAATGTGCATAGGGGAGACCCAAGAGAATATGGCAAAAAAAGAAAGCCAAGGTACACTTGAGAAATGCCTGAAACTTCATATGCATTCCCCAACCCACACAGGTCTGTCTAGTCAAAGCTATGGTTTTTCCAGTAGTCGTGTATGAGTGTGAGAGTTGGGCCATAAAGGAGGCCAAGTGCTGAAGAATTGATGCTTCTGTACTGTGATGCTGGAGAAGACTCTTGAGAGTCCCTTGGATTGAAAGGACATCAAACTAGTCAATCCTAAAAGAAATCAATCCTGAATATTCATTGGAAGGACTGATGCTGAAGGTACAATAATTTGGCCACCTCATGCGAATAACTGACTCATCAGAGAAGACCCTGATGCTGTAGGAAAGATTGAAGGCAGAAGGAGAAGGGGACAACAGAGGATGAGATGGTAGGATGGCGTCCCTGACTCGATGGACATGAATTTGAGCAGGCTTCAGGAGTTGGTGATGGACAGGGAAGCCTTGAATGCTGCAGTCCATGGGGTCACAGAGTCAGATACTACTGAGTGACTGAACTGAACTGAACCCAGATGAACTGAACTGAACCAACAGAACAAATGATAGTGGGTGAAATAATACTGATGTTCAACTTCTCAGATAAAAACTCCAAAGCAGCCATTATAAATGAGTTTAAAGACTTAAAGTAAGCTATGTTAAATGAATTAAAGGAAAATATCTTACAATTAATCAAAAAACAGGAAAACTATTAAAAGAACAAATCTTTTAAAAATAATCAAATTGAAATTCTAACTAGCAAAGTACAGTAATTGATAAGAAAAAATGTAGCAGATACATTCAACAGCACATATTGAAAGTACAGAGAAAAAATCAATTAAATATGAACAGAAATTATTCAAGTTGAACAGAGAAGAAGAAAAATGAGTATAATGTCAGACAATTGTAGGACAATGTCAGGTGTTCCAATACATGTATAATGGAGACTCAATAAGAAGCTAGAAAGAGAGACAGAAGCAAATATTTAGGTACATAATAGTAATCCAAACTTCCTAAATTTGATGCAAACCATTAACTTAAAGATCCCCAAGAACTACAGTGAACTCAGAATAGGAAAAATACAAACATAATCATACTTAGATACCACATGGTCAAACTGCTGAAAACCAAAGCAAAGAGAAAAGTCTTGAAAGCATAAAAAGAAAAACAATTCAGAGAAACAACAATGCAATTGATGGCAACAAGGGAGTTCAATAGGCATAAGATGACATATCCAAAGTGATGAAAGAAAAAGAAAGTCAATCAATAATTTATACCCATTATTTTTCAAAGATGAGGATGAAATAAAAACATTTCCCAAATGAACACTGAGGGAATTCATTGCCAGCATAATTTCCCTACAGGAAATACTAAAGAAATTCCTTTAGGCTGAAAGTAGATGACATCATGTGGTAACTTTGATCCACAAGAGGGAATGAAGAGCTCCATAATAGACAGTTTTGCTTTTCTCATTTCTCACTTTTTTTAAAACATAAGAATTAAATATAATTTAGTATTATTGGATTTATAGCTCTTGTAGTTGTAATATATATGACAATATTAGCTACTTCATGCCAGTATAGATTTATTTCCTTCCCATTGTTTGTGCTATCTTCTGAGGGATACAGTTAGCATTAACTTGAAGTAGGTTGTGATAAGTAATAGATAAATATTGAAAACTCTAGAGCAGCCCCTAAAAATACCTCAAAAACATAGGCTATCAGAGAAATTAAAATGGTACACTAAAAATATTTGTATAACAGAAGTCAATAAAGGAGAAAAAAATGAACAAAGGCCACAAGACATTTGTAAAACAAATAGTAAAATGGCAGACATAAATCTATCAATAAATGTATTAGATGTGGATAGATTAGATATTCAATCAAAAGGCATATATTTTCAGACTGGATAAAGAAACCAAGATCCATCTTTAAAGCTTTGATTTAAAGACTCAGATCAGTTGAAAAAAAATTTAAAAAGGAAAAACAAACACAAACAGAAATAATAAGAGTTGGAGTAACTTTAATAAAGTCAGACAAAATAGACTTTTTTTAAACATTTTATTTTATTTATTTATTTTAATTAGTTGGAGGCTAATTACTTTACATCATTACAGTAGTTTTTGTTATGCATTGAAATGAATTAGCCATGGATTTACATGTATTCCCCATCCCAGTCCCCCCTCCCACCTCCCTCTCCACCCAATCCCTCTGGGTCTTCCCAGTGCACCAGGCCCGAACACTTGTCTCATGTACCCAACCTGGGCTGGTGATCTGTTTCACCCTAGATAATATACATGTTTCAATGCTGTTCTCTTGAAACATCCCACCCTCGCCTTCTCCCAGAGTCCACAAGTCTGTTCTATACATCTGAGTCTCTTTTTCTGTTTTGCATATAGGGTTATCGTTACCATCTTTCTATATTCCATATATATGTGTTAGTATACTGTAATGGTCTTTATCTTTCTGGCTTACTTCGCTCTGTATAATGGGCTCCAGTTTCATCCATCTCATTAGAACTGATTCAAATGAATTCTTTTTAATGGCTGAGTAATATTCCATGGTGTATATGTACCACAGCTTTCTCATCCATTCGTCTGCTGATGGGCATCTGGGTTGCTTCCATGTCCTGGCTATTATAAACAGTGCTGCGATGAACATTGGGGTGCACATGTCTCTTTCAGATCTGGTTTCCTTTGTGTGTATGCCCAGAAGTGGGATTGCTGGGTCATATGGCAGTTCTATTTCCAGCTTTTTAAGAAATCTCCACACTGTTTTCCATAGTGGCTGTACTAATTTGCATTCCCACCAACAGTGTAAGAGGGTTCCCTTTTCTCCACACCCTCTCCAGCATTTATTGCTTGTAGACTTAAGATAAATATTACTAGAGACAAGGAGAGTAATTACATAGTGATAAAAGCATTAATTCTGTCATGTAGATATAGTAGATATAAATATATACACTCCTTAAAATACTCCAAAATACATTTAAAAACTGAATTGAAAGTTTAAATAGACAATTAAGCAATTATAGTTGGAGATTGTGCTAGCTAGGCCTCTCTGGAGAAACAGAATAGAATATATGTGTACACACACACACACACATTTATATGTATAAAATTATATGCACTCACGGATGCTAAGTTGCTGCAGTCATGTCCAACTCTGCGACCCCATGGACCATAGCTCACCAGGCTACTCTGTCCATGTGATTCCAAAGGCAAGAATATAGGAGTGGGTTGCCATTTCCTCCTCCAGGGGGATCTTCCTGACTCAGGGATTGAACTCATGTCTCCTGCATTGGCAAGCAGGTTCTTTACCACTGGCGCCACCTAGAAAGCCCATAAAATTATATATGTATATATTCTTATGTATTATATGTAATATATATATATATTTATAATATTTCCCAGAAACTTTAAGAGCCATTCTGCCATTCAACCTTTTAAGAATAGCATGACTCAGGCAGAGCCTACTTCTTCAGCCTGGATCCCCTACATATAGCAAAGCAGCAGCTGATCCATAACTTGGTATACAGCCACTGATTATCTGAATCCAGCAAGCAGTGTAATTGAAAAGTAACTTTTGTACCACTGCAATGTGTTTATTGTCAGAGGAGAACCTAGTGAAAGGTGACAGGATAAACCTTGACACTGAGTGCTCCAACTACTGCCACTTCCCCAGAGTTGTGGCTATTTATCGGAATGTCTGCCTAGCTGCCTTGCTCTGCAATAGATTAGGGTCCCAAGCCATAGGGTAGGGCCCTGGAAACCATACTGGTATTATATTTTCTTATCACCATTTGGCTGTAGCTGGTCAAAATGAGCCAAAATCTCTCCTTTGAGAATTTTACCCAAGGCCTGGAGCCTAGAAATTTGGAGGCAGTTCGTACCTTTTGACAAGCTTCCAGAAAAGGTCTACAAACTCCTGCTGGTCCCTGGAGAAATCTTGGTTTTTACCCTATTCTGCTGCTTTATTAATTTCTCTTGGATTCCATATGATATCCCAGTATTCTTTAAAAAAAAAAAAAAAAAGCCTTTAAACCTAAGCCAGTGCTAGTTGATTTGCAATCAAAAGAACCTTAACTAATACATCAAGTACCTAAAACTACCTTTACATTTCTTGAGTTAATTATGCAAATGTTATTCAGCCAAGGCTAGCCCCTATCAGGGGCTAGGCTACTCCTACAGTGGCAGAGGATGTGGGAGGAGTCTTGGTCTAAGGGAGCTGGCCACTTTTTAAAACTGGCCAGAAACAAAGCAGAGCCTGGGGTTTACAAATTCTATCCCTGCATTTAAATCTCACAGGACATATTCTCTTTTTCTTTCTTACCTCCCTAAACAGGATCTAGGTTTCTAGTAGCCCTGGTGCATCCTTTCCCTAGGTCACTGGGACAATGGATGGGGCAGAACATGCATGGTATATTCACACTCTTGTGTGAATGGGTGGTCTCTGGTAGGGTTGTTTTTAGCCAAGTGGGTACTGGGTATTTTCAGTTACAGTTGCACATCGTTGCCTGCAATTTCTTGGCAGTATTCCAACCGAATGTATTAAACCATAATTACCTTTATTAGGAGAAAGAACAGACATGCACTAACACATGGGTTTTGCAAAGTCAGGGACAGCTAACTAACGAAATAAAATTTTGTAAGAATAAGGCATGGAACTTCTTTTATTGGCCTACTTACATTTTCTTTTCTTCTGAAGGAAATGTCTATTCAGCTACCAAATTTTCTCGAGGATGCTAGCCACATTTCTGAGCAAAATGCTCTGAAGTTTAGCAGTTGATAGAAAAATTTTAGATGTTTCTCCTTCCCACACAATTATAGCCAAAGTGTTCTGATTACTCCTTTAAGCTTTAGATCCATTTATCTAAATAACTGCTAGATAGTTCCAATCTGGAAGTCAGTCCACCAGGTTTAAACTCTGTTTAATCCAAACAAAATTCACCATATCTCTTTTCTCAGAGCTAATATCTTTTTTCTTTTCATACAATCAGGTTATGTTGTTACTATTATCCACTCACACCAGCCAATTAGAAGATAGTGACAGTTGGATTAAAAATGTCATGGAAAGGATACAGTCAAGGATGATAGATTTCTATTTGGCTTTATAGATGGTTTTTGAGTCTGTTACTTCACCACCCTAAGAGATAAATTATGTTGAGTAATTACAATGTCTCTTTAACAGGTTTCCTGATTAAACATTTATTATAATACCTCTTCTCCAATCACTTATTTATATTGCTACTTAAAGTGATCCTCCTAAAGGGGATAAATTGGATAGTGCTATTCATGGTAAATTTTTTATTTTAATACTGTGGGTAATACGGAAACACTGGACTCTTTAGAAGGGCATTAAAGGCCTTTCAATTTAGAGCCTTATCTATTTTTCAAACATTACTGTATAAAAGGTTATAAAAACTTTCATTAATGTAGTGAATAAGTAAAATTTTTGAGAATTATGCTCTTTTCATATCACACATTTTTTCTCATGTTCAAGTAAATAAAGTGAATCAAGAAAAAGTTATGTCCCTTTGAATTTGAAACTTTAACAGTTGTTATTTTTCATCCCTGGAGGAGCTGCTTATTGGGCTGTCTGATCACTGTATACTAGTAGGTGTCCAGCTGGGGGAGAAGACAGATCAGATCATATTATGTGGAGGTGGGGAGGGAAAGAAAAAGTAAGGAGTGTTTTCCCTAAAGGGAGTAAAACTTCATACTTTCAAATATTACTGTTTTCTGTGCTGTCTTAAGCCAGCCTGTGGGGTATCTGCAGTCTCAGTTTAACTTCATCCATTGTTATCCAGATCTTTTTTATGAGCTTTTCAGCAGTGTGAAGTGAGGGTCAGATGTATATATGCTTGCTCTGGATCTCCCTTTAAATATCCTGAGAGCAACTGCTCATATAACACCATACCTGCCAATTATTGCTGGTTCTCATGTGTTTTGTTCAAACCTGTTCTTAGAGAAGAAACATTTCTCCACCTATGACTTGACTTTGTGGACACTAGCTGTATAATCTACTTTCACTATTCTTTGCCTTTTTTAAATTTAGTTTTTGACTCTGCTGGGTCTTTGTTGCAGCGAGCAGGAGCTAGTCTTCATTGAAGTGCACAGGCTTCTCTTGTGGTGGCTTTTCTCGTTGCAGAGCAAGGGCTCTGGGTGAACAGGCTTCAGTGCCTCACAGGTTCTAGAGTGCTGACTCAGGAGTTGTGGCACAAAGACTTAGTTGCTCCATGGCATATGGGATCTCCCTGGACCAGGGATCAACTCATGTTGTGCACTGGCAAGTGGATTCTTAACTACTGGACCACCAGGGAAGTCCCATGTTTGCCTTTCCTAAACATCCTGTTTTCACTATGAAAACCCTACAAGCTCCAGTTTAATGTCACCACAGCTGATCTCCCAGCCAGGATTAATTGCTGCCTCCTTTTGCTTGTGCTGCCTTTGACATAAGCCTCTAGTTAGCTTTATCTCATTCTATTTTTTATAATTAGTTGAATACACTTTTACTGTTTCTTATAGACTGAGCCCAGGTACTGTGAATTACTCATCTGTCTATCCCAAACTGAGGGCTGAGCATAGAGATTTTTTGTTGACTGGATAAAGAAAACCCCTGCCCCAGGTCTAGTTGGTATAGGAGACCTATCTGTGTAATTTTGCTTGGTTTGTGAGCTCTCCTGGGAAGGAAATTTAAACAAGGATGTCCTAGCCCATCCAGAAGAATTAAGCGAGATGGTGTCATTTCTGGCCTCTCAGAATTTACAGATTTGTCCCCATCATTATAAATGCTTTCTTTTTTTGAGAAAGACTCATAGTTGTAGCTACAATAATTTTTTAATCTTCACAGAACACAGGACAAATTTGGGGAGGCTACATTTCACAGAATGGGTCAGATGCCTTCATCTGTCTTTATATTAATTTTTTATCTAAACTGGGATGCTCTGAGTACATTAAAATAATTAAACTTACACACTTTTTGAAGTACTTGATTGGCTAACAGATTCATCAACCTATAAATAATACTTGTTGTTGTTCAGTTGCTAAGTTGTGTCCAGCTCTTTTCAACCCCATAGACTGTAGCACACCAGGCTCCCCTGTCCTTCACTATCTCCCAGAATTTGCTCAAATTCACATCCATTGAGTCAATGATGTTATCTAATCATCTCATCCTCTGCCACCACTTTCTCCTTTTGCCTTCAGTCTTTCCCAACGTCAGGGTCTTTTCCAATGAGTCGGCTCTTTCCATAGGGTGGCCAAAGTGTTGATGTATCAGCTTCAGCATTAGTCTTCCAGTGAATATTTAGTGTTGATTTCCTTTTGGATTGGCTGTTTTGATCTTCTTGCAGTCCAAGGGACTCTCAAGAGTCTTCTCCAGCACAATTTGAGATCATCAGTTCTTCAGTGCTCAGCCTTCTTTATGGTCCAATTCTCACATCCATATGTGACTACTCAAAAAACTGTAGCTTTGACTATATGGACCTTTGTCAGCAAATTCATCTCTCTACATTTTAATATGCTGTCTAGGTTTGTCATAGTTTTGCTTCCAAGGAGCAAGCATCTTTTAATTTCATGCCTGCAGTCACCATCTGCAGTGATTTTGGAGCCCAAGAAAAGAAAATCTGACACTATCTCCACTTTCCCCCCTTGTATTTGCCGTGAAGTGATGGGACTGGATGCCATTATCTTAGTTTTCTGAGTGTTGAGTTTAAGTCAACTTTTTCACTGTCCTCTTTCACCCTCATCAAGAGGCTCTTTAGGTCATCTTCACTATCTGCCATTAGAGTGGCATTATCTGCATTATCTGAGGTTGTTGATATTTCTTCCGGCAGTCTTGATTCCAGCTTGTGATTTATCCAGCCTGGCATTTCATATGACGTGCTCTGCGTATAAGCCAGAAAAGCAGGTGACAACATGCAGGCTTGCCGTACTCTTCCTCAGTTTTGAACCAATCAGTTGTCCCATCTAGTCCTAACTGTTGCTTCTTGACCAGCTTACAGTTTCTCAGGAGACAGGTAAGGTGGTCTGGTACTCCCATCTCTAAGAATTTTCCACAGCTTGTTGTGATTAACACAAAGGCTTTAGCATAGTCAATGAAACAGATGGGGATGTTTTCTGGAATTCTCCTTCTTATATCATTTTAAAAAATAAAACTGTTAAAATAAGATTAATATCTCTAGTAATTAAAATTTTCTTTATATGGTTTATGTGAGCATTAGAAAGAAACAGGGACTCTACTCAATGCTCTGTGGTGACATAACCAGGAAAGAAATCCAAAAATGAAGATATATATATATATATATATATATATAAGTGTGTGTGTATATATATATCTGATTCACTTTGCTGTTCACAACTAACACAACATTGTAAAGCAACAATACTTCAGTAAAAGTTAAAATAATTAAAAACTATATAAGGAAAAGAAAATAATCTACACTTGTGGCCAAAATAGTTAACTTAAAACAGACTATACTTGTGTAGGGGTTATGGAGAATACAAGAATGGCCTTGTTTGATATTTGTGAAGCTATGTATTTCTGGGTGGATGAGAGTCCATTATACTCTTCTATTTATGTTTGTGTTAGAAATTTTTTATAATAAAAATGGGATTTTAAAAAGAAAAAAGAAACAAAATAATTACACATACCCTCAATTTCTTTATTGTACCACCCTCTTTATTTCTTTATAGTACCACCCTCTGTGGTACTTTATTATTGATAATTTTCTGTAGAATTAATTTTTTCAGTAGTCTTATTATTTAGCTTTTTGATACAATTGGATGACATAGTCTTTAAGTTGTATTTGAGTTAATAAATTCTATATAAAATTTTGTTTAAGATGATAATATTTTTGAGGAAACGCTTTATAGGTATTGAAGCATCTAGTGAGTTTAGAGGAAATTTTGTTAAATGAATATGTAATTTTTATTTTTGTGTGTATTAAAATGTGCATAGCCCAAATATTTTCATGTGTTCTATCATTTATTCCAATTTGGAAAATCTTTATATGAAAAATATTTTTAGAAGATAAAACTGACCAATTAGGTTGTCTCCATTTATGATTATTTTTACCAAACTTATGTTTCAGAAATGTAGATGTTCTCAATGTCATTTGGTTCTAGAATAGCATACACATTTATCCAATTAGAAATAGGAGCTTCACCAAAAGATTCTTTCCTCAAGTTGAGACATTCCAAAATGCAATTACAAACAAAGTTTCATGTTGCAGGCAGTTTGAGTTCTCAATGACTAATCTATTAAGTTTCTGCCTTGCTTGTGTGGTGATGAATTCCAGTCTCCTCCTATTTAGAATATATATATATTTTACATATAGAATTGTTCATTCTCCATAGAGATTATTCTATATATAGAATATATGTAGTATTGAATATATATATTTTATTGAACATTAACCTTGCCACAAAATTTTTAAAATTTTAAATTTGTTAAAACAATAACCTTTGATAACTATAGATTCCATTTCAATTGTAGAATATGATTGAGTTGGGATAAAGTGGAAATTATGTGTTATCACAACCAGTTTCAAGTATATATGCACATTACCAGAGACTTAATTTAGTAAGAATATTGTTTTCACAATGCTGTGTTCTACCAACTTGTTATTTGCATAACCACCACAAAAATACTTTTATCTTCAATGTTTAACTTTTTGAGTGTAAAATGGTGATATCAGAATTTCGTCTTTGTCTGGATGAACTTCACAAGTTTTTTACTGGATTCTATTAATTTGGTGAAAAAAGGTGACCATTGTTGAAATTAATTCATTTTTATTTATGACATTTCATTGCACTGACAGAAAAAATTGCAAATAGTTATACAATGCCCGGTTTATGTCAATGGAGCCAATCTATTAACATTTACCATTTTACTCTTTATGTAAGCACAAGAAAATTTTGAGTTGATAATGAGAAAAATTAATTTTTAAAAAGGTATTATAAATGAAAAGGCATGTTTCACAGAACTATATGTAAAAGCTCTTTCTATAGCTGTCCGTATCAACTTCAGGCAGAAGCTCTTAAATATTTTCTTAAAATACCAACTAAATTTTGAAACAAATTATGATCCCTCTGCAGATTTGTGTGTTCTGGTCTTCATACAGTCAGGGATATTATTATGGCTTCTATGGTAGATGGGAAATGTTGCAAAATTTTTCACAATAAGTAGACTTGTAAGGGAAAATCCCAATTTGAAATTACTAAGTCAAAAACCTAAACCTGGAAAACAAAATAGCTCAGCATATTCTGACCTGTTGATGAGATCGTATTTGCATTTAAATATAAAAATAATGACCCCTCTTGGGAACTTGAATTCAGAAATTCAAGTTGAATTAAAAAATCTAAGGACTGATTTTTATCTGATAGACAAGTCATTTTAACTAAGCAGGTATAATACTGGAGAAAAGAGGGCTGGGAATGAGTCCAAAAATTCTGGGTTTAAACTCTGAATCTGGTATACTGCATAGTGTCAATTTATGTAGGCCCCTTCTATGCTCTGTACATTCTCTGTACATCCAATTTTTCACCCCTCAGAGGTGAGCCAGATGAGTATGTGTGCACGTGCATGCGAAGTTGCCTCAATTGCATTAGACTATGTGAGCCTATGGACTGTGGCCTGCTAGACTCCTCCGTCAGTGGGATTCTCCAGGCAAGAATACTGCAGTGGGTTGCCATGCCCTTCTACAGGGAATCTTCCTGACCCAGGGATCGAACTAGCGTCACTCACGTCTTCTGCATTGCCAGGTAGGTTCTTTACCTCTAGTGCCACCAGGGAAGCCCAGATGAGCATAGACCCTTTCTATTTATTAGCATCGAAAATTTTAATATGAGTTTCCTTTTAGGTAATCTGTTTTTCTTAAGGGGCTAACACAAATCAACTCATTCTAAAGCAGTGACTTTTTTTTATCACAAGATAAGAGAGAATCTTGGTTATGTAATTTAACCTCTCTTTCAACCAAGTTAGCATATCATGGGGAAAAAAAAACAGGAGCACTGAAGCCTATTGAACTGGAGTTCAGATTCTTGTGACTTTGTATAGGTTACTCTTCACCTCTGGGTTCCAGTTTCATCTGATTTCTCTTGTAAAATAATAAAGTTAATATCTCCCTTTTATGTTGCCCAGAAAATTAAAACCAACATAAATAAAATTTCTGGATTATTGTAGATTCTCACAAGGAGACTGTTACTGACTGAACATCTGTATCCTCTTCTCCCAAATTCATATATTGAAGCCCTAACACCTAATGTGCGTGTGTGTGCGCACTCAGTCGTGTCCAACTCCTTGCAACCCCCTAGACGGTAGCCCGCCAGGCTCCTCTCTGTCCACGGGATTTTCCAGGCAGGAATACTGGAGTGGGTTGCCACTTCCTCCTCCAGAGGATCTTCTTGACCCGGGGATTGATCCCACATCCCCTGAGTCTCCTTGCATTGGCAGGTGGATTCTTCACCCTGAGCCACCTGGGAAGCCCCAATACTTCATATAGTGATGGTATTTGGAGGTGGGACCTTTGGAGGTAATTATGATTACACAGTCATGAGGGTAGGGCCCCTGTTATGGGATTAGTGTACCCATAAGACTAAGAAGAGACTAGAGTCCTCTCTCTCCTTCTCCTTCTCTCCTCCTCTCCCCCTCTGCTCTTCTGTGCCATGTGAGGACATAGTAAGTAGGCACCTGTCTATAAGTTAGGAAGCTGGTTCTCACTGGGAACCTAATCTGCCAGTACCTTGCGCTTTGACTTGTCAGCCTCAGAATAGTGAGAATTAGAAGCCACTCTTCTATGGTATTGTTATAGCAGTCCACGCTGACCAAGATGGTGGATGTTATAAACCAGATGAGAAAACTGAGGGAAAGGGGTCACCCAGCAAAGGGAGTAAGAGCTAAGATTAGAACATAGGCTGTTTGACCTCCAAACCTCGGGTCCAACATGCTGAACTTCACCATCTTCTGTCCCAGTGGTGTAATCTGAGAGATAATTCTGCGCTGTCACTGGGTTGTCTGAGAAAAGCCATCTTTATGTATAGTCATTTTCTCCTTTCACAATGTGGAAAATTAAAACCCTTTCGGCAGACAACCTGCATGCACACTCTCAGGAGACACAAAGATCCTGGCAAGCCCTGTGCTCCAAAATCACCCTTCTCCAATTACACTCCCCCAGCTTCCTCAGTTAGCAGCCCGAGCTGCTCCTCTCCACCAAGCTGGTTCTGGAGTTGAGGCCTAATGCATCACAGGTGGGTCCTGGCTCCAAACTCATTCCAGATGGCCTCACAGTCTAAGCTTCCCAGCAGCCCATTATATTTTGGCTATTCTGGGATCGTTAATGATGCTGAAGGACCCTGAGTCCCAAGGATGGCAGAGGCATGCTCTGAAATCAGGACCCTTGAGAGGCCTTGTATACTGGAGCACCCACCATAATATATGCTTTCACAGGGAACAAGCATACGCTGACCTTGGCACTCAAAGGTCATTGTGAGGGGCAATGGATTTGACACTGTGAATAGTCTGTCTGCTTGGGTCACAGAGCAAGCATAAAGGAACCGTCTGTGTTCTTACAGAAAACAACTCCACTGCCTCTGGACTCTAGAGAGAGTAAGGATATATCCTTGAACCCCGGTAATTGCTGTACCAGTTATTCCTGGGGGTGGTGGGGGGAGAGGACATCCTAGGGCAATTGTTTAGGGGCATAGGGTGAACCTCATAGTTTTTAACCCGATCACAGCCAGATCTCTTCAGGTAGGGTGTAACATTCTGTTAATTGCATCTTTATATTACCAAACAGACTCATTCTACAAAAGAATTTCAACTCCCTTTCTAGCTGAAAAATTCCCAAGGCGATACTAGAAGTTGGGTAAATATCAGGCTATTTAAGAGCTTTTAAATTTATATGCTTTTGCAAAAAAAAAAAAAAAAAGAAAGAAAAGAAAAGCACATTTGGCATTATCCGTGCTTTGGAGTCTTAAGAGCTAAGCCAAAGAAATCTGGAGTCAAGAGCATGGCATTTAAAGCCAGTCATTCTTGAACTTACTCAATCTCATCACTTAGTAGCTTGGAGAGTTTGTTGGAGAAATCTTTCACTTTTCTGGCAGCTATTATCTGTGAAATTGGGAAAATCCCCACAGAAAAGGGTGTTTGTTGGTTTTGTTTACCTCCTTGCTCATGTGTTTTTTTCACCCTCATTCATTCACAAACTCATTTTTTATTCTGAGTGCCTGCTCTGTGCCAGGAACATGATAAATGATACAAGAAACTTAGTTTAGAAACTGACATTTAACCCAGCAAATATTTGTTCAGCACTCATTAAGAGCCAGTTGCCATGTGAAGCAATGGGCAAAGTGTGGTGTGCACACAATGTCTGTTCCTAGAGGGGTTAGGGCTTAGTGTACATACAATAAGCCAAGTTCACTACAGCGTAACTACCTTTGCAACTGTATGTTCTGATACATGGGATGTGATTGTGCAGAGCAGACTTGCTTGACCGGTTCACTAAGCCCTCTAAGGAGAGGTCATCAACCTGGTTCTAAGGAAGCACTGGAAGGCAAGAACTGTGCAGAAGGAAGTTTATGCTGTGGTCATTCTAGAAGAAATCCAAAGCATACATGCAAGAAATGCATGCATTCATTCCTAAGGCAAATTACTTTGTCTTTAGTAATTAATTTTACTTTGATACCATTCACATGGCATCCCTGGTGGCTCAAGAATCTGCCTGCAAGGCAGGAAACCCAGGTTCAATCCCTGAGTTGGGAAGATCCCCTGGAGAAGGGAATGGCAACCCACTCCAGTATCCTTGGCTGGAGAATTCCATGAACAGAGGAGCCTGGTGGGTTACAGTCTACAGTCCTTGGGGGTCACAAAGAGTCGGACACGACTGAGTGACTGACACTCTTGTCCACTCCATACCATTCACAGGCTCACTACCAAGAAATAATTTTTAATGCTCCATGCTTTATTCCTGAAAGTTTATCAATAACCAAATCATAAGCATTGTTGGTGAGGTCAAATTTTCTTTCAGCCACTGTGGTGGAAACTGCAAGTTGCTTATCCCAGTCCATTTTCCCTTGTGCCCTATAAGCACTGACTTTGTTCTGGCTAAAAGACTACATTTGTTGCCTCCCTTTTGCTGAGAGAGATGGTTGGCAATGAAATGGTTATTTTGTTTTTAAGTTGAAAGCTTAACATGGATTGAGAAACAGGTTTGGGGGGGATTTATGTAGCAGGAGAGTTAAAAGGTTATAACTATATAGCATTGGACATAGACCTAAATAAATATAATGTGATTCTATCATGAGCCTGGGGCTGCAATAAGAGAGCATGAGTGTATCAACTCTTTACATGTATTAAATTTTCACCTCCAAGCAAGCTGCTTTCTGTTTCCACCACTCACTCTCCAGGGCCACACAGTTCATTAGTAACAGGACTAGGATTCAAACTTCAGTTCATTGCACTACAAATAGAGACTTGCAAGAGTAAGAATAACAACACTTGAGATAATATACTGAGAGCACCCAACATTAGCGTTAGAAGATCATTGGTATTGCAATGATTATAAGTTACCTTTCCTCCCCTCTTTACTGTGGTATACTAGACTCAAGCAAGATCAAAACAAACTTGCTGACACTGAGTTCTTTTTAGAATGTGCGTGGGGTGTGTACTCAGGCACGCGTGGATAAGGGAGAGCACTTATTTAGAGAATGCTGAGTAGACAGGACGATGCAGTTCAGCCTCCTGGGTTTATTTGGACTGCAACAGAGCACGTGTCAGCATCTCATCACCTGGCCTGGAGACTGGACCCCTTGATTGGGACCTGGTTTCCATACCCATTAAGAAATCCAGTTTGGTTTGTGAGCCAAGCATATCTTTTTTCCATATTTGTCTCTTCAGTTTCTATAATATTCTTTCCGGATGTCTGGGCTCCTGTACAATGTATAAATCATGATCAAACAGAGGCCTGAGGGTCAGCTACTTAGGCGAGACTCAAACAAGCCACATGCGTATGGTTCCCATATATACATGCACATACACAATATGAAACTGTTACCAATAGCAACTAAAGGAAAAGCCACTAGTAGCAAAAAAAAAAGAAAAGAAAGAAAATGGTGGTCAGTGTTGTGAGCATGAGTCATTTGACAGCTGCCTGACCACACTTCTGTAAGCATAAATATCTGTAGATCTTGCCATTGCCTGCTTCCTTGTCTCACACTAGCACTCATATTTTTGTTTTTTGACTTTTTGTTTTCACTCCTGCTGCCCCCTCCTCCTGGGATGCCATCCATTTAACTCTTATACCTTCAAAAACTTGCTTAAGGTTAGAGGATCTTTCATAGAGATTTTCTATCTTTGCTAAATCACAAACTCCTGGATAGAAGAGACTGTGTTTTAGTAATTGAATTCCCCCAAAATACTCCAAACTATGTATATTTAAGGATTTTACTTTAATGTAATAAAATGGTAGTATTAACAGTATTTTGGAAGAATGTCCACACTATAAAATTTTAAAACAAATGAAACTGAATATTTGATACCTAGCACATATATGTATAAGCATAGTAAAAAATCAAGTTAAATTATAAAAATATGAGTGTTAAATGTATACCATTCTACTAAATTAAGTACAAACACTATGAACAAGAAAGTGTATTCATAAAAAATTGAGAATGAAATCTGAATTATAGAAGGTACACTCTTAAAAATAGCATCAATTTTAAATTAGTTGAAAAGGCAGTGTTTAATGATGAACAGGTTATCTTCAATTTTGTCTACTCTTATAGATTCTGATGCAGCAAAAATTATATCAGAGCAAAGTGCTATGTGATTTGAAGATGATGGAGCAAGCTTTTAACTGTGAAGAGCCAAAAATGCTTCCTTTAAAAAATAAGCTTCAATACTCCAAAAAAGGAAAATTGTTCAACTAAGTTCTCAATTTTTCAGTTTCACTGCTATTACTTTTGTATTCCACGTGTTTGAAAATCTTTCATCTAGAGTAAGAGTCATGCTCGCACTAAGCATTCCCTTACAAATTGTCACTTTCTTCTTCCTCACATTCACTTGCAGATTAAGATTCATGTCCTAAATTTAGGGCATAATTTTGTTTGATTTGAAATTTAGGTATACATATTCTTCTGAGTATGTCCAAGATGTAAATGATTGAGATTTCAGACTTTGTAAAATTCTATAATAATAGTATCCCATGTGTACACATCAATATTTATGTAAAAATAGGCTAGGCACATACACACAGAACTGGGTGTTAGTGACTTTCAAAAACCAGTATCACAAGCTCTAGTATATTTTAAATCTCCACACAGGACTTGCTGAATTTATTTCTTCAAATATTTATCGTAGACCTTTCAGGGCCCAGGCCGGTGCTGGATGTGAAGTGAAGCCAGAGCTAGGCCACCTGTCCTTGTGTGTCGGCTCCTTTGGTGGGGAGGAGGCACTGACCAAGCATGAATGTGCATCGCTGATTGTGACACTGCTTAAAGGAGAGCAGCAGTGGCCACAGAACAGTGTGGCAGGAAACAATGTAAATCAAACATCGATGTAGACTATATATAAACATAAATCTTAAAGATGAGTGGGAATTAGCTGGTGGAAGTTTGGAAGGTCGGAGGAAATTCAAATGTTCTATGAGGAAGAAATACCATGTGCTAAGGTCTTGAGGCAGAAAGAGTTTACAGTTATTTAGCTCACTTGGGGAACTGAATTAGGTACTTTTTCCTCCTGTGCAAAGATGTGCTAGACTAGTGTGAAAGGAGGTGTAAGGAGGCTTGAAGGGCAGTGCCCTTCAATTAGGGCCTCCAATTTGTCTATGTAGACTCTGTGTGAATTAGAAAAGGCTCCCTCTCTGGCAGATGAAACCCCACCCACAGGAATTAGTAAACAGAGCATAGGGTGGAGTTTAACCCCACTACCCATTTGGCAAGTGTGCAATGCACAATGATAAGTGATGGAATTAAGTGGTATTATTCACTTGTTCCAGAAATAGGACTTATTAGTTTTTTATTTGTTCATAACAAATTACCCTAATACTTATAGGTATGAAATAATAGTTATCATCTCTTACAGTTTTTGAGAGTCAGAAGTGTTAACATGACTTGGCTAGGCAGTTCCGGTTCAGGAAGTTTAGCCAGATGTCAGCAGAAGCCCCAGAATCCTCTTCCAAGTTGACTCACTCAGAGTAGGCATCCATTCAGCTTTGCATGAGATGGAGAGGTTTCCAAGGATGCAGAAATTTTTGTGCTAAATCCAGGAGAGTATCAGGCAACTAGAATGGCTGGTTACCCAATTCACTCAACTCATGCTTGGCAAGTTTTTGCTGTCTGTCAGTGGGAGGCCTTTACATGAGAGTGTCCATCACTCTGCTTGGGTAACCTCACGGCATGGCAAATGCTTTGTGCCAGAGTGTAAGAGATTCAAGACACCAAGGTAGATGCTGCAATGCCTTTATCACCCCGCATGGAAGTCAAACAATGTCCCTTCCATCATAGGATGTCGGTGACACAAACCAGCCCTGATTTAATGTGGATGGAGTCTGTACAAAAGCATCACTATCAGGATGCAAGGATCAACAGGGATAATTTTAGAGACTGCTTGCCATAACTTGTTTGAAAGAGGGAAAGAGTGCAATAAAAAGGCTAGTAAGAGTGCAATAAAAAGATAGTCCAAATCACTAAGTGATTCCTACAGTGCTGTCAGAAGTGATGAAGAAAAGTAAACAGATTTGATATAATAGTTGGACATGTAACTAATGCCTAACAATACAGAGATATCCTTTTGTATTCTTAGATTCAGGTGTTGAAACAAGTCACCCAATTCAACTCCCTCCCCAAACTTCAGTTTGTTTAGAAGTAACTTGCCAAAATCAACAGCTAATGAGGGTTGGAACTGGACTCAAACTCTAGGATTCAGGACAGGGAAGTCCATGATATCTATGTATTTTCATAAACAGGTAAATATCCCATGCATTTTAAACATATGAGCTTTTAGTATTTATCTAACAAGCAAAAAATTAGGTTATTTTCATTTCTAAATAAAATAGTATAATTATTTTCAGATGTTAAAAGCATTTTATCTAAACCCGTTCAATAATTTCACACTCCAAACTTGTTATATCCTTAGGCTTAGCATATATGGTTTAATATATTCAACCTATATCCACTTTACAAGTGAGGGAGCTGAGGACCCAGGTGGTTACATGACAGGCCTATAATCTTAAAGATACTTGTAGTCACTGACAAAGCTCAGACCCAGGGCTCTTTCCATTGTGCTATAATGCCTTCCTCAGAATAATGAGGCTTCCTAGGTCAGAGGCACAAAGGGCAGCAATGAAAAGAGGACCATTCATTCTCCTCGCTATATAGGAGACAGAAGTCAAGACCATGTTCTTTGTAACCAGATAGACCTGGGTTCAAATTCCTGTTCTACTATTTACTAACCTTATGTCCTTGGGAAAATTATTCTAGCTTTTGGAGCCTTAGTTTCTTCTTCAGTAAACTAGGAATCGTTACATACCTCCAAGCTCTGCATGGTTTTAGATGAGTTTGGATATATTTAGAAAAATAAAGATGCCATATCTACTAGAAGGGAACAGTAGGTTCCCTTTGAGGCAGATTGCCTAATTTCAGTGTTTCACTCATTCAGTGAAACCAGAGAAAAGACAACTTCTCTTTTGATCTGTGAGCCAAATCTCTGATTAAAATGCCTGAGGGGTTTTGGAAATATACGCTTCTTCCCTAGATTACACTATCCAGAGGTACTAAGGTAGATCTTTCAGGCTTGAATAAATCAACATATGGCCCTGAGTCAGGAGCCTGGAAGTATCCAGAAGGGTCTTCATATGTTTATAGACAATATTTTCCTAATACATTTCTTTCAAGTTTTGGATATTATTGTACTTTTCTTTCTAGTATAAGAAAACTTGGAATGGATAACTTTATATATTATAAAACTATGAAATTTAATATATACTAAGTTACTTTTGTAGCATTTTCCAATTTACAAGGCCTTTTCTCACGTGTTCTCTTGTTTCATCTTGAAATACTGTGGGAAATAGGAAGACCATGAGTTAGTTCCATTTTACAGATTGATGGCCCTGGGCCCAGAGAGAAATAAGTAGGTCTGCAAGGTGATTCAGAGGTAGATGAGAAGGCGGGGGTAGGGGCAGGGAACAGCAGAGGAAAGATGTCATAGGCAGGGTTTTAGAAGATGATTTGAGAAAACTTTGGGACCGTGATGGAAAACTGTGGCATAGCTGCTGCTGCTGTGTGTGTGTGAGTTAGCTCGTGGAAAAGTGTGTAGGTGAACCAACTGTAGAATAAATTTTATTTATGATGATTTCTTGTGTGCTGTGAATGGAATTCTTGGCATTGTTCAAGAGACTACAGTGAAGTTTTAAATTACTACTTAAATTATTTTTGGATGTTCATCTGATTTTTGCTGCTAATGACACTGTACGGGAGGGGGTCGCAGATTATCTCAGCTTTGTATAAGCTATATAAATACATGAACACTTTGATCCTCAGGGAGGACTTGGAGGTTCCCTCCTGATTGTATTGCATTGTGCCAGAGATTTATTGTGAGGGTGTATTTCACCCTTTCCTACCTGTTTCAATGTGTGTATTTTTTCAGTTGCCTGGTTTGTAGGAGCCATTCACCTAGTTTTTGGATTTCTCTGAGGGACTTGCCCCCTATCTAGATGTAAATCTGGTGCATCTGTGGGAGGAAGTTCAGAAACATCCTATGTCACCATTTTTATTTCTCCCCTTCAAATGCCCAATTTTCAACAAAAGATTAAAAAGTATACAGAGAAATAAGAAACATGGTCAAATCAAATGACTATAATAAATCTCTAGAAAGTGACCTTAAAGAAACAGACACTTTGGAATATCTTGACAAAGACTCTAAAATGACTGTCTTGATTATGCTTAAAGAGCTAAAGCAGAATATGGACAGGCAAGTAAAATAAATGAGGGGAAAAAATGTATAAACAAAATGAGCATATCTAAAGAGATAGAGACATAAAATAATTCTGGAGCAGAGAACACAGTAACTGATTTAAAAACTCACTAGATGGGTCTGACAGCAGAAATCAACCAGGCAGAAGAGTCAGCAAACTTGAAGAGTGATCATTTGAAATTATCAAGCCTCGTGAACAAAAAGAATGGTAAATTGAGAAAAGTGAACAGAGCCTAAGAGACTTATAGGAAACCATTACGTATGCCAAAACATGCATAATCGGAGTCCCAGAAGAAGGGGAGCAAGAAAGGGGAAGAGAGTGTATTTGAAGAAATGATGGCCCAAAAGTCCAAAATCTTTGGAATGGCATGGATATATAAATACAAGAAACTTAATGAATGGAAAGTATGATAAATCCAAAGAGACTCAAACACACATGGATTATTATAATCAAATGTAGAAAGATAAAGAGTGATTAATGAAGGCAGTAAAAGAAAAGTGATTTGTCACATACAAAGTATCTTTGTAAAAGTATTAGATGATATTTCATCAGAAACCCTGTAGGCTGAAGGAAGTAGGATGATGTATTTTAAAAAGTGTTAAAAAAAAAAACCGAGTTAATGGAGAGATCTTTATCTAGCAATGTGCTTGCTTAGTCACTCAGTCATGTCTGACTCTTTGCGACCCTATGAACTGTAGCCCACCAGGCTCCTCTGTCCATGGGATTTTCCAGGCAAGAATACAGGAATGGGTAGCTATTCCATTCTCCAAGGGATCGTCCTGTCCCAGGGATCAAACCTGTGTTTCCTGCATTACAGGCAATTTTTTTTTTAAACCATCTGAGCCACCAGGGAAGCCCATAATGTCCTTCAAAAATGAAGAAGTTAAGTCATCCTAGATTAAGAAAAAGCTGAGTTTATTATCACTAGACATTTTCTAAAAGAACTGCTAAACATTCTTCAAATTGTAATGAGAAGATAACAGACAATATCTCAAAGCGATACGAAAATATTAAGTTTTTTGATAAAGGCAAATACATGAACAAATATAAAAATCGGTATTATTGTAATTTTGGTTCATAATTTCATTTAAAATTCTCATAAAATTTAAAAGACAAAAGTATATTATAAACAGTGCTGCGATGAACATTGGGGTGCACGTGTCTCTTTCAGATCTGGTTTCCTTGGTGTGTATGCCCAGAAGTGGGATTGCTGGGTCATACGGCAGTTCTATCTCCAGCTTTTTAAGAAATCTCCACACTGTTTTCCATAGTGGCTGTACTAATTTGCATTCCCACCAACAGTGTAAGAGGGTTTCCTTTTCTCCACACCCTCTCCAGCATTTATTGCTTGTAGACTTTAGCAGATGAATGGATGAGGAAGCTGTGGTACATATACACCATAGAATATTACTCAGCCATTAAAAAGAATTCATTTGAATCAGTTCTAATGAGATGGATGAAACTGGAGCCCATTATACAGAGCGAAGTAAGCCAGAAAGATAAAGACCATTACAGTATACTAACACATATATATGGACTTTAGAAAGATGGTAACGAGAACCCTATATGCAAAACAGAAAAAGAGACTCAGATGTATAGAACAGACTTGTGGACTCTGGGAGAAGGCGAGGGTGGGATGTTTCAAGAGAACAGCATTGAAACATGTATATTATCTAGGGTGAAACAGATCACCAGCCCAGGTTGGGTGCATGAGACAAGTGCTCGGGCCTGGTGCACTGGGAAGACCCAGAGGGATCGGGTGGAGAGGGAGGTGGGAGGGGGGACCGGGATGGGGAATACATGTAAATCCATGGCTAATTCATTTCAATGTATGACAAAAACTACTGTAATGATGTAAAGTAATTAGCCTCCAACTAATAAAAATAAATGGAAAAAAAAAAGAAAAAAAAAAAGACAAAAGTATAAAATTATTAATATGTTAATGAATACATAATATATAATGATGTAATGTGTGACATAAATAATAGAAGGGTGAGTGGAACTGTAAAGGAGTAGAATTTTTGTAAATTATTGAAATTGGTTTGAGTTTATAATATTTTATTAACTTTAGGATATTATATGTAATCCCATGGTAATCACTATTAAAATGTCTATAGAATAGACACAAAAAGCAATACAAAGAGAACTAAAACACATCAGTATAAAAAAATCAACTGAACAGAACAAAGGAAGGCACTAAAGGAAGAAGTTAGGGGCAGGAAAGCTGTAAGACAAATAGAAAACAGATAACAAAGTAGCAATAGTAAGTCCTTCTCTATCAGTAGTTACCTAAAATG
Organism: Odocoileus virginianus; assembly: GCF_023699985.2. Lineage (NCBI taxonomy): Eukaryota > Metazoa > Chordata > Mammalia > Artiodactyla > Cervidae > Odocoileus > Odocoileus virginianus. The sequence continues at coordinate 71,466,832 of NC_069678.1, read as the reverse complement.
TAAATGCATTAAACTCTTTGAAAAACTTAGATTTTGTTTTTAATCTATTTGCAAACCTAAGTATATGCTATCTCACTTTAGGACATGTATAGCTTGAAAGACAAAAGGTGGAAAAAGATATTCTGTGCAAAAACTAAAAATAGCTGGATATAGTAATATAAAGCAAAACAAACTTTAAGTAAAAAAATGTTATAAAAGATTAAAAAGGACATATGTAATGATAAAAGGATAAATTCACCAAAAAGATATAGCAATTATTTACATCTACGCATTAAACATTAAAATTCTCAAATGTGAATCAAACATTCATTGGAGAAGGGGTAAAGAGACAACTCTTCAATAACAGGAAGCTTCCATATCCTACTTTCAATAATAGATTGAACAACTACATAGAAGATCAGTAAGGAAGTAGAGGACTTGAGCGATACTACTGACTAAGTGGACCTTACCAATTATACAGAACATTCCACTTAGGAACCGCAAAATACGTATTTTTCCTATGTGTGTATAGAATATTCTCCAGGATGTACCATATGTTAGGCCACAAAACAAGCTTTCAATAAATTTAAAAGGCTAAAATAATTTCTGATCACAATGAAATAAAACTAGAAATCAACAGAATAAAAACTAAAACATTCCATGAATATGTGGAAATAAAAACATTCTTATATTACCAATAGGCCATAGAAAAAAGCACAGGAGAAATTAGAAAGTAGCTTGAGACAAATGAAAATAAAATCACAAGATATTAAAATATAAACTGCAGCAAAACCTGGGCTCAGGGAAATTTACAGTTGTAATAGCTTATATTAAAAGGAAAACATAGTCTTTAATCAACAACTTAAATTTACATCTTAAGGAAGTAGAAAAAAGAAAACAAAACTAAACTAAACCCAGAGCTAAGGGAGGAAATAAATATTTTATTAGAGATAAATAAAATAGAGAATAGGAAAAACAGTAAATAAAAATCAATGAAACTAAAAGCTGGTTCTTTGAAAAAATTAACAAAATTGACAAACCTTTGGCTAACTTGACAAAACAAGAGTTATTACTTCTGATTTTACAGAAATAAAAAGGATTATAAGAGTACTGTGAGCAATTGCATACCAACAAATTGGATAAATTGTACAAAATGGACAGTTTCCTAGGAACACACAATCTAAATCATGAAGAAATAAAAGTCTGAACAGACCTATAAGTAATAAGAACACCTGGCTCTTTCTTGAGCTGCAACCTAACTCATGCTCTTCTCTCTCCCTGAGACCCTTTCTTCCTTCCGTTGGCCCAGCTCACTTCCGCTCTTCCTTTGGGCAATAGTCACCACGTTCTATGAAGCTGCCGTGATAGCCCTGTCTGGCTGGGTGCACTTTATCATCATAAACTAGTGTCTTATTTTATACCCATCATACCTATCAATTGACTTGTCTATCATTCCCAGAGCCTAGGGTTTCTAGAAGTTAAGGATAATATTTCAATGCCTGTCTACAGCTCAGAACCTTTTCTATAGTGCTCACTTATACAGAGGAAAGAAGGCAAATATTCAACATGGGTTTACTGGGGCACTGACCATACACCAGACACCATGATGGGCCTCCTCAAAGAGCAAGTGGACAAATTGATATCAACCATGCTGTAAGGTCATCATCTATTAAAAAAAAATGGTCATGATAATTTCTGCCTTGCATTCTCTTTCCTTTTCCAATTAACAAGTGCAAGGGCCATCTCTGGAGCCAGGTTTCTACCTCAGTTTTATCCTTCTCACCCTCCTTATGCCACCAAGAACAGGATGGTTACCAGATACCTCAAACTTCTGTCTCCTTATAAAGAAAAATGCATCCACAAATTGCTTCCCTCCACCTCCAGCCATGAACAAGGGTAGTAAAGCACTGCACACAGCTCACCTAGGGATGGCCAAGCGCTTAGGACACTGCACCTCCTTGAGCCTGAGGGCCTCAGGGTTTCTAGCCTGTCAGGGGTAATCAGAGATGCCAGACAAATGAAGTCTGCAGTCCATCAGACATGCAGACAGATGTAGTTGGCAGTGAGTGGGGCTATGACTTAGAAACTACTGGAGTCTCATTATGGAGACACATGATCCTTATGTGCTTTGCTTAGGAGAAAGCCATACTTTTTTTTCCCCTCTTCTGTACTTCAAATCGGTCTGCAGCCCTGAGATTGCTCATTAGGAGAGAAATGTGAAAAGACATAAAATCTGATCTTTTTAGATACAGAACTCTGTTTATACTTGATGTTTAAAAGTCTAGGGTTTTGGTCTCAGTGCCTTTGGCTGGGAGGAGGAGACATTCAGGTCCTCTCTACATAAGCCTGTTTCAGCTCATTGCTCTGTTCTACATTAAGAAAAAAAAGCTGATTCTTAATCTATTTTCTTGTCACAGATCCCTTTGGAAGTTTGACAAAGTCTATTCCTCAAAAAGTAAATGTGTTTGCACTCCTGCCTTAGCCTCATTGAAATTTTTGTCTCTTTCTTTCTTTACAATAAAACTAGTGGCAGTTTTTTCCCCTTCTTCTAAATTCAAATGCTGATAGATCCATGGCTTTTCTGTTTACTCTTTTTTTTTTTCCATTCATTTTTATTAGTTGGAGGCTAATTACTTTAGAATATTGTAGTGGTTTTTGCCATACATTGACATGAATCAGCCATAGATTTACATGTATTCCCCATTCCCACCTCTCTCTCCACCCGATTTCTCTGGGTCTTCCCAGTGCACCAGGCCCGAGCACTTGTCTCATGCATCCAACCTGGACTGGTGATTTGTTTCACCCTTGATAATATATTTACTCTTTCTTAATTAAAAAAAAATTAATTGAAGGATAATTGCTTTATAGAATTTTGAGGTTTTCTGTCATACATCAACAAGGACCAGCCATAGAAACACCCATGTCCCCTCCCTTTTGTCTCCCTCCCCATCGCACCCTTCAGCCTGTCATAGAGCCCCTATCTGAGCTCCCTGAGTAACATAGCAAATTACCATTGCCTATCTATTTTAAATATGGTATTGTAAATTTCCATGTTACTCTCTGCATGTGTCTTATCTTCTGCATCCTCCCCTCTTCCCGTGTCCATAGGTCTGTGCTCTATGTCTGTTTCTCCTTTGCTGCCCTGAAAATAAATCCATGAGTGCCATCTTTTTATATTCCATATATATATAAATATGTCAGTATACAATATTTATATTTCTCCTTCTGACTTACTTCACTCTGTATAATAGACTCTAGGTTTATCTACCTCATTAGAATGGATTTAAATGTGTTCCTTTTTATGGCTGAGTAGTATTCCATTGTGTATATGTACCACAACTTCTGTCAATGGACATCTAGGTTGCTTCCATGTTCTATCTATTGTAAATAGTGCTGCAATGAACATTGGGGTACATGTGTCTTTTTCAATTTTGGTTTCTTCAGGGTATATGCCTAGGAGTGGGATTGCTGGGTCATATGGTGGTTTTATTCCTAGCTTTTTCAGGAACCTCAATACTGTCTTCCATAGTGGCTGTATCAGTTTACATTCCCACCAGCAATGCAAGAGCGTTCCCTTTCCTCCACACCATCTACAGCTTTTATTGTTTGTAGACTTTTTGATAATGGCCATTCTGACTGGTGTGAGGTGGTATCTCATTGTAGTTTTGATTTTCATTTCTCTTATAATGAGTGATGTTGAACATCTTTTCATGTGCTTATTAGCCATTTGTATGTCTTCTTTGGAGAAATGTCTTTTTAGGTCTTTTTCCCACTTTTTGACTGTTTACTCTTAACAAATACTCTTCCTATGATCAGTTTAGGTCAAAGGAAGAGAAGGTGTAGTTGCTCAGTTGTGTCTGACTCTTTGTGACCCCGTGGACTGTAGCCCGCCAGGCTCCTCTGTCCATGGAATTTTCCAGGCAAGAACACTGGAGTGGGTAGCCATTGCTTCACAACCAAGGGATCGAACCCAAATCAGCAGGCATATTCTTTACCACTGAGACTGCTGAGAAGACAATTTAGGTCAAAACAGGTTTAATTCAGAAGTCAGAATATCCAAGACATTAACCAAACTCCAAACTTGAGAGTAAATTTTTCCCCTTCTTCAGATTTGGGCCCACATGGGTGAGTGCTCAGGGACAAGAGAGCAAAGCGTTGACGTCCTTCACGGGAAATGGCCCTGCGCTCCAGCTGTGGCAAATGGTGGAGTGAACTGTCCTCTCAGGCTCTTCATGGGGCCTTGGAACTACCTGCTGGGCACCACCCGAGACTACCGTTCCTGGGATGAGATTGGGCATGCTTTCTTTAGCTGGCTATGGCTGAACCGCTCACTTGACTCTGTTTCAGGCTCACTCTTGAGTTCTCTAGACCTCTAGCAGAAGCTTCTTGGGAAGGTTTCAGAACACCTCCGGGTGGCTGTTTCTCCCCCATACCTGATCCCATGTCTTAGTTGCAACAAAGTCTGAAATACAGACTCAGCTTGGTGAAGCTTCTCTATCCTTTTGCCACAGGCAGCTTTAGCTTTCTCAGGCATGAGAAGGCATCCTTCTCTGGCCTGTCAGGTCTCTTCTAATAATAATTGCCTTTGTGTTTTAGAATCGAAGACTTTCAAATGATTTCTATCTGCCACCTCTGTGCGTGTGTGTGTGTGTGTGCTCAGTTGTGTCTGACTCTGCTACCCCACGGACTGTAGCCCATGAGGCTTCTCTATCCACGGAATTTTCCAGGCAAGATTATAGGAGTGGGTTGCCATTTCCTACTCCAATCTGCGACCTCTACTCCTGTCCAAATAGAAAGCTTGTATCATATCTAAGGGCTTCCCTGGTGGTTCAGAGGATAAAGCATCTGCCTATGATGCAGGAGACCCATGTTCGATCCCTGGGTCGGGAAGATCCCCTGGAGAAGGAAATGGCAACCCACTCCAGTATTCTCACTTGGAGAATCCCATGGACAGAGGAGCCTGGTTGCCTTGATTTTCTATCCTGTTTGTACAACTATTTCCAAAGGCAAGGCTCCCTGCCTCTTGCATGAGCCCTTTGCTCTTCAGATAGCTCTAAGTGCTGTGTTTTGTTATAATATTGGGAATATCTGACATTTATATATTTTTGCAGATTATTTCACTGAAGCAGCCTTCTATATGCTTGTTTTAGATACATAGAAATGAGGGACAGATTAACATCTGTAGCTGAGTCTTTAAACAAAGTTTCTAGAGTTACTCTCTTATTATGTTTCACTTATTGGAGCTGTGGGAAGTGATCAAATGCTTGGCTTTTTTCAGTCTTTGAAAGATGCTATGACCCAGTTACTCCATGATGAAAACCAAGCTATGCAGTAAACTCAGGGTATAGAGGACAAGTCAGGGGTTGGGGCCAGGAAAGAGGTGAATGAACTTTATATTATCTGGGAGGTTAAAGGAGTAACACAAGGGTTGGTGGTTGCAAGTCATATCCTAGTCAGGAGGCATTAGGTCATGTTTGGAGGATGGAGCCCAGGGCAGTTAGTGAGGTCTTGATTGATCCTTGCTACATCGACATTCAGTGACCTTAAGAGTTGTAACAGGGACAGAAGTCAATTTAGGAATATTTACAGCGGTAAATACAGTGGTCAACAACAGGAAGTGAGTATCTGACAAACTTCTCCCTGAAATTCCAGGATCATAAATACATACAACCACTGGCTGAATCTCTCCCCTCTGTTGTTTCCAATATGACTTGCCCAACATCACACTCACAGACATGGGCTGAGGAAAGGATGCTGGTGCATAGGTGGTAGATTTGAGCTGTGTGCTCATTAGCTTGTTAGGACCTCCTGGTTCCACCCCTGTTTGATCTTTAGTGCACTATTTCCGTGTTTTGATGGAGTGTTGCTGGGCTACTTGATCTTACGACCCAGTAGGTCTAATAGAATTCAGCTCATGACAGGCAGCTGTGGGCACATGGCCACTTGGCATTATCATTTCATTTCTATAGGGACCCAGATAGAGAGGAAAAATAACAAAAGTTGTTTTTCAAAATAATGCCAAAGAGGCCAAATTTCAGAATGGGTTACTTTTCAGAAATTACTCGTTACAAACAATTCTGATAATCAAATATGAACAAGAAATACAATGCCATATTCACCTTGTTTTCTGGAGGGGAAGTTGAAATACTTAACTGACAATAGAGCTAAAAAAAAAAAAAAAAAAGGAAAAATAACCAACATCTGTTCCTCTAATTTATCAAAGAGAACAATTTTCAAAATATTTATGATGGCATAAACATAAAATTGGGTGAATGAACGATAAACTTATAAACTATAAGCTAAATTATTTTAATTTTTGCAGGCTCAGAAGAACACAACTTAATTAAAAAAATGAAACTTGTGGATTATATGGAAATCCTCCAGTAATTAGAGAGGTATAGAAAATAATAGGATGTATGAGTTGAATATATGCCTCAATTTTCAAGAGAAAAGCTTTAGCTTCAGAGTTTTAGAAACTGTCATTCAATTAACCTCATATCAACCTCCAAGAAATTCTAGAAGGGATTACTAAACAAATTATTGAAAAATAATGAAGAAAGCAGTAACTATGAGGAACTATTACATTTAATACCTTATTATATAAATTCCTTTTAAAATAAAAGTTCTGAGTAAATTTTTTAAAATGGTATATAGTCATCCATTGAAGATCACATGACTTCCTTGCTGGGAAACGCTCGTGACCTGTACTATGAATATCCCCAGTGACATGACACAAATTCTATATGCATCTTTCTCAGTCCTCACACTTCCAACATCACAGGGTCTGTCAGATCATATGGTCCAAGCATCGGGGCTGTTTGTGATGCACACAAATCTGACCTTTTTAAAAAACACATAAGCCTCATTGGGTGAGACAGTTTGGAAATGGGCAGGTTAGCAGAGGTGACTTGAATACATGTGGGAAACAAAAATGAGGGAAAAGGAAATCCTATTCTTGTCTCAGTCCTATGAAGAAAAAGCACTGGGCAAAGTTCTGACCCAGCTTATCTCCAGAATAAGACTGACTTCGGTCTAAAGGCACAGATGCAGGAGGCCAAGTATGTTTTATAGTGGGTGCTTCAGTTGCTTTTCTAGGTTATATGAAGCTGAGCCACATGAAATCACCAGCACTCTACTCTTTTCTCTGCTGACAACTTTCACTTTGATTTCACTTAGTAAATTTCCTCTTAGGCTCCAGGCTAACAGCCACACAAGCAGAATCAACACAGTGAAAACTATCAGATGCCAAGGGTGAAGTGAAAGAGATTGACTGTTGTCAGCTATCGTTTATGTCAGGAAATATACTGGATGCTTTTTATGTTAAACCACTCAATCCTGATGTACGACCCTCTCACTGAATCTGTAAGTACTGTTAAGCTCATTTTACATGAAAGGTAGCACAAAGGTCTAAATGATTTGGTTAGAGTTTTGACCCAGTTCTTGGAGAAAAGAAGCTTGAGTTAAAGTTTTTGTGTTAACACCTCCCTGGAGAATGAAATTTCAGGGATGAAAGAGCAAAGGAAAAGGGGGAGTGAGGCAGGGGAGGAGAGTAAATATAGCTGTGCATTACGAATTGCCGTAGCTTGACAACAAGCCAGCTCCCTGTCTTCTGGGTATCTGCAGAAAGGCTGTCTGAATCTTCTGTCTCCAGACTCTGTTTGGAAGAAAGTATTTGGTGGGAGTTGGGAGCTGGTGGACATTTGGAGATGGCCCCATGGGATGTCAGTTCTCCAGCACTTTTAGGTTGGTCAACTGAAGATGTTAGCAAGTTTGTCCCATGGTGGCTCAGCTGTGACACGAAAGCCCCAGGACAGAAGGCAGTAGGATGGTGGTCTGGGATTCAGGAAGGCACTGGCAGGACAAGACCTTAAAGGACCCAAGGGATTAGGAGAAATTGCCTCTGCTCCTCTTGGTCTTTCCAAGCCCCTCTCTTTGTATTAACAGTAGGGGCTTTAGAGACCTGAGATCAAGGTCATGGGAAGAAAGTAAGTGTCCTCTAGATCTGCACTGCTCAGAAAGCAAGATGAGAGGACAGATTGTGGCTAGGGAATTATCTGAATCTCCCACAGTTAAGATACATGGACTTGTTTTCCCTATTTGCTGTTGTTGAATTTCTAAATTCTATCTGACTCTTTTGTGACCCCATGGACTATAGCCACCAGGTTCCTCTGTCCTGCGATTCCCCGGCAAGAGTACTGGAGTGGGTTGCATTTCCTTCTCCAGGGGATCTTCTCGACCCAGAAGCTGTGTTTCCTGCAGTGGCAGGTTGATTCTTTACCACTGAGCCATCAGAGAAGCCCTTTTTCTCTCTTTACCTTTGAGCTACCTCTAAAATGTTTCAGCTGAAAACAGCATTGAAAGGAAGAGTAAATTGGGACACTATAAACATCTTTTAGATCTGACATTCAGGTGCCATTTAAAGCCCAATGTTTTCCTTTAGATGATTTCAAAATTGTAAAAGTTGATTTTAATTCTCATTGTAGAGACACTAGAGAGTTTAGAAACTATCTAGAAGTGGAAGGAAGAAATAAAGTCACTCATATCAACGATATGTAGAAGTAACCATTGATAGTAGTACTATGTATATATAAGCACATAAGAAATAAAGGCATTAAAACTGCATATAAGCCATGTGTTAGGCATGTTTTCTATTTTATTGTGGTAAAGTATGTATAAAATATGGCATTTTAACCACTTTATTAAAGAGTATAATTCAGTTGCATTAGTTCACCTTCTACTTTTTCATGTCCCCAGTGTTGTGAGACTCAGTTGGGCACATCTCTTGGAGATCCCATGCCCCTGACAACTTCAGGTCAACTTCAGCAGCTCTAGCCTGATAAGTGAGGTGATCAAGGCTCAGATGCATCTTCTGAAGTTCAGTGAATGTTTCAAGGGATGTGGAAGGGACACCCAAGCCATCTGCTGCACTTGTGTGGAATCCCCAAAGAGTAAGAAAAGGATCTCTTTTGCTTAAACCACAGCTGCGAGGTCTGCAAGTCTCATTTCATGCCCACCATTGCAGGGTGGATCTTCTCTTTCAGAATCATCTGCCCCAGTGCTGAAGCCCACAGCATCCAGAAGAGACACTGATTTCCTTCTGTACCAGACCTGGGTCATTGGATGATGAGGGTCTGGATCAATCTGCTAGGCAAGCACACTCAGACTGCTGAAATGCACGTGAGCTTGGGAGAAACCCAGAATGGGTAGTGGAGGAAGGGGGTGTTGATGATCTGTTACAGCCTAGGGACTTCTGCAACAGTGGAGATGGAGCTTGTTGCATTAACACATCTGCACTAATTCTCGAGGAGGCTGCAGTGGGCAAGGCCGATGGGAAAAGACTGCACCAAACCATCTCAAGACGGAGCAGAAATAGTGATGGCAGGTGTGAAGGACAGCCTGATGCCATCATGTGCCTCACCTCCTGTCCTTGGGTACTCCCCTCACTTCATCCATTGCCACAACACTAGCTTTGCATGGGTACAAGTTTTCAACACCTGATTCTTTCTGCCCCAGGTCTTTCGTGATACCTCAGGGAAGACAATTTTGGGGTTTCACTCAATACTCACACTTGTGCTTCCCTGGACATAGAGAGAGGCAACACCCATGGGTAAGCCTTGACCCATGAGAAATGGAGTTGGATGTAACCTCCCCTCCCCATGAGTTCAGGGACTGCTTCTGAGCCACATTCTCCATAACTCCTCAGAGGGTCCCAGTGGGACTGAGCCCCCCTTGTCCAGTGGTGACCAGTTTCCCACTTTCCTTGCCTCACTTTTTATCCCCCCACTCCTCTTTCCTGAAATAACTTTCCAAAATAAATTACATGCTAGCAAGTCCTTATCTTAGGCTGTGCTTTCTAGGAGAACCCAGGCTAAGATTAGTAATGTGTATCTTACTCTATGTAACTATCATAAGCCTGTCTCCCTATCACTATAAGATATATAAACATTTTTAATGGTTGTAACATGAGACAGGCTCTAGAGCTACGCTGCTTGTCAAATAACTGCCTGTTCAGTGAACTTGGACAAGTTATTTAACTTTTTGGTGTCAATTTTATTATACATAAAATGGTGATAATAGTAATCATACCCTAGTAGGGTTATCGAGAGAATTAATATGTTAATTCAGATCAAGTGCTTTGAACTTTCACTGACACAGAATTGCTAACACATTGCGCTATTTTATTATAATAGCATGTTGGCTAATGATAATTTTCCCACTATCTCAATAGTTTTTCCACTGTTAAATAACGCACTATGTGAACCATGTCAGCAGGAGCAGGGTCTGCTGATAGCAGTGTTTACTGTGCCAGCTATCTCTGTGTATGTCATTTCTGCATTTTAGATTGTCTCCTTAGGATAGATTTCTAGAAATAGTATTTCCAGGTCCAAGCAGCCCATGCCTACTGCTATGGCAGCACTTAGCATACTCCATTGTAATAACCTGTTGTTGCTGAGAACTCCAAGATGCAAGTCCTTGGGGCAGGAGCTGGGCTTTTTTATTCTCATTGTATCTCTGGCAGTTGACAAAGTACATGCGTGCTAAGTCACTTCAGTTGTGGCCAACTCTCTTTTCCTGCAATGTGGGAGACGGGGGTTCAATCCCTGGGTCAGGAAGATCCCTTAGAGAAGGAAATGGCAACCCACTCTGATACTCTTGCCTGGAAAATTCCATGGATGGAGAAGCCTGGTAGGCTACAGTCCATGGGGTCACAAAGTTGGACACAACTGAGCGACTTCACTTTCACTTTTTTTGCCACCCTAGGGAATATAGCGCCCTGGATCCTCTGTCCATGGGATTCTCCAGGCAAGAATACTGGAGTGAGTTGCCTTGCCCTTCTCAGAGGATCTTCCCAACCCAGGGGTTGAGCCTGTGGCTCCTGCATTGCAGGTGGATTCTTTACCACGGAGCCTGGGGAATGCCCTCCTATATGCCAGCCCCAGTGTTAAATAAACACACACTATGGTGTTGATACACATTTCTGAAGTGTTTCCCAGAACAGGTGGCGCATCCTTAATACATTTTTAGTGAGCTTGTAGAGTATAAAGATCTAAAATTGATCAGGACACACAGGATGCTTAGCTAGAAACTCCCACAAGACAGACGTATAATCAGAGTTTACAAGAACTGACGCTCAGAATATATTACTGTAATATAAACTTACCCATCCACCCCCATTAGAAAAAAGTAAACATGTTTCATATTCCAACTGTGTCAATAACCAAGGGGCAGAAATGGATCCCATAAGAAAACAAACATTTGGCCTTCATAATTAAAAGTCAATATTAGGCGAAGACCCCAAAGAGGCCAGGCAATTACCTGCCTCCTCTTAGCTCATGCCTTGATGACTCCTCCATACATACTGTTGGAGGAACAGCTGCTTCGCCAAGGCTCACCTGGTTAGAATTTTTCATGGAGCGTGACTTCAAGAAAAAAAGCCCAGTCAAGCAAAACTGTGCAAATTAATTTGAGTTTACATTACCAAGTGCATATCCCAACTGGGTGACTGACGGAAAATTGAAACATAAAATGCCATATAAACAGAAAAATAACTGACTGCTTTGGAAGCAATAAAATTAGTACCTTCTGGGAAACTAAACTCAGTTACAAAAGGATACTAAGTGTAAACAGAATTGATTGAAACAGATAACATACACAGCTACTCATTTGGAGATGGTGGGATTTTAATAGCTTAAACTATTACTGTGTATCTTCTTCCTGTTTTCCTGATGTGTACTAGATACATGGGAATAAGGGCTCAATCTCCTCCAGATAATAGTCACAATAGTGCATGTTGTAACAACACAGTGGGAGCATAGATGCTGGAGCAGTAAGTCATGCTTGTCATCAGGGGGTGATTATGGAGAACTTTTACTGTGTATATATGTTTCCAGGTATAATGAAGACACAAAATGAGTCACTCTGCTCTTGAGAATATGAAAGCATTTTGCTGAACTCCCATCTCACAGGATGAGAAGCTCGTTACCATTCTAATCTCCTTGAGATTATTGGGAGAGTTTTCTGGGGCAGTTTGTTTCTCCTGGTTGTTATGGCTGTGGCTATAGGTTCCTGATTCTAATGAATTTGACCGTTTTATCAATCACCTGGCTGCCCACACATGCAACCCATTTTCCATATTACATCATCCCATATTGAAAACCACCTCATCTTTTACTCCCACAAACAGCAATCATCCCAGCTGTGAAGCCCCAGACTTTTACTGTGTGTTTGGACTATGCAGAGTGGGGAGGGTGGATTGGTCTAATGTTATAGCATGAATCACAACCTCAACTTGAGTATTTAAATCTTAAGTTGTTTTGTTGTTTAAGCACTTGACCACTAGGAGTTTCCAATAGTCTATTTCTAACTACATTCTCCCCCTTTGACTCTGCTTCTCAATGCTGTCCACCCTCAAGTCCTAGTACCTGTAGCTTAATTAGCTGGGCTTCCCATGTGGCTCCAGTGGTAAAGAACTCAACTGCCTCTGCAGGAGACATAAGAGATGCGGGTTCGATCCTTGGGTCAGGAAAATCACCTGATGTAGGAAATGGCAACCCACTCAAGTTTTCTTGCCTGGAGAATCCCATGGACAGAGGAGCCTGGCAGGCTACAGTCCATGGTGTTGCAAAGAGTCAGACACAATTGAAGCAACTTAGCACACATGCATGTAGCTTAATTACTCTGGATTAAAATTTTTATTTCATTTTTTAAAACTGAGGTATAGTTTATTCATAATGTTATATAAGTTTCAGGTGTACAACATAGTGATTAACAACTTTTAAAGATTGTCTAGTTACTATAAAATATTGGCTATACTCCCTGAGCTGCACAATATATCTTTGTAGCTAATTTTATACCTCGTACTTTATATCTCTTAATGCTTTGCCTCTGTCTAGTGTTTGCCCCCCTTTCTTCTTCTCACTGTTAACCACTAATTTGTTTTACATATCTGTGATCTGTTTTGCTGTATTCTCTAGTTTATTTTTTATATTCCACATATAAGTGATAACTTACGTGTGTTTTTATTTCTACAAAACTTATTTCACCAAGTATAAAATTCTCCAAGTTCATCCATGTTGCTACAAAATGGCAAACTTTTATTCCTTTCTATGGTTGAATGTGAATATACAACACATCTTCTTTATTCTTTCATCTTCTGATGGATGCTTAGGTTTCTTCCATATCTTGGCTATTTTAAATAGTGCTGCTATGAAAATTGGGGTGCACGTGACTTTTCAAATGGGTATTTTTGTTTCCTTCAGATATATGCCCAGGAGTGGAAATACTGGATCACATGGTAGCTCTAATTTTAGTCTTTTGAGAACTCTCCATACTATTCTCCATAGTAACTGCTCCAGTTTACATCCCCCACCAACAATGTAGGGGGGTTCCTTTTTCCTCATTCTTTGCCAACAATTATTATCTGAGGTCTTTCAGATGATAGCCATTCTGACCACTATGAGATGATATCTCACTAATTTTAATTTGCATTTCTCTCATGATTAGCAGTATTGAGCATCTTTTCATGTGCCTATTGGACACATGCATGTCTTCTCTGGAAAAATGTCTATTCAGTTATTCTGTCCATTTTTTAATTGGATTATTTATTTTTTAATAAGTATGTTAGAATCCACCTTTGAAGCCATCTGGTCTTGAAGTTTTGTTTGTAGGGAATTTCTTATTACGGATTCTATTTTACTTCTAGTGATCAATTTGTTCAAATTATTTCTTCTTATTTCGGTTTTGGTGGACTGTTTCTTGAAAGTTGTCCATTTCTAAGTTGACATACAATTGTTCATAGTGTCCTCTCTCTCTCTTTTGTATTTCTACATTATAGGTTGATATTTCTCCTTTTTCATGTCTTATTTTATCTTGGTTCTCTCTCTTTTCTTCTTGGTGAACCTGGCAAGAGGTTTGTCAATTCTTTTTCATCCTTTCAAAGAACCAGCTCTTTGTTTTATTTATTTTTTGATCTCTCTTTTATTTATTCTTTAAACTTTGTTATTTCCTTCCTTCTGCTAACTTTAGGTTTTGTTTGTTCTTCCTTTTCTAATTCTTTTAGGTGGTAAGTTAGGTTGTTTGAGATTTTTGCTTTTTTGAGGAAAACCTCTATTGCTATGAATTTCCCTCCAATAACTGCTTTTGCTGCATCCTGTAGATTTTGTATGGTTTTTTATCATACTTTGTCTCAAGGTATTTTTAACTTTCCTTTCTTATTTCCTCACTGACCTATTGATTTTTCAGTAGCGTGTTGTTTAGTCTCCATGTAATTGTCTTAGTGGCTGCAGCAGCCCATGCATTCTCCCAGGATGGTAGGAGTAGCAGTTGACGCATGCTCACAGGTCTCATAGCAGCAGCACTGGCCTATGCCTGCTTTTGCAGCCTGTGATGGCTGTGACAGCTCATGCCCACTCCCAGAGCTTGTGTGTATATCTATTGTAGATTTTTGGTTTGTTGTTACCATAAGGTTTTTACATAGCAGTTGCTGATTTCTTAAGTTCAAGTGCATTGTAACTACCATGCACTTTACTCTCTTCCCTCATGATTACTATTTGATATATTTTACATATAATTGTTTTGTGTCTCCCTTAAATGCTTATTGTATATGGATGATTTTACTCTGTGTTCTTTTAACCTTCCTAGTAACTGCGTGTGTTTGATTTTCTATCTTTATTGTTTATTTGCCTTTGCTGATGAGCTTTTACTTTTAGTAAGTTTCACATTTTAGTTGTGGACTTTTCTTTTTTTTACTTAGAAGTCCCTTTAAACATTTCTTGTAAAGTTGATTTGGTAGTGCTGAACTCTTTTAGCTTTTGTTTGTCTGTAAAGCTTTTGATGTCTGTCAGATTTACCTTACTGGGTAAGATATTCTTGGTTTTAGGTTTTTCTTTGTTACCACCTTAAATATATCACACCAGTTCTTTCTAGTCTGCAGAGTTTCTGTGGAAAAGTCAGCTGATAGCCTAGTTGATAGCCTGAATTCCCTTATATATAACTTGTTGCTAATTGGTTATATTTCCTGACACTGAAGAAGTGACCTTTTTGTAGGAGACACCCTATGTGACCCATGCACTCCCTTCTAACCACCAGAGCTATATGCTGCAGAGGTGTCCCCTATGTGGGCTGCATGAGCCCTTTGTTGTGGAGAGCTAACTGCTATGGGTGGTCTGATAGGCTCCAGGTTCATCGGTTACCAGGTCCTGTCTTGTGCAGGGGCTTGTGGCTAGTGGGGCTGGGTCGTGAGATGGCTGGTTGTGGACATGGAGTAGGGTGAGGGGGGAGGGTGGGACTAGTGCTGTCCCACTGACAGGCAGAGCCAGCTCCTGAGGTCTAGTTGCAGGGTCCAGGGTTTTCAGAACCGGTGTCAGACCACTAGTTAGTGGGGTTAATTCCTTACACCACTAGCTGTGGCATCTGGGATGTCCCAAAGTTTGTGTTAACTTGCTGATGGGAGAGGCCAGGGCCAAGCCAATCCCAAGGCTGATGAGCTGTGTCCACAGGCTGAGGAGCTATAGTTTTTCTGAGCCTGATGTCCACCTGCTGGTGGGTGAAATTGATCCTAAGCCTAAGACAGGCTGGCTTGTGGGTGGGGCTTTGGATTCTGGGGCTGGCGCCTGCCTACTAATGGGTGGAACCAAGTTCTTGGCTGTAGAACCCTGGGAGTCCTGGTTCTAGTGCCTGTGCAGTGGTACGTGCGGCTGAGTCCTGGACCCTCTGGTGGGCAGAGCTATGTCTAGTCTTGGTTGTGAGCTAAGGGGTTCTTAAGGCAGCCTCTCTGCTGGTGGGTGGGGCTTTGCCACATCCAGTAAGTTCCTTGATCTGCGGTGTCCCAGAACTGGTGCCTAACAAGCTATTGGGTAGGGGCACAGCTGGGTCCTGAGCTTTAATAAGCTAGAGGGAAGACTCCAAAAACATCTTTGTATCAGTATTCATGTGGTAGAATGAACTCCCCAAAATGACTTCCACCAGTGTAACGTCTGTGTCCCAGGGTGAAATTCAATTGCCTCTCATCTGCATTCAGGTGATTTTCTAAAATATGCAGGTAGGCCTGACCCAGGCTTCTTTCAAATGACTGGTTCTGCTCTGGGTCCTGGAACATGTGAGGTTTTGTGTGAGCCTTTTAGGAGTGGGGTCTCTATTTTCCTCAGCTTTCTGAGACCCCCACTGGGGAGCCTGAAGTGGGGCTCAGACCTCGCATTCCTTGGAGAGAACCTCTATAGTGTAATCATTCTCCAATCTGCGGGTTGCCTGTGGGCATGGGGCTTGCCTGTACTGTAACTCTGCCTCTCCTACCCATCTTGCTGTGGTTCCTTCTTTATATCTTTGCTTGTAGATCTTTTTCTGGTAGGTCCCAGTTCTTAAAAATGGTTGCTCTATAAATAAGTGTGATATTGGTATTCCTGTGAGAGGAGATGAGCTCAGAGTCATTTTACTCCTCTGTCTTTGCTGATTCCAACTTACTGTCCACCAAATGCAGAATACATTTGTGCTTGTTTGGCTTTGGGCAGTCTTGGGGTGACAGTCATCAAGCTGTGCTGGCACTTGGGGGTGGACATCCAGGTATTTCACTTTTATTTGCATGGATTTCTTTTCAGGGCCTATCATGATAGTTTATTTTTTTTTAATGGGGTGTATTATTAGGTATTTCGGGGGATAATGGTAGAATAAGGAAAATTAACAGGGATACTGGGTTCAGAGAGAACACTTTTCAAACACTAAATCTTTTCTGATCTGTATAACCATCATCCAGTTAGCAGTATCTGAGCCTCTATGCCCTCAAATTAAAAATGGGAACACTACCAGCTATGTGGGGGCATCCATGGACAGACAGGGATAAAATACAGAGTTTAGGGAAAGACTGAAGTAATCTGACAAGTGTAACCTGATGAGCCTATAGACAATTGACTTTTGTATATTTTTGTCTTTCTTTTTTGGCTGAGTCACAGTTTTTCAAGTCAAGTTAGTTGTAAACATTTTTTAATAGGATATTTCAAGGAAAATCTGGTGTTCAGAATTTTAAAAGGTCAGAAGAGCTTTAAAAAAAAATCAGACTTGCCTTCTGTTGCCTTCTTCTGGGAACAATTACCTAAGGCTTTAGTAACAACTGCCCCAGTGTATTGGGTTGGTTTAACTCTTTCTGCTAGTTGCTGACTTCTATCAACTTGTGGGTCTGCAACTCCCGTATAGTGTGTGATTCTAGGGGCCATGCTGCTGAAGGCAAAAATAGAGCACCTGGTGTGATGAGAATGTAGGCAATCATGATGATATCAGGACAAAACAATGGAATCTGGGATTCTCCTGAAGTGTCTGAAAAGCATGGTTTCCAGTCTAATATAATGATGGAGGATAAAGGATAGGCAGAGGTATGAATGAGATGGAGATTAAAAATTTAGATTAGGGTCCAGATCAGCAATCCTACAACAGTCACTCAGGCTGGGCTGACTTATTCAGTGCAGTTTTTTACCGTTACAAGAATTTTAGTTTTCAGGGTCCAGGAGCCTATCAGTTCCTTCTTGCCCTGTTTCCTCTTATCTTATCAAAACACAATTTCAGCAGCTAGAGAATGCAGGTAGGTAGGGGCCCTTCTGTCTGCTTATTTCTTCCATATGTGGGTTATTTAATTTTCCAAGGGGCCCTAGGGTTTGGGAAAACTACTTGTCCAGTGTAATCACCTATGAGCTAGTATAAACTCAAGCTTTACTGCCATTTATTAGTCATTGACATGCCAAAAGAAAAAAAAATTTAAAGAAACTCTGAAGACAGCCATTTGAGATTTTAATCTGAGGTGCATTTGAGTGTTTGAGGTTTAAAAAATAAAATAGTAGCTCCATTTCTATCAATGTCCATGAAGTATCCTGTACAGATATTTTAAAGCTGATATGATTTGTGTGATCCTACATTACCAAAACAGCCCAATAATGGGTTTTAGAAGCTCTCCCCTGATCCCTCAAAATCTGGTGTTTGAAACCTTCCCATGAGAAATCAAAGCTTTGGGTCTGTATTACTCTTGCTCTGTAAACTCCAGATTGCCCAGAACATCTTTTAGGGGAGAAGTTGGTATGCCTTAGGACAGATAAATATCTTTTCTATACTCTGAAGAGCTGTTACATTAATGTTTAGTAGTTTCTTAAAGAATCTTCAACTTCCTCCTTTAAAAGAGTAGGGATATTTATGCCCGAAGAAGAAATTCATTCAGCAAGCCATCGAACCCTTACTTGTGGCACTGTGATACAATGGGAAGAGAACCCTTGTCCTCATGGAGCTTAAAGGTGAGTGGATGAAACAAATAAGTAAATGTAAAACTCTGTAAAGTATTACAGTGAAGTGAATCCACAGGCATGTTTAATCAGAGCTGGTGGAAGGTCTTTGAGGAAGTGATGACTAAGTACAGATCTTAAGAATGAATAGGCATTTTCTCAGTCATTTTGAGTTTGTTTTTATAGAAAGATGGTACTGATGAACCTATTTGCAGGGCAAGAATAGAGACACAGGTGTAGAGAATGGACTTGTGGACACAGGAGGGGAAGGAGAGAGTAGGACGAATTGAGAGAATAGCATTGGCATATATGCATTACCATGTATAATGAAATAGCTACTGGGAGGCAGGTGGATACAGAGGGAGCTCGACTCAGTGCTCTGTGATGACCCATAGGGGTGGGATGGCAGGGGCTGGGGGAAGGAGGCTCATGAGGAAGGAGACATATGTGTAATTAGAGCTGATTCACATTGTTGTACGGCAGAGACTGGCACAACATTGTAAAGTGATTATCCTCCAATTAAAAATAAATTAAAAAAAAAGATGAATAGGCATTCACTAGGCAGACCAAGTCAACTCAAAGGGTGGGAAATGCTTCCCAGAGCACAAGAGTTAAAGTTAGATCATGGGCTGTGGCAGAGGGAATAATCAGTGCGGTGTTTGCTGCTCACCGTCCCCCCAACATATCCCTCCAAACAAGTTTTAGAATGTTACTATTCTTGCTTCTAGTTATCTTCAGACATTTCTGTGCAGCACACTATCCTAGTCACTGCAAATATTTGATTACTTTTAGTTAAAGTCCGGGGCCTGTTACAGAATCTATGATTGTTGAGAATTCTGCCTTCTCTCTCTTATTTGCTTACTTTTGGGTGGAAGTGCTAATGGATAGTGAATTGAAGATTCACTATTTGATTTGAATCAAATCAAATCTGTATTTGATTGAAATACAAATCTGTATTGAAACAGTCACATCCAAAAAGTCTTACTAACTTTGTTTAAAGAATTAGGTCCACAAAAAAATCAGAACCATATGTTGTATTGTCACTTAAAATGTGATGCTAAAAATGGTCTTCACTCTTATTTTAGAAGAAATTGATATAAAGTATATAGATAAACAAGTACATAGCAATGTCTGGTAATAGGTTACTTTTCCTGAGACAGTAGATACTAGTTAAAATCACCAGGAAAACTATAGTTATGGTTCCAAATTCTTTGGATAGGATTAAAGTGATTAAAGTGAATGTAGTATAACCCACATAAAATTGAGGTGCCTAAGATGCTCAATATCTTTCATTATTAGAGAAATGAAAATCAAAACAACAATGAGATATCACCTCATACCAGTCAGAATTGCCATTATCAAAAAGTCTACAAACAATAAATGCTGAAGAGGGTGTGGAGAAAGGGAAGCCTCTTACACTGTTGGTGAGAATGTAAATTGATACAGCCACTATGGAAGATGGTATGGAGATTCCTTAAAATGCTAGGAATAAAACCACCATATGACCCAGCAATCCCACTCATAGACACATACCCTGAGGAAACCAAAATTGAAAAAGACACATGTACCCCAGTGTTCACTGCACCACTATTTACAATAGTGCCAGAACATGGAAGCAACCTAGATGTCCATAGACAGATGAATGGATAAAGAAGCTGTGGATAATACAAGTTGTATATGTGTGGAACATATATACAATGAAATATTACTCAGCCATAAAAAGGAACACATTTGAGTCAGTTCTAATGAGGTGGATGAACCTAGAGCCTATTATACAGAGTGAAGTAAATCAGAAAGAGAAAGATAAATATCATATACTAATGTATGTACATGGAATCTAGAAAGATGGTACCAAAGAATTTATTTGCAGAGAGTAATGGAGAAACAGACATAGAGAACAGGCTTATGGACATGGAGAGAGGGGAGGAGAGGGTGAGATGTATGGAGAGAGTAATGTGGAAACTTATATTACCATGTGTAAAATAGATAGCCAATGGGATTTTCTGTATGTCTCAGGGAATTGAAACAGGGGCTCTGTATCAACCTAGGGGGGTAGGGTGGGGAGGGAGATGGGAGGGAGGTTCAAGAGGGAGGGGACATATGTATATACCTATGGCTGATTCATGTTGAGTTTTGACAGAAAACAACAGAATTCTGTAAAGCAATTATCTTTCAATTAAAAGATAAATTAAAAAAATTGAAGTGCCTAGTAGTCCAGCCTTAGAATGACGTCACATTAAAAAAAAATCACTTAATTTTTTCACATTATTTTAAGAAGCGTTTCAAAAGTGCAAAATGGAGAAATTCCATATATGGCATATCATCTTATTTCCTCAGTGGCACTAGTGGTAAGGAGCCCACCTGCCAAGGCAAGAGATACTTGAGACAAGGGTTCGATCCCTGGGTCGGGACGATCCCCTGGAGGAGGCTATGGCAACCCACTCCATTATTCTTGCCTGGAGAATCCCATGGACAGAGGAGCCTGGCGGGCTACAGTCCGTGGGGGTCATAAAGAGAAGGACAAGATAGAGGAAACTTAGCATGCAGGCACATTTCTTAAGTTTTTCTTTCCCTTTCTCTCTCACATGCAAAGCAATTGTTTGGAAAGCTTGGAAAGGAAAAGGAGACTGACATAGTCTCTGTAAACCTCGACTTCATCGACTCAGGAAAAACTTGCATCCCAGGGGGCACAGTGGTAAAGAATTCACCTGCCCATGCAGAAGATGTGAGTTCAATCCCTGGGTCAGGAAGACTTTCTGGAGAAAAAAAATGGCAACTCACTCCAGTATTCCTGCCTGGAAAATTCCATGGACAGGAGCCTGGCAAGCTCCAGTCCATGATGTTACAGAGTTGGACCCAAATGAGCACACACACAAGAGGATAAATATTTCATGGCAGAGAAGATTTTTATCTTTCCAGCTACCTCCCACATTGTTTTCTAGCAGGAGTTTCATCACTTGGTTTCCTTTTCAGCTACCTAGGCAGCTAGATCCCATGCCCTGAGGCATAATGTTTTATCTTAGACTGTAAGTTGGGAGGATTCCCTGGAGAAGGGAATGGCTACCCACTCCAGCATTCTTTCCTGGAGAATTCCATGGACAGAGGAGCCTGGTGGGCTACAGTCCAAGGGGTCACAAAGAGTCAGACACAACTAAAGAGATTTAACAGCAGCAGCAGACTATATGTAGCAGAAAGAGACAAAAATTCCAGGCATGCAGCTAGTTAGCCTGGTAACGGGGTGGCATCCTTGACATTCCTAAGGCAAGTGACTGGTTGACTTCAGGTGGGTGCTGAGGTGGTTGGTCAACCATAGGAGAACAAGTTGCAATGAGTCCAGGAAGTGGGTAGTGTCAAGGGACTTTGAAAAGGATCATGCAGTTTACAATACAACAGATCTGCCATAAGTGCAGATGCAGAGAATGTTCCTAAGTCCTTCCAATTATTCCTTCATGTTCACTGCCAAACTGATCTTTTAGATAACTTCTTCTGCCTCAAACTTTTTACTTTTCTGGGTATGATAGATGTAAAATATTGTGTAAGTTATAAGTGTACAAGATAGTGATTCACAATTTTTAAAGATTATATTTCATTTAGTTATAAAACATTGGCTAGATTTCCTGTGCTATATGATACATTCTTGTAGCTTATTTTACATACAGTAGTTTGTACCTCTTGGTCCCCTAGCTCTTTCTTGCCCTTCTCCTTTTCTTTTCCCCCATTTGTAACTGTTTGTTCTCTTGTATCTGTGAGTCTGCTTTTCTGCTATATTCACTTATTTGTTGTATCATTTAGATTCCATGTAGAAGTGCTACCGGAGTATTTGTCTTTCATGTGTCTGAATTATATTACTTAGCATAATGCCCTCTAAGTCTATCCATGTTGTTGCAAATGGTGAAAGTTCATTCTTTTTTATGGCTTAATTTCATATATATATACATATATATACACACACACAGACATACACAACACATCTTTATGCATTCATCTGTTGATGGACAGTTAGGTTGCTCCCATATCTTTGAAATTTCAAATACAGTTGCTTGAGCATTTTGGTGCATGAGTTTTTCAAATTCATATTTTTTTCATATATATACCCAGGAGTAGAATTATAATACATTACCCCAGGAGGGTATATGACACCCTGGTATATGACCCAGGATGGTCATAAAATTCTACTTTTACTGTTTGAGAAACTTCCACACTGTTTCACAGTGAAAAAGTGGGTGTTAGTCACTCAGTCATATCTGACCCTTTGCCTACCTCATTGACTGCAGCGTACCAAGCTCCTCTGTCCATGGAATTCTCCTGGCAAGAATACTGGAGTGGGTAGCCATTCCCTTCTCCAGGGATCTTCCCCATCCAGGGATTGAACCCAGGTTTCCTGCCTTGCAGGCAGATTCTTTACAGTGACTGCATCAATTTGGCGATACATTCCCACCAACAGTGTAGGAAAGGTTTCCTTTTCTCCACATTCTTGCCAGCATTTGTTATTTGTATTCTTTTTGATGATAGCCATTTTCCAGGTGTGCAGTAATATCTCATGGTTTTAATTTAAATTTCCCAATGATTAGCATCTTTTCACGTGCCTCTTGGCCATCTGCATTTACTCTGGTAAAATGTCTATTCAGTACTTCTGCCCATTTTTTAACCAGGTCTTTTTTATTTTGATGTTGAGTTGTATGAGCTGTTTTTATAATTTAGATATTAACCTCTTAAGGGTCATATTATATGCAAATACTTTCTTCCATTCAGTATGTTGTCATTTTGTTGATGATTTTCCTTTGCTGTGGAAAAGCTTTTAAATTTAATTAGGTTCCACCTGTTTATTTTTGCTTTTATTTCCTTTGCTTTACCAGACAGATCCCCTCCTAAGGCTGAAAGGAGACTTTCAAAGTGGGGTTTCTAACTTACTGTGACCCATCCAGGATACCACTCATGATTGTCTTTTGTTGTCCTCCAACTCCTACACTGTCTGGTCTGGGAGGATAAGAGGGTAGTGAGATCCTGCATAAAAGCACTGTGATTAGCTAGCCTGAGCAACCAGCAGGGATGCTATAGTGGAAAGAGGCCTTTAGAGTCTGATCCAGGATCAGTATCAGCTTTGCTTCTTACTAAGTGATCTTAGATAATTTATTTACCCTCTCAGGATCTCGGTTTTATTCCCCAGCAAACAAAGCATCAGATTCTTCCTCTAACATCTGTCAAGGGGAGAGCAAAGGACAAGATGATTTTTGTATTATTTGGACCAAGATGCCTTGTCCTTACCCTAGCTTGGGTTCCCTAGAAGCAGAGCTAGAGAGGACTCTCATGAAAGTGACAGTGAGAGAATGTCCAGAGGAGGAACCTGTATGGGAGGCAAGGGAAGCAGGATAGAGCAGGAGAAGTTCACAGATATGATTTCAACTGAAGTCACATCTCAGCCTGTGTTCTGTGAAGAGCACTGGACCATGAGTGGATCACAGAATTGTCCCACACTGAGGGGTGCTCCTTGTTCCACCTCTTGGTTCCCAGATCCATGCTTTCTTCTAGTGGGAACCCAGCAGCATGTAGTAGATATTGGTTGGTAGCATGTCCAGAAGGATAGTGGACTCACTTGCTGGTATCTTGAGCTGGCAATTTCAGCTACATCTTCAAGTGTTTTTTTCATTACTCTACCAGGCCAGCAACTTCTCAGTGGTATATTACGTGGTGTGATCATTGAGTCTACATGCATGGATATATACACATGTAGATCTGAGCCTCACTCCTGGTGCCAAATGCCTTAGGTCAGGTTTCCTAAGCACAGGGATTCTTGTGTTGTTGAGGTTGTTGAGGAAGGATTTTCCAGAGAGATTTGTAAGGAGGTGAGGGAGAAGATTAGGGCAGGCAAAGGAGGTAAGCAGAGAAATGGCTTCAGCTGAAGCCTATTACAGCATGATCTCTAGGGAAGCTCTGGAACTAAATGGCTCCATAAGATTTCCTACCCTGAGGGGAGAGATCTGTACTTTTGAATTCCCAGTATTGTTCAGTCATTGGTCTTGAGCCACCTCCATGGACAGCATTTCCAGAGGAGGTGTTCCCACTAGCTGAGAGCAACTTCCTGGAGAAATGTCCATCTATGAGCTCTTAGCATCCCATACTCACATAAGCTGGGTGGGGCCCCAACAGTTGACTCTACCATATCTTGTAACTCTCTATGAAAGGCTTGAATTAACTTGAAAATTGTCACTGTCACTAAGCTTGATGTTACCCCATCCAAACATTCAAATCTGGAAAATCTAGCCAACTGTCAGATTCTAGTATCTCTGCTCTTTCACTGCAACTTCTGTCCACCGAGTCAATGTATTTGTTGGATCTTGACTATGGCAGACATCATGCTATGCTTTGCGTGTATGGAAAAATCAGATAATCTTACTCTTATAAGAAGTCTATTCCCAGCATTTTATAGACAGCATTAGCTAAGATTTTATACAGCAACTCAAGTCTCAGTCTACTGTAGTCACAAAACCATTCATTGGAACAGGGCATTAAATCTTATAGCCACCAGATATTTCCATATCCCTGCCTGTGATGTCCGTCTCTAGCAGCTTCCTATTCTGATCATTCTGGATGATTTGCCTTTTCTTCTGGGGCTGACACTGCTGATGAAATCAGCCCAAGTAGTCATGAGAGCAGCTTACGTTTGGGTGTACTTTAAGCATGCTAAGTATAATATTTAAAATGAAAATCAGTTTTCATCAGTTCTAGAAACTATTATACAATAAAGCTCCTCAAAGAGTTGTCCACTTCAAATACGTAAGGGTACTTTTTACGATGTAGGGTTTTGAGGCCCTTGCTTCAGTGTTACTTAATCAGAATCTATAGGGTTGAGGGGGCTTCCCTGGTGGCGCAGGCTGTAAAGCACCTACCTGAAATACAAGAGAACTGGGTTCAGTCCCTGGGTTGGAAATATCCCCTGGAGGAAGGTGACAACCCACTCCAGTATTCTTGCCTGGGGAATCCCCATGGACCAAGGAGCCTGGCAGGCTACATTCCGTGTGGCCACAAAGAGTCAGAAACACCTGAGTGACTAAGCACAACACAGCAGATAGGGTTGAGAACTCTGCATGTTTAATCACTCCCTGAAATTCTGTACACTAGAGTAACTTACTAGAAAGTAATTTACAATTTCCTTTTAGTGACATGACAAAGAATAAATGCAAGTGATTTATTTGGAAAGTATGGGGAGGGGCAGAAGGATGAAGTGATCCAGGGGACTCAGTCAGCAATGGATGTTTTAAGCTAGTTATCACTGTGAGTGGCTGAAATCTCAAACCGTGGCACACATCTCTTAGGATTAACCAAGAATGGCAGAGAGTGGGGATATAAATACCCCAGCTCCCTTGCCTCTCAGTTGGGGGAAGGCCTGCTTCTGGCTTAGTGATCAGTCCCTAGTATGTCCAGCCTGCCATATATGTGCCTGTGGAGCATTCATCTGAAAATAGTTGAGATGCAGACACTAGAATCTGCAAGCTGACTGGAGCACAATAATTCAGTAAATTCTGAGGGAAAACAATGTCTGCCTCCCTTTCTTCCCATTTTATTCCAGAGAAAATGTCAGTGCTTCTTGTACTGACTCTATTTATACTTATGAGCATCATATGGGCAGTGAAGTCTAGTTTAAAGGGGAATGAGATCAAGAGGACTTGTCTTGAAGCAGTTTTGGCATAGCAAGCATCCTGTCTTGTTTTAGGTGGTATGCTTCTTCAGTAAGGCCTGAGGGCAGGAGGAATCTGAGAAAGTGGTAGGGGATAAAACCTACCTGCCCCCCTTGACGCTATGGCTGTATTTCTGCTGCCTATAGACAGGATTCTTAAAGTTCCTTCCTTACAATCATACATTCAAGTGGTAAAGTCAGGATGCAAACACAAATTCATCTGATATGAAAACCCATAGCACAATTACTGTTTATGAAATATGCCCTAGAGCCATGGCTCTCAACCATGGTAGGGGTGGTAACTATGCTCCCCAGGGGACACTTGGTAATGGTTGGAGGTATTTTTGGTTATCACGACTTGGAGGGATGTCGCTGGCATTTGTTGGGGCTGTTCTGTGCATTATAGGATGTTTACCTCTACCCTAAATGCTTCTTTGGTGAATAAAGTGTCCATGGTTATGAGGTCAAGAAAGTCTTCTCTAAAGGTTAAAGTCATGGGTCTCAGCCCTGTTACTTACTAGCAAGGCTATTTAAGGAGCCCAAAGTCCATAGCCCAAACTAGTCCCCAAAATGTTAACATTTGTAAAGCATCGAGTTGTCATTCAGCTCACTCGAGTAGTCAAGTCAACCTCTCGTGAGGGAAGCGGTGCTCAACTAAGATACTTTGTCACTGTTAACACGCTGACAAATTTAGATGTAAGGCAAGAGCAGAAAGGAGAGAATATATGCTTTGAACACTTTGCATTTCAAGTGCACTTGACCATGCCTTGATGTCAGTGCTTAGCAAGAAGGTGATATATCAGGGAAGGCAGTTGCATCTCGACAGTGTTGCCACCTCCCCATCTCACAGGATTTGTTGGAGTCCAGCAAGCCTCTGGAAGCTTTTCACCATTAATTGCCATTGCACAGCCTAGAAAGGACATGACAATCTCCCCAAAATAAAAATTCATGGATTTTGTTAAGTCGTCACCAACTGTTATGTATTTTATCAGCCTAAACACCCAAAAGTCTTTTCAACAGATGGATTGCATCAGATTCTGTAAACATTGTAATTGTTTGGCAGGATTACTGCTTACGCTGAAAAATGTAATTTGCAATGATACACACAGACGACATATATTCCCCCAATGCACAGAGCAACACAGTTTATGCTGTAAATGAGGTCCCATCATATGCCTTCTGCACAGTGCTCATTAGCTCATCAAATCCAGAATTAAACAGCAATTATCTCCAATGTCTCACACTGCTGTTTCTGCCATTTTGCTGTTTCATGGGAGCTTAAGAAATGAAATAAAGCACATCCCCTGTCCCTTTCTTCCCTGCATGTTCAGAGACCCTGGAAAGCAGCCAAGTGACACAGTGGTATAATGAAATCAGCCTTTTTGGTAAAATATCTGTTCTGCCCACACCTAATTAAAAGATAAGCATCCTGTAGTTTAGGCAGTTTCACAGTCATTGCCCAAGGAAATTTACAAAGATGCTAGTCTAGCTTACAAGGAACTTTTCTCAGATGATTGTTCTGGGAACAAATCAGAGGGCTTGGGAAAGAATCATCTTAACTTACATAATTTCAGCTGCCTCCCATTTTTATAGAGTATTTTATTGCTAAAATCAAGAAGGGAAGAAATTGCAAGGAAATCAGTCTCAGGCACACTGCCAGGAGGAGGAAGACAGGCAAACCCAGACCTGTGGAAAGTTCAAGGCTCACAGAAGAGTCCTCCAGTCGAGACTTCATAACAGTGGGTTTATCATGTTGATAATTGAAGGCTTCCTCTCTGCCAGGCACTAGGCTAAACTTGTCATTCCCAGATTGAGGCTTAAATGATTTTGAAATGAGGGTATTAAAGCTGAGGGGTTTTGAATCCAGGTCTGACTGGGCAATTTATCAAACTTAAGTTTAGAAATGTGAACAACCTGTCTCAGTACAAGTTCAGTGGCTCAAACTTTGTCAAGGCTATTCTTGACAAATCTTCAAAGCGATCACTGATGTTTCCAAAGCTTATGTAGTCCACTAAGAAGAAATCGTTTTCTTTTCCCTGAATGCTCAGAACAGAGGAGTGGAGAAGAGATGCAGTCTGGGAGAAAAACAAAGTATACTAGTTAAAAATCAAGTCATCTTGAAATGTTTTCTTAAAAACGTTCTCTCTCCAATTCTGAAAGAGTACACTGCCAAACTTTGTCTTAACATGATAGTGATTACTTTGGATTGAATTTATGCTTTGTGCTTTTCTTAGCTTTTGTTTTGTTTTTTACTTTAAATCTTAGAATTGGGTATTTTTATAAACAGATAACACTGAAGCAATAGTATGTGTAGTGACTGCAACGCCCTTTGGATGAGCAAAAAGCATTCTGCAGCATTTTAGTAACTTATAATGTGTTCAAAAATTGTACATGTACAAAAGTTGTAAGTCACAGGTCAGTGAATTAAAGCAACATAAAAATCTTTGTGTAACTATATACTTCACATAGATGAAGCTATTAGCAGGCCAGGACATCCTTTCATGCCTCCTATTAGATCACTACCTATTTGTTTCACCTATACCCACTCTCCTGATTTCTAGACTATTGAGTGCTGCCCAAGTTTCAGTTTTGTGAAGACAACATTTTTTGCTCAGCACCACTTAATTGATTTGTGTTTCAAGTAACTACAGTGCACTCATTTTCACTATTGTATAGCATTCTGGAGAAAAAATTCAAGAGACCCAGTTAAATTTGAATTTCAAAAAAAGTCCAAATGTTTTAATATGTATTTATACTATTGTGCATGTTAAAACATGTTTAACTTTAAATTTCAAGCAACTAAAATATGTAAACGTTCATCCTTTATTTTATCTGGCAATCCTAATTTTACAATACACATTTTTCTTCTAATGCTCTACTTTTGAAATGTTTTAGCTTTTAGCAACTATGTACGTTACTAAGAGCATTCTTATATATGTCTTAAGATTTTAAAGCAAGTTCTTCCTTTTTAAATACATGAGTATATGCTTTTAATAAAAATGTGATCAAATTGTAATATCAAACTTTTGCATACTCTGAATGTTAAATATTTTTGTTGGATGGGTAGTATTCCTTCAGGCTGCTGAAAATTAAGTTTAGTAAAAATATGGTTCATTTTGTTGGTTATTTATATACTCAATTGCAGTTCTAGAGAAATACTCTGCAGAGTTTCAAGAAGAGTGAGAAAAATGAAAAGGTAGGTACATAAAAGGAACAAGTAAATAGAATCAATATGAGATTTGCCTTTAGGTTATTTCTCGGTTCAGTTGCTCAGTTGTGTCTGACTCTGTGACCCCATGGACTGCAGCACGCCAGGCTTCCCTGTCCATCACCAGCTCAAACTCATGTCCATTAAGTCAGTGATGCCATCCAACCATCTCATCCTCTGTTGTTGCCTTCTCCTCCCACCTTCAATCTTTTCTGGCATCAGGGTCTTTTTGAATGGTCAGTTCTTCACACCAGGTGGCCAAAGTATTGGAGTTTCAGCTTCAGTCCTTCCAATGAACACCCAGGACTGATCTCCTTTAGGATGGACTGGATGGATCTTGCAGTCCAAGGGACTCTCAAGAGTCTTCTGCAACACCACAGTTCAAAAGCATCCATTCTTTGGTGCTCAACTTTATGGTCCAACTCTCACATCCATACATGACTACTGGAAAAACCATAGCTTTGACTAGATGGACCTTTGTCGGCAAAGTAATGCTAGAGAACATAAATTAACATCATTGGAGGTATATTCCCAAGGAAGTAGGGATGGAGAGCAAGAAGCAGGGGAGAGAGGAAGGAAAACAATCAGAAGTGGGGCATTACTGAGCTGGCCAAGGCTTCTCAAGAAAACTTTGCTGCAAGTGGCTTAAATCACAGGAAATGTCCCTAGAGACACTGGATCCACTGAATCTGGTTGAGGAGTTGTACATGAGGAGTACCAAGTCATTCTTTCACCTTTTCTATGATTGTAGGATCTCACAATAAAATATTAGGTAAAATTATGTAAAAATAAAATCAATAGAGGCTAGATTTCTTATTTGTATGATTATTCATATGGCCATAGTTGGTTTTGTTGAAAAGACTATTCATTACAGTGTGGTGCTTCTGTCAAAACTCTAATTGCAATTAAGTGTGGGCCTAATTCTAGGACCTCTGGTTTCATTTACCTATTTTTCTTGATCCTTATGATAGGTGTTTCCCTTCTCCAGGTGATCTTCCCAACCCAGGGATTGAACCCACCCCACATTGTGGGTGGATTTTTTACCAACTAAGCCACAAGGGAAGCCCAAGATTACTGGAGTGGGTAGCCTATCCCTTCTCCAAGCAGATCTTCCAGACCCAGGAATTGAGCCTGGCTCTCCTGCATTGCAGGTGGATTCTTTACCAACTGAGCTATCAGCAAAGCCCAAAAATCTTCCCTGAAGGTGCAGACTGTAGAGAGTCTGCCTGCAATGCGGAAGACCCAGGTTCAATCCCTGGGTCGGGAAGATTCCCTGGAGAAGGAAATGGCAACCCACTCCGGTATTCTTACCTGGAAAATCTCATGGATGGAGGAGCCTGGCAGGCTACAGTCCATGGGGTCGCAAAGATTCAGACACAACTGAGCAACTTCACTTCATGCTAGTGTTTGAGTCCTCAGCTTCACAATCATGGTAGCATTTAAAAATAGCAGCCTAGGATTGGTGGGGCAAAAGGGGCTTGATGCTCCCTGAAAAGCCCAGTTTCTAGAGAATAGTCTATTTGGCAAGACCTGGACTTTGACCTATCCCAGAGCTTATTCTTTGCAAATAAGCTGCCTTTTCCCTAGGGCGTTTGTCAAGAACAATTGGCAGCAGTCTTTTAATATCACATGGCCTGAGATGGTGAAAACAGTGGGTGCAGATAAGCTGACCAATAAACTTAGAAGGGAGATTTATTCATTCAAATCTTCCCTGGTGGTGCAGACAGTAAAGAGTATGTCTGCAGTGCAGAAGACCTATGTTGGATCCCTGGGTCGGGAAGATCCCGTGGAGAAGGAAATGGCTACCATGCCAGTATTCCTGCCTGGAAAATTGCATGGACGGAGGAGACTGGCATGTTCTATATAGTCCATGGGGTCACAAAACAGCCGGACATGACTGAGTGACTTTCACTTCATTTCACTCTAACCAAGAGGATTGTTCAGTGGCCACACATATAAAGTGATGGTTCTTCCATTTAACATGGTTGGTAAAGAAACAGGAATTTAAACTGCAGAATCATGGACTTTATCCCAGATGCACTGGGATAAAGTTTTCTATGTATAGGTCTTTTGTTTCTTTAGGTAGATATACTCCTAAGTATTTTATTCTTTTTGTTGCAATGGTGAATGGTATTGTTTCCTTAATTTCTCTTTCTGTTTTCTCATTGTTAGTGTATAGGAATGCAAGGGATTTCTGTGTGTTAATTTTATATCCTGCAACTTTACTGTATTCATTGATTAGCTCTAGTAATTTTCTGGTAACACCTATCTCCTGGGCATCACTTGTCCCAGGGGTCATCCCTGAGATTTCCCCACTGCAGACCCACTGACCTTTGGTGGACAGTTTTGCTTTATAGCGAGAAATGGTCTCTGTGTTTAGAAGACTTCTTGTCGGTAAGTAACTTCATTAAAATGTGCCTGTGCCAAAACTGTCTAACAATCTGGATAAGATTGTACAATAGAGCCCCACCTTCATGAGGTTTTAGTCAGGCGAGAGTCCAGACCCTTGTAGAGTCCCAAGGTTGGGATGATGGTAGAGGCCCACCCCCTATGAGAGACACTATGAAAGCTGGGGGCTGCTGAGGCTCTCAAACCTGGGTCAGAGTAATGGAGTTTTAGACTTGTTTGCCTATACTGTTCTATGTCTGATAGCCAATTCTTAAAAAATAAGACTACTTAAGGGCTCAGTGTCTTGGTGATTGTAGAAAAACTCCCTTAGTAATTAAACTTATGAGGGTCTTTTGACTCTAAAGAAGCAGTATTCCCTCCAATTTCTTCAGATGTTCCCAAGTGACTATGGCATTTATGGAAGTGCTGGGGCACCTGCCTGTGATGTGAAACAACCTCAGAGGGACTCATAGGGACTCACTTTTAAGAGAGCAATCCTTCTGGGCCTTCATTATTCACAGCAAAGCAGTTGGCATCAGCTGTTCCTCTGGGGCTTACTCTCCTGAACTCTGTTGGCACTGGATAATTTCTGCAAATACTACCAAGACAGACCCTTACAAAGACTTTATTTGCTGAGACCATGTGGGAAAAAGCCCTGCAAAATGGGAAATGTTAATCCCATTCCCTCTTGTAGCCCTCTAGGTTGTGTTTTCCAAAATTGGGCAACATTTAGCTATGAACCCATAAAAAGAAAAAAAGATGTTTTGGTAACACCCCTCTGGCCAGAATATTTTTTAAACTCTGGGAAAAACATGGCCTAAAAATGGATCCTTAAATTACAGTTTTACAATTAGATTTTGTAAATGGGAAAAAATGGGATGAAACATCTTATGTTCAACTTTATTGTTCTTCTACTAGAATAGACTAGAGAACATGTAAGGTTATGGTTCAAGAAACAAAGGCAAAAAAAAATCACATTTTGCCTGATTTTAATGAAAAACAGGATAACTTGCTGTTAATTCAGTTGAAACCTCCAACTGCTCCTCCTCTACCCTCATATGGTGGCCCCACTGTTTTCTATCATCAGCATCTGAGCCTCAACCCCAGGCTTGGGATCCCCAGTCCCTGAAGGGTCAAGAACTAGGAACAGTCTCCCTCTCACACTCATCCAGGTGCTCAGTTTGGCTCAGGAGTTACCTAAAATCATAAGTGATATCCATTAAGGCAAGTCTCAGTGGAAGTATGAACTCTGAGTCTGGACAGCTGATTGTTTTGGGTCCCTTCCTCTTTTTCAAATTTGGATTTATTAAATGGGAAAAATATGCAAACTTATTGAGATGACCCAAAAAGAACAAATATCTTTTCTACCCACAATTCAACATGGGCAGATGTTAGAAATTTTTAAAATTCTCTCCTTTATTTCAGAAGAATGTAGAATGGTGCTAGAAAAAGCTAGGAGGGAGGCAGATCGGCTTCATGCAAATACCTCTGGCTACCTGGTTCAGACTGTGGCAGGCACAGCTATAACAGGGGGTTGTAATTGAGATGTGAATGATGGAGGTAGACAAAAACTTGAACATTTATGAGACTGCATTCTTGCAGGGCTACGAAACAGGTACCCCAAATAGAGAAACCCTATAAAATACAAAAGGAAAATAAAAACCAAAGGAGGAGACTTCAGAGTTTCTTGAAAGAGTCTTTGAGGCCTGTAGGCAACACACAGATATACATCCTGAGACAGAGAACTTCAAGATGACATTCAATGATCTAAGTGCCCCTGACAAAGAGAGGAAGTTACAAAAGGGAGAAAGGGCTTTGGGGAAGTTGGTGCTGAAACTCCAATACTTTGGCCACCTGATGTGAAGACCCAACTCACTAGAAAAGACCCTGATGCTGGGAAAGATTGAGGGCCAGAGGAGAAGGGGTGACAGAGAATGAGATGGTTGGATGGCATCACTAACTCAATGGACATGTGTTTGAGCAAACTCAGGGAGATAGTGAAGGACAAGGAAGACTGGTGTGCTGCAGTCCATGGGGTTGCAAAGAGTCAGATATGACTTAGCAAGCAACTGAAAAACATCTCAACTGGTTGAAACTGCCTTTCAAGTTTTTGGTTCAGGAAAAAAGGAAGTCACAAAAGATGAAAGAGCCTGCTCTGTTGGTTGCCTTGACACAGGGCAATGTTGAACCAGACTGAGGTCCCCTACAAGGCACCCAGCAGTAGAAAGAATTTCCCAGGTCCCCAAATGGGACCCCACCAATGTGCAGACTGCAAACAGCAGTCATGCTGGTAGAGTGTCATCTTGAGTGAAGCTCCTAAAGAAGGAAAACTGTGGGGGAAACATCACATGTCTGAGCTGACTGTGAATGACAGTAACCAGGAATAATGGGCCCAAGGGCTCCTGTAAGTTGTGCTGAGTCATTTATTATTTCCCTTATAGAGCCCTGGTTGACTATGACTGTGGAAAGTCAACTTTTTTACTTTCTGATTCATATGAGGGCCACCTACTTGGTTCTAAATACCTGGCTTTCTAAACTTTCTTCCAAGACTATGTTAGTAACTGAAGTGTCTGAGAAAACCCTGAAAAACTATGAGAGCAGCCTTGTGCATTGCAAGCTCTGTTGTCCCAACCCCAAAACGAATATGTTCGGCACTTTGGGAAGAGATAATGCGGGGCATGAGTTTGGAAATATAGAGTGAAGGGAGGCTGGGCAAAACAAAAAACAGCTACACCTATATGGGTCAGACTCAGTCCTTGGGCCAAGATTCCAAACTCAAATGCAGTACCCATTAAGAGAAGGGGCAGAGCACAGGATTTAACCTCTGCTAACAGCCTTCCCTTAGAATGAGTTAGAGAGCCCCTGCTGGTCTCCTTGATAATACTTCAGTTTTTCTGATCCAGAAGCCAGACACAGATGAATTCAGGTTCACATAGTTGTTGAGAGCAATTAATTAAATTGTGGAAGCTATTCATCCAGTGATCCTTAAATCAGGACCTCTCTGAAAACTTTGAATCCCAAGAGTCACTTGCTTTGATATGGGAAGTTCTAGATACAACAGTTAAACAACAGTACTACTGGCCAGGACTTGCTCAAGGATTTGAAGATGCCTCCAGATGTTTGAGAAAGTCTTGGCAAAGGACTTAAGGCACCTTTAACAAAATGAGGGATCTCTGCTCCAATATGTGGATAATACTTTGATTGCCAATAAAACAAAGGACACCTCTGACCAGAATACAGTTTTGATTTTGAAACTTTTGGCTGAACAAGAAAAAGGGACACATCTCCCAGGCCTCTGTTCTTGGGAGAGTTTGAAGCCTAAATATTAAACAGACAAAGTGGCTCCTTGACAGAAGGAAACTGTAGCCAGAATTGCAGTTGTCTCCTGGAAGTGAGAACTGAGGGGATCCTGGGAATGACCAGGCCTGCTGTATTCCAATCTCCAACTTTGGACTCAGCAAAAGCCCTTTATGAAGCTCTTGAAGGAGGGGAAAATGAAACTCTAGACTGGGGAATGCCATGAGGAACTCCTAATCAACGAAAAGGCTTTCCCAGTGATCAAAGCTATCTGCTTTAGGCCTTCCAGATATCAGGAAGCCTTTGAGCTGTTTGTTCCTGAAAGTCAAGGAATTAGTCTTGGAGTATTGACTCAATACCTGGGAAGCATAAGGAGACCTGTTGCCTATATCTTAAAACAAGTAGACATAGTTACCAAGGGACAACCAGTTTGCCTTCAAGTCATAATGGCTACTTGAGGCCTCTTATGAAAAGTAAAAAAAAAAAAAAAAATTATACTGGGACAATGTATCACTGTGTACACTCCTCACTGTACTTTACCTCTTAGAATAGAGGTGAGTATATTGATCAATCTTAAGAGACTGGAAAATTACCAGGCTATATATATATATTACTGGATAACCTTAATGTTGGTCTTTGGAGGCAGTCTTAACTTTAAACACATCCATGCTGCTTCCCACTGGTACTGAGGGAACCTGTACATGCTTATATTCACATAACTGAACAAGTCTCTTCCAGCTGCCCCTCCATGAGCGACTTGCCATCGGAGTTTCCAGACCTCGAGATATTCACAGTTACAAGTATCTTCATGGGCCAGGGACACCACCAAACTGGATATGGGGTGGCAACCTATCAATAGACACTGGAAACAGAAGCCCCCCGCCAGTCATCTCTGTATAAAAGGCCCAACTTATAGCACTGACCAGAGCCCTCCATCTAGGTAAGGCTAAAAGTAACTATTTTCACTGATTCCAAGTATGCTTTTTCAGTGGTCCATGACCATGGGGCATTTGAAATGAGAGGACTGTTAACTGCAGGAAAGAAGGACCTTTAAACATGCAAATGCCACTAAACTTGCTAGAAACTGTCATGGAGTCAAAATAGCTGGCCATTGTACATTTCCCATGGCACTTGAGATCAGACTGATCACTTAGAAAAACTGAACAGATCAGGCCAGGAAGCAAGAGACCAGGACAAAAACACATAGATCCCCATGCTGGCCCCGATTCCTGATGTGGATATGACAAGATGCTATCTGAAGTATTCTGAGGACTTAGGAAGGGCCAATGAATGGGGCCTTGACTGGAGTTCTGACCATCCTCAGGACCACTACTATCGGTGCAGCACAGAAGGATGGATTTAAAATGGACAAGTCCCTGTACCTGAACATCTTCTGGAGGATGTCATAAATCCTATACACCAGAGCAGCCACTGCGGAAAGGATGCCACCCTCCACTGGATTCAGAAATTCAAAGGACTATTTAAAAGTAATACTGAAATGCATGGCACATGCTATAAACAATCTCAAGTAGTCAGAGGAATTCAGACCTAAGGCACTGGACCTGGAGAAAACTGGCTGATTGACTTACTATGCTATTGAGAACTTTTGGAAATTTTAGGCACATACTAGTATTTGTGGGCAGTTTCACTGGGTAGAAGTTTTTCCTCATTCCCAAAAGGAGAGTCTTTCCAAAAGGACATCCCAGGTTGTAAAATCCTTACTCAAAGAAATAGTTCCTAGGTTCTCTGCTTTGGATGAGGGTGGTCCCTAAAAGCAATCTCCAACTGAGCCTCAATGCAGTGTTACATGGGAGTACCTCTTTATGTACTCGAGTTGATTTAGGAGACCCAGAGAGAACTGGAATCTTAAGGAACCAGACAATGTCAGGAATGTACCATCATTGGGAGCTACTGTAACTGCTCTACATAATTTTGCTTCTAATAGGTTGATGTTTCCCACAGCTGCCTCTCTGTCCCACTTCTGTCCTGGAGACTGGGTTCTACTGAAATCATGGAAAAATAAACATCCCAGAGAACCAGGTCTATACTTGCTGTGCCAGAATTTGAGGCCCTACTAGAAACTCATTCTACTATGAGTGAAGGCATGGATTCATCACAGTCATGTTGACTCCACAAGGACCTGCAGTGACACCTTGTATCTACAGAAACGTCCCAGAGAACAGGACCCATGCTATAGTAGAACATCATGACCGTCATCCCAACCTTGGCTGGATCCTCCCTTAGTGAATCCTTCACAGGTCTCTAGTTACTATTCAGGAAACAGTCTCTTAAAGCAATGAATAACTCCCTTGTTTGACTACATGCTTTTCTTGACTACCAGCATGTTTGACTACATGTTGAGCTAGAAATATGATGGCTCTTCTCCTTTTTTTCATGCATCCTTGCTGCCTTTGACTCTCCCTGCTGCAAGCTTGGAAGGACAATTCAATGACTAGAATTTCCCAAGTGCTGGGGAAGGCAAGTAATCTTTCTCACTGTTGGATAGGTCATCGAAAACCACCTTCCTCATGTAAACTACTATCCCCCTTTTTTGTGCTTGTAACAAAATTTTTGAGCATTGCTAAATTTACTTTGACATAAAAACAAAAGCCTACAGGTGTAACCACTTGTTTTTTGAACTGCTACTTCAAAAGGCTCTTTCTCTTCTGTTTCTTGTTTATTCCTAACTGTCCCCCCTACACACATATACCCTGTCCCTCAACACAGACTAGGATAATGAACTCTGGAAAGAAAATGTAAACAAAAAACTCACTCCTATCAAAACCAGACTTTCTGATGGGAA
Source organism: Odocoileus virginianus (assembly GCF_023699985.2). Lineage (NCBI taxonomy): Eukaryota > Metazoa > Chordata > Mammalia > Artiodactyla > Cervidae > Odocoileus > Odocoileus virginianus. Next base: position 71,429,228 of record NC_069678.1, on the reverse strand, counting down.
AGCTAGGTTTTTTTGTTTACTAAATGCCATTGCTCACTTCTCTCTCCATTGTCCTTGTTCTTATTTTCTAGTCCAGGATCTGTACACCCCAACACCAGGTTATAGGTTTTCTCAATTATGTCAAGGTTCGCAAATGTATTCTTGTTATATTTTTAAGGAGTGGGGCAACCTACTCCCCTTCTCAAGCTGTAAACTATACTACTCTTCATGAGTAATAACTTGTAGTGATCACCAGCTTGAGCAAGTTCTAGACTGTCTCCCCAAGATTGAGACACTCAATTCGAAAACATGTCTGACATTTTCTGTGCCTCCTAAGGACACATCTTCATTGTACCAGTGATCAACTTTTGGCCTATACATGTTGGGATGATTACGGAGTTGGGGGCACCTCCCTGCGAGGGTACTAAAGTCTTTCCTTTTTTTGCTCATGAATCAAATGAGACTCAGCATTTAACTAGTCATTCAAACTGTTCTTCAGACTTAGAAAGGCTGCCTATTTAACTGGAGGTCAAGGGGCTGACTTTTGGTACATGTTCTGTATAGTACTTTTACCATGGTTGGGAATCAGATCTCATAAGCAAGTGATAGAGACTTTTTCCATTACCCTAGGCATTATAGCAAGTGAAACTGCCTTAGCTCCTGCTACCCAATAGAAGGAAATTTTTTGTTAGATAGTCCTAGATAACCACAGAGCTCTAAATGACATCCTGGCTGAACAAGGTGGAGTTTGTGCAATTTCTAATACCTCCTGGTGTACAGACATTAATGTTTCTACCCTTATAGAAATCTATATAGCTAAAATCAGGCCACCAGCTACTTGGCTACAAGTATCCCGAGAAGCTCCAGGTCCAGACTAGTTTTCAGGGTGGAACTTCTAGATTCTCCAAGGGAAGATCTAATCTTCAGCCACTAATACATTTGGGTTATCAATGCTTCTCAGCCTTTTAGTCTGATATTTGCTTATAAAATATGCCCTTAGATGTTATACTGAGTGAAGCAGGACAATTCTAACAATGTACAATATTAACCCGAAACCTGGGAACAGAGACTATTTCCAGATAAATGCTAAGCAGCTTCATTCCTCAAGCCTTTGTTAGGGCTATGCCCTTTGCCACCAAGATGTACCCAGAAGGGTGCTTTGTTTATTCCTCATTCTTGAGGGATTCAGGGAAAGACTAGAGCACACAAAAACCCAGGCTAACCTGATTAGGCCCACCAAAACTAACTGGGCTCTCTTGCTTTTAGCTGATTTTAAGCTAAACTCCCACTGGCTTCCTTATTGTAAGATCTCTGATATTTGGGTCATAGTAACCCTTACTCAAGAAAGGATAGAAAACAGTAGAGATCTGGTAGAAGCAGAAGAGATCAAGAGGAGATGGAAAGGATACACAGAAGAACTGTACAAAAAAGATCTTGATGAATCAGACAACAATGATGGTGGTGTGGTCAGTAATCCAGACATTCTGGATTATGAAGTCAAGAGGGATTTAGGAAGCACTGCTGTCAATGAAGCTATTGGATGTGATAGAATTCCAATAGAGCTATTCAAAATCCTAAAAGATGATTCTATCCAAGCATTGCACTCAATATGCCCACAAATCTAGAAGACACAGCAGTAGCCACAGGACTGGAAAAGGTCAATCCTCATCCAGATTCCCAAGAAGGGCAGTATTAAAGGATGTTCAAACCATCAGATAATTGCACTCATCTTCCATACAAGCAAGGTCATGCTTAAAATCTTGTGTGACAGGCCTCAGCATTATGTGAACCAAGAACTTCCAGATGTCCAAGCTGGGTTTAGAAAAGGCAGAGGAACCAGAGATCAAATTGCCAACACTTGCTGGATCATGGAGAAAGCAAAGAAATTCCAGAAAAATATCTACCTCTGTTTCATCAACTATGCAAAAGCCTTTGAGTATGTGAAGCATAAACTGTGGAAAGCTCTTAAAGAGATGGGAATACCAGACCACCTTGCCTGTCTCCTGAGAAACCTGTATGTGGGTCAAGAGGCAACATTTAAAACTCTGTATGGAATGCCTAATTGGTTCAGGATGGAGAACAGAGTATGACAGGGCTGTCTGTTGTTACCCTGTTTATTTAACTTATATGCTGAGCACACCATGAGAAATGCCAGGCTGGATGAGTTACAAGCTAGAATCAAGATAGGCGGGAGAAACATCAACAATCTCAGATATGCAGATGATACCACTCTATTGGCAGAAAGCTAAGAGGAACTAAAGAACCTTTTGATGAGGGTGAAGGAGGAGAGTGAAAGAGCCAGCTTAAAGCTAAATATTAAAAAAACAAAAACAACAATTAAAAAAAACTAAGATCATGTCATTTGGCTCCATTACTTCATAGCATATGGAAGGGGAAAATGTGGAAGCAGTGACAGATTTCCTTTTCTTGGCCTCTAAAATCACTGTGGATGGTGACTTGGGCCATGAAATCAGGAGATAATTGCTTCTTGGCAGGAAAGCTATGACAAACTTAGGTAGTGTGTTGAACAGTAGAGACATCTCTCTGCCAACAAAGGTCCATATAGTCAAAGTTATGGTCTTCCCAGTGGTTATGTTTGGTTGTGAGAGCTGGACTGTAAAGAAGGCAGAGAACCAAAGAACAGATGTCTTCAAACTGTGGTGCTGGAGAAAACTCCTGAGAGTCCCTTAGACAGCAAGGAGATCAAGCTGGTCAATCTTAAAGGAGATCAACCCTGAATACTCATTGGACAGACTAATGCTAAAGCTGAAGCTCCAGTATTTTGGTCACCTCTTGCGAACAGCTGAATCACTGGAAAAGTCCCCAATTATGGGAAAGATCGAGGGCAGAAAAGGAAGAGGGCATCAGAAGATGAGGTGGCTGCATGCTATCACTGATGCAATGGACATGAACTTGGGCAAACTCTGGGAGATAGTGAGGGACAGGGCTACCTGGTGTGCTATAGTCCATGGAGTCACAAAGATTTGGAGATGATGGGGCAACTTAACAACTACCACCCTTGCTCAAGTTGCTTTTCAGGAACTTGGAGCTGTATCTTGCCCAGATCAGACCAGTTGAGACCATGTGCCATTCAACTGAGTCAAAATATCACACTTGGAACACGCTACCACCACACCTTTTCCTGAACTTGTGTCCTATGGAGAGCCATAAAGCTCTACCAGTCTTGCACAGACCACTGATTACCTACCTTTTCTTACCTCCAATTACCTTTCCCCATGTCTCAGTCTATCCTGCCACTTCACTCCATAAAGCTCCCTGAACCCCATCTTTGGGGCCAGAGCTGGGGTTGAGATTCATTTTCTTGTCTTCTCCCTTAGTGTTTGTTAGCATTTAACTTGCTACTCCTCTGTAAATGAGCTCAGCCTGGTAAAAAACTTTACAATCAGCAGCAGAAAAAGTCCAGGCAGATCTTTGCTGCAGTTTGTCACCCCTTGTTGGTAACCGAGTGTCTGTGGATGAGTCCCAGCAGCTACAGGGGAAAAGGTGGAATTGCTGGCCCCCAGAACCATTCCCAGGATTTCCCTAGGGCAAAACTGCCCACCTTTGTAGTTGAGAAACAGTTTGTGTGTGTGAAAGATGTCTTTTTGGGTAAGTAAACTTGCTAAAATGCCCCAGTTCCTAAATTATCTAATAACCCTGTCAAGACTGTGGGTTGGAGTTCCATCTTGGTCAAACTGTAGTCTGGCTAGAGTCCAGACCATTGGATTGGAACCCCAAGGCTAGAGTGGTGGGTTAGAGGCCCATCCTACAAGGGAAACCATGGCAAGTGGGAGCTGCTAAGCTTCAAACTTGGGTTAGAGTCCCAGAATTTTGCCCTTGCTTATCTACATCTATTTCAGATTATTTGCTCAGAACTGGCTATTTAGAAACTGAGATTTTTGGTAACTGTAATAAAACTCCCTTAGGAGAAAACTTTAGGGGGGCTCTTTGACTCTAAAGAGGTACAGTTCCCTGTAGTCTCTTGGGAAGTTCTAGGTGACCAGGGAATTTATGGAGGTGTTGGGTCATCTGCCCATGGTGCATAACAACCTACTATGGACTCCCTTTTAAGAGAACAGTTCTTCTGGGCCTTCATCATTCCTGGTGAAGCAGTTGGCATTAGCAGTTCATCTGGGGCTGACTCACCTGAACTTTGTTGGTTGGATAATTCCTGCTAATTCTACCTAGTCAGACCCTTACAAATGTTTATTGCAGCTACACAGGGAAAAAAACCTCCAAAATGGGCAATTTTAATTCCATTCTCCCTTGCAGCCCTCAAGGTTGCATTCCCCCAAATTGTGCAAAATTTACTTATCAACTCATGAAAATGAAAAAAAAAGATGGTATTTTTCATAGCACCTCTTGATCACAATATTCTTTAAACTCTGGATAAAAATGGTCTTAAAATAGTTAAATTATAATACAAATTTGGATTTAACTAATACAATCAGATTTAACTACTCAATGAAAAGAAAAATGAGGTTAAAAACCTTATATACTACCTTTTATGTTCTTGTACCAGAATAAACTTTTGCAAAGAAAACATTGTGGTTCACCAGGGAAGAAAGGCAAACATCTTTTGCTGGTTCCAATGGTAAGGGAAAGACTGCTGTTAATTCAGTTGAGCTCTCTGACTGCTCCTTCTCTACCCGCATGTAGTGACCTGGCTGATTCTCCATAATAACCCCAGTCTTCCCCTGATCCAATCCCTGACGGTGCAGAAATAGGAATTGTCTCCCCTTTACCCTATCAGAGTACTTTGACCAAGGAGCTACTCAAACCAGGTAGGGCTTTATCCATCAAGGCAAGTCCCAGTGGAGGCATGAAGTCAGACTGGGCAGCTGATGGGATTATTTGGGTCCATTTCTCCTTTTCAACTCTGTATTTGCTGGATTGGAATATGTCAGCTTTTCCAGATGACCCAAAGAGAACAACAACGACAACAAAACACTTTCAATCCACAACCCAACCTGGTAGGTCAGATGGTAAAGAACCCGCCTGCAATGCAGGAGACCTAGGTTCAATCCCTGGGTTGGGAAGATCTCTTGTAGGAGGAAATGGTAACCCATTCCAGTATTCTTGGCTGAAAAACTCCATGGACAGAGAATCCTGGCAGGCTACAGCCTGTGGAATCACAGAGTCAGACACAACTGAGCAACTAACACTCATACAGTCAGGACCAGTAAGCTGACCACTGGGTAGGCCCAAGGACACAATCCGTCAGGACTCAATTACCTGGCCCAACATGGAACCTAACATGACAACAGTGATTATTCTTTGTATCCATATCTCTAGATATCAATGTTGTGAGGGCCAGAAGGCATCTCTAGTAGTTTTAAAGAAGGTCCTTTTCTCCTTCAGAAAAAGCAGAGGCCAAGAAGCTAGCTTAGAGACAAAAGTTCAAAACACACTGCATGCTCAGCTAAAGCATGTCAATGCTAATGTCAGGGCTCTGTCTGGAAAAATATGGGGCCCTGAAACATTAGATTGAGACACCTCTATGGGTCCTTAATGATTTTAGCTGTTCAAACTTCCTTGAGCCTTGACCAAGGAGGAACTGGCTCTCAAACATGCACCTCAATAATTTCTTTCTTTACTACAAAAATAATCTCTATGGATATGATGCTCAGATTTCTTTCAAGAGAATTTTGTACAAGGAAATTAAATGGTGGGGACCCCCTCCAGCTGGTGCCTTGCCTGACTGCAGGATCCATACAGGCAATAATCGTCTTGGGATACCCCCAGCTAAGGACAGAACATGGCATGCTTATAGGAACATTACCATTCTCCTCTGGTGCAGAACTCTTACAGGAGAATTTGAGAAAGTTTTGCCACTCAGTGGGGAGCCCCAGTCAGCATAGCAGTGCAGTCTGCCTCCTCCTACCCAATTCTCCTGTTCGGATGTCAGGTCTGCATTGCCTTTCAAAGTTTTTCCTCACCCGCTCCTGCTCTTATCTTCCTCTTACCCTTACAGCATTTTCCCAAAGTGATTCCTGCTTCTTGGAGGATCTGAACCCACAAACTCCCTCTAATCTTACAGATACTGACTTTGACATATCTTCTCAGATGATTTTTAACTTTGTAGGTGAGAGGTCTTCCTACCTGCTTTAGGTAAAGCTCAGGTTGGCTGACTTGGGAACACTGGTCAGTTCACACTTTAGCTACACTCAGTTCCTCTGCTTCATCCCATGTAAGCCTCACAGGGCAAGTAGGAGGAGATCAAGGACATTCCTGCATACCACCAAAATGCTATTACCCTGATGGTTCCAAAGATATTTTCAGAGACTATTAATTTCCTACAATGGCTCTGTCAGTGATTAGAGTCAGAACAGTATAAGAAATAGGCAAACTAATTTGAGTGATCATGGTGTCATACTTAAAAGCAGCTGATATATAGCCATAGAATAGGTGTTCAAGGATGAATGGCTCATAACTTGTATGATCTATGGGAATAAACCAGCTTCTTTCTCCAAGTCCAAGACTTTGATGACTAGAATATTTTTGAAACAAAATTAGTGGATACTTCAGCAGAATGGTATGAGAACCACCCCTGTATATAATTCTCTTGAATCCAACAGACTACTTCAGAGAGGAAATTGATGAGGGTCCAGCTTCTGCTGAGTTCCATCTCTGCACTAGAGGCCATGACTGCTAAGGGCTGCTGCCCTGTAACGAGAGGGCTAGGCTACTAAGGCTCTCCCTTAGGGAGATTCAGGGACCCTACTAGGAGGAGTAGGCCAAGAAAGCAGTCTCTAAGACTAGAGTTTGCAATTGGATCACTTACCAACTTGTTGGTAATGTCCCAATTGCTTTCCTTTAGGTAGAGAAAAGATAGTAGGAACATTGTCCACCAGTGGCTAACTCTTATTCTGGCAAATTGGGAGAATGTGTGAAAAGAGAGTACATTAAATGTTCCTATGTATCATACATCTTGCACGGAATCATATCTAGACTTCTAATCATTAACCAAAGTCCTGATGGCCCCTTTATTGTCTTGCCTCCCTATCATGATACTAGTCTTCTCCCTTTAAGGTTCAGTGATTAAACCTGGCAGCAACAATTCTAACCTATCTAGGATGTACTACAGCCCCCCAAAATCTCAGCCTGCCCACAAACTAGATTTGAATCAAGCTTGTTATCTCTCCAATTCAGATTTCAACTTTACCACTAGAAGGATCAGAAAAAGGACTATTAAACACGAGTTCAGGACAAACCCCAGATTCAATCCAGGTCTTTTTCCCTTAAGGCCACTCTTGATACTTCAAATTCTCAAGTTGTTGGGTAACTTCAGGCTTCAAAGTGAATGGACAAGGCCATCACACTATAGGGTGCTTTTTGTGCTTTTTATTCCTTCTTTAAGACAAGCATTTATTGGTATTTAACACTTTAATATCTAGGATTAAGATACATAGCAGGATATATAATACAAGATACAATGTTAGTTTTAGATAACTTAGAATATGGTCAACATTTAAGCTTCAAGTGCAAGACATTGCACAGAGCTCAAAAATCATTGCTGAGAACTACTAGTAATTTCAGTTCCAAAGACATTCCTGAAGGCTAAAACTGTTTCGTTCTCCAACTTTCTGCAGATGCCTTTTCATATTCAGTGAGAATCGCTTATGGGTAATTTTTGCCCTGCTAATCAACACTGGCCTGGGTGAGAATTTCTCAAATGTGCCCTGAACTGAGATTCCCACTCAATACTTCTCTCACATTCTCCATTGAGAGCACAAACATCCTGGCCACTCCTGTGATTCAGGATTTGATTCAGGGTAGTCATAGACTGCAGTTTGCAGTATGCAGGACAGGAGAAGTAAATACCTGTTTTATGCAACACTGAAGCCACATGCCTCCCTGATGAAGGTACTGATGATTCAGCCCAGCATATTTTCTGATGCCTAGAAAAATATTGGACGCTTTCCAACATACTAATATGTCATCTACCAATGGCCCATGAGATGAACTATGCTTCCCCTTCTCTTGCCTTAAAAATCAAGTAAGTGGTTATACCTTTATTCCAAACCTTTTGTTCAGCCAATGGGGAGCCCCAGTCAAAGTCCCCTGTGCAATTTCAGGTATCAGACTTATAACATATTCAAGTTTCCCCCACCTACTCTTTTCTTTACTTCATTCAGGTTTACCAGTTAAAGGATGACCCTATTTTCTAGATCATATAATCTGGATTGTTTTTATAGTTGTAGGATGTGAAGTGCCTCAGAAAACACTCATGGAGACTCAAGGAAACCTTAGAAAAATAGAAACTTATTGTAAAGGGAAAGAAAAGTAAAGGTGTATTTTGTCAGGAGTTCAGTGGGTCCTTAAGGTTGCATTCCTTCTCTCCATGCTACTCACTCCTTCCTCACTTTGCACTGTCAACATTAAATTCTTGTCCCAGGCTCTGTTCCTGGAAAGGTCCAAATTAAGGCATTAAAAATTAGGTTAGTAAATATGATCATTTTTCTTGTAGAACAGGAGCTACAAAAAAACATGGTAATCTATTTTGTTTAGTAAAATAGACATACCTTCTTCCACATGGATATTCTGGCTATAAGAACAAAATCAGCCTAGATCTGTCTCCAAATCATGAAAAGCCTTGCAATCAATGATCCAGACCTGGCCTTGAAAACAAGCTTTCAGGTATGGGACCCACTCTAGATAAGCCAGAGGATGAAGATCTATAGCCTTTAAAGGCTTACCTATTGGTGCATATGAAGCCAAAACTTCAGCCTCTGAAAGCATGGATTTGAATGGAGCTAATGTGTCTCATTACCGACTGGATGGCACATGAATTTCCGTAAGGTCTGGGAGTTGGTGATGGACAGGGAAGCCAAGCGTGCTGCAGTCCATGAGGATGCAAAGAGTTGGACACAACTGAGCGACTGAACTGAATGCGTCTCCCACCATGCAGATCACATCTTTGCTACCAATAGTACAAGACAAAGGACTATTGAACTTGAATCCAGGTCCAACCCCTGTCTCAATCCAGGTCTTTCTTTTCCCTAAGACCATCCGTGATCTCTCTGTGTCTCAGAACCACAGAGAGTATCTTCAGACTTCATGTCATGAGGCTAGGTCACTATCAAGTAGGATGACCTTGGTGTCTTCTCTTTAGACCAGCTGTTAAATGGTAATTTTTTCATTTCAAGGATTAAAATATAGCATGACGATAGTGCTCTCTTTTGTATATATGTATGTATAGATATACGCACATATACACACACACACACCCCTCTATAGATATCATGTAGAATGATATATATCATGTAGAATTTAAGTTTTTAATAACCATACCTCAAGCTAACTTTTTTAAAGCATATAGTACATGGTATATACTGACAACAATGTTCCTTTTGAGAAGTACTAATAATTCTAGTCTCTATGACAGATTGAAGATTGGAACAAACTCATTTTCTCTTGGGGTTCCATTTGTGATAATCCTTCTACAGATGCCTAACACATTTTCCATTCTTTTATTTGCACCTGAACATCTATATATTCCTACAAAAAGCTTCAAGTTCTAAAGCAGGGATGATGCCATTTTCTGTATTTTACCTGGAGAGTGATGAGCATGGAAAGCATGTTGATACAAATGTGAATTGATTATATGACTTGGTGAACACAGTTCTGGCCCATTCATTCTGTTGCTCTGTGGCCTTTTGGAGTTCTCAGAAGTTAAACAATGTGATAATTTACCATAAAGATTTATGATTTAGAGCTCATAATACAAATATGCCTTGATTTTAGAGAAAGTTCAGACCTTCTCCAATATTATATGAAATTTAAAATCATACTATTCTGCCAAATTTAAGTATTCGTTGTAAAATATAAAAGGTGGAAAATTTGTGCCATTGGTGATCTCTTCAAAATTGCTATCAAACTGAACTGGTTGCTCATAAGCAACCTAATTAATGTGGAAATTATCTTGAAAAATACTATAACTTCCCAACTTTCAAAATGATGAAGAACCTGACTTCATATGTATTATGAGGATCATGCAGTCACATGTATGATTAGATTCATTAAGGGCAAACAACAGGGCTTTCCCTGGTGGTTCAGAGGTAAAGCCTCTGCCTGCAATGTGGGAGACCCGGGTTTGATCCCTGAGTCAGGAAGATCCCCTGGAGAAGGAAATGGCAACCCACTCCAGTACTCTTGCCTGGAAAATTCTGTGGGCTACAATCCATGGGGTTGCAAAGAGTCAGACATGACTGAGCGACTTTTCACTTTCTAAGAGCAAACAACATATTGAGTAGATCATTTAACCTTAAAAAGATACATATATAATGTAAACTAAGCTTTGGGTTTTTTTGAATATCACAATAATGTGTATGAATATACTAGAGTATATTAAGAATCACATTTGGTTCTCAGTGGCCCCACAGCGAAGAATGCCATGAACGTTTTCTGCTTGTTTTACTGCTGTGGTATATTACTCACATCTTTAGCATTTCTACAACATGAGATTTGTAAAGGTGGCTCTGAGATACAGCAAGAAAAAAGTCAATGTAAATCTAGGAGAACATCTTATAGCATTGTTTGGACAAGAGTTGAAGTTGCTTTAAGTGTTGAATCCTTTTCAACTTGTGGGATATAAGTTTTAAAAAGTTTCAGAAGTCTTCAGAACAGGAGAAGTAAATACTGTTTATGCAAAACTGAAGCCACATGCCTCCCTGAAGCAGGTACTGATGATTCAGCCCAGCATGCCTTTCTGATGCTTAGAAAAATATTGGCCTCTTCCCAACATACTAATACATCAGCTACCAATGCCCTATGAGATGAAGTATGCTTGCTCTTCTCTTACCTTAAAAATCTAGTAAATGGTTGATTAAAGGCAGTACCTTTAATCCAAATTGTGGCATGCTTGGACATGTGTAGATGGCTGACAGCTACGAGCAGCCCCACCTCCAGGATCTACTGCAACATTCAGGCTGAGGCCTTGTCCTCCCTCGGTTGTTTGCAGTCTAAACCTTACTCCTGCCCAACACAGAACTCTGTTCTATGTAACTCTAAGACCTCCTATTGCCTGGTGAAAACTTTCTGAAAGGTGACACACAGTCAGAGTCTCTTCTTACTCCTTCCTTCTTTGTCCTTTCACAGGGTCAGATCTTTATCCCTTTCTGATGACTCTCTCTTCTTTAGAGAAGGTCTCAGAAGACCCTGACTGTAGCATCAGTAGACCAGAGGTGGTAGGTTAATAGGCAGGTGTTTATCCTTTTGGTGTCAGTATTGATAATCCCAGGACAGGACTTTTTAGGTTGGCAGTGGTAATCAAGAGAGAAAAGATAATTTCCAAGGGCCAGATTCTTCAAGGTCCCTTTCAGATACTCCTATACAATCCCCAAACAGATTTTAGGGGTCCATATTTCCCTTTACTAGAGTCTGCAAAGATGACTCTGAGGTCACATAATCTCTTTTCCTACCTAGATGTGACTGAACACGTGACCAATTTACCCAGCAGTCTTGTCTCAGTAGTCACCCAGATGACTGTTAACTATTAATGACTATTAATATTACATATAGAATGTTATGGCTATTAATAGATTCAGTTAACAGTTTCTTTAGCAGTTGCTTCACACACCTGTGTACTGAAAACTATATACAGTTCTCAGATTTTATGTGAAAAACCTGGAATTGCTATGCTAAAAAGACACCATTTCTAGAGAAAACTCAGGGTCATTATAGTAATTCTAAGTTTTATGACCAAAATTGATCAGATGGATTTTGTGGGACTTCCTGGCTACATGAATATAGTTATCAGAACCTGGATGAGGAACTCTTTGGTAATGTCTGGGGATAATTCAGTACCTCCTCAGATTCTTCCATCTTTGTCACTGTGACATGCAGCCTCATGCTCAAAAGGAGCCCGGATGCTGCCCATCGTCTCCAACATCCTTGAACATGGTTTGTCCAAGATGAGGCCAAGCTTTGGCATGGTCCACATCACACCAGTCCAGAAGATGAGGCAGCTCCAGGATTAGTCCCAGGCCTCACAGACCCAGAGAAAATGTGGCTCTTCTCACCAAATTCACTCAAAAGCAGTGCTGTGAGGGGAAGTGTGAAGTTTGGCTGCCCTGTTATTCTGTTTGGAAGATGTTTCAAAATGAGTTTAGCATAACTGGCAGATTTTCTCCAGATCATGTGGAGAAAAACAGAATGCAGTCTTCTATCACACCAATAAATTAAATAACTTAAGTATGAGTAGGGATATAAGCTGAAATTGGGAAGTATTTTCATCCCTAAGAATACCTTAATTTACAAGTGATCACATTCATTATGTGCTAATCCCTAAGATGGGTTGATTGGTTTTATATTTAGAACTACCATTAATCCTTAATACAGGCTCAGATTTCACCAAGGAAGATCAAGGAGGCTAATCTGGTACTTTTTGCCAGAGCATGGGGATCTCTATAATACAGATATAAATGAAACCAATAATTTTGGGGTCTAAGCATTTGTCCATCAGGGCAGTTAAAGGAACACTCAAGAGCCTGGAATTGTTGAAGCAGCAGGTACATGAATAAAGGGGGGAGTCAGTTAAGATCTTCCTCAATAGATCAGAAGCCCTTTAGAGGATTACCACAGAGAAACACTTAGTATAAGTAATTATATATTTGCATGTTTTTCTCTGTTCTTATATTTATTGAAAAAGGTAAAAGTGTTTGGAAGCATCAGAAGTCACAACCTAGAAGACTGTCTAGTTGAGGAGCAATGGACAATGGAAGCTACAAACAGCTTGTTCCCTCTTGGCACGAGCCTCAGGGTGGTTAAGGGAGCTGGATTTCTCAAATGTAAAGATGACAAAATATATTTAATAGGAAAATAAACATTAGAAAGTTTTAGTTAGGAAGTGACCAATTCCAAATTCCTGAAAATTTATCTTTATGCTATATTGAAATGTTACCACCCGAGGTGAGAAGAATCAATGATAGGAAACAGGACTGATGGATGACTCCTTCTTCCCATCCTCTGGGAATCCCTAGTTCTGCTTCCATTTTAGGAAGATGCTAGCAGATATGACTCATGTCTACCTTCTCCACAAAGCCAAGTGTTTGCTCTTCCCCTCCTCCAAGATTTGGGTCCAACCACTTCAGTGAATTCAACTTGACCATGCCTGATGCATTTATCTTGTGCCATAAACGGCACAGTACTCTCTACTGTTCAGTATACATTGAACTTCTTAACAGCAGGGACTTCTGAGTCCACCAAGTGTCACCAGGACTTATTGATATGACACATAGGCACCCATTGATTGACTGAATATTCATCTTATACAACAGAACATGAAAAATTAGGTCTAACCAAGTCTTTGCCAGTTCCTTCTAGAATGTGACATTTGATTTTCTGTTTTGGCCAAAAGCTGACCATTTTGGTCTTCTCCATTATGACAGTTCTTACTCCACAAGCTAAAAAAAACAAAAAAAAAAAAAAACAAAAAAAACCACTATTAGAAGTGTATTGGGTACCAAGCATTTTCATATTGATTATGTAGTCAGGTACCAGGGAAATGACCATTGGGGTGCTCTGTGGACAGTGTGGCTGGGCTAGGACTCCACTGATGATCTGATCCAACATCTTTTTTCATTAATGATGTGACCCACTATCTTTCAATTTATATATTCTTTTACAGGAATGCCATGATTATGCTGTGGATCTCTAGATATGAATATTGTGTTGGGACCTGTGTCTCAGCTGCAAAATTTTTGGGGAAAAAATGTCAGTATTGGTGTCCCAGCTATGTAAGATTAGGTCCTTTGAGGAAGAAGCAGGAAATCAACCAGGTATACTTGGCATTATAGGGTCTTTCACCCAGATGTCATGTTTTCCTTAACCCTGATTTCTAGGTCTGAAATGAGTCTCATTTGGAAACTTGGTAAGAAATTGTGACTATTATGACTGCTCTGAGCCACATTCATGTTTTATTTCTTCTGGTTATATATGTTGAGCCATGTCTTTGGTAGCCTGTACATCCATCTGACTTGCTCTTAGAGATGCCTTGTTCTATCAACCATTTTCTTCTTAACTCTCCCTGGTCAGTACTTTTGATCTTGTCTCATTAAAGGTGTCCATCCTTCCTTCTGATGGTTAAGCACAGCCACCTAGTTTCTATTACTCTTGATGGTATCATCCTCACTGGCTTTGATGAGCTTCAATCTGTAATGTAATTCTTTACTCTCAGCCTGAACCTACAGAGAACAGCAACTACTATGGTTTTCAGTGACTTTTGCTCATTAACAGTAATTTCTGTTGCTTCAGTAAATATTGTGGTCATTGGGCCTTTCTTAGGACAGTCATCTGGTGAGTTTTATATCCCTACATTCCAGCATTCCCACTTCTGTTTTCTGATCCACTATTTTACTTCATAGTCTAAAGCCTTATATGGAGGCACAGGTCTTGTAATCAGGCATTTATCTCAAGTTCTGTAAACTCCCTTGTCCTACAATTGTAATGATAACAAGACCAAAAGGGGGTCTGAATTCATGGCATACAACCTGATGTCAGAGTCAGGGCCTTTGAAGCCAATATTCTTTCAGTGGACAGATGGAAGTGCAGCTAATCATCTAAACATCAACATATTTCATGAGATGAAACTGAACTGTGGCTCTCAGACACTTTCTATTATGGAAATAATGGATTTAATTATCTGTTTTTTTTGATCCCTACCATACTTCTATGACTATAGAAATTATGTTCTTTCAAATGTTTAATAGAAAAAAAAAAAAGAGGCCAGATTCCACCTTAAAAGGTCAAAATGTTCCAAAGTATCACCACAGAGAAGAGAAAAACTACCTAATTCAAAAATAGATTTCATGTTTTCCTGCCTGCTTAATAAAAAGTTGAAGTAGAATAGCATTTGCTAACCAGCCTTACAAGTCAGAATATGAATCATTATCTAGCCAAGGAATAAATGGCAGTGGGCTCATTTATTACCTAGTTCCCTCTGGGTACCAGCATCAAGGTAGCTGATGTTTTCAAATGGATGGATAACACAATCATTTTGCCTAGTAAAGCAGATAACTAGAAAACTTGAGTAGGAAAGCAACTAATTACAAATTCATGAAGTATCAGCTGTTTATATTTTGCATAGAAAATGGAACACCCATGGCAACATTTCTCAATAAGAAACAAAAACTGATGAATAACTCTAGCCTCTCATCTTCTGGGAATATCTGGGAGTTATTCTGCTTCCTGATCACAAAGATGCCAGCATATCTGGCTTATGCCTGCCTCCACCTAATAACCTGCTTACTACTCCCTCTTACTTTTGGGTCAGAGTCCCTTCAGTGAATTCAATCTTCACAGTCCATTTAAAAACTTAAATTATTGCTCACTGGCAGCCTGACTCCCTTTATCTGCCTCCATTTATAGTGTGAACACTCTCTAACTGATGAGAAAATTTAATTGTGTTCAGTCTATATCACATTAAGCTTGATGGCTGAGTATCTTACAAAAACTCGTAGGACTTACAATGATGTGTGAAATATAGTGGGAACCCAATGGTTGAAACCTCATCTGATACATCAGGACTTGAATGGTAAATATATCTTATTCCTTCCAGCATGCAATTTTTTTTTCCATCTTTGCTATTAAAGGGTAAGTCTGAGAATCTTTTATTTGGTCATCTTCATGATGATAGTCCCTTGGACAGCAAAGAGATCAAACCAGTCAATCCTAAAAGAAATCAACCCTGAATATTCATTGGAAGGACTGATGCTGAAGCTCCAATACTTTGGCCACCTGATGTGAAGAGCTGACTCATTGGAAAAGCCTCTGATGCTGGGAAAGATTGAAGGCAAAAGGAGAAGGGGGCAGCAGAGGATGAGATGGTTAGGTAGCATCACTGACTCAATGGACATGAATTTGAGCAAATTCTGGAAGATAATGGAAGACAGAGCAGCCTGATGTGCTGCAGTCCATGGGGTCACAAAGAGTCAGACATGAGTTAGTGACTGAACAACAGCAACAATAAAACCACCTCCTCTTGGATGACTTGTGGAAGTACTTTCCAACATTCTGCCTGAGTTTCCTCAGACTTAAACCAAGAATCAGAAATGACTGTGATGATACAGTTGATTTCAGAAATGTAAATAATTGATCAAGTTCTTGAAGTACTGTGTCAAACTTGTAGGAGGCTGAGGAATCTGGATGCCCGTCAATTTTTAATAAGGTCAAACACTGGAAAGCAGGGAACTGTATAGACCAGTTAATCACAAAGTTACCTCTCCAAGATAAAAACTGTTGGCAAGAAAGATTGAGGGCAAGAGAAAGGGGTGACAGAGGATGGGATTGTTGGATGGCATCAGAGACTCAAGTCTAGCTTTGATAGCTTGATCCAGGAAATATCTAGGAAATAGTGAAGGACAGGTAGGCTGATGTGCTACAGTCCATAGTCGCAGAGTCAGACATGACTTAGCAACTGAACAATGATGATTGTTCTTTCCCACAGGCTAATGAAACAGTACTATCATTCTACCAATGATTGAGGTTTTTTTTTTTTTGTTGTTGTTGTTCAATTACACCTTCTGGTACCATTCTTACATTCTAGCTTCTTTTTCTTTATTCATTTTCTTCACCTCATTGACTAGAACCTTAACTGATGCTAAAGGGAACTCTTCTGTTGATAACTTTAATCAGGAATATTCTAAGATTTGAGATTTCCTTACACTGTGGGATTATGATGATACTGAACCAAAAGTTGGCCTGGGTTGATGCCATGTGACTTGATCTCAGTTTTCTGTCAGCTACCATGTCCAGATAATCACAATAATCAGTCAACTGAACTACACATTGGAAAGTTTTACCTCCTCATTAATGTTTCAGAGAGGTAAGAATGCAATATTAGCCCTATTCCCTTTGAAAGGGGATTTAAATTCCTAGAGTAAGAAGCCAGACATCCACGGCCAGTTTTAGGAGTTGATTAGTAGTAGTTAAATAAAACTATGCCAGATTATGATTCTGAAATAAGGATTCTTCTAGCCTTTTCATGGAACCTACAGGAAATGGTAACCCACTGCAGTATTCTTGCATGAAAAATCCCATGGACAGAGGAGCCAGGTGGACTATAGTGCATGGAGATGCAGAGCTGTGCAGAGAGAGGGTATCACCAGCAAGATGGCTCTCTGAAGATAGTGGACAGAAAGAGCCTAATCCTGGGACAGAGTATGTTTCATCTTACATTGGCAGGATGTAAAAAATTCCAGAGGCCAACTGGGTTCTGACAGCCTGTGCTGATTGGGAGGGTGAGAAAGGAAGATGCTCAGAGGGGCAGGGTGAGTTGCCTTGGTGTTAAGTTTAAATATGGCTTCATTGGGAATTACTTTGAATTCTTTATGCATCATCATGCAGATTCATAGTAGAATAGTTTCCATGGTCATGAAGCAGCAGCAGTTTAAAGAGTTAAAAATAAGACAGGAGACAAGTTACCAGTTCAAGACCCTGGTGAACAGGCAAGGTGGAAGTCCTCAAGAGCAGAAGGTAGGAGACACCCCAGGTGTAAGGGCCAGGGCTCAGCATGGCTACCATACCACCTAAGCAGGGGTGATAATGGTGGTGGAGAGAAAGAGACAATTGACGGGATGAGCTGGTCTATTCCCCAATTCCCATTCCAGGGATCCTGGAATGCACACCTCTTGCTAAGGAATGCCTACAGAACATGAAGATATAACTGTATTCACAGGAATTCTTTTTTCAGAGGTATAAAGCTTAGTCTTGCTATGCTGGTCACATAGCTCAGATTCCAGTTGTTGCAAAACAAAAAAATATTAGAGGACGTCACTTCTGACATTCACCTGGAACCAAAACTAGTCTGATGATATTTTACTCTGGGAAGTTTTCCAGTCAGTCAAAGACAAAAAGAATCATACGGCAAACCTCTTAAGCATCCAGGAGTTACAGGAAGGCATCATAGGAGATATTCCTTCTACTAGGGAGGGATTAGCTTTTTTTTTTCCCCCCTCATCAATTAAGTAGCAAATTCCCTACACTTGACTTATTTGTTCAAAGTCCCAATTTATCCATACTTTCATTCAATAGCCAACAAACTCTTCAGAAACTAGTTGAATGGAGGACACATGAGATTTCCAAAGTGAAAAGAGAGGCCAGTTCACCTCAGAACAGAAGGTTCAAAGCCTCCATGGAGATACTGAGGTCTACATTTGTTATTTGTATGCTTTTTCTGTTTTATATTTTAATAAGCAATAGAGAAATAGTGTGATTAGTAGTGCGGCTTGGGCAGTTCATCTGCAGGTTTGTCTAAACTCACCTGGCCAATCAAAGGTCAACAACCCTTGGAAACCTATAATGGCTTTTTCTTCCAGGCCCCCAATCTCAAGGCAGCTGTGTTTCTGGATGGAGACCAGCCACACATTTGGTCTTAACTGGTAAAGCAAATGAGTAGAGGATTTGCAGTAAGAAAGAGCCTTATTCTACATTAAGATGTTAGAGTAGCTGGCCTTTTTGGATTTAGATTCAAATAGTGTTGTGAACATGGGATGCTATTATCCTAATCCAGACATTAGAAGCTGGAAATATCTAAAATGAGTCAATAGAAGGTCTCAGAAACAAAGGCTAGTTTGAGGTATAAACTGTATATAGGAGTACAGGGAAGATAAAATAATGTTTAGTGTTTTTGGAGAAGAGAAAGCCAGAGTCTCCTAGTAGCTACCACCACAAGTTGTGAGAACCCTAGGGCTCATGGACTGGAGGGGATAGAAGCTAGGAAGCAAAGATTTTAGGAACAACCAACAAGGAGATGTGCATAAGCTCCACATTAGTGAGCACCAACAAGGAGAAAGTTGAGGATTGGGAAATGGAGAGTTCATATAGCAGAAGCCCTCTGAGACTGAAGATCATCATTTCTTCCTTCTCTAGTTCCTTTAGGTGTAGAGTTAGGTTATTTGACTTTTTTCTTGAGGCTTTCCTGGCAGAGAGATGGTGCATGAAATTACATGCTGATATTCACAACTACTATGACAACTCAGAATAGTTGAGAGGAATTCCATAAGAATAGCTGAAGCTTGGGCATGTTATTCTGTCTAAGCACTCCCAGGGTAAATACTCTAGTACAGCCTCACTTAGGACCTCTACGACACCCAGTGATTACAGACTTCTAGAGGTAGCTTTGCCACATTGTCATTGGACTCCGAAGAGGGGGGAGAAAAGTATTTGGGAATATCCCCAGAGTTTTGAATGAGAATATAGATGTCCCCCAAATAGTTTCCTAATAAACTACGCTGGACTACTCACAGTGCATCAAGTGAACCAGAGGAAGCACAGAAGCCTGATATCTAGCCCTGAGCAACTCTTCTACACTCACAGCCTACAGGGCTCTATCCGTACTTGTTAGCTAAGCCTGCTAAACTGTCACTTCACAGCCAGTGTTAGTAATAGAAGTTGTTCCTTAGGTGAATGGTCTAAATTCACCCTCTTAAGACTCTGCACAACCCTTAGATTGCCCTCAATTTTAATCACATCACTAACACCCAGACTCAAGGAGAGCACATACTTTCATTCTAGGGTCAGGGTTTTGTACTTGCACGTGAGTCTTTCCAGGCACTTATAAAGTATCTCTTATCACCCAAGACATGGCTACTCTATGCCAGGTTTTCAGCTACCTTCTACAGCAATTGTTTCCAATACCAAACACCAATCAGGAAAGCTTGTTATAGGTCCAAATTCCAGACCTCCATATCTTTACCTGCAGGAGGCAGCCTTCTCTGTGAAATATTTATTCTTAGTAGTGACATCCTGGAAATCTTCTTCCCCGTGATAGCAAAACATTTAGTATTGGTTCCATCTTCTGGGGTCAGGGTAGCTGTTGATGTCTTGTTACCACTGATATACCTTATAGTTTGATGAGTCTTTCTAGTAAGTCACTGAACAAGTAACTGACTTATATTTGTACTCAGTAAGTTTTGAGTTGATAAACAGAAAGAATTGAGAAAGGCTTCTCATTTGAGGTTTTCAAAATATGGGAGGTGTTGATTTTCTATTTATGAAGCTTTGGATTAGGAGACTTTGTCCATCATTAATGTTATGGTCAAAGTGATTGACTGCTAGACCTGTGCTTTTCAGGCTGAAGCTACACTCTTCCTTCTGAAAGGGGTTGGAGAGGAGAAATAATCATCATTTGGTAGGATTCTGAAGATTTGTACTGGGAGAGGAGGTGGTTACCCACGGGATACAGATATCCCAACAAGGTGAAGGTATGAGCCACACAAGGTACCTCCTGCCAGTGATGAAGGCTTTGGATGTGTTGCTGGTTTCAATCATAATTAGGGCTTCTATCAGTATCCACCTTGAAAGAGCTTTGACAGATGATTACAAAGGTCTTTTGGTTTTTTCCTTTTGTTTTTAAAGAAAAAGTCCAGAATTAGGCCTTCCATTAATGAGACACAGAATCTCAAAACTGGTTTCACTAATTGGGTAGGAATGAACTTGAGACACAGTCTCAGAGTGCCCAACACAGTAGTCCATGCATCTAACCCGCACAGTCAGTAAGATATGTTGGCAAGATAAAATGTACTCAGGGCTCAATGAGTACCCAAAAATCTCATTTAACATCTGCATGAGACAGTCTTAAGACTGAATCCTAATACTATGAAGGTACAAAATATGTACAACTGTAGTGTTTAGTCCAATATATGAGAAAATCATGGCATTTCCAATGGGACAAAGACATTTATGTATACCCAGCCACCCAAGCTTAGGATCCATTTACTCAGTACATTAGTCTCGCACCATGGGCATAAGCGATATTAAAATTTTGGTAGGAAGAACTGGAGTATTAGGTGCCTTGATTAAAAATGCTTATTGAGCTTCCAAGGCAGCAGGTTATGTACCATCAAAAGCCTGCAAAAGCCAATTTGCAAACTATTGCCAGGAACCAGTGAAGGAAATTATTTCACATACATCATAGTAACTACCGTTGTAGCTGTTTAAGGGATGCTGTTCTAGCATGTCTAGCTGTCTAGCATGACAGGTATAATTGGTTAATCTGACAAAGCTACCAATATTCCTCAGACTGAACCATTAATGGCATTCTTATTCCAGAGGGATGAGTCATATGATGCTGAGCATTTCTGCCCTACAATGAAATTAGATTACTAAAAATCTAGCATTTCAGACCATTCCATGAAAACAATGGTCACTTCCATTTTTTGAGAAATAACTGTATCACATCTACAAGTTCAGTGTAAAGCCATGCTCTGCCAAAAACCTTGCTGAGACATTCATTTCAAATCTTTGTTCAAACATAACTTTCAGTATAGGATTAAAATGTCCATTTTCCTCATGTATAGTCTGAAGTGTTCCGATATTAACCAATTTCAACACCAACTAGATGTCCAACAATTCAACTGACACCATTAACTTGGAATTATTGTCAGATACAAATGAAAGGACCCAGTCTAACAAGATGTCCCCACTCAGGCACCAGTCACAGGTTTTGCTGCAACCTATACTCCTGTTCAATTTGTCTATAAGCTGTGTTCTACCCTCTCCTCCCTCAGGTTCAATAGTTTACTAGATAGTTCATGGAACTGAATACTTAATGCTTCCGAGTTTATTATAAAAGATCAACCTGCTGAAAAGATGCATAGTAAGGTTTGGGGCAGGGCAAGGGGCACACAGCTTCCATGCCCTGTATGGGCATGCAAATCTCCCAGCATTTCCATGTGTTCACCAATGTGGAAGCTCAGATCTCATTATTCAAGAGTTATAAAGAAGGAAAAGTTATAGAACTTAATCTCCATCCCCCTCTACTATTTTCTGAAAGTCACTAGATAGAGATGAGAGATCCAATCCTCTATTTCTTTCTGGTGATCAGTCCTTTTATGAAGTTATTTAAGGGGACCACTCCAAGTCATCTCATTAGCATGAACTCATGTGTGATCAAAAAGGGCTTGGTATGAATAACAGAAGACACTCCTGTCACTCAAGAAATTCTAAGTTTTAGATTTGTACCAGGAACTGGGGACAGAGACATAAATATATTTGATCATGCATAGTCTAAGTGGTTTCTTTAACTTAAATATCATACAGCACATGGTAAAGCCAAGCACTTTTGTATATTTCTCTTATTAAGCCAGATATATTTTCCTTCTACTCAAAACCTAATGCTGGCTGTTAAATAGAACTTATACACTGCATTCTAACCATAAAATGCAGAGAAAACCTTAAACTCATGATGATGTATTAACATACATCCATCAGTAATGGGAAAGCTTTGAAGAGCCCCATTATTGCTGAAGATGGATGAAAGTGTCTTTAAGAAAATGAAAGACTTAGTGTTTCAATGACGACAGCTTCTTGCACACTCTACCACCCAGAATGTGTTAAGGTCTATAGTATGAAAAAACCCTACCTTAGTGTTTAGGTGGCACTTTCCTAAGAAAGAGCAGGATCTTAAAGAACCAAGTGCTTAAGGACAGGGCTACATGAATCCCTAATGGGGGAAAGACAGGCTTTTAAGGGCTTCCTTTAGGGTCAGAGACAGCTGGACTGACTTTAGGGACAAGTAAGTGGAGCCCCTTGTTGACTTGCAGAGCACAGACAAATGTTAGGCAGCTTTCTAGCCACAGTTAGAAATAAAGGCTCAAATTGTTTGAAGGGAACTACCAGAAATGCTGAAACCTGAGTGATAGAAGTAGAAAGGAGGCATTATGAAGAGGTGATTTTATGAACATGCAAAAGGAAAAAATAAAAGCACCTACATGTGCTCAATAGCCTAATTCTTTACAAGAGAAAGAAATGAACAATTTTTATCAAGACTTTATACTGAACAAATTAAATTGTCACTTCAGGTACAGAGATTAGACCTGTATTGAAATACAGACCTTTCTCGCATATGGATGGTATAAAATTATATACCCATAGGAGGTCATAAGTAGAAGTATAGAATTACTAGTTGTCTCTATATCAGCAACTATCTAGACAACTTGTTCCTGGCTTTACCTAAAGAAAGAGTTCCTAGCCTTCAGGCCAAATCCATGGTTATCATGGTCCCTCCATTTTCATGCCCCAGAATTGCCTCAATCTATTCAAAATTCACCAAATTCATCCAGACAAACACTAAATAACAGGGCACTTTCATGAAAATTCTAGAAATTTAAGCTTTAATATTCCTGCTGAGAAAAGTTGTCTTTTTGGGAGGAGATTTGAGGACTAAATTCTAAGCTTTCAGATAGAGTAAAATGTTTTACTATAGCTAAAGGCAAAGGAAAAAAGGAAAGATATATCCATTTGAAAACAGAGTTTCAAAGAATAGCAAGGAGAGATAAGAAAGACTTCCTCAGTGATCAATGCAAAGAAATAGAGGAAAACAAAAGAATGGGGAAGACTCAAGATCTCAAGAAAATTGGAGATACCAAGGGAACATTTCATGCAAAGATGGGAATAACAAAGGACAGAAATAGTATAGACCTAACAAGAAGCAGAAAGTATTATGAAGAGGTGGCAAGAAGACACAAAAGAACTGTACAAAAAAGATCTTCATGATCCAGATAATCACGATGGTGTGATCACTCACCTAGAGCCAGATGTCCTGGAATGTGAAGTCAAGTGGGCCTTATAAAGCATCATTATGAACAAAGCTAGTGGAGGTGATGGAATTCCAGTTAAGCTATTTCAAATCCTGAAAGATGATGCTGTGAAAGTGCTGCACTCAATATTCCAGCAAATTTGGAAAACTCAGCAGTGGCCCCAGGACTCGAAAAGGTGTTTTCATTCCAATCCCAAAGAAAGGCAATGCCAAAGAATGCTCAAAGTACTTCACAATTGCATTCATATCACATGCTAGCAGAGTAATACTCAAAATTCTCCAAGCCAGGCTTCAACCTGGCTTGGAGTGAACCATGAACTTCCACATGTTCGGGATAGATTTAGAAAAACCAGAGGAACCAGAGATCAAATCGTCAACATTCACTAGATCGAAAAAGAGGGTTCCAGAAAAATATCTACTTCTCTTTTACTGACTATGCCACAGCCTTTGACTGTATGTCACAACAAACTGGAAAATTCTGAAAGAGATGGAATACCAGGCCACCTGACCTGCCTCCTGAGAAATCTGTATGCAGGTCAGGAAACAGAACTGGACATGGAACATCAGGCTGGTTCCAAATTGGGAAAGGAGTACATTAAGGCTGTATATTGTCACCCTGCTTATTTAACTTATATGCAGAGTACATCATGTGAAATGATGGGCTGGATGAAGCACAAACTGGAATCAAGAGTGCTGGGAGAAATATCAGTAACCTCAGATATGCAGATGATACCACCCTTATGGCAGAAAGCAAAGAAGAGCTAAAGAGCCTCTTGATGAAAGTGAAAGAGGAGAGTGAAAAAGTTGGCTTAAAGCTCAACATTCAGAAAACTAAGATCATGGCATCTGGCCCCATCACTTCATGGCAAATAGATGGGGAAACAGTGGAAGCAGTGAGAGACTATTTTTGGGCTCCAAAAATCACTGCAGATGGTGACTGCAGCCATGAAATTAAAAGATGCTTGCTCCTTGGAAGAAAAGTATGACTAACCTAGACAGCGTATTAAAAAGCAGTGACATTACTTTGCCAATAAGGGTCTGTCTAGTCAAAGCTATGGTTTTTCCAGTAGTCATGTATTGATGTGAGAGTTGAACCATAAAGAAAGCTGAGTGCCAAAGAATTGACTATGCAACATTCATATTCAATTCAATAATATTCAACATATGTTGAATATGCAACATTATGCTTTTGAATTGTGGTGCTGGAGAAAACTCTTGAGAGTCCCTTGGATTGTAAGGAGATCAAACCCGTAAATCCTAAAGGAAATCAACCCTGGATATTCATTGGAAGGACTGATGCTGAAGCTGAGACTCCAATACTTTGGCCACCTGATGCGAAGAACTACCTCATTTGAAAAGAGCCTGATGCTGGGAGGGATTGGGGGCAGGAGGAGAAGGGGACGACAGAATGAGATGGTTGAATGGCATCACTGACTCAGTGCACATGGGTTTGGGTGGACTCTGGGAGTTGGTGGATGGACAGGGAGGTCTGGTGTGCTGCAGTTCATGGGGTCGCAAAGAGTTGGGCACGATTGAGCGACTGAACTGAGAGACTGAGTGGAGCCACTGTAGGGAGACTGAAGCTGGAAGCTTATGTCTTAAACAGGGAAATAGTAAACTGAAAGATGCAGGGGCTAGAGGAGAGTTATAAGAAAATATGAACACTGACCTCTCTCCAGGATTGCCTGAGAATGAAAGTAATATAAGAAAGCTTCCCATAGCTAAAGAATTATTTGAGAGGACAATCCAGGAAGGAATGATAAAGTATCTCCAGCAAAAAGTATATTTACAATGAAATATTGTCTTTTCAGCATCTGATATCAAAACACGCGAGCTGGAAGACAACAAAACGAATTCTAAGTAGTTAAACTGATAGTTGAAAATTACCTGATCTGCCAAGAACTGAATTCAGAACGAAAGAAGTCCTGCAGCTCATCTAGGTTGTTGGACACCCTCCCCTGACCCTTATGCCCTCAGATCCACTGGAGTTTGAGGTGTGTGTTGGAGAGAGGATGCTAATGGAGCCTCTTGCAAGCCCCAAGACATTTGTCATCTTCCTGACTAATAGATGTGCTCTATTTGAAAAGCCACTTCAGAGTTGCTACTGGGTCTGTATAGAGTCTGATACACCATCTAATTATGCAACATTAGCAGCCCATCAAGAACTGAAAACCTGATGATCCAAGCAGCCATAAAGGTTGGATATGAATAGAAATCCTTAGGTAGCAACAGAACACACTAGTCAGCTCTGCTCAGGTAGGAATTTGTTACAAACTGGGCTCTTCTGGCAGTGGAAAGTTATAATTTCATAAAGTTTATTAGGGACCAACACCTGTGATGTAAGGAAGGAAGGAAGATGGATTGGGCATAGAATGCTGTCAGACCACCATGCTAACCTAATATTCTCTGCTAGCCTAATAGAAAGCTTCACAGCCTGCTACCTGGGTTCTGCTTAGGGTGACAATGGTACCATCACCATATTGGGTCATTGTCTGGGCTTTGTCCTGAGAGGGATGTATCCTTGGTCATCACCACTCTGCCCACTCATCTGCTAGCTGCCTGTCACATGAGCCCCCTCAGTAACTGAGAGGTTGGTGTATAATACCCCAGCTCCTTTTGCACCCCAGGTATGAGAATTCCTAGGTGTCTTTTACACCATTTCTCCATGTGCTCATGTTAGTTTCCAGTGGTAATGGACAGAATGCGCCAATACTAGATGCCTTCCTCTCTACCTTTCACTTCCCTGTTCTACCAGCTTTCTCACATCTCTCAAATAAAGTACTTGAAATCAAAATCACATCTTTCAGGTCCACTTGTAGAATAAGCATCATATGGTTTCTTCTGTATGATGGGATAGGGCAAACTTTCCCTCTTCAGAAAAATGTGAGAACGAAGACTTTCCTCCAACTTCAAAGTGGTCGTAGTTTGCCAGTCAAGGTTCCTGTATGCACTTATGAAAACTCAAGCTAACATTTGCCAGTCTATTATTGCCTGATGCATTGCTATTGCCTGCCCTAATGGGTACTAACATTTACGAGACTGCATTCTTCCAAGTCTACAAAAAGTGGTGCCCCAAACAAAGCCCTAGACAGTACAAAAGAAAAATGAAAGGGAGGACCGTTGAGTTTCTTTTAAAGGTCTTTGAGGCCTATAGGCAACACATCAAAGTATATCCTGTGACACCAGAAACTTTAGATGACATTCAATATTCAAGGTGCCCCTGGCATACAGAGGAAGTTACAGAAGAGAGAAGGGGCCCTCAGGGAAGCCTAAGTCTCAATCAGTTGAAATTGTCTTAAAAATTTTTAATAACAGAACATATTCAGGAGGAAATAAGAGGGAGAAAACAAAACAGGGTGCTATGCAGCCAGGCTTCATTAGGTGGATACAGGAAACTTCTCTTAGCATTAGGTAGGAGTAAGAAAAACTCACAGATTTGGGGCTAAAATTAACTGTCAAAAGGGAGCACAAACAGAAGATTGATTGGAGTTGGGGAAGATGACACAGGTGTCTTGGTTGTCATTGCTATCTCTAAGCCAGCTATCACTTTTTGGAAAAGAACCTACCACCGGTAGTAACTGCATACCTTCACAAGTTGGCTACCCACTGTTTTCCAAATACCCTGAGGTACTGCTTCATTGCAGGAAAAGATATAAGAATGATGACAACCTATGGCTCAATGTGGGGCACGTGCCAGGCTGCGATGAAAGCAATGGCTTCCAAGGCTCCAGGAGCCTCATCCTAGGAGGCTGACTCCTTGAGAGCAGTGTCGGAGACATTTGAGGAAGGCGGTGTGGTCAGTGTTGAGAATTGCTAGGAAGGACCCAGACACGGAGCTGTGAAACTGGTATGTAACCACAGTTCTCTAACTCCTGGCCAGGCGCCCAAGGTCTGATTTCTGAGAGACTCGCTCTATTCTACTGACTCTCACGCACCTTCTCCACCTTAGTCCGATTCACATCTTGCACAGAGGAGAGCCATGATCAAACTTCCAGCTAGTGATCGAACTTCCATCTAGCCTTGTCTGCAGTTCATCTCCTTGAGTAACTAAGCTTCACTCTAAAAGGAAGGAACAAAAACAAATAGGCATTCCTCACTCCAGTCTCTTGGGAAGCTGCAGGTGAATGGGGAATTTACAGAGTTGTTGGGTTGTCTGCTCGTGACGTGAAATGTCCAACAAGGAATTCACTTTTAAGTGCACATCCTTCTGAGCTCTCATTCTTCATGGCTAAGCTATTGGCATCAGCAGCTCATCTGGGCCCACTCAAACTTTGTATAGTACCTGCAGAAATTATTCAGTGCCAGATAGACCCTTAGGAAGTTCTTATTTGCTGCACTCATATGGGAAAAAAAAGCTTCCAAAATGGGCAATGTTAATTCCATTCCCCCTTGCAGCCCTCTAGGTTGCAGTCTCCAAACTTGTACAACATTTACCAACCCATGAAAATGAAAAAAGATGGTGGTTTTTCCTAATACCACTTGACCACAATATTCTTTAGGCTCTGGATAAAAATGACCTTAAAATGGATCCTTGAGTTGTAATATAATTTTATAATTAGATGTAAATGAAATATTTTTTGCCCCATTTTTCTTATATATGATCTGTTATGTTCTTTTACTGGAATAAATCTTTGCAACGAAAAGATTATGGTCCAACAAAAAGGAAAGACAAATCTGTTTTGTCAGATTCTAATGAAAAAGGGGAAGACGTGCTGTTAATTCATTTGAACTCTCCAACTGCTCCTCCTCCACCCCCATATGGTGGCCTTGCTGATTATCGAGTCCAACCTCAGGCTTGGACTCCCTAGCCTGAGGGTCCAGAAATAGGAGTCATCTCTTCTTACCCCCATAAGGTTCTCAATTTGGCCAAGGAGCTACCGAATTGTGGAGAAGGGCAATGGCAATCCACTCCAGTACTCTTGCCTGGAAAATCCCATGGACAGATGAACCTGGTGGGCTGCAGTACATGGGGTCACTAGGAGTCAGACACGACTGAGCGACTTCACTTTCACTTTTCACTTTCATGCCTTGGAGAAGGAAATGGCAACCCACTCCAGTGTTCTTGCCTGGAGAATCCCAGGGACAGGGGAGCCTGGTGGGCTGCCATCTATGGGGTCACAGAGTCGGGCATGACTGAAGTGACTTAGCAGCACCTACCTGAAATGAGGCAGGGCATTATCTACTGAAGAAAATTCCAGAGATATGAAGTCAGACTGGGCAGCTGACAGAATTGTTTTGCTTCCATACCCTCTTCAACTTCAGATTTATTGAATCAGAAGAATATGCCTGCTTGTCAACATGACCGGAAGAGGATAAAAATGTCTTTTTAACCCACACCCCAATGTGTACAGATGTTAAGATTTGTTAAGTTACCCCCTTGTTTCAGAAAAAGAAAAAAAGTAGAATGGTGCTAGAAGAAGCTAGCAGGGAGGCAGACTGACCTCAGAAGATAGCTCCTGGCGCCATGGTGCAGGCTGCAACAGGCACAGCTGTATCAACAGTGGACCCTATCTTAAAAATGCAGAAGGTAGACCAAAATTTAAACATTTACAAGGCTGTATTCTTTCAAGACTACAAAAAGGTGGCCTAAATTAAGAAGCACTAGAAAGTAAAGAAAAAGGAAACAAAAACCAAAGGAGGATCATTGAGTTTCTTGAAAGGGTCTTTGAGGCCCATAGGCAACACACTGAAATATATCCTGAGACCCCACAGAACTTCAAGATGATGTTCAATATTCCCAGTGCCCCTCACATGCAGGGGACAAGAGAGAAGGGGTCCTGGAGAAGCCTCTGTGTCAAACCAGTTAAAATTGCTTTTTAAGTTTTTAATCATGGACCACATTCTGTAGAAAAAGGGAGGAAGGAAAGATGAAATAACAGGCCGCTCTGCTGGTTGCTACCTGGACACATGGAAGAGCTGGACCAAACCAAGGTCCCCCATGAGGGACCCAGCTACAGGAAGAGACCCTGTGCCCAAGCTTTCACTCACAAGCTGTACCTGGCAGTTGGCGGGGGTAGGGGGAAAACTATCATTGTGCAAATTGCAGACACTCTCACTGGAATAGTGTGACTTATCCTGAGCGGGGCTCTTGAAAGTGAAGGCGGCTTACAGTAGAAGTATCAAATGCTTAAGCTACCTGAATATGCCAGTGCAAGGAATGGGGGCCAGGGGTTCCTTTAAGTCTGAGTTCATTCAGTATTCCCCCGAAGAGCCCAGGGTGGCTAGTGAGGTTTGGAAATCTACTCTTGGCTTTCTGATCAATATGGGGGTCACCTAAACTGTCCTCCAAGTCTATGTTAGCAACTGAGGTATCTGGAGAAACCCTGAAAATGCCCTTTCTCCAGACTGTCAGATGAAGACTTTGTCCAAAGCATCATTTCCTATACATATCTCAATGCTCCCATTCTTTAGAAGAGATTTATTAACCAAATTAAATGTCAAAGTTACCTTTGAACCTGGACACATGAACATTGAATACCACCAGAGCAATGTTATTAATTGCAAGCGCTGTTGCTCCAACCCCAAAAGGAATATCCTCAGCACTTGTGGAAGAGATACAACAAGACCTGAGTACTGACCTACAGGCTGAAAGGGGATCACAGAGAGCAAACAATCTGTATCTGTAGAGGTCAGACTCAGTGTTGGGCCAACATTCCAAACTGAGTGCAGAACCCATTAAAGGAAGAGGCAGAAAAGGGATTCAATCCCTGCTAATAGCCTTCCTTGAGAATGACTTAGTGCATCCCTGTCAATCTGCTGAAAATACTCCAAATTTATTCTTCCAGCAGTCAAGCACAGATGAATACTGGTTTGTACAGGACTTGAGAGCAATTATAAAAAGATATTCATCCAGTGGTTTTAGCCCATATACTCTAACCATCCTGAGGAAACCCAGGGATAACATGATTAGGCCTGACAAATCAACCTGTCTCTCTCTTGCTTTTAGCTGATTTTAAACTAAACGCCCACTGGCTTCTTTATAGGTAACATTTGAGGTAAGTTTCAGTATATCAACCACTGCTTAAATTGCTTTCCTGTACTACTTTCTTGATCATTTCAGACAAGTTGAGACCTTGATCTGCATGTGTGTCAAACAGATTATCTTTTGTTGGGCCAAAAACGACCCTGGAAACATGCTAACACTACCATTTTCTGAACTTGTTTCTTGTGAGGAGCCACGGAGAGCTCTCTGCTTGCACAGACTCTTACCTCCAATCTCATTTCCCCATCTCTCAGACTATCCTACCTCTCTCTCATAAATAACCTAAATCCTATTTTCAGGAAGGTCTATGTCTTTACCTTTGTCTGTCTTCTGAAACTTTTTTCTGCTACAAATGTCAGTCTACACATTTGACCTGCTGTGCATTAGGCAAACAAAACTGATAATTCCATGCTAACAATTTCATGCTAATCTCATTCAAGACAATTAAGGCTTGGTTATTAACATAATTTCCTTTAACCTTTATTGTAGATGGCCATTTCAAGTGTTCTTCCCTAACATGTAGCATGACAAGAATCATGGTGATTGAGTCAAAATGTTCAATTCAAAAAGGTAGTTACTGAATAAATGTTTTCCCTTGAAGGATATTTTTATTATACAACATGACAGGTACACAGAGAAAAGTAACACATATGGCTGTTGCAGATTAAGAAAGGCTGAGATGGAGAATTTTCAGAAAGCTTACAAAGGAGTACTTTCAGGAGAAATGCCCATTGTGGGAGGAGAGGAAGCAGGATGGGGCAGAAGTAGATCTGTGATATAGCCATATCAAAGGACTCAGACAATCCTACGGAGATATCTGGATCTGGAGTGGCCTTTCAGAGTCAATCTAAAATGGAGCTAGAGTCCTGATATTTTTGTATTTAAATGTCACTGAGGCTGGTTCAGGAATTAAGCACTATCCTGGGCTCACAGCTCTTTTAGCTAAGGGTAAGGTAAAGATTCAGGTGAATGTTTTTAGCTGCCAATGTTTTCAGAAACTGAGGGAATGATACCAAATATGAGTTGGGGGTGAGGGTGAGAAGGGAGCATCCAGGTGGGACAACAGTATCCACTACAGTTCAATCCACATACATCTTGGATGAACTTGCCTCAAGGTTTCTGTTGGCCTTCTTTCCCTAGGGGAACAGGGCTAGTAGAATAATCTACTGCTCCTGTAGCCGGTCTCAGTGATATTGATAAGCCCAACCCCATCCCCATCATTCTAGACATTCCTCACCCTAGACTTCTCTTCTGCTGATCCTGCTACTTAAGGTACAGTAAGAATTGTAGTGGTGGCCAAGTGTGCTGGCAGGAAGGGGTTGTTATACCCATCTTTTCACCATCACAATTTGTCAAGGAAATACCAAGAAGTGCCCAAGTTGTCAGCTAGGTTCCATACTTATTGTCTCCATTTTGTACCAGCAGCCCTGCCTTCTCCTGACAATCAGGTCCAGAATATTAACTCTTCTTGTCTGCTAATCTCTGAGCACCAGGACACAGAAAGTTGTTTTGTGCCAGCCATAGATTGAGATACAATGGCATTTTTGCTGTGTTCACTAGAGAATACATTATCATTCTGGTAACTACATTCTCTAAAACCACAGAGCTCAAAGTTACAAAACCTAGAAATAAAGTTACCAAGTTGAGGAATTAGAAATGAGAACACATTTGGTTTCATCTCTCGACTCCTGGGTCAAGATATTTTATATACTGGTGATATAGCACCATATTGATTCAGTGTGCACATGAACTCTGATGGGATACCAACCACCTGTATAATCGTTTTTACCCTGGAATCTGTTGTACATTAAACAGGCCATTCCATTACTTCATCAAGCCTAGAACTCTGGGTGGTAGAGGAGGGAATAGGACCAAGAAATCCCGTGGTCATATGCTCAGCACTATCCTATTGCTATAAACTGGTTCTCTTACCCCATGTAATATGTAAGATTCTCTGCCACTGGATCAAACACCCTGTAGACCTCAGGTTAGGAATACTGGTAAAGGCCCTGCTGGCAGGAAAGGCAAACCTATGCCTGGAATGTGCGTCTATTCCTCTCACATGAACTGCCAAGTGACCAGTTCTCCAGAGATGTTGCCATATTCCACTGCTGGCATTTTGTATGTTGGGCAGCAGTAGTTTCTAGACCAGAACTGGTGAATGGGAGTCAGTAGTTTTGGCTTCATGCACAGCTTCCATCTCTGTTTATCACCAATAATCCACTCATGTGCTTACTAGGAGAGCATGAGTTCAATAAAGCAAATTATTCTTTTCAACTGGCAGAACCATACTGTCTACCTTATTGTAAAGTGATCTGCAGTAGTTGCCTTTCTGGTGGGCATTAATACAAAAGTCCTCATCATAATGCCCATTCCCATGTATTTGTTTTTGTATGTCTCTTCACCAGACCTCTTTTCCCTTCATTTTCTAGTCTTGATTTCCAGGTCCTATACAAACTACCCAGGTCATTTATCACTTTTAATGATTTCATATATATATTTGCAATTATTTTTTCTAAAGTACATATCTAGATTCACCACTCAAAGCTGTGCCCACTTGGAGGTATTTTTCTCTAGTTTGGGTTAAGCTGTATACAGTAGCAGTCCTTTGGGTAGCCACATGTGAGACAACCCATTTAGGAACCAC
This sequence comes from Odocoileus virginianus, assembly GCF_023699985.2. NCBI lineage: Eukaryota > Metazoa > Chordata > Mammalia > Artiodactyla > Cervidae > Odocoileus > Odocoileus virginianus. The sequence goes on along the minus strand of NC_069678.1, from coordinate 71,396,081 downwards.
CCTCATCTTTTTATGACAACTGGCTAAAAAAATCCCCTATATCATCACTTTATTTAATTTACATGTGGAGTACATCATGTGAAATGCCAGGCTAGATTAATCACAAGCTGGGATCAAAATGGTCAGGAGAAATAACAATCTCAGATATACAAATTATGCCACTTTAATGGCAGAAAATGAAGAGGAACTAAAGAGCCTCTTGATGAGACTAAAAGAGGAGGTTGAAAAAGCTGACTTGAAATTCTATGTTAAAAAAGCTAAGATCATGGCAGATCATGATAAAGAGAAGGGGAAAAAGTAGAAGCAGTGACATTTTATTGGGGGGGGGCACTCTAAAATCACTGTAGACAGTGACTACAGCCATGAAGTTAAAAGATGTTTTCTCCTTGGAAGGAAAGCTATGACAAACCTAAAAAGAGTATTAAAAGCAGAGACATCATTTTGCCAACAACGATTCCATACGGTCAAAGTTACATTTTTTCCAATAGTCATGTACAGCTGAGAGAGTTGGACCATAAAGAAGGTTGAGCACTGAGGAATTGATGCTTTGAATTGAGGTGCTGGGTGGTGCTGGAGAAGATCCTTGAGAATCCACTGGGCTATAGGGAGATCAAACCAATAAATCCTAAGGAAGTCAACCCTGAATATTCATTTTAAGGACTGTTGAAGCTTCAATACTTTGGCCACCTGATGCAAAGAGTCCACTCATTAGAAAAGACCCTGATGCTTGGAAAGACTGAAGGTAAAAGGTAAAGGGGGTGGCAGAGAATGAGAGGGTTAGATATCATCAGCAACTCAATGAATGTAAATTAGAGCAAATTCTGGGTGATAGCACTCCAGGCTCCTCTGTCCTCCGCTACAGTCCATGAGGTCTCAAACAGTCAGACACAACTTAGCCACTGAACAACATGACTGTAGGTGTGATCTGATGAAGAGGAATCTGTAAAATATCTATGGATGACCTGACATCCTGGGCCACATAATTTTATAACTTTGGTCACATCAACTGTGTTTGGTGCAGAATGTACAGTTTCTATTTTGTGATAAATTATTACTAACCTACTTGAATTTATGACTTGGTGAGTCTGACAGATACCCATCAGTATATAGATAGTTCTGGCCACATACTTTTGGGGTCCCAGGATAAGGTGTGCTCAGTCCAACAGAATACTAAGAACCAAGGTAGTTCTCTGCCATAGAAACCAAGACCTTGTCCTAACAGAGATCTAAGCTTTGATTTTAATTAACATGCCATCAATTTTACACGCCATTTTCCCCTCATCATAGTTACCACTGATGCCATAGGATACACCAGATTGTATGGCTCAAGCAGCAGGACCCTTTCCAACTCCAGGTACCATTCCAAGATGGTAGCCTTTTCCATCATCTGGTGTATAGACCAGAATGTTCTATATGTTCTGGAGGGAATGTATATGCTGCCTCCAGAACCTGAAGGGATGTATCAGCCATTGATTGTAGTTCTGTCTTCATGGTGAAGACTGTCCTTTACTTTGGGACTATGCCCTACAAACCACAGAACTCCTAAAAACATTACTAAAACAATAGCCTCTTGAATCTTCATGCATTTTAAACTCTAACCCTCTGGAGTTCCTCCAGTACCACCTCTTCTTTATCTGTACCAATTGTCATCAATGTAGTATAGAAAACTAATGAAATATTCTGTAAGATTTTCAGATGTACCAGTCCTCTCTGGCTATTTTGACAGAAGATAGAATGGACATGGCCTCAGGAAGACAATCATATATATGGATAGCCTTGTCCCAGCTCTTTGTACCTGAGGTGGTATAAACCAGCTTAGCAAAGTACCTCATTATAATACTGAGTTGATTTTAAGTAATCCACTTTCTCCAAATTGATGGTTTAAGGGAAACATGAAAAATACAAATTTTTTTTAAAAAGAGTGATACATCCTTGAAAGAAATCACAAGCAAAAGTAATATTTGATTTCTGTTCTGGCCATTTGAGATGAGTTTTAGACACTTCCCGTTGGTCATCTACATGTTGATAGTTCTTAACCAAGTTAAGAAAATGGTATTACATTCTGCCAGCAACCAAGCATTTTCATTGCCTTTATACAGTCAGGGCCAGGAAACTGACCATCAGCTAAGTCCATGGACACTGAAAACATTAGGACTCAAATTATCTGGCTCACTATTTAACCTAACATGGCAAAAATGATTATGCTTTGGATCTGCAAATATCATTGTTGCCTTGGAATTTGCATTTAATACTCATGAAATATTCTGGGGAAAAAATACCCAGTGTTGGTGACCCAAGTAGGTAGTTTTAGGTCCCATTGTGGAAGTAGTAGGCAGTTACCATAAACACAAGCCATGGTGTTATAGGATCTCTCCTGAGGATTCAACCTCTTACAGATCTTGGTTTTCAGGTTTAAAAGAGGCTTAAGATCTGGAAACTTGGCAAAAGATCATGACTATCATGGATGTTCTCCTTAATGCTTGATTTCCTTCTGTTGCACAGAGCTATAACAATTCTTGGCTGTCCATGCACCTTGCCTTAGAGAAGCTTTAACTTAACAATTTAACTCTCCATGGGTCTGCCCTGTTGATTTTACATCTCATTATGATAATGGTTTCTATCTTCCAGGCATTGATTAATCACTACCACTAGCTATTTCTGGATTGTACCCTTCCCATTGCTTTTGAAAAGTCCAGATTTATATTGCCATCTCTTTTCAGCCCAAGTCTATGGGAAAATAGTCACCGAGTTTCACAATGATGCTAATTTTCTCTCAGTCGACCTTTCTGTGGGGCATGGTCATTGGGTGTTATTTTCCGTCCTGTCATTCCAACATCCCTTCCATAGTTCTAATTCATCTCACAGCCTAGAAACTTAAAGAGATTCTAGAAGACTTTTCTGTTGTCTTTGAGATCTGAAGATCTGTAAATCCCCTCCCTCCTCCTCCTATTATGATAGCAGGACCCAGAGCTGGAGTGCAAGGTGATCCCATGAGCTCCACTGCCAGCCCTGGACTCCGATCATCAATGATCAGCCAGTGGCTCTCCTGAATTAGGAGTTTTACCCCTGCAGTAGCATTATAAAGAAGCAATAATATGGAAACCAACTCCCTTGGAATTGGGAGTATAAATCCCCAATAAGGAAGTCTGACATCCATGACCAGTTGATAGTGATCATGCTTAAGTAACACTCTGATGTGTCTTGATTCTAGAATCATGGTTCTTCTAGTTCTCTTGATTGAACTTAGTTGGTAACCATGTGATTTCATTCCTTTAAGGTACATATTTTGTGCTTCTGAACAAATTCCTAGATAAGACTCTCAAATGTCTACTTGAGTTATCTAAGATTTAGAACAGTTCAATCATGCTCCCCCCTTCCTTAGTACATTTTCCATGGTTGAAGACATAGGGATATTTGTCTCCAGTGGAAGAAAAGTCAAGAGCAGGTCCTGTAAAGAGGATAATTGCATCCTTCAGGGCCAACACCCCCAGGATTTTTGAAGCCTTTATGCGAAGACCACCCTCTCCCCAGGCTGCTCACAGCCACTGATTAATGATGACTTGTTATTAAATCTGGGTCATTTTGCTCAATGAGCACCTTCCATGTGTAGGTTTTGCCCTAGAAATCTATGATATCCTGAGGCTTTCCTAGAGCTATCCACCAGTCTTAATCTCCTTGTACCCAGTTTCCCTTCTTACCTATTAAACCACTATTTAGCTTCATCTATTTCTGTTCACTCTTCATCCTACAAAGTGTTTTCTTCAAAAGATGTTACATGTTTACTTCCTGTAAGATCTGGATGGACACAGTACTGGAAATAGTCCAAGAAATCAGGCAGTGTGATGTGGTTTGATGATGTCAAATGGAATATAGGCCATGTAGAAAGCCCCAAGAATAAGGAGCTCTAATTACTAAAGAATTCACTACTGGTACACTGGAAAATATCCCTCTGGGGATGCTACTAGAAATGCAATGATATAAGCACTGAATGGTACGGGGTAATGTTGACTAGAAGGACAGCAGAAATGGCTAGTTGGTCTTAGGTGGAATGAATGTTTGACAGTGATTTACTGAATAATTGAGGGGCTTCCCAGATGGTGCTAGTGGTAGAGAACCCACCTGCCAATGCAAGAGACCCAGGAGACACGGGTTTGATCCCTAGAAGATCCCCTGGAGAAGGAAATGGCAACCCAATCCAATATTCTTGCCTGGAAAATCCCACAGACAGAGAAGCCTGGTGGACTACAGTCCATTGGATCTCAAAGAGTCTGACATGACTAAAGCAATTTAGGTCAAGCATGAAGATCATTAATGGGGAAAAGCTAAGTGTGAGGGCCAGAAGGCATCCCTAGTAGTTTTCAAGAATGCCCTTATCTCCCGTAGAAAATGATCAGAGGAAAGAAGCTAGCTTAGAGACAGAGGTCAAAACCATTGCATGCTCAACTAAGGCAGGTCTCTATTCTTAAGTTAGGGCTCTGTCTGGAAAAACATGGGACCCTGAAACATCAGATGGAAACATCTGTGTGGGTCCTTAATGATTTTAGCTGTTCAAACTCCCCTAAGCCTTGGAACCAAGGAGAAATTGCCTCTCAAACATACACCTCACTAATTTCTCCATGAAAAATATCTTTGTAGGTTTCCTTTCAAGAGAGTAGTTGGTAGGGACCCCCCCACACACACCTTCTGCCCTTCTTGATTGCAGGATCCATACAGACAACAACCTTCTCGGGATAATCCCAGCTAAGGACTGAGTGTGACAAGGTTTTAGAAACATTGGCCAAAGCGTTCTCAAATTAGCCTATAAGAGTCCTGCACCAGAAGGCAATGGTTGACAATGGGGAGCCCCAGTCAGGACTGCAGTACACTATGCCTCCTCTTACCTATTTCTCCTTCCTTATTCTGTTTCAGATGTCAGATCTGAAAGATTGCCTTTCAAAGTCTCTCCCCACCCACCCCTGCTCCCATTTCCCTCTTTTCCGTATGGCTTTTTCCCAAAGTAGTTTCACCAGATGTCTGCTTCTTGGAGATCTGAACCAACACACATGCTCCAATCTTATGGATGCCATCTTTGACTATCTTCTTAAATGATTTTAACATTCTACATGACATATCTGTTACATGGCTTTTAGGTAAAGCCCAGATTGGCTGACCCAGGAATACTGGTCAATCCACACATTAGCTACAGTCAGTTTCTTTGTGTCATGCCATCTAAACCTCACAGATATGGGAGGTAAATGATGATTAAAGTCCAAGTCATCATTCTCCCAAGATGCTGTGACTCTAAACCAGCCACAAAGAAATCTCAGGGGCTATCAATATTTCCTACAGAGGCTTTCATTCAGTGATTAGAGTCAGAACAGTACAAGAAATAGGGCAAACAAATTTGAGTGATCAGTATCCTGGTGGCTCAGATGGTAAAAGAATCTGCCTGCAATACAGGAGACCTGGGGTTCAATCCCTGGGTTGGGAAGATCCCCTGGAGGAGGGCATGGCAACCTACTCTAGTATTCTTGCCTGGAGAATCACCATGAATGGAGGAACCTGGCAGGCTATAGTCCATAGGATTGTAAGGCATTGGACATGATGGAGAGATTAAACACAGTGTCATACTTAAAAGCAGCTGATATACATCTGTATGTTAAGCTGTTCAAAGGTCAAAGACTGGTAACTTGTACTTATGGGATATCTTGTACCTATGGGATGGCATCACCAACTCGATGGACATGAGTTTGAGCAAACTCCAGGAGTTGGTGATGGACAGGGAGGCCTGGAATGCTGCAGTCCATGGGGTCACAAAGTGTCAGGCACACCTGAGCAACTGAACTGAACTGATGGGATCTATGGGAATGAGCCAGCTCCTTTCCTTAGGTCCAGGTTTTAATGATAAGGACTTTAAAAGAAAAATAAGTGGATATTTCAATAAAGAGAAGTGTGGGGATCAGTATCTGTTTATATATAGTTCTCTTGGATTCCACAGACTACTTCAGAGAGGGAATTGATGAGGTCCAGCTGCTACTGAGATCCATCTCTACACTAGAGGCCATGCAGCTAAGGGCTGTTGCCCTGTGACAACTGGGCCAAGCCTCGTAAGGACGACAGGGCTGAGCCCAATGGCAACAGGGCTGAGGAGTTCTCTCCTGGGAGGCAGGGGACCCCTGTGGCAGTTCTAGCACTTCACCTTTGTCAAAACTATTGACACTATGAGGCTGTCTAGTGTGCTTCCTCCCAAATTTCTTCCCCTGTGTTCAGTGTGGTCACAAAGACTGATGTCTCTCCTAGTCATTCCAAGCTTTTTTCATTTTGACCTTCATACAGGCTTTTGTATTCAATGCTGTCTTTGTGTACTTGTACTTTGGTATCTGAGTTTTACAGAATCCAGCTTAACATGAAACAGTGAGAAGAAATAGGTCTTCTGGTTTCCTACAGTAATACATTCAGTTTGTTATAGAGACATGATTAACCATGTCTAGTTTTTACACAAACATTTAAACAAATATCAGGTATTTCTAGATGCCTTCCTAGCAGGCTTTTGGGTCCATTTGATCCTTTCATGGTGTACATTCAAATGTAGATAGGCATCTAAAATATAGATATGCTATGTTATGAGATGGAACTCTGAACTGCAGATTCCCAGACACAGAGGCCCTTGTATTTTTTTTTTTTTGGAAATCAAGAATATATTTAGTTGTCCAGTCTTATAATCCCATTCTGGAGTAAAAATACATGTTGTCTCATTTCTCTGATAGAATATCAGAGTATGAGCCCTTAGATATTACCTGTGCTCTATTAAGTGCTTGAGGCAAATATATTCTTCTCATAATTCTTGGTTCTGTTCTGATTCAGACTGACCTGCTAATCCAGAGGCAGAGTGATAGGTATAGAACCTCCCAAGCAATTTCTATTTCAGACAAAGAAGCCAAAGGCTTTCTAGCCTTTTTCCTTTTAAAGGTAATGGAAAGTGACTAAGTCAAGGGCACACATTGTCCTACATTCCAAGAATAAAATCAATGTTCTGCTTCCCAAGCATAAAGTCAGTGTTTAGGGCCTTCTATGTCCTCAAAACACTATCTACAGTTTTAACTGGCAAAGTTTTGTAGGCAGTTTTGTATAGAAAAAGCAATAAGTACAAAAAACTTGATTCCTCTTAGAACTAGTGGGCATCTTTCAAAGAAAATATTAAGGCTTATATTGCCAGAGGCTGGATTTAGCAAGAGATGACTGCTAATGGTTAACTTGTGGTGAATGATGAATACTTATTCTAGAACAATTTCATCACAAAACTTTGTGAATATTTTCAAAACCAGAGTTGTGTACTCTAAAGGGGTAAAATTTATAATATGTGAATATGCTCTTAAATAAAGTTAACCCAATAGTTTTTCTTTTTTTACAAAAAAGAAAATACCAATATTGTAGTATGGAGATGGATTTGAAAATGACTGAAGAGACAAAGGCTAAGTATAATGACATAATACCAGAGCATGTTTTTGATGATCTTTTCTAGACATCAGTTTCCTGAGCCAAGGTTCCATGGAGGCTCCAGGATGTCTCAGGTTGTAGACAGGCAAGGGGAGGTCAGAGGTGAAGTTATATTGTGTCAGGACTTCAACATGGACCTTTACATTGGAGTTTCCCTAGCACTATCTACTCTACTTGCTTTATACCATCAGTGTCGATATTCTTGTCACAGGCTCTGTGCTAGAGATAGAACTCCAAATAAAGCAATAATATCAGAACATTTAACATGATCTTGTCTTCAAGGAATAGGATTACAAATATAAATAGACTTGGATGACTGTATTTGTCCAACAATATGAATACTATAGTTTTCATATACTCTTCCACATGGATTTTCTGGATATAGAAAAGAAATATCAGCTAGTTTATTCCTGAAACATGTCAATTCCTTCCTTCAATGACCCAGATCTGGCCTTCAAAACAGCTCTCATATATTGAACTTATACTCATAGAACCACAAAATGGGAAGCTACAGCCCTAAAAACTAATCAGATCAGTACAAATAGCACCAAAACCACAGCCCCTGCAGCTTGGATTTAAATCAATGTAGCCTATCCTCTAGCATACACAACATTGCCAGTGGGACTATTGAACTTGAGCCCAGGTCCAATCCCAGTGTTAATCTAGATATAATAGATCTCCTACCCTCCTTAGATGTGATTAAATATATACTGATTCATTTACCAACACTGTTGACTCACTGGTTACATTTGATGCAGGTCAAATTGGTATCCCTTCAGTAGCAGGTCCACGCATCTGTATTTCTGCAATCATTTATATATATACATGCTCAGATATTATACAGAAAAATTCTGACATTCTACCTCAGCCAAAAAAAACCCCACTTGCCATTTCTGGTCTATATTACAGAGAGAATTCAGGGCCAATGTGCCAATTGTTTTATCTACCAAAGTATTGAGATGGCTTTTGGTCATTTCTATAGCACTTCAAAATAGGAGCTACAAGTGCTAAAAGCTTGATGAATCTCTCTGCAGTTGTATGGGAATAATTCAATGACCTCCTTATATGCTTACATGTCACTGTTACCTGTGACATGCAACCTCATCATCTCCAACATTCTTGCCAGGTGCTCATCCATCCTAGGCATGGGATGAGGCAGCCCCAGACTTAATCCTGAAAAACTGCAGCTCTTCCCACTAATTTCAGACTTCACAGCTCACATCAGTGATTTGGTTAAGACCAAATGCCCATTGGTATGTTTCTGATGGAAAGATATTTAAAGATAGGCTACCCTAGCTTGATCATGCAGAAGAGGAAAATTGAATCCAGGTTTACCCCATACAGAGCATATATTCAAGGGTTAAGTTTTAAAGAAAAGCAGTACTATGAGCCCTCAAATCTAAGCTTCTATCTTTCCTAAGGAATTCCTTAACATAAGAATAAAAACATTGTCCACTAGCAGTCTAAGAATCCCCAGGATAAGAGGATCTGTTCTACTTAGAGCCACCCAAACTGTTCATCCCTGAGGCAGGTACACATTCTTCACTGTTCCCCCAGTCACAAGGAGGTGGTGAATTCTGCAATACATTTTTCTCTCTACTGAGATCATCTAAGTCAGGAATATAAGTTCATCTGTAATTTGGGTTCAGTTATTTGACCATTATGGAAAGCTTCTCTAGCCAGTTAAAGCCTTGCCCTACTCAAATCTTGCAAGATCTAGTGGGGAAAGTAGTGAATAAATTCAAAAAGGAGGAGGCCAAGTTCCATCCTAACAAGTCAGAAGTCTCCCATGTGTCAAAAAGAAGCACTGGATAATTCAAGAAACTATATTTTTGTACTTCCCTATATGCTTCTTTAATAGAAGTTGAAAAGCTAGAAAAGCATCTCTTTGAAAGATGGTTTTTCAGATAATGAACTCTGAGGTGGGCTAATCAAGGTGTAAATGGCCAAAAGAACCATCCATAGCTTAAAGCATCAGCAGACTGACAGATGCAGTTAAGTCTGTAAAGCAGATAATTAGAAGAGCCTGGGTCAGAGAATGACTACTTCCAAATTCTTGAGAATTCAGCTTTCAAATGCTGCATTGGAATTTAGCATGAGTGGTGTCAAATCTCAATATGAAACAGGAACCAATGAATAACCCCTTCTGCCTTCTGGGAATCTTGAAGTTGCCCTGTTTGGCATATCAGGAACATGCTAACAGAGTCCCAGATCCCATCTGCCTCCTCCAGATAGCTACTGAAAATCCCTCTTCTCCTTAGTTTTTCACCCAACTTAAGTTTTAGATCCTTGTACCCGGGCATTTCTTAATTCCTTTATTCCGCTCCACTTATTGTCTGATCACTTTCTACTAGAGTTTGCTAAAACTATCTAATTTATATTTCTTAATGACAGGATATTTCTCTTGCATTCACTCTTTCACTGCATCTTACAATGCTGTCTGACACATAATAGGCACCCCTGATTGAGTCAATCTTTATAATACTTGAGAAGATGTGAAAATTAGCTCTAACTAGTTTTTGCCAGTTCCTTCCAGAATGTAGTATTTTACTTTCTGTTTTGGCCATATGAGAGTAAGCTTTAGAATCTTCTACTTTTGTCTTCTCATGTTAAGTTCTTAGCATCCCCCAGGTAAGAATGCAACGGAAGGGTTCTACCAACGACCATACATTTTCATTTCAGTTATGCATGCTGGTAGCAGAGGTTATGATTGGGTGGTTCTGTGTGACTCATGACTTCATTATCTGGCCAGTATGCAATCTCTCTCTCAGGAAAACTAGATCATGCTATGATCTACAGGTATCAATGTTATCTTAAAAAGAAATATTTGAGGAAAAAAAAATACCCAATGTTGGATACCCAAGAGAACAGGATCGGGCCATTTGGGGAATAAGTGAGAAGTTATTACCATGTACGCTTGCCATAGAGTTACATGGTCTTTCATCTTCTCTCATTCTTTGGTTTCTCAGTTTGAAAAGAGGTTCACATCTAGACTCTTGGCAAGAGATGACTTATGGCTGCTCTCAGACTCACCCTCCATATTTCATTTTTTCTGTTTGCATCAGTTGAACTATTATCACTCATCAATCCATCTGTCTGTTCTGCCCCCTGGAATGTCTTGTTCTGCTGTTTTTCTAACTCTCTCTGATCATCCCTATTGATCTTGCCTCATTATAGCTGTTCCAAACTTTGATGGTTAAACACATTGCCTCCTAGGTTTTTCAGTGTTTTTGGTCTGGATTGTCTCATCTCCACTGCTTTTTAAAAAGCCAAGATTTGTAATATATCTGTTGTAAACTCTTGTTGTTTAGTCGCTCAGTCTTGTCTGATTCTTTGCAACACCATGGACGACAGCATGCCAGGCTTCCCTGTCCTTCACTATCTCCTGGAATTTGCTCAAACTCATGTCCATTGACTCAATGATACCATAAACCCTGGCCTACAAAAAACCAGCACTGAATTTTTCAATAATGTTAGTTTGGTGTATCCTTTATTGTTCAGTAATGAGTATCCTCTGGGTCTTTCTGCTGGTGTGTGAAGTTGGAATGTCAGGATGGACACCCTTCTATATTTTTGATACCTTTTCCTATCATCTCACAGACTTGAACCTAAGAAATAGTGGAAAGAAGGATTTCTGTTGGTACCTTTCATTAGAAATGGAAAGATCTGTAAACTTTCTCCTCCTGGGATTGTGATGAAAGCAAGAAAAAGATGTGATCTGGGCTCATGGAATGTGAGCTGATAGCAGAAGCTTGCTGTCAGCCACTGAGTGCAGATAATTACATTGATTTGTCAACTGAACTACTCCAAGATTTATTTCTGCAGGAATATTCTAGAAGATGATTGTTAATCTCATTCCTATTAAATAGAATTTTAAACTCTTAGAAGAATCCAACCCACTCCAGTGTTCTTGCCTGGAGAATCCCAGGGACGGGGGAGCCTGGTGGGCTGCTGTCTATGGCTCACATAGAGTCGGACACAACTGAAGTGACTTAGCAGCAGCAGCAGAATCCAAGACTCTACATTTATTTATGGAAAATGATCAACATGGTTCAAGTGATAGCATAGCCTGTTTTGATTCCAGAATCATAGTTGTTCTCATCTCTTTGGGTTTCACTAGTTACCATGTTTGCTGTATCCCCTTTGGGTACAAATTAGCATTTTTTGAATAGAAACTTTCTGAATTAAATCAGCCTCTCAATGATTTATGTAACTACTAACTCAGAACAATCAGTTCATGTTCCCTTGTCTTAATACATCTTCCATGACTGAAGACAAAAATACTTTACTGTGTAGGGGTATACCCATCAAAAGAAGGTCCTGTAAGTAGGATGGTTACCATATTTGCTATACATCCATTACACTGAAGTATTCAGTATTTGAAAAGCTTTGTGTTCTTATACTTACTGAAAAAGAAGTGTTTTCTAGAATCAGAAGAATATGAAGCACTGTCTATTTGAGAAGCAATAGCCAATGGATCCTACAAGTAGCTTGTTTCCTCCTGATACCAGCCTCAAGGTAGCTGGATTTTTCAAATGGAAAGGTGACAAATAAATATATTCATTTTTTCTAGTAAAAAAAAATAATTAGAAAGCTTTGTTCAGAAAGTAACTAATTCCAAACTCTTGAAAATTCAGGTTTATGCTATACTGAAGATTTACCATTCATGGTGACAAGTATCAGTTACAGGAAACGGGGTTGATGGATAACTCCTTTCTGCCTCCTAACTCCTGGGAATCTCTGGAAATGGTTCTGCCTCTCTCTCAGGAAGATGCCAGCAGACCTGGCTCATGTCTGCCTCCACCACAAAGCTGTTTGTACCCTTCTCCTTTTACTTGTTTTGGGGCAAAAATCCCTTGGGTGAATTCAACACTGACCAATCATTTTAAGAATTAGATCCTTGTATGCTGGCATGCTTCACTCCACCTTTATCCTATTTTCATTTATAGGATTTGAACTAGGGTATTTATGTTTAGTATATGTTGAACTACTTGATGGCAGGGATTTCTTCTGAGTTTTTACTGCCACTAGGACTTCTTGCTATCTGACACATAGGTATCCACTGATTGACTGAACAGTCATTTAATACAAGCAGACCTGAAAATCAGGTCTACCTGTGTCTCTCTGGAACCAATTCTTTCCAGGATGTAATATTTGAGTTTCAATCTTGGCCAAAGACCCAGTTTTAGAGTACCTCCTTTTGGCAGTTTTTACCCTATAAGCTAAGATAACAATATAAGAAGTGGGCCAAAGACCAAGCATTTTCATGCTGATTATACAGTCAGGTACCAACCAGGGACTTCCCTGGTAGCTCAGCTGGTAAAGAATCTGCCTGCAGTGCAGGAGACCCCAGTTTGATTGCTGGGTTGGGAAGATCCACTGAAGAAGGGAAAGGCCACCCACTCCAGTATTCTCAGGTTTCCCTAGCGGCTCAGACAGTAAAGAATCTGTCTGTACTGTGGGAGACCTGGGTTCGATCCATGGGTTGGGAAGATCCCCCAGAGAAGGGAGTGGCTACCCAGTCCAGTATTCTGGCCTGGAGAATTCCATGGACTGTATAGTCCATGGGGTCACAAAGAGTCAGACACAACTGGGTGACTTTCACTTTCACCAATCAGGGAAACAACCAGTGGGGTTGTCTGGACAGTGAGGTGGGGCCAGGACTCCACTGATTATCTGGCCCAGCATGTAACTTCTTTAACAGGGGTGCCCCAATTGTGCTCTGGATCTCCAGATATCAATGTTGAGTTGGGACCTGTATCTCAGCCATAAAGTATTTGAAAAAAGACAACAGCATTGATGTCCCATCTACATAGAATTCAGCCTTTTGGAGAAGTGAGAAATCATAACCATGTACACTGGCTATATACCTGGCATGAATTATGTACCTGGCATCACCAACTCAATGGACATGAGTCTGAGCAAGCTCCAGGAGATGGTGAAGGACAGGGAAGCCTGGCATGCTGCAGTCCATGGGGTCAGAGTTGGACATGACTGAGTAACTGAACACCACCAATGCTTGCCATAATGTTGTAGAGTCTTTCATTCAGGGCATGATCATGTTCTCTAGTCCTGATTTCTAAGTCTGAAATGAGGCTCACATCTGGAAACTTGACAAGAGATCATGCCTATTATGACTGCCCTGAGCCTCATCCATATTTGATTTCTGGTTATATATATTGAGCCATGTCTTTGCTGGCCTGTCTTGCCCTTAAGAAAACAGCTAATAGAACAAGGCATCCCCAACTCTCCCTAGTCAGCCCTGTTCAGGTGGTTGAGCACTGCCACCTAGTTTATATTATTCTTGATTATGCCATCCTCCTCATTGTCTTTGAAGAATCTAGATTTGTAATATATTTACTTTTCAGCCCAAGCCTACAGAGAACAGCCACTGAGTTTCTCTGATTTCTGGTTCCCTCACATCAATATATTTCTTACTGCTTTAGTAAGAAGACTGCCCACTGGGTCTTTCTTGGGACAGTCATCTGGTGTGTTTTATACCTCTGCTTGCCAGCATCCCTGCTTTTGATTTTTTTTTTTTTTTTTTACTTCATAGTCTAGAGCTTTAACCGATGCTGGGAGGCTTCTCTGCTGATTCCTGTTATCAGGCATTTATCTCAAGATCTGTTAACCCTCTCCTTTTAGGATTTTGTAACTCTCACAAGACCAAAAAGGGGTCTGAATTCATGATATGCAACCTGATGTCAGGGCCTTTCAAGACACTCTGGTCCTTTCAGTGGATAGACTGAAGTACAGATAAACATCTGAAGTCAAGATATTTCATGATAAAACTGAAGTGTGACTCTTAAATAAGGGCCCATGCATTCTATTACAGAAGTCAAGAAAAATTTTTAAAAACAATTCCTACCAAGATTATAAAAGTGTGTTCTCAGATGTTAGATTTTAAAAAAATGGTGGCAAGATGGAGAAGGGCCAGGTTTCATCTCAATTGGTCACAACGCTCCAAAATTTCACCATGGAGAAGCACAATTCAAAAATGACTTCATGTTTTCCTGTATGCTTAATGAAATGTTGAACTAGGATAGCTTTTGCTAGCCAGCCTCACAAATCAGAGTCTAAAAGATTATCTAATCAAGGAATAAAAGGCCAGTGGGACCATTCAGTAATTTGTTTCCTCCAGGCACCAACCTAGTAGCTGGACTTGTCAAATGTGTTAAACAATTCAGTTGGTAAAGAATCCACCTGCAGTGCAGAAGATCCAGGTTCAATCCCTGGGTGGGGAAGATCCCCCATAGAAGGAAATGGCAACCCACTCCAGTATTCTTGCCTGGAAAAGCCCATGGACAGAGGAGCCTGTTGGGCTATAGTGCATGGGACTGCAAAGAGTAGGACACGAGTTAGCAACTAGTAAGGCAGGTAAACTAAGATCATGGCATCTGGTACCATCACTTCATGGCAAATACATGGGGACACAATAGGAACAGTGACAGACTTTACTTTTCTTGGACTCCAAAAGTCACTGCAGTTGGTGACTGTAGCCATGAAATTAAAAGATGCTTGCTCCTTGAAAGAAAAGTTATGACCAACCCAGACAACATATTAAAAAGCAGAGACATTACTTTGCCTGTTTGTTAAGGTCCGTCTAGTCAAGGCTATGGTTTTTACAGTAGTAACGTATGGATGTGAGAGTTGGACTATAATACAAGCTGAGGGCTGAAGAATTGATGCTTTTGAACTGTGGTGTTGGAGAAGACTCTTGAGAGTCCCTTGGACTGCAAGAAATCCAACCAGTCCATCCTAAAGGAGATCAGTCCTGAATATTCATTGGAAGGACTGATGCTGAAGCTGAAAAGGCAATAATTTGGCCTCCTGATGCGAAGAACCTACTCATTTGAAAAGACCCTGATGCTGGGAAAGATTGAAGGAAGGAAAAGGGGACAACAGAGGATGAGATAGTTGGATGGCATCACCGACTCATGAGTTTGGGCAAACTCAGGGAGTTGGTGATGGACAGTGAGCCCTGGTGTGCTGCAGTCCATGGGGTCACAAAGTCAGACATGACTGAGCAACTGAACTGCATTGAACATTGACTAAAACTTTAATGCTAGAAGAAACTTCTGCTGATACCTTTAATTAGGAACATCAAGATCTATAAGTTTCCTTACCCTGGACTTGTGATAATACCATACCAAGTATGGCCTGGGTTCATGTTATGTGAACTGATCTCAGGAGCTCTGTCAGCTACCGTGTCCAACCCATCACAGCCTGTATTAAAAAGTTTTGCTTCTCCAGGAATGTTCCAGAAAGGCAAGGACACAATGTTAACCCTATTTTCTTTGAATAGGGATCATAAATTCCTAGAGTAGGAAGCTAGATATCATCTCTGGCCAGTTTTGGAGGATGACCAGTAGTAGTTAATTAAATTATGGTATGTTTTTCTGGAATAAGGATTCTTACAGTGTGTTTCATGGGACTACTAGGTTACCACATGGTTTCATTTCTTCTGCATAAGTATTTTCATTTCTGAATATAGTTTTCCCATTTTGTTAAATTAGCTCTCAAATGTTCTTGATTTGAAAGTGAATATGAAGTCGCTCAGTCATGTCCAACTCTTTGAGACCCCGTGGACTGTAGCCCACCAGGCTCCTCTGTCCATGGGATTTCCCAGGCAAGAACACTGGACTGGGTTGCCATTTCCTTCTCCAGGGGATCTTCCCGACCCAGGGATTGAACCCATGTCCCCTGCATTGCAGGCAGACTCTTTACCATTAGATCCACCAGGGAACCCCTGTTCTTTGTTTATCCAACCACTAACTAAGCAAATCCTCAGGCTCCCCTGTGTTATGGTTTTTCCACAGCTTAAGACAAAGGAACACTTGAACGTTCAGGACCTTCTCTTGAGGTGTCTGCCAGTAAGGAGGGTAGTTATATCTCCAGTTATCACACCTCTAGGTTGCCTGAAGCATTCACACCAAAGCCACTCTCTCCCCAGGATATTCAGAGCCAGTGATTATTCATGACTCATCTGGGCCTTTCCTGTTCTTTGAAATCTTATCTACATTTGTATCATGGCCCCATCTTGCAAAGGCTGCACCTAAGGACAACATGGCTGGCATACTAAGGTAGACCGTTTTCTAGTTGACTGGGAAACTTTTGACAATTCAAGTACTCCTGAAGAGTCACACAGTTTAAGGAAGGTTTGGCAAGGCTGTCTTGGATGCTTCTATGGAAATATTTATTTTCTAGGGTCCAGGCTAGAGCAGAGTGATAGCTCTCTCAGGATCCCCAGTCTTCTTTCATATCTCCTTTCATGAAAGCATTTCCCTCAAGATCTTTGCACCTTTAATCCTATCTTGGCATCTGGTACTTACAGGATCTGGTGTTACAAAAACTTGATGTGCATACTAAGGTTGAGAAAAATACTACCATTTCTTGCAGCATTTTCAGTTTGTTGTGGAGACATGCTTTACCATGTCTGTTTCTTAGATGGTTTAAAACCAATACTAGTTTTAGTTTTTTCTCCTTAGTTTTATACACCTTCCTACCACTGTTTCAAGCCAATTTGGTCCATTAAAAGGATAAAAGGACTTACAGAGAAATATTTTTCTTTTTAAAACAATGAAATGAACTCTGAATTTCACGCCCCTAGTTATAGTGGCCAGCACAGCCTACAACCTCTTTCGGAAGTCAGGAATGGATTTAGGTGTCCAGATACACAATCCTTTAAGCACAGAAGGGTGTTCTCTGTTGCTGGCGACACTGTGTGGAGTTGCAACACTGATGCCACCTGTGATCTATCTTCAAAGGGTCTTGAAGATAGATGTAATATGCTTGTCACAATGTCAGTGATGGATATAAAATCTTCCAGGCATTTTATGTTTTGTACAAAGAAGCCTCAATATTGCCAGTTCACATTTTTGTGATTTCAACGCAGAGGCACAGTTACCAGTCTTACCTCTTAGGATGTAATATAATGTTTCCCAACTAAGTCTTCAGTGATACCTGTGGTTTTAATGTTTGGTTGATTCTGTCAATTTTATGTAAACAAAAGCAATGATGGGGGCCAAGTGATCTGCATTCTGGGACTAGTGTGCATCTTTAGACAAATTCGAAAATAAAGCATAAGTCAGTATCTTTAACACTGAAGATACATTAAAGATACCAATTTTAACATGGTTGAGGAGAAAAAGCAGGTAGAGTGGCGAGTGAAGTTAGAGGATGTTGTTTGTGATCTGGTCTTCTAGGTAAACTTCCCTATGTGATTTTTTAGTTTGAAAAAGTACAAAGCACCTCAGCCAAGACTCTGAGATCTTAGGGTGTGGATTCTGAAGTTCAGGCGAAGGGCGTACAATGGTAAAGTTGCCCTGTGTCAGGACCTCGTTGTGTGCCTTTATATTGGGGTTCCTTCCCTTCACATGACCTTCTTTCAACTATGTGCACTTGTATCCTTGTTTCAAGCTCTGCTCCTCTGGGAGAACTCAGACTAAGGTAATCACAGTTTGAAATACTAAGTGTGATCACTGGTCTTTGAGGAAAGGGATTAGACACAGATAGGCTAGTGCATTCTGTTCTGCCCAGTAATAGGAAGACATTATCATTCTTCTATGTGAAATTTCTGGCCATAGAGGCAAAAGTCAGCCAGGCTGATTCCAGAAACATTCCTTCCACTGCCATCAGTAACCCAGGTCCAGCTTTAAAAATCAGCTCTCAGTCTTTGGACCCATCTTGAATGAGTTGTGGGATGGGATGTTATAGATTACAGATCAGTTGGTACACATAGCCCACCAGAAATGATGCAAAGAGTCTTTCTATATATTGTGTGTGTATGTATTGTATTGACCCAAGTTAAAATTGTTTACCAATTTTTCTAAATTACTAGTATATACATCTCCAGAAGTGTGATATTACCATGTTTGCCTACTTCACTTGCAGACTTAGCCTCCAGACAGAGTTTTTACCATGCCCTAGTAGTGATGTCATGAGGCCTTCAGTAGAAAGAAAAAAACAAACAAAAAAACTGCACCCACTGCACGGTGGATGCTGATTCAGTACAGAATCCTTCCATGAAGGGCTTGTTGCTTCTGGGGGTGGGTTAGGCAGCCCTTATCAGCTCCTTCATGGATTGTTTCAGCTGCAGAGGGCCACCTCATGCATATTCCCAGACTGGCCTGCATCCATGACCAACCTACATGGCAAGATAACGGTATAGCCATAGAAACTCAACAAGTCAAAAAGAGATTCTAGCTCTAGAGCTTTCCTTGTGAATGGTTGAGGCTGTTTTGGGATCTATGTCACAGAATGGAGTAGAAGGAAGCAGGGGTGTGCAGAGGAGGACAGAATGTGGAACATTACCCCGAATGTATACCCTTCCTTAATTTAGCTCCCTCAAGAGGGCTAAAATCTTGTCTAGCCCTCAAACTGCCATACCTTAAGAGTAACTTCATTAATCTGTAAACATATCCTCATATTGTTGTCCATAAATCTTTTATATGTGAATTTTTATGTATATTAAGACTCTGATCCCCTGTACCACAATCAGGTAGTTGCCACTGTGTCTTTTTTAACTATCACTGTTATCTAGGATTTGGACTATATTACCTTACATTTCCTCTTGTGGCTGAAGTTACTTGTGTTCACACAGCAAGCAGTTCTCAGGGAAGCTGTACCAAGTCCCATTAGCACACCTTCTCATGACATGTGTCTGACCTTTTATCACTGCACACACTAGACCATTTGTGATAGTTAATATTGCAAGGCTCATGTTTGCTAGATAAGTAGCAGCTTTGTGATATAACCAAAGTCTAACTACTATAATGCCTTAGCACTGATTTTCCATGGATATCATCAATCATACTGGGGATGGATGTAGGTATTTTCCATTTGTGCCATTGGCTGAATGTCAACGGGAACCTTTCCCTAACATGGAACAACTTGACCAATCTTCTGTGGATGAGACGTTGGCTCAAAGATGCACCACCTAGATCCTCCCCCTTGAAGGGCTTACTGTCCAGCTACAGAGAAGGCACTCAGTAGACAGTCTTCAACCATCAACTCCTCCAGGGTGTGACTATGCTACAGGTTTAACCTGAGGTTAAATGCTTTTAGGAGAGCAATCCATGACCAGTGACTAAGCAGAAGAGTTTATATGAAAGCTTGGCCCTCTTAATCCAATGAGGAACAACTCCCGCAGGTTATTCTAAGTTTAGAGAACCTTCTCTCTGCCAAGTTGGCAGGGACTTTGGGGCTAAACTCTATATTCAGTTTTGATGGCCCCATGTCCTATTCTAGACCTGTGCCAAGAAATCCTATCTGGCTTCTTTGCTCAACTTAACATGCACAGTAGTTCTTTCCAAGTCAGTAGCATTGTCATGGAGTGTCTTCCACTGTAGCTTATATGGCAGCCACAGAGGTACCCTCTGATCCTCCCCCGCCTCCAGAACAACTTACCTCCATCTGTCCCTCCTTCAGGATGCAATTATGTTCAAGTTGAGTCCATGTTTTTCCTAGGAGCACCTATCCAGTAACTGGACACTGTGGGAGAGAAGTGAAGTCTGACCATTTTCACTCAAAGATTCTTTTAGAGGTACTCCTTGTGCTGTGACTTTTTGCTGGGCTGCCTGAAGCTTTCTCAGTTCACTATAGTTCTGAAGTCCTCCCTATTCAATTCTTCCTCCCCACTTCTTTTCCACAAGTCTTAGACCTATAAACAGTGCCATGTTTCTCTCTACCTAATCCTGCCCCTCCCTCCCTTTCTTAGTTAACCCCTATAAGTCTTCTGAACTTCTAATTCCTTTTTGAGTTTGACACAGCATTGTTAGTCAAGATTTGGTAAAAGAAATTTCAGATTGTTTCCAGTGCTCCCATGAAGGTCCCTGGAGTGAGGATACTTCTACTCAACTATTGGATCCTCATCAGAACCTGGAAAATTTTAACCCAGCCAATATCTTCTTGGTTCTGAGAGAAAATAAAATCCACTAACTCATGTGATGATGCCAGGTCTTAGCCTGATCTAAGGAGCAGGCATCTCAAGGTCCGACTGTTTGTGACCCCATGAATCGCAGCATGCCAGGCCTCCCCTAGAAACCTTTAATTGGTGACAGGATAAAGTAACATCTTCAAGAACTACCAAAATCAAGAGAATCCCCTGACAAAAGAGTGCTAATTTGTACAGAGCTGGTCTCAGCCTCTGAAAGAATTTTAGTCATACAAGTTGAAAGTACTTCTTGTGTTCCAAACTATTAGGTATACTTCAGTTATTGACCTTAACAGTTCAAGATTTCACAGAACTACAGGGACAAGTATGAGCTCTGCACTGCTTCTTGACAATGCTTAAGTCCAACAGGCTCAGTCCTTAGGTCCATATATTCCTAAATTAGACACAACCATCTCCACTGTGAAAAGAGGACTTGGTCACTAGTAACTTCAGAAGCCAATATTTTTAGTTTTAGTAGGTACCTCAGAACTCAAGGTAGTGGTTGACATATAACTGATATCACCTTTTAAAGGAACTAGTGCCAGAGATCTTTATGGCTTTTTTGTTGTTCTACTGCTGCCCTGCACCCAAGACAGCCTCCTACATGGATTTCAGAGTCAAGATTCCCATTCCCAGTTAGTCCGTGTGCTCCACTGCATGGCTAGTATGATTCATATGAAGGAGTACACACCATTTAGACTGATGTTATAGTAGTGATGTAATCCATAGCCTACCACATGCAAACATGGTACCATGAAGCCCATGGTGAGGACATGCATATTTTTATAGTGTGAACACTGTTAAGTGTAGGCTTTGGCAAACATGTAAGGATATCAAGGAAAGCAGATTCATAGATAAGATGCCAAGATTGACTTATTTGCACCTGAAGATAATAGTGGAAAGGAGCTACAAGATTTTCACAGTATCAAAGAAAGGAAGCCAAATCTTTCCATTTGCTGGATATTTGGATGTGAAACTTTAGGATAAGCAATAAAGGTTAGAGGAGCACATGAAAAACATTCAAGCAGGTGTCTTGCAGGATTATTTCAAACTGGTCCCAGAGGATGAGAAATTTCATATGTAGTATGTCAGTTAAAGATGGAGAGACAGGCTGCAAGAATGAGTAAGCTTTTCAGAATTATTTGCAGTCCATTCCAATCGCTACACCTTTAGAAGTGGCTTAGCCACTGCTTGACAATTGCACTTGAGTTGGCAAGACATATCAGACAGTTGTGTCTATGTGGAATATATGGTGTTTGTCCCTTTGTATCCTGCTTTCAGTCCCTATAAGGAGGGGAAACACTTCTCATATAAGACTGTTGGGCTATTTGGTTTGGGTTAGGGGAATCTTAGCAGGAAGTCAACAGGAAGAGGGGACTATCAGGGCAGTTATTCCCTTGGCAATTACTGGTAAATAGAAGAACTTTTATGCATAAATAAAAGCTTATTTCTCACAAGGCAGTCAGCTTCTCCCTGCCAGAATCTAGTATACACACTTCCTTTTTCTTTTGAACCTGGGATGCTACATCTTTTGTTGTTTGGTCTTCCATTACTACTAACTCTGGGTTATTGCATTCTCCCTTGATAAATAAGACCTTCAATTGAGTTACTCTAGTTTGACTATGCTGTTTTTTCTGGGGCTCCCTGACTAATACAGTGCCAGCTCAGATAATATTCTTAGCCATCCTGTGGTGTGGGTATTGCTTATTCAAGGGTTAAGTTAAGCCTCAAGATTTTCTATAAAATTCCTAACACTGAAGAATTCTTTAAATGTCCACCTTCGCAGTTCTTTTGACTCTTTTGTTCTGTGTTAATGCAGTGGTCTGCAGTGATAATAGAGGAGTATCATTGGGGAACAGGGTTGGAGTAAATTACTGAATAGAAGAGCTATCCTAAAATGCTCAGAATTGACTGATTAGACTTAGAGATGTTGGATTCTACATATAGATGAAATATTTAAAAATTCGTAGATTACCACTTGTTTTGAAAGGCTCTAAACCATTATATTTGCATAGTGAATACCATGCAGATAGATCTTCCCTGGTGGCTCAGTTGTAAAGAATCTACTTGGCAATGCAATAGATGTGGGTTTTATCCCTGAGTCAGGAAGTTCCCCTAGAGAAGGAAATGGTAACCCACACTCCAGTATTCTTGCCTGGGAAATCCCATGGACAAAGGACCTGGTGGGCTACAGTCCATGGGGTCACAAAAGAGTCCAACACAACTTAGTAAATAAACTGCCACCACCACCATGCAGATAAAGCATAATATTAGTTTCAAGTATGTTCTTTCTCAGGTGACGTCTACATATAAGTCAAGACCCACCATTTAATAGCCATATGAAGGCGGCTGAATGTTGAGCCTCAGGCCAACTTTGTTACTCTCCTCTTTGCAGGTCCATGGGGTTGCAAAGAGTTGGAAATGACTGGGCAACTGAACAACAGCAGCAATGAAGATGTGCAATCCTGTTTGATTGTTTGAAGATGCTTCCTACATAGATCTTTATAGGCTGTGGTTCTTATTTTCCCACCCATAAAAGTGTTAAAGGTGTAGTTCTTTAGTATGGAAAAGACTAAAGCATAGACTTTTCAAATCTGAACTACCACAGATGCCTGAACTCCTTGGCTGGTTTATTTTATTGCAGTATTTCACTAGACCTGAGTATAAAAAAAAAGTAAAATTTAAGAACCAGGGCTTAATTCAACTCAAATTTATACAGGAGGAGAATCTAGAATATATATGATGTTCTAACAGTTGTAAAGGCAGCACCTCCAAATCTCTCATTGGCAAACAGTCATGGAAACTTATTGAAATGTATGCAGACTTGCCTCATTTGAAATTCCAGGAGACATCATCTTTATTGATCTTCAAGCTAGAGATCAAAGATGAGCAACTTAGAGACCAAGCCCAGAGTCTTCAAAGAGGAAGGCTGAAGAATGAGTCTTCAATATCATAGTACCAGCTCTTCCTGAAGGGCAGATGGGGTGTTGTTATAATTCAGCTTAGTCCATTACTAGGCCTGATGCTCTCTCTTTAGAGAAGATAGGATACTGGAGCCAGTCATCAGGCAATTCAAAGCTTTACTACTGGCTCAGGCACAAGCAGGAGGGAAGTCCCGCAGAGAAGGGGCATCACCAGCATGATGGCTCTCTGCAGACAGTGAATAGGAAGAGCCTAGTTCTGGACAGTATGTTCAATCTTAAAACTGGCAGGATTTTTGAAAAAAAATGCCAGATGTGGACTGAGTTCTGACAACCTGTGCTGATTGGGAGGATGAGAAAGGAAGATGCTCAGAGGGCAGGATGAATGACCTTGGTGTTAAGTTTACCCAAAATATGGTTTTACTGTGAGTGACTTAGTGCTTCTAATTATTTCTGCATCATCACACATCTTCACAGCAGAATAGTCTCTATGGTCATGAAGCAGAAGCAGTTTAAAGAGTTCAAAGTAAGACAGGAGAAAAGCTACCAGTCCAGAACCCTAGTAAAAGTGGCAAGCAAGGTGGAAGTCCTCAAGAGCAGAAGGTAGGGGGATGCCACAGGTGTAATGGCCAGGGCTTAGCATAGCTGCCATTTTAGTATTTCAGCAGGGGTGAAGTGGAGGTGGAGAGAAAAAGCCAATTGCCAAGTTGGTTTATTCCTTAATTCCTATTCCAGAGATCCTGGAATGCAAGCCTCTTGCCAAGGATGCCTACAGAATATGAAGATATAACTGTACTCATAGGAAGTCCATTTTCAGAGGAATAAAGCTTAGTCTTGCTATGCTGGCCACATAGCTCAGACTCCAGTTGTTGCAAAACCAAAAATGTTAGAGGATGTCACTTCTGACCTTTGCCTGGAACCAATGCTACTTTGATGATATTTTACTCTGGGAAGTTTTCCAGTCAAAAGGCAGAAGAATCATATGGCAAACCTATTAGGCTTACAGTAGCTACAGGAAGTCATCATAGGAGATATAAACTAATCCATCTCTAGTAGGTAGAATATTTTTTTCCCCCTTATTGCTTTAAGCAAATTTTTCTACACTTCACTTATTTGGGAAGTTTAAGTCTGCAGGTTTGTCCAAACTCACCTGGCCAATAGAATTGTCAATGCCCAAGGAAACTTCTAACAACTTTTTCTGCCAGGCCCTAACTGCAAGGTAGCTGGAATACTGGATGAAGGGGGCCAAACATTTGGTTTTGACTGGTAAAGCAAATGAGCAGAGGACTTTGAGTCAGAGAAAGGCTTATTCTACATTAAGATTGTTAAGTAGCTAGCATTTTTGGATGTACATTCTATCCAGTGTTGTGAACATGGGCTGCTATCTTAAGTCCAGACATCATAAACTTGAGATGTCTAAAATTTGACTTAGACATCAGAGTGACTGAACTGAATTGACTCTTTGCAACTCTACAGACTGCAGCACACCAGGCTTCCCTGTCCATCACCAACTCCCAAAGCTTGCTCAAACTCATGTCGATTGAGTTGGTGATGCCATCCAAACATCTCATCCTCTGTCATCCCCTTCTCCTGCTTTCAATCTTTCCCAGCATCAGGGTCTTTTCTAGTGGGTCAGTTCTTCGCATCAGGTGGCCAAAATATTGGAACTTCAGCTTCAGTATCAGTCTTTCCAATGAATATTCAGGACTGATTTCCTTTAGGATTGACTGGTTGGATCTCCTTGCAGTCCAAGGGACTCGCAAGAGTCTTCTCCAACACCACAGTTCAAAAGCATCCATTCTTTGGCACTCAGCTTTCTTTATAGTATAACTCTCACATCCATACATGACTACTTTGACTAGATAGACCTTTGTTGGCAAAGTAATGTCTCTGCTTTTTATAAGTTGTCTAGGTTGGTCATAGCTTTTCTCCCAAGGAGCAAGCATCTTTTAATTTCATGGCTGCAGTCACCATCTGCAGTGATTTTGGAGCCCAAGAAAATAAAGCCTCTCACCATTTCTCTATGGTTGCCTCATCTATTTGCCATGAAGTGATTGGACTGGATGCCATGATCTTAGTTTTTTGAATGTTGAGTTTTAAGACAACTTTTTCCACTCTCCTCTTTCAACTTTCATCAAGAGACTCTTTACTGAGCATGGCCCTGCCCATCAGAACAAGACCCAGCTCCCCGGCCCCTGCCATCAGTTAGTCTCTCCCATCAGGAAGCTTCCATGAGCCTCTTATCCTTATTTATCAGAGGGCAGACAGAATGAAAACCAGTGTAACAGAAAGCTAATCAAATGGATCACATGGTCTGTAGCTTTGTCTAACTCAGTGAAACTATGAGCCATGCCAGGTAAGATCACCCCCCCAAGACAGAACGGTCATGGAGGAGAGTTCTGTCAAAACATAGTCCACTGGAGAAGGCATTGGCCAACTACTTCAGTATTCTTGCCTTGAGAACCCTGTGAACAAAATTTGACTTAGAAGCCTCACTTTGAAAAAGTAAGGCCTATTTGAAGTTTAAATACTGCTTGGAACTGCAGAGAGGGTTTGTTTTTTTTTTTTTTTTTTTTTTTTTAAGTAGAGAAAGCCAGATACTCCTGGAAGCCACCACCACAAGTTGGGAGTAACACTAGGTTTCCAGGGCTGAAAATGGTAGAAACTAGGAAGCAATGATTTTCGGAAAAATCAAGGTGATGTGTACAAATTCCACATTAGTGAGCATCAACAAGGGGAAAATTAGGGATTGAGAAATGGAGACCCTAGCTAGCAGAAGTCCTCTAGAACTGAAGAGTATGTGACTGCCCAAGGCAGGGAGTTACAAGCTTCATAGCTAGTGAGAGATCTCAGAAAGTAGTAGAGAAGCATTCATGAGAATAATTGAAGTTTGGGCCTTTTATTCTCAATAGGAATACCCATGGTGAACATTCTAATACAGCTCCACTTAGGACATGTGTAAGACCCAATGACTAGGTCTTTCTGGAGGTAGCTTTGTCATATTTCTTCTTTGGAGCCCGAGGACAGCATTTGGGAATATTCCCAGAGTTTTGAACAATGCAGATGTCTCCAAGATGGTGTGCTAATAAATTTTGCTAGACTACTCACAGTGAGCCCAAGAGGAAGCACAGTAGCCTGACATATGGCCCTGAGCAACTCTTCTACTCACGGCCCATGGGGCTCTGTCTCACGGCCTGTGAGCTGAGCTTCTAAATTGTCACTTCACAGCCAGAGTTAGTGATAGGCCAACCACCAATGGGACAACCTAGTTCATCCTCTTAAGAGGATGCACAACCCCTTGATTATCTTCATCAATTCATCACCACTGCCCAGAACACAGGATATCATATACTTCATTCCAGGTTGAGGATTTTGTAACTGCCTGTGAGGAGTATAATCAAGTAATTATAAATTACTTATCTTCCAACATGTGGGCTCCCTATTCTAGGCTTATTCTAGCCACCTGCCCCAGCAATATTTCCCAAGCCTGCCATCATAACACCCACCAGGAAAGCTCATTACAGTTGTAAATTCCAGGCCTCCTAGTCTTTACTCTTAGGAAACAGCCCTCTCTGACACTTACTCTCAGCATGTAACATCCTGGAAACTTCTCTCCAGTAGAAAGATATCTACAACTGTTCCATTCTCTGGAGTAGTGGTAGATGTTGGCGTCTTCTTATCACTGATATACTTTCTAACTTTGGAAGACTCAGGTAGCCACTGAACAAATAATTGATTTATACCTGTTCCAAGTAATTACTCAGTTGAACCATAACCATAAGGCTTTTGAGATTCTCAAAAATATGAGAACTCAAGGCACTTCCTGCTGTAGATGCAGGGTTTTTCTGTTACTAGTTTCAATTAGATCTAGGGTTTCTATTACTATACACTTTGGATGAGCTTTGACAGAGGGTTACAAATCCTTTTTTTCCCATTTACTCTTTCTCCTGTTTTTCCAAGAAGAATTCCAGTATGAGCCTTTCTGGTGGATGTACATAATGATCTCAAAATCTCGGTGAACCAAATGGGTAGGACTAAACTTAAACACTGCCTCTGGACACTCAACACAGAAGTTTCTATCCAATGGGCAGAGAAGCTAAAATGTATTCAGGGCTCAAAGGACACTCAATCTCACTTAGCAGATGTATCAGTCAATCTTAAGATTGAACACTAATCCTATGAAGTTATGAAGTAAATGCAATTGCAGCATTTAGTTCAATACACAAGACAATCATGGAGTTTCCAGTGGGATGGAGACATTTACAAACATGGATCCTAAACACCAGCCCAAGTTTAGGATACATTAACTCAATACATTAGTCTCACACCATGGACATGAGTGATACTAGGACCTGGTCCCAAAAGATGCCCCCATTTAAGGCACCAGTAACAGGTTGAGATACAATTCATACTTCTGCCCAACTTGGCTATAAATTTGGTGTTTCCACTGCACCCTCTGTCAGGTTCAGTAATTTACTAGACCAGTTCATGGAACTGAGTTCTTAGTGTTTATAACAAACTGGTAAGCATTAACTCAGGAACAGCCAAGTTGAAGAGATGCATAGGGTAAGATTTGGGGCAGGCAAGTGGCCCAGAGCTCTCATACCTTCTCTGGGCATGCAGACCTCCCAGCATTTCCACGTGTTCAACACAGAAGCTCAGGTCTCATTGTTCAAGAGTCATCAAAATTAAATTCCAGCCCCTACTTGTCTTTTCTGGAAGTTAGTGAGTACAGCTGAAAGATTCTATCAGCTAATTACTTCTTTCTAGTAACCAGTCCCCTTCCTGAGGTTGTTTAGGGGAACTACTCTTAAGTTACTTCATCAGCATAAACACAGGTGTGATCAAGACAAGTTCCTTATGAAAAACAGAAGACACTCATATCACTCAGAAATTTCCAAGTGTTTAGACATCCCTGGTTTAGATGGTAGAAAAAGACAAATATTCGACCATGCATAGTCAGTTTTTTTCTTTTTCTTTTTAAAGATTTTATTTATATATCATGGGCAGTTAGATAAAGCCAAACTTTTTTTGTATGTTTTTCTTAGTAAAACCAGGTATATTTCCCCACTATTCAAAACCTAACACTGGCTGTTAGACTTTATACATTTTAACCTTAAAACGCAGAGAAAAACCCTTAAAGTCAATGATGTTCACACCCACCATAATGGAAAAAAGATTTGAAGATCTAATGTTGAAATGAGGGAAGGTATCTTTAAGGCAAGACAGAGTTGCAGTAGCAATAACTTGTTCCGCACTCTAACATCCAGTATGTGTTAAGGTCCGTAGTATAAAAATGCTACCTTAATGTCTAGATGGCACTTATCCCAAGGAGCAGGATCCTGGGGGAAAAGAAAACACTCCAACAGGGGCTACATGGCTCCCTAGTGGAGACAGGCAGGCTTTGAAAGGCCTCGTAGGGTCAGAGCTAGGTTGAGGTGACCTCAGGGACAGTGGAGTAGAGATCCTTATCGTCTTCCAGAGCACAAATATAGGCATCTTTCTAGCC
The DNA here is from genome assembly GCF_023699985.2 of Odocoileus virginianus. Taxonomy (NCBI): domain Eukaryota; kingdom Metazoa; phylum Chordata; class Mammalia; order Artiodactyla; family Cervidae; genus Odocoileus; species Odocoileus virginianus. The sequence continues at coordinate 71,367,241 of NC_069678.1, read as the reverse complement.
ATAAACATAGTTCCTTCAAAAAACAGTTCAGAAGAACAAGAAATACTAAAACCTGAGCTTTAGGCCAAAACTTGGCAGCGAGTAAAGGTTTACATGCTCAATGAGGACCAGCAATGGGACAACCAGGCACCAGGCAAGGGTTGTCCAGCTACCTGGAGTGGCTGAAGAACATGCCTCTGTTTGTCAGAGTGACATTAACAGGTAGAGAGAAGCTGGCAAACACTTTTAGATACCTTTGAATCTGCCCCAGAGCTGAATAAGCTTTATAGATTTTTTTTTTTTAATCCCTGAAGGTTAAAGGACTTTAGAAACCATGAAATTTCAGTCTTTGAAGATAAGCTTTTCACATTTTAAAAACTCACTTTAAGGATTGCCATTCCAGGTGGCATACCATGAATTTTCCTTAAAGTTCACATCAGTTGTTCCAAACCAGAGAATAATACTACCAAAGAAGTTCTCACACTGGTGCGAAAGTCCTGGGCCCCACACCAGAATTCCAAACCTGGGGATCTAGCAAAGGGATTGGGAATCCTCGGGGGATCTTCCTCAGTGATCAGTGCAAAGAAATAGAGGAAAACAATAGAATGGGAAAGACTAGTGACCTCTTCAAGAAAATTAGAGATACCAAGGGAACATTTCATGCAAAGATCGGCCTGATAAAGGACAGAAATGGTATGGACCTAACAGAAGCAGAAGATATTAAGAGGTGGCAAGACTACGAAGAACTATTCAAAAAGATCTTTGTGACCCAGATAAATCACGATGGCGTGATCACTCACCTAGAGCCAGACATCCTGGAATGTGAAGTCAAGTGGGCCTTAGGAAGTATCACTACAAACAAAGCTAGTGGAGGTGATTGAAATAGCTCAGCTGGAATTCCAATTCTAAAAGATGATGCTCTGAAAGTGCTGCACTCAATATGCCAGCAAATTTGGAAAACTCAGCAGTGGCCACAGGACTGGAACAGATCAGTTTTCATTCTAATCCCAAAGAAAGGCAATGCCAAAGAATGCTCAAACTATCACACAATTGCACTCATCTCACACACTAGCAGAGTAATGCTCAAAATTCTGCAAGTCAGGCTTCAACAGTACATGGACCATGAACTTCCAGATGTTCAAGCTGGATTTAGAAAAAGCAGAGGAACCAGAGATCAGATTGCCAACTTTCATTGGATCACTGAAAAAGTGAGACCAAGAAAAACATCTACTTCTGCTTTATTAACTATGCCAAAGCCTTTGACTGTGGGGATCACAACAGACTGGAAAATTCTTAAAGAAACAGGAATACCAGACCACCTGACCTGCCCCTTAAGAAATCTGTATGCAGGTCAAGAAGCAACCATTAGAATTGGACACGGAACAACAGACTGTTTCCAAATCAGGAAAGGAGTATGTCAAGGCTGTATATTGTCACCCTGCTTATTTAACTTATATGCAGAGTACATCATGTGAAATGCCAGGATGGATGAAGCACAAGCTGGGATCAAGATTCCTGGGAGAAATATCAATAACTTTAGATATTCAGATGACATCACCCTTATGGTAGAAAGTGAAGAACTAAAGGGCCTCTTGATGAAAGTGAAAGAGAGTGAAAAAGTTGGCTTAAATAAAGAAAAGAAAACCTCAGAAAACTAAGATCATGGCATCTGATCCCATCACTTTATGGCAAATAGAAGGGGAAACAATGGAAACAGGGAGGGTTTTGGGGCTCCAAAAATCCTGCAGATGGTGACTGCAGCCATGAAATTAAAAGATGCTTGCTCCCTGGAAGAAAGGTTATGACCAACCTAGACAGCATGTTAAAAAGCAGAGATATTGATTTGCCAACAAAGGTCTGTCTAGTCAAAGCTATGGTTTTTCCAGAGGTCATGTATGGATGTGAGAGAGTTGGATTATAAAGAAAGCTGAGCACCAAAGAATGCATGCTTTTGAACTGTGGTGTTGGAGAAGACTCTTGAGAGTCCCTTGGACTGCAAGGAGATCAAACCAGTCAATCCTAAAGGAAATCAGTCCTGAATATTCATTGTAAGGACTGATGCTGAAGCTGAATCTCCAATGTTTTGGCCACCTGATGTGAAAAACTGACTCATTTGAAAAGAGCCTGTTTCTGGGAAAGATTGAAGTCAGGAGGAGAAGGGGATGAGAGGATGAGATAGTTGGATGTCATCACCAGCTCGATGGACCTGAGTTTGAGTAAGCTCTGGGAGTTGGTGATGGACAGGGAAGCCCGGTGTGCTGCAGTCCATGGGGTCACAAAGAGTCAGACATGACTGAGTGACTGAAGTGAACTGAACTGAGGGAATTTGACTTTGAGGGAGAGTGGGATTTGATTATGAACTTCCACAGGACTCAAGGAAACAGATTCTTGGAGGGCACACACACACACACAAAATCTTGTGCATACCAAGACCCAGGGGAAAGGAGCAGTGACCCCACAAGAGACTGAGCCAGACCTGCCTTGTGAGTGTTTGAAGATCTCCTATGGAGGCATGGGTGGTCAGTTGCCTGCCGTGGAGATGGGGACACTGGAAGCAGCAGTCCTGGAAGGCATGTGTTGGCATAAGTCCTTTTTGGAAGTCACCAGTAGCCCTACTGTACAGCCTGTAGACTCCAGGATTTGGTTGCCTCGGGCCAAACAACTAATAGGGAGGAAGCACAGCCCCACCCATCAGATGACTGGATTCAAGATATATGGAGCATAGCCCTGCCGATGACCAGAACAAGACCCAGTTTTCCCCACAGCCAGTCCCTCCCACCAGGAAGCAAGAACTATAAACCTGCAGCCTCCAGAAAGAAAACCAACAAAATTCTGTAAGTCAATTATCCTTCAATTAAAAAATAAATTTTTAAAGATAGACTTTATACCAAATGAGATTTATACTATAGACACAGTCTAGACCTATACAGAAATACAAACTTTTCTCCAATATAGGAGGTCACAAACAGAGGAATAGACTTCCTACTTACTTCTGTATCAACAACTGTCTGGACAAATTGCTCTTAGTTTCACCTAGGGGGAGAATTCTAGCCCTCAGGCCAAGTCCATGGTTGTCATGGTCTCTCCCTCATTTTTGTGATCAAAAATTGGCTCCTTTTCTTCAAAAGCCACAAAGAACTGAGTGACAAGGCAATGACACGGAAGCTCAAGAAATGTAAACATTAACATTTCTAAGAAATGTTATCTTTTTGAGGAGATGATTATAAGGAATAAATTCTAAGCTTTAGGGCAAAGTAAAAGATTTTACACTTTCCTTGGCACTTCTCATAAGAACTTTGAATAGAAGAAAGGAGCAGGATAAATGCCATCTGTATGAAGAGATGTAAGTTTAACTTAGAAGAGAAAGTGATGGCAGAGTAAAAATCCTCTAATAATATCTTTAATTCCATTGAAGACATAGGTGTCAGAAAAGGACAGAATATGGGTCCACAGGAAACAGTGTTTGGACTACAATCTCTAGGCCAATAAGGCTAAGTCCATTTATATAGTCATATAGAATTACATAGCTGGATAAAAAGTTGCCAGCCTTACTCTCCAAAGGAACTAAGAGGTACCCAACACAAATATATGTTGTTTTCAGCTACACCTGCCTCTTTCCCATTACACCTAAGTTCAGACTGACCAAGAGTACCTGGAACACAAATGCCAGAACTCAAGGTTTTCAGGCAATGAAGTTGTCTGCCTTGAGTGCATCACTAGGTGCATTAAGATGTATCTTTTCTGGATAAGAACTTTGGTTTTGCTTACTGACACTGCCTGAACCCCACATCCTGTTGTCTCACACCAGAGGTCTTGGTCGCAGATTCTGATTGGTATTCTTCTCTCTCCCCGCTTTAGCCAGTTTCTTCATTCTTTGACTCAAGCAGAAACCACCACTAGCAGCAAGAGGCTCATTAGCCACATGCATCTCGTATCTAGTCAGATGTTTTTTTTAGACGACTTCATGGGAAGTATTTCCCATATGCAGGGCTTCCTAATGCCAGAATCTACCCACACATCCTATACTGCCCAAGTCTGCCTGAATGCCTAGGAGAGAGCAGTGATAAAGTGTGGATATGTGCAACAAATCCCTGAGGTAGTAAAACACTAATCAGCCCTGGGCAGGTAAGGAAGTTGTAGCAAACTGGGCTCTTCTGACAGCAGATACTGAGAATTAGAGTTGCATAGCTGACCAACTAGACAGCATATTAAAAAGCAGAGACATTGTCAAAGGCCCGTCTAGTCAATGCTATGGTTTTTCCAGTGGTCATGTATGGATGTGAGAGTTGGACTATAAAGAAAACTAAATGCTGAAAATTTGATGTTTTTGAACTGTGGTGTTGGAGACTCTTGAGAGACCTTTGGACTGCAAGAAAATCCAGCCAGTCCATCCTAAAGGATATCAGTCCTTGGTGTTCATTGGAAGGACTGATGCTGAAGCTGAGACTCCAATACTTTGGCCACATGATGTGAAGAACTGACTCATTGGAAAAGACCCTGATGCTGGAAAAGATTGAAGGCAGGCAGAGAAGGGGACGACAGAGGATGAGATGGTTGGATGGCATCACCAACTCAATGGAGATGAGTTTGGGTAAACTTCGGGAAATGGTGATGGACAGGGAGGCCTGACGTGCTGTGGTTCATGGGGTCACAAAGAGTCGGACATGACTGAGCAACTGAACTGAATGTCTATTGTGGAGTAACAACTGATATAAGACAGAAGGAAGCTGGATTAGGCATAGAATGCTGTCAGACCATCACGCTAACCTAATAGTCTCTGCCAGCCCCATGCAAATCTTCACAGCCCTTTAGCTAAGTTCCCTCTAGGGCGACAATGGTACTGTGATGCACTGTGGGTCATTGTCTGGGCTTTGTTCTAAGAGGAACATATCCTTGGCTATCACCACTTTTCAATCATTGCCATATTTGGCCCCCTTCAATAACCAAGAGGTTGATGTACAAATACCTCAGGTCTTTTTGCACCTCAGGTATGAGAATTCCTCAGTGTATCTTATATCCTTTCCCAGAGTTTTCTTAGGTTTCCATGGTGGCTTGCATAGTCATGCAGCAATAGTAGGCGTCTTTCTCCATCTTTCACTTTCTTCTACCAGCTTTTCCACATTTCCCAAATAAGCTATCTACAATCAAATTCACATCTCTGGGGTCCACTTACAGAATGAGCATCTTATAGTTTCTTCTATCTGATGGGAAATAGGACAATCTTTACCTCTCCCTTCAGAGAAATGTGAGAAAAAAAAGACTTCCTCTCCACCCTTCAAAGCAGTCCTCTGTTTGCCACTCCAGTTTTCTTTCATATACTCATGAAAACTCAAGTCTAACATTTGCCAGGCCATTATTGCCTTGTATATACGAATGCCTGCCCTAATGAGTACTAACGGGTTTCTAATGACACACATATGCAGATTTCATTTAGTGTTCAATTCCCTAGGAGAGAAACTAAGGAAGACAAGAATAGATTCTCCCAAGATAGGACATTCTACTATCCTTTACTTTTCATTAAACAGAAGAGTGCTAAATGATTACATATTAATAAATCCACACAGTTTTATCCTCCAATGTGACTGGACCTTAAAATTTCAGTAGAGTTGAAGGGAAATGGGGTCTAGCTAGTGCTGAGAATTATGAAGGAGCTCACAGAAGTGTCAAAGCAACTTAGAGACAGATGTTTCACAAGTCAAAAAGCCCATTAGGAAAAGACTTTACATTTTCTATTTCTGGTATTATAGGAGAACTAATAGAAAAATCGATACAAATACCTAAAAGGTTGGGCATTTTAACTTAATACTCAACTAAATTGGCAAGTAAGTGTTGTGTTTAGTATTCAAGGGCAACTTAGTTTCAAATAAGCAAATGCTAAAACGTGGTTCTGCTCTGGGAATTTGCAGTGCAGTTGTCTGGAGTTTTGGTTTATACAGGCACACCGGGCAGAAAACCAAGACAGCTAGGGTCCACACAAAGTCTGGAAGCTGAACTAAAGAAAAAAACAAAAAAAACAGCTCAAGCCTGAAACCATGACAAAACATATCTTTAAAGAGAAGAAAGTCTGCTTTCAGTAGGAAAGGTAATCTGCCTCTTACTACTGGTTAAGAATGAGGAAAAAAAAAAGAAGGTCAATCCGGGGCTAAAAGTAACTGTTAGAAGCAGCCACACAAGTAGAGAATTGAATTTTCCCAGGGTGGAGTCAGGGAAGGATGACACAGGTCATATGGTTTAGGTCATTGCTACCACCTCTAAGCCAGGTACAACTGCTTAAGAAGAGAGACCTCTGCTGGTGGTAACTACATGCCTTCAGAGATTTGCCAGCCACTGTTTCCAGACATTCTGAGGAACTCCTTCATTGAATGAGAAGGTGCAAGAAATATGACTCATGACCCTTGGTGGGGCAGATGCCAGCCCCTAATGAAAGCAATTGCCTCCAAGGAGGCAGGAACTTCTTGATAAGAGCTGACTCCTGGAGAGCTACGTTGGAGGCATTTGGGGAAGGCAGGGTGGTGAGAACTGCTGGGACTTACCCAGACGGAGAGCTGTGTGACTGGTGGGAAGTGACGTGTCTAGCTCCTGGTCAGGTTCACAGATTCCAGGCTGACTTCTCAGCGATTCCCTCTATTTTACCAGCTCTGGTGCACCTTCAACTTAGTCTGATTCACACCTTCCGAAGAGAAAGGCAATGGTCAAAATTCCAGTTAGTGAGTCTATCCAGGGTCTAACCTCCATTCTGGGGCTTCCTCTTGACACCATCCAAATAGTCTTCCCACTCCCACTTTACAGTGGCCTTTATACCACTGAGAGGTAACCACCTCCCCCCCACCCCCTAACACCCAAGCTAAGGGTAGAGTGGTCTCTGCAGGGACATATATAGCTTCTTCGTGTACCTACAAATATTCTAGATCTTATTCTAGTAGTTTCCAGATTCTAGTACACTCTTGTTGCTCCAAAAGCCAACTCCAATCTGGACAGTAAACATTCTCAACACTGAACTGAAAACCCACCTGCTTGTTTATGACAAACGGCCTGCCTCTATATTGATTTTTGTCTGCCTCTCTAAACTTCTATCAGAGGAGATTTCAAGCTATAGTCCCCAGTTCATGTCTGCTTTCTGTCCAGATTGGGTTAAGCCAACTTTGCAAGTCGAAGTCCAAAGGTCTATGTCTGCATGATCTTCAGTAACTATAGTAGTGTGGGATGTAGTTGTCACATTTTTTAAAATTGTGAATTCATTCTGAACTTTGACTCTGCCGATACCTACTGGATTTAGTTAGGTTTACAAACAAAAATCTACATTTGATGCCTGTAGTTGTTGACTTAGCTTTTTTTTTTAAAAAAAGTGAATGTTTTCAAGTGTGCCGTCTTGTTATGTTTCTTCCCTTTCCCAGGGAAGACACTATCCTGAAGTTAATCCTTCCCATCTACACGCTAATACTTTCTTCATGTTTGTATCTGTGACAATTGTATAATATTACTTTTTGGTGTAAATGGTATACTGCAGAAATTTTACAGTTTGCTTTTTCTCCAAGTTCTGTTTTATATTTAATACTCTTGGGTTGGAGTGATCTTATTCTTCATGACTTATGCTATATCTGTAGTCCTTTAAGCTCCAATAAAGTTTTTTCTTTTCCCCCCAATAAAAAGTAGTTTGCTTTTATTCTTGTCCCTTAGGTCCCCAAATAAAAGCAAATGCAGATGTGGTCTGGAGCATACCTTTAACAGACTGCAAACCATTTCCACAGATTAAGCTCTAAAAATGCTGAGAAAATGACACTAACAGGCAGTGTGACAAACAAGCAAAAAAAAGCATACAAGACAGAATCATGCGTAGAATATCATTACTGAAATAAAGAACAAACTTCCAGAACAAACTTCAAGTGTACTAAAAAGGAGAGATACTATCAAGAGTCAGTCACATTTAAGAACCAAGCAACTTCCCTAAAGTTGTACTGAGATGTCAATTTACAGTTATACTGGTGTACACTGACTTAAAGGGTTGATTTTCAGTGGAGTAGGTGTATCACTAAGTCTTAAGAAATACATGGAGGGGTGTGTTATCAAAATAACTGGAGGATGCTATAGACACAGTCTAGAGCCAGCCATGTCTTGAGGGCACATGACAGAAGTCCTGTAGAGTAAGAACTGTCTTGCATTCCATGTGACTCAGTTGCCTCAGACCTTGAAGGGAAGAAAACCAGTTAACCAAGTCTAAAATCTCACTCCATCTGGCATAAAGAGTTTTGGGCATGGTCTTAACGCTTGTAGAATTTTCCGGGAACACAACCACTGTGTCAGTTGAAGGTTGCACATTGTTATGTGGAAAATTTTACTCAGAATTAAGTTACTATTTCTGAAAGTCACCTCATTTATAGCTACCACACTGACTTCACCTATGGTGTATTTTTAGGAAGTGAACTTTGAGGCACTTGTGAGTGATACCATTTCACACCCACAAGGTTAGCATAAAAGTCAAACAGAATCAAGTGGTGGTGAGGATGTGAGGTGTGGGGAGTGTTTTTATTTTTCTTTTTTTACACACACAACTCCTAGAGCTTGTGGGAGAACAAATTGATCATCACAAGAGCTAATAATCAAACAGTTTCTGCTAAAGGCGAGGCATGTGAGACTACAAATAGTCTGACTGGGGCAAATGAACCCAGGAGGGTACTGGGAACGTAGAGGGCTCCTTTACAGGTTTAGTGCTTTTTAATCTACAGATGGTTCTTTGAGATAAGCCCCTCTCACCTCACCCCAACTGGGCTCTCAAGTTCTGCACTGCAAAATGTGCTCAGATCCCAATGCCCTGTTAAGACTCAGACTAAAATAACCTTCAAAGTTTATTACAAGCTAGTGAAGACTAAGTCTCAAGTCACCTTTGGTGACTACTAGTTGACAGTTTTTTGCCAGTCTTTCCCGAAGACTTTTTTTTTTTTTAAAGAGAAAAGCAGGGGTTTCCATCTCAGTTTGCTTTAGAGATTGTTAATTCAGACAGTTCATCTACACAGAGAAAGGGATTCACTGTAGAGATAATATTCATGTACATAAGCTCTAGTTAAGCTAAACACAAACACCAGAATGAGCTTATCATGGTCATAAGTTGGAATTCATGGGCCCAATGGGACCAACTATACACTAACTCTATAGAAGAGCTAGCTTCACTTTTCATTAGAAATGGTCTAGGACAGTATAGCCTCATGAAGCAGGAACCTTTCTTCCAAAGGCATAGCATTAGCTTGTTCTAGTTCCTACCTGCCTCTGGACAACCCCAGTTGCAATATACTACCCAAGGAAGTCTGGAAGGACCCTATAAGATTAGTATATGCTGGCAAAGACTAAAGCAAAGATCTAGGATAAAACAGCTTAGAATATAAACATATCTGCTTAATGTGTGAGGAGACTGGGCTTTCACCGGGTGATAGTTTATATTCTAACACTATACTCAGTTCAGTCACCCTTAGAAGGTAGCACTCCCTCCTTATCAATGAGGGGACTGAAGAATTAGTGTGACTTTGCCAAAGCCACATTACTACTAATTGTCAGGGCCAGATTTCAGGTCTTTTGATTTGAAAATAATGGAAATCATTCTAGTGGGCAGAAGTTTTTAAACGAAGTATGTTCCTTTTATTTTGGAATGTATTTTAAACATGCCTTTAAAAGAAAAGCAACACTCTGTTATCCTCAGACATTCCTCACTGAGACCCACTAACTCAAGTTTCCTTTGTTGCCTGCTATTTTTACTCAAGGAAACACGGTTTGCACACAAGCCATCTTACTTTTCTCCTAGTAGAGTCATAGTCTAGTCGAGTCATACTTGTGATCACACTTGAAGGGGTTGTATAACCCCAACTGTCTTCCCCACGTTTCCTGACTATTTAAGTTCTTTGCAGGTCTAAGTTCTCCCCTGGCAATATTTAAAGATCTTAGCTCTGTACCTAGTACTGTACAGTATTGCTGATTTACAAATAGATGTTGAAATCATTAGTGGATAACTTGGCTTTATAGGTGTTTGAACAGCATTATCATAAAAATGCTTGGTGAATTTGTGCTTATGGTGTTTTAGTCATGTTTGAAGAAATTGGTTAGGGTTTTAAATAGGCTGGGAATATTTAATAGCTTTCCCATTTAAACTATTATGATTCCTGTTATCCTAGTGTTTCTATCTAATGTGAAGATTATTTGATAAGAGATGAAGACATGCACAGTTTCTCAGGCACAATACTAGAACATAAATGTCATATGCTTGTACCCATTTGTTGAAACTCCAGGAGATGACACGACAAACACAGACCAATACAAATGCACTGAAGTGGCCACAAAAACCCTAGTGGCATTATCATTAAGATGGCTCATTTGAAGTGTACTTTCTTTTCAAAGCTACCAAAAGTCAAACTTATCCCAAGATACTGCCTTCTTGGACAACATAAACAATACAACAGTTAAGTTGCAAGTTCAATAGTAAACATTTTTTTCACCTGCGGGTAAGTTTTGAACTCAGTTGGCCTGTTAATTGAGATCCAGAGATAGACTGGGCTCCAGAATGCTACTAGTTGCCATATTGGTACAATGACTGTGACAACTAAAAGAGTCCCCATAGTTTTCAAAATGCCCTGAATAGAATATGTTGTCCCTCTTGGAAGTCCCTGCATTATGCCATCCATCACCTTGAGACCTTAATTCCACAGCCCCTGCTTTGAGACAGGAAAAATATGCCAAAGTCACAGGTGACACAGCACTGTGCACAGCACATCAAATGCATTGTTGACGTTGTGAGTTGTCTCAATATTTAAGAATATATGCAAATATCAATTTCAACAATGGAAAACCTCCATCACAGTGCACACCGCCATACTCCCATCACCTTAGCAGTTCCTAGGCCAAATGTATTGATGTTGCAAGTTGTCCCTATATTAAAGAGCATATTCCAGTACCAAATGGTAAATTTCAACTATGCAAAACAATGTTTGCACACCCCTCCATCACTTTTGCACAAACCTGATAGCTTGAAGTTATGTTTTTAAGCCCAAGCAACATGAAGTCATTTCCTTACTATTTTCAACCCACTCTATTCTGTGCAACCCAAGCTACTTGCTCCTTTCTAGGTTAGTGGAACCATATTAGGTAATATTAGCAAGATACGGATTATCCAATAACTCATATGAAGTCAAGTTCCCCCAAGTGATTTGTTTCTTAACTAGGCTTATAGACTCCTTCTCTAGAGCTCCAAGTTTCTTTTATGTAAACTGAGATGTGTATGCTTATTGCTCTAAGCATATTTTCTAGTTTGTTTCCTTCCTTTGTATTACTAAGGCTCCATATTTCCAAAAAGTACTTCCTTTGTTATGATTGGCCAATTTTTCTAAAACTTTTGATAGTCATTTGGAGACCTGAACATTTGCATGTCTCTCACTAAGATCATATCATTGATCAAAACCAAATTAAACTTTTAAAAAGGTGAAAGGCATCTGTTTTACATTATATTTTATGACTTGCAATATTTGACTGGTATTTCTATTGTGGTATAAATATTTGAAGAGAAACGTCCACAGTCTTCTGCTTCCCAGAACTGTAAGAACACCAGCTGGGATCATTGCCAGTCTTGGGGTGCAGTTTGTATGCGAACTGATTAGTCTTCGTTCAGTTTTATGTGAACTGCATATTAGATAATGTCTCATCTTATAAGGGGCTTTTCATTTCCATAGAGTTTCAAGAATTCAGTATCCTGGAATTATCTTCTGAGCAAGTAAAGAACAGGTGATACAATATTTTCCATCCTCTTCCATCATGGGCCAAAAAATAAGGTGCAAATGGAGTAAAACCTTTAAAGTTCTGTTGCATTCCATGTAACTTTCTCCTGGCCCCCAGAATTTGAACCATGACCAAGACAAGCAAACAAAAACCACACACAGCTCTTGTCATTCAAGTATCTCCAGTTTTTAAGCCCTCAATGGACCACTGATTGTTCCTAGCATCACCTATCACGCATCTTTATAAGTGACCTCTTCCTAAGTTTTGACTTGTTAATATTTGTCCAAAACTCACTTGCAGGCTTTAAGGGGCCTTCTCAAACAAAACTAAGACTTTAGTTAAAACTAATATTTGCTCTTTGGTAAACCTTAAGTCATTGTACACTCTATGAATGTAAGTGATAGGCTTGACTTTTTCTTGACTAACCACCTTAAATTATCTCTTTCATGGAGACTTGTGCTTCAGAGTAAATGCAAATTCCTGAGACATTTCAGCCTATCTTTCCAAGTAAGGACAGAATAAGCAGTACTAGTCAACATACTTTGCTGGATATAACCTTATGAATGCAACAAGTCAGAAAATTTTGACTTTCATTTGAAGGGCTTTTAGTGATCTAAAGTTTCCTGGGGTATTCCACCATAGTGGAGAGGAGCAGAAGGAGTCAAATATTTCTATACTCAATTATCTAGGACTCCCCAAGTCACAGTTCTTATGACCCTGAAGCTGTGTCACGATGTTTCCACTAGAGGAATCTACAAATGGGCGGGCAGCTAGTTGCGTCTTCAGCAACCCACCGTGGCATCACCTGCTGCCCTCGGCCAGAGGCAGAGAAGTGCAGGCTCAGATGGACTGCTGTGTGACACAGCTCCTCGAGTAGGAACGCTTGAGAAACTCTGGGGCTCCACTGTCCAGCTAGGGTTTCTCAGAAGTGAGCTATTGTCAGACTCTACCTAATTCTGCACTTCCTTCTATCACACAAATCAGAAATATAGAGTGTGAAAGGCTTTCTCTGCTTATTCCTGTTACCTCTGTTTCACACCATTTCCCTTAATAAGTCTGCAATTCTATCCTGGTTTCTGAGGATCTGAACTAATAAAGGAGGTGCTGGCGATGGTATGAGAAAACAAACATAGCATGGTTTAGGGGTCTTACTACTTGGCCAAAAAGGATGACTCCACCCAGGGTTAACTGTAAGCACTGTTTTGTTGTATCCCACAAGTTTTATTTTAATTCAAATATTAAAAATTCAATAACCCTTTTGACCTCCATTTAGCAGTTTTTAAACTCTAAGTATTGACATCTAGCTTTCTGTTGATTTAATTCCATTGTGTTGAGAATGCTTTTTAACATTTCTTTTAAATTGAGGTTGATTTAACAACCTCAAATGTGGTCTTGATGAACACTGTGCGGGACCTCTAAGAATGTGGATTCTGTTGTTGGATTAAGTTTTCTATAGAAGTCAATTGGATTCAGTTAACTGATAATTTGCTTCAGTTCAACTATGATTTTCTGCCTGCCCATAGAGGGATGTTAAAAGCTCCAAGGACAGAAATCCAGTTTTCTTTGTAGTTCTGTTTGGCTTTTGCTGCTTCTATTTTGATCCTGTTAGGCATATGCACATTAAAGATTGTTATCTCTTTTCAGAAAATTGACCCCTTTGTTATATGATGCCTCTCCCCACTTTTCTTTCTTATTCTACAGTCAAGGTTTGAGTGAAGTGACAATTTTTTTTGGATTAGTGTTAACATGGATATTTCTCAACCCCTTTATTTTTGCACAAAGTATTCAAATTGAGTTTCTTATAGACAACATATGGTTGTCTTTTGATCCACATTGATAGCCTTTTAATGAGTATATTTAGACTTTTAATGGGTATATTTAGACAACTGACATTTGATAAGTTGGATTCATATTTGTTATCATCTTGTATTAGTTGCCTATATTGTTTTTTGTTTTCTGTGTTCCACTCTGCCTTCTCTAAATTGAATATTCTGTGTTACTGTTTTCTCTTAGTATATTGTAATTCTGATTTTAGTGATCACTCTTGAGATTACAGTCTACACTTACAATAGATCCTTCTCTTTTAACAAGCATCATACAACTTCATGGGTAGTAGAATCACCTCGCGTGTGTGCTCAGTCACACAAGTCTTGTCCGACTATTTGTGACCGCATGGACTATAGCCCAGAGAAGTCTGTCTATGGAATTTTCCAGGCAAGAACACAGAAATGGACTGCCATTTTCTTTTCCAGGGATCTTCCTGATCCAGGGATCAAAACAGTGTCTGCCTTGGCAGGCAGGTTCTTTTTATGACTGTGCCACCTAGGAAGCCCTTATAGTAGTGTATTTCCAATTCTTCCCTGATCTTAATAGCCTGTCATTCATTTCACTTGTTTGGTCACTAAGTTTTGTCAGACTCCTTGTGACCCCATGGACTGTAGCATGCCAGGCTTCTCTGTCCTCCACCATATCTCCTGGAGTTTGCTCAGATTCATGTTCATTGAGTTGGTGATGCTATCTAGCCATCTCATCCACTTCTGCCCCTTTTGCCTTCAATCTTTCCCAGCATCAGGGTCTTTTCCAATGAGTCGACTCTTTGCATCAGGTGGCCAAAGTATTGGAGTTTCAGCTCAGCATCAGTCCTTCCAATGAATATTCAGGACTGATTTCCTTTAGGATTGATTGGTTTGATCTCCCTTACTACCCAGGGGATTCTCAAGAGTCTTCTCCAGCATCACAGTTTGAAGGCATCAAAATTATTTGGCGTTCAGCCTTTTTTATGGTCCAAATCTCACATCCATGACTACTAGAAAAACCATAGCTTTGATTACATGGGCCTTCATTGGCAAAGCGATGTCTGTTTTTTAATATACTGTCTAGGTTTGTCATAGCTTTCCTTCCAAGGAGCAAATGTCTTTTTGATGTTATGGCTTCAAGTCACAGTCTGAAGTAATTTTGGAGCCCAAGAAAATAATATCTGTCACTGTTTCCACTCCCTGCCCACCCCACTTCTATTTGCCATAAAGTGATGAGACCAGATGCCATGATCTTAGTTTTCTGAATGTTGACTTTCAAGCCAGCTTTTTAAATTTCACTTACTCAAATTATAGTTGCCAAATAGTGTTTTTTGTACACTGTTGAATATTTTGCCTTATACTCTAATACACTTTTCTTATAGCTGGATTTGACTCATTTTGACTCCTTTCTGAAGAATTTTTCACTTCTTTCAAGTTGGTCTAGTGGAAGATCATTTGTCTTTGTCCACTTTTGCAAAGTACTTTTATTTGATATAGAATTCTACGTTTTCCTTTCAGCATCTTAAGTGTTTCACTCCACTCTTTGTCTGCATGGTTTCTGGGGCATCTAGAGTAACATTTATCCTTGTTCCCCTATAGACAAAATGTTTTTCCTCCTTCAAGATCTTCAGTGATTATATGCCTAAGATGTTGATATTTTTCTGTTTATCCTACTCAATGTTCTGAGTTCCCTGGACCTGTGATTTGGTGTCTAGCATTAATTTTGGAAAGTTCACATTGTTCCAAGTATCTTCTATTCCCCTTTGCTATTCCTATTGTGCATGTTACAGTATCTGTAATTGTCCTGAAGTGATACTGCTGTCATTTTTGTCCCCCCTCTTCATGTTTGTTTTGACGTTTCTATTGACATTAAGTTCACTGATTTTTCATTCATGTATACTCTATTGATGAGCCCCAAAGGCTTTATTTCTGTTAATTGACTATTTCTAGAGTTTCCCTTTTATTCTTAACTTTCCATTTTTGCTTACATTACTCACTTTCTTTGTATGCTGACCACTTAGAGCCTTTAGTGTGTCCATTTTAAATTGTCTGTTAATTTCATCATCTTTAAAATATTTGAGTCTAGTTCTGATATTTGTTCTTTTCAAGCTGCTTTTTCTTTTGCCTTGTCTTAACTTTTTGCTGAAAGCAAAGTATTGTGAACTGGATAAAATAAACTGACGTAAATAGGCCTTTAGTGTGAGGTTGCATATCTCACTTGGGGTTTGCACCATGTTTATTATTTACTGTAATTGTGTGTCAGGCTAAATTTTCCTATGGTGTCTGTTTTAGTTTCCTGTTGTCTTTGGGATTCCCAGAGACTTATTAAAGGAGGCCTTGGACACGTAGTTTGTAGTTATGTGTGTGCGTGAAGTCACTTCAGTTGTGTCCAACTCTGTGCAACCCTATGGACTGTAGCCTGCCAGGCTCCTATCTCCATGGAATTCTCTAGGCAAGAATACTGGAGTGGATTACCATGCCCTCCCCTCCAGGAGATCTTCCAGACCTAGGGATCAAACCCATATCTTTTTTGTCTCCTGCACCAGCAGGCAGGTTTTTTTTTTAAACCACTAGAACCCACCTGGGAAGCCCCAGTTTTCAGTTATATCCCCCTGCTATTGCATTGGAGATGTAATGCTGTGGGGTTAAGTTGTGAGGGACCAGGAAGCATTCTAGAGTTCTGTGTTCCTATGATTATGTTTCAAGTCTATTAGGGATCCTGAGATTTCGGGCTGTGCTCTTCACAAATGTTCCTTTCTTCCTTATGTGAAGCAGAAAGGCTAGAGGGCAGGCATTGGGTATTTCCTTTCCCCCTAAAACAGTTAGGGTTTGGTAGTCTCTTGAAAACAGGCTTTGTTAACAGAACACACTGATATTCCAAGATAGTTACTATTCATTCCCACTTCCACTGCTGAAAGAATATAGGACATGTTTATCTTCACCGGGAGAACATGCTATGGTTCTGGAGGTAAAACTCACAGAACTTTGGGTTTGGGGGACCCCCTCCAAAATTGGGCCCCCTTTAATTCACACTTGTCCACACCAGCAGTTATGAGTTAAAGTTTCCAACTTGAGTACTGGGTCCTGAGTCACAGGGTCTCTTCTTAGGTAAGTAATTCTGTGTCTGCCTGTGTCTGTTTTGAGAGCAGTTTGCCTTATGGTCTTAGTTTTTTTTTTTATCAGACTTGTGATTAGTTGCCATTTTGCTAGGTTTTCCCAGTTGCATGGAGTGACCACTTCCAAGCTCCTTACATGATAGGTATCACTACCTATCCTTTTAAAAGGCATCCCCATCCAGAAGAGGGTGCATTTCATCCATAAGAGTCATGATCTGTTATAGGAAGGTTTAAAATCCTTCCAAGATGGGTTATGTAACAGAGCTTCCATTACAAGAATAGTCCATCTGGTTCCAAGGGCAAAACAGGCTAAGAGTTCAACAATGAACTTTTGCCTTTGGAGAGCCACCTTCCTTCTTAGGACAGGATACTGGCTCTTGGTTAGATAGTATTTTTCTCCATATCAAGAGGAAAAAATAAAATCATGCCAGTAGCACTGGCCATAGCTGTGGCTTCCAAGGGAACAAGACAATTGTATGGCATTTGACAGTAAGTTGCCAAGTACAATCCCTGTGTATGGTTCTTGGCAGTATCTTGATTTAGCACAAGTTGTGTTTATCTGTTTATCTGAAATTCTCTGAAGCACGGAAACATAAGACAGCAGCTGGTCCAATGGGAGGAGAAAAGAGTAGAAAGCAGGTGCTTATTTGGCTTGGACCTTAAGTTTAGACACATTTGAATGGTTTTTCTGTATTTGGTGTCAGCTGTTCTTTTTCTTAGCATATTTTAATTTCAAAAGACCCCAAACCATGCAAGAATGCTGGGTTTGTCCTGTGTTACAGTCTTTCATTGCTACAGTTGAAGCAACTGCTAAATTTAGGATAGATCTTGTCCTCAAAGTTTAATGGGCCTACCACTCACCTATTAGCTGAGTGGTATGGATGGACTTGTTTTCCCAAAATCAGCTCAACAGGTAAGCTTAGACAGATATGCAGGAGCAAAGGTAGCCAGCTAACTGTTTATGGTTCTGCAATATGGAGCCTGGTGCTTGTTGTGAAGCACTTACTAGGTTCCTTATCTTCAGAGATGCAACACAAGTAGTTATCACACTGTCATAGGCCTGTTTTGTATTTGTTCCATACATATCTTCAGGCATTAGCATCATGACCATTACTGTTCTAGTGATTATAGTTAGACATTAGTATCTTTCTCTACTACACTCAATTTATGGTAGAAGTTTAAAGTAGCTGAACATAAATGCCAGTTTTGAGCATCTATTTATGCTGAGTAGCAAACAGGCATGGAGCATAATGATAGATAGTATATGTAAACAGTGTGAGATTAACCAGTCACACAGTACTTTAGAGCTGCACTGAGATCCAGCTTCAAAGCCCACACTTATCACACCCCCCGCTTTCAAGGACCACAGGAGGGCTAAGAGGTGGCCCCCACTGGAAACAGGTGTGATGCTAGGGAGACGCGGTAGAAAGCTTTAAGCAGAGGCAACAGCTTGGCCTGAGAAAGAGGACTGAGGTTATGGCATACTCAGGTCCATAAGGTTAGTTTCTAGGATGGATTCAACTACAAACAATGAAAGTAAAGTGGACTCAAAAGGTTGTTTAAGAACAGAGACGAAAGCATTTTACTACCAGAAAGAGATAGCTCTTAGCATTGAGGTTTTAAAACTATTTCCAACACTATTTTTCAGATTGTATTGCCTTTTGCTGTTAGAGTGTCAGATTGCGCCCTCCCCCCACCCCCAATTCTTCCTCCAGCCTCTTACCAGCCATGTTCAGCATTGCTTCAGGCATGGTATGTGCCCTGTTAAGTTCTACCTAGTCGCCAAAACCCAACAAAGAGTTCACTGCTTTCCTAAATTGCTTTAACCTGAGCTCTTCTCAAATCCTGTCATATAGGAGTCAGTGTTTACATCAAGTTCAGGCATATAGCCATTTCTCTCACATGTTCATGGCAAGTGCTATACTAGGCACTGCTTATTTGAACTCTGTAGCCATTCTAGATGACTAGAGATGTTTCCAGGCAGCTTCCTAGAGTCTAATCAAGTAGCAATTATTTGGGAGCTTTGCAGTGTTTAGCTGTTATGACTATTGTAAGAAATTTTCCCAACCACTATTTGAAATCCTTCTATGTCTCCCCCCCACCTTCCAGCAGCTGAAGTTTACTTGCTTGACTATAGCCCAGATGTCCCTTATTTGCCAAATAACCACCTCCATATAGTCTGTTCACCTTAAAGCCTTCATATGGGTGATAAGAAAAATGACTCACATTTCCATGGAGGTCTATAAACTTGTTATAAGTCTTACAACACCTCATGTCATGAGAATCAATTCAGTCCTTCTCAAATGGTTTTACCAGCTGGTCAGCCTAATTCTACTTGGCTGAAATAAATCACAGGGTTGGAAGAGCTCTTGGCCACAGGCTATGGAAACTTGAGTCTGCAAAGTGGGGAGGCAGAGTCAAAGAGGTAAAATCAACTTCTTAGGGTTTGACACTAGATAAAGACTATTGGAAGGCTTTATCCCCTTAAGTTACGCTAATTTTTCTTGAGATCCTGCATTTGTCTTGAGATTTTGCATTTCTAAACTACCATTTCTCAAACAGATTAGAGAAATATTCTCCAGATTACAGACTGGCTGATTGACTCAAATTGTTTCAATTAGGCTCATGCAACTACCTGGAGTCACAGCTGAAGAGGATTCACTTAACAGCCCTCCCCCACTCAAGGAGGGTCTAGCAAGCTGCAGCCCCCTACACATTGCAAAGGAAGCCCCTTTAACAACTTCAGCTGAGTTACTGGCTGCTAGAAAGAGGTACAGAGTAGTTGGTTTAACACAATGAGGTGCCTGCGAACTTTTAGGATCTAATACATAGGGTAAAGGAGTGACCTAATGATATGCAAGTTAAAAAGTTCACTCTTAAAGTCTGAGAAGTTGGCCGAAACAGCCTGTAATGTGTATCTGCTGTTGCTGCTAAATCACGTCAGTCGTGTCTGACTCTGAGATCCCATAAATGGCAGCCCACCAGGCTCCTCTGTCCCTGGGATTCTCCAGGCAAGAATACTGGAGTGGGCTGCCATTTCTTTCTCCAATGCATGAAAGTCAAAAGTGAAAGTGAAGTCGCTCGGTTGTGCCCGACTCTTCGCGACTCGATGGACTGTAGCCTACTAGGCTCCTCTGTCCATGTCCGTGGAATTTTCCAGGCAAGAGTACTGGAGTGGGTTGCCATTGCCTTCTCCACACGTGTATCTAACAAGTTAATATGCCTTGCCCCAAACGTTTGTTTCCATATTTGATTTGCTGTTCAATAGCCTCCACTTAAGCATTAAGGCTAGCATTTGACCTAGAATATTCAAAGTAAACCCACATTCAGCCACTTTACTCCTATACATGGTATCTGGATGTTATTTCACATCCAACTCTTTATATCTTCATTGGTAAAGTCCAGTGAAATTAAGAGGTTAGTGGGCTGCTTATCCAGAGATGCTCACTCCTTTTTCTCTCCCTAGAGGTATAGTTTAACCCTACCTTCTCTCTATTCAGCTGATACTTAGCCATCAACAACTGTTGACTACTACTGGACTCTGGGGTTCTAGTAGCTTGTTAGCATCAGTACCACTATTTCATCTGGCCAAGACTTCAGCAAAAGAGTTGAGCCTCCAAAAGCGTTATTTGTGCTAAGTCATTTCAGTTGTGTCCAACTCTGTTTGACCCTATGGACTGTAGCCTGCGAAGGCTTGTCTCTTCATGGGATTCTCTAGGTAAGAATAATGGAGTGGGTTGCCATGTCCTCCCCCCCAGGAATCTTCCTGCTCCAGCAATCAAATCCACATCTCTTATGTCTCCTCCTCTGGCAGACAAGTTCTTTACCCCTAGTGCCACCTGCTTAGTCACAATCCAAAGTGAGCTCTTGCTTCTCTATCTAGAAGTGCTAGCCCTAGGGAACAGAGTGTCCCCAAACAATGTGCTTGGCTCAAAACCCACGCTGCGGAACTGCATCTCTGAGAAAACACAGTACAGGAGAACAGAGCTCTATGAAGGTATTTACAGCTGGAGAACAACCTTCTAGCCCAATCTAAAAGTATCTTCTAAGCTGGCAGGCAGGCACAACTAACCAGATTGCCTGTTAGGTTTTTTTTAGGAGAAACTTTTTAAGAGACCTAACCTCATCGGGTCCCAATCACTGTGGGAGCAACAGCAGTTGCCATGAAGTTTCATTCAGATAGTGTCTCCCCGGAAGCCTATTTCTCCTGCTAAAAGGCATGGTGAGCACTGCAGGCGGGCCACCTTTTTAGGGGACTGGAAATAGAGGTTCCACAGGCAGCTTCCCCCTTAAATCAAAGTGGGTTAGGCAAAGTCTGAGCAGAGAGGAGAAAGGAGCCATTTCAGAGCCCTGTGGCCTCCCCACGTTTAGAGAACCATCTTATTCAGAATCAAGGCAGAAGGGTGAGGTGAAGAGCCAGCTCTCCCAAAGTGAAAATGCCTCATAAGAGATGCTAAAGTGACAACAGTCTTTTCAGTAGAACAGTCTGTTAGGTCCAAGGAGGGAGGACTAAGAAAGTTCTTGCAGAAAGAACAAGAAAGCAGAGGCCATTTCCTCACCACCCTCCATCAAGTTCCCCCCTCACCCAACTGCCATCTGACTGCAAAACCACTAACCTAAAAGAGCAATGAGACGTCCACCTCCCCTCAGAGCAGCCTCCCCTCCAAGTGCGGCTGGCGCCTAGCTTCTGCTTTTAAAGGCCTGCTTCGTTGGCGCATGCTCCCTAGGGAATGGAGTGTCATCAGGAAGGGGAAAAACACCTATCTTCCCATAGCTCTTTTCGCTCTCCAGCTGAAAGAGCCCCACCTCATCAAGGAAGAAAAGGGGAGGCTGAAAGTAACTGAGGCAGCAGTTTTAAGCAGTGGGTTAACCTTTGCATAACTGCGCCTCCTCCACACTTTTTTTTCCCACCTTTACCTCAAGTCCTGCCTTAATATTTATGCTGCGAAATATTTGGGCAGGAGTGGTTCTTCAAGATTAGCTCTGAGGACCTTAGCATTATTTTACCAAATGAACGCATAACTTTTCCTATGGGTATCTCCACTGATGGGCAGAGTTGCCAGATTTAACAAGGAAAAGGACAGGATGCCTAGTTACTTTTGAATTTCAATCAACAAATGCTCTTGTAGGATAGGTATGCTGCTTTTAAACTCTGCTGTTCTATTTGGGATATATCTGTACTGTGAAATTACTTGCTGTTTATCTGAAATTTAGATGTAACTGAGCATCCTATATTTTATCTCTTAGTCCTGCTTACAGGACCCCAGACCACCCAGAGTACTCCACCTCTCACCCAAATGCTAACTGATGGTCATGAGGGAAACCAGCCAAGAAGACCCATTCCTGCTGCTCTGTTGCACCTGAAACACTGAACCGCCAAACAGTTCCAGCTCTGTCCTGCTCTGAAGGAGTTGCCCTCATCTCTGGCAGGCTCCAGAGAGTAGTCCAAAGCTTAAGTGCCCCTTGAGGAGGACTTGATGTTAAACATCCTGTGTGGTATGGAATAGTCTTCTCCATGGTTAATTTCCCTACCTGTAATTGGCCCAAACTCAATAATAATGGCTACTATTCATTGAGCCAGGCCCTTCATGATCATTATTTCTAACTCTCTCAACAACAGTGCTAGTTAGACATTATGATCTTTATTTTATGGATTTACATTTTACAGAACTCAGAGAAACCAAGAGCTTTGATTATAAATCCTGGGATCTTTTCAGTTCTTTATACCCACTTCTCTAAGTTTCTCTGGGTTTTTCATTCATGTTTGTTACGTTGCTTGCTTGTTTGCAATTAGGTAGTACAGATGGCAATGGCACCCCACTCCAGTGCTCTTGCCTGGAAAATCCCATGGACAGAGGAGCCTGGTGGGCCGCAGTCCATGGGGGTCTCGAGGAGTCTGACACGACTGAGAGACTTCATTTCACTTTTCACTTTCATGCATTGGAGAAGCAAATGGCAACCCACTCCATTGTTCTTGCCTGGAGAATCCCAGGGATGGCAGAGCCTGGTGGGTTGCCATCTATGGGGTCATGTAGAGTCGGACACGACTGAAGTGACTTAGCAGCGGCAGTACAGATACATGATTCAAAAATTAACAGGTGTAAAATGGTGACAAGTGTGACAAGTAAGATTCCATCCCTGGCTTTTATCCACTCAGTTCTCCTCTCCAGAGGCAACAAACCAGGTAATAGTTTTCAGTCTGTTTTCTTTTCCATACAAAGTGGACTTCTGCACAAATTTTTCTGCATCTCTCTCTTTTTGTTTCCAATGAAGATCTCTCCATTTTTGTTAACATCAAAGTGTCTATTTTAATGGCTGCATATAATTCTGTTATATAGATGTACCATAGTTTATTTTACCCAGTTCTCTATAGAAGTAAAATTGGGACTCTTTTCCATTTTTGCCCTCTTAAAAAACAATTCTTTAATCAATATGTTTCTACAAACTTATATTTTTTATGTGTTATCCATGGCATGAATACTTAGGAATGGAATCACTTGCTCAAAGAATGAGTACATTATAAACTTTTAGAGATACTACTAAATTGATCCAATTTACCCTAATCTTGGCAATATATAAGATTGCCCATTGGGCCACAAAGTTCATAATCCAAGTTGTGATCTCTGCCAGTCTGATAGGTGAGTAAACATGGTGTGAGATTATGGCTTTAATTTGCATTTACTTTATGACTGAGGTGGAAAAGGCAATGGCACCCCACTCTAGTACTCTTGCCTGGAAAATCCCATGGATGGAGGAGCCTGGTAGGTTGCGGTCCATGGGGTCACTAAAAGTCGGACACGACTGAGCGACTTCACTTTCACTTTTCACTTTCATGCATTGGAGAAGGAAACAGCAACCCACTCCAGTGTTCTTGTCTGGAGAATCCCAGGGACGGCGGAGCCTGATGGACTGCCATCTATGGGGTTGCACAGAGTCGGACACGACTGAAGTGACAGCAGTAGCAGTATGACTGAGGATGTTTCCTGGGTTTGAGCTTTTCACTTCATTTTCATTTCATTTTTTATTTCTCTTTTTAGAATTATCCAGCTAGGTAGTCTGGGACCCTAGGAATGAAAATGTCATATGAGTAAATATGAATAAATGAATATTTTACAGTTGGTAAAATTTCAGGTTGTTAGACCTTTTCTTATTAATTTGTAGAAGCACATCATACTCCCAAAAATACCCTTTTGCCTGTGATTTGAGTTTCAGATATTTTCCGATTGTCTTTTAACTTTATGCATTGCAATTTTCTAATTCAGTTTTTAATTATTAGTTATGACTTCAGAATTTTATATCAAATTTAGATCATTTTCTCTATTTCAAGGTTATAAAACAAAATCTCCATTTTTTTTGTCCTATACTTCCATTACCAATCAAAAATGTATTTCTGCATCTCAAATATTTTCTTCCAGTTTTAAAATTTTCTATTCACTTTTTTTATGGTGGATTATTCAGTTCCACAAACTTTGACTGTGTGGATTACAACAAAATATGGAAATCTCTTGAAGAGATGGGAATACCAGACCACTTGACCTGCCTCCTGAGAAATCTGCATGTAGGTCAAGAAGCAACAGTTAGAACTGGACATGGAACAACAAATAGACTGGTTCCAAATTGAGAAAGGAGTACATCAAGGCTTACATTGTCAACTTTTTTTTTTTTTAACTTATATGCTTCTTTAACTTACATGCAAAGTACATAATGCAAAATGGTGGACTGGATGAAGCATAAGCTGGAATCAAGATTGCCAGGGGAAATATAAGTAACCTCAGATATGCAGATGGAAGAAAGCAAAGAGGAACTAAAGAGCCTCTTGATGAAGGTGAAAGAGGAGAGTGAAAAAGCTGGCTTAGAACTAAATATTCAAAAAACTAAGATCATGGCATCTGGTTCCATCACTTCATGGCAAATAGATGGGGAAACAATGGAAACAGTGAAAGACTTTATTTTCTTTGTCTTCAAAATCACTGTAGGTGGTGACTACAGCCATGCAATTAAGACACTTGCTTCTTGGAAGAAAATCTATGGCAAATTTAGCATATTACAAAGAGAGATATTGCTAACAAAGATCCATCTTGTCAAAGTTATGTTTTTTCCAGTAGTCATGTATGGATGTGAGTTGGGCCTTAAAAAAGGCTGAGTGATGAAGAATGGATGCTTTTGAACTGTGGTGTTGGAGAAGACTCCTGAGAGTCCCTTGGACTGCAAGGAGATCAAACAGATCAATCCTAAAGGAAATCAGTCCTAAATATTGAGGGACTGATGCTGAAGTTGAGGCTCCAATACTTTGGCCACCTGATTTAAAGAGTCAACTCATTAGAAAAGATCTTGATTCTGGGAAAGACTGAAGGCAGCATCAAGAGAAGGAGACAACAGAGGACGAGATTGTTGGATGGCATCACTGCCTCAATGGACGTGATTTTGAGCAAGATCTGGGAGATGGTGAATGTCAGGGAAGCCTGTCATGCTGCAGTCCATGGGGTCGCAAAGAATCAAACACAACTGAGAGACTGAACAGTAACAACAATTTGGTTGTTCCAAGTTATTTGCCCCTTACTTGTACAGTTGAGAATTTTTAACTTTTTTTTGTTGTTTTGATGTTGGCTACCTCCCACTCAGGAAAGAAGGTAAAGTGCCTTGCCACCAATGTTTACCAGAAAATGATCACTAACATTTTTACAAAATGAGACTAGATTACACATTTTGTTTGTTTGTTTTTGTTTTTGCTTGAAGGGACATCATGAGTTTCTACCAACTTTCTTATTCTTTCTTCTTTGCCACAAGAATGGCATTTCTCCATGAAAGCCTGGATCAAGGTTGAAGTTGATACACAGCTACCAAGAAGTAATGTGAGTGAGAAATAAACATTTATTGTTGTATACTACTGAGATTTCAGGTTTATTTGTTACCTCAGCAAAGCTAATTCACATTTTAACTATATCTATATTTAATCCTTATATCATGTAATATAACATACATTCAAAAAAGGAAACAAAACAAATATTCCCTGCCATCAATCACCACCAAGTTAAACCCCAGGTTACCACCACCTTGCCCAAATTCAAATGTTGAACTCCTAATAGTCAAAGTACACAGTACTTCAAAATGTGACTGTGTTTGGATGTATGGCCTGTGAAGGGGTAAAAAAGTTAAAATGAGGTCATTAGGATGGGCTCTAATCCAATATGATTGCCCTTATAAGAAGAGGAAAATAGGATGAAACACGCACAGAGGAAAGACCAGGTGAAGACACTAGGGAAAGATAGCCATCCACAAGTCAAGAAAGGCCTGGAATAAACTAACTGTGCTGACACCTTGATCTCAAACTTCTAGCCTTCAGAATCATGAAAAATACATTTCTGTTGTTAAAATCACACAGTCCGTGGTGTTTTCTTATGGCAGTTCCAAGAAACTAACTACTAATGGGGTTTCCTTGGTGACTCAGACAGTAAAGAATCTGCCTGCAATGCAGGAGACCCAGGTTTGATGCTTGGGTCAGAAAGATCCCCTGGAGAAGGGAATGGCTACCCACTGCAGTATTCTTGCCTGGAGAATTTCATGGACAGAGAGAAGCCTGGTGGGCTACAGTCCATGGGATCACAAAGAGTCTGACATGACTGAGTGACTAACACTACTTTCAGTTTAAGAAACTAACACACTTATTGTATTGGGTTCCTTGTTATTTATGAGCAATAATCTTTATGCTTACTTCCATCACTATAGTTTGTTGCTTCTCTTTTTATCTTCATAGAAATGTGATCATACACTGCATGTATGAGTGTGTGTGTGTGTGTGTGTGGCTTCTTGTACTCAAGATAATGTTTGAGAGTCATCACTTTCTTTGCTATAAAAATACAGTTGAACCTTCAACAACAGAAGTTTGAACAGCATGAGTCCATTTGTATGTGAATTTTTTTTTAACAAATAAATACTACAGTATGACACAATCCAGGGTTGGTTGAATCCATGGATGCCAAACTGCAGATACCAAGGGCTGACTGTAAAGTTATGCATATTTTTGACTGTGAGGAAGGTCAGCACCCCTAATCCCCACATTGTTCAAGATTCAATTTTATTCTACCACATATTAACCCATTCTACTATTTGTGGACTTTTGGATTGTTTCCAACCTAAGACTTGTGAATAATACTATTATGCAATTCTTGAACACATTCCTTGTGTTTATGTGCATATGTATCAATTGGGTATGTACCAAAGAGTAGAACTGCTTGATTACAAGATATGCATATGTTCAACTTTGGTAGATAATGTCAGATAGTTTTCAAAATAGTTTTAATCATTTATATTCCTACCATGAGTTCAGGAAAGTCTCTGATGTTCTGCATATTTGCCCATATTTGTAACTGTAAAACTTTGCGATGTTTTTTATTCAAGAATTTAAAATGCTTTCTTATTATGATTTGAATTTATATTTTTGTCATTACAAAGGAAACAAATACTTTTTCATATGTTGACAAGTCATTAGAATATATTCATCTGCAATTTTTTTGCTCAATGCTTCCATGTTTTTATTGGGTTGTTGGTATTTTTTCAGTAATTTGTAGATGTGATTTCTATATTGTGAAAGTGAGCCCTTTGTTTGTTATTATGCTACAAATATATTCTTCCATTCAGAAAATGTAAAGTTGTCCTCTACTTTACACCATGGTAAAAATCAATTCCAGATAGACTGTGGGTCTAAGTAAAAAAAAAAAAAAAAAAAAAAATTACAACTCTCAAAATATAATTTGGAAAAATATAAGTAGAGAAAGCAGGGGACAAAAATGAGATTGATTTGATCATAACAATATTAAGATATTGTTCATCGAAAACCATCAAGGGGATAAAAAAGCAAGCTCAAAGAAAGAAGAGGATATTTTTAGAGGCATTAAAATGATGTTAATTTCAGTTCAGTTGCTCAGTCATGTCACCGCTCTTCGTGACCCCATGGACTGCAGCACACCAGGCCTCCCTGTCCATCACCAACTCCTGGAGTTTACCGAAACTCATGTCCATTGAGTTGGTGATGCCATCCAACCATCTCCTCCTCTGTCGTCCCCTTCTCCTCCTGCCCTTAATCTTTCCCAGCATCAGGGTCTTTTCAAATGAGTCAGCTTTTCACATCAGGTGGCCAAAGTATTGGAGTTTCAGCTTCAACATCAGTCCTTCCAATGAACGCTTAGGACTGATCTCCTTTAGGATGGATCTCCTTTCAGTTCAAGGGACTCACAAGAGTCTTTTCTAACACCACAGTTCAAAAGCATCCATTCTTTGGCTCTCAGCTTTCTTTATAGTTCAACTCTCACATCCGTACATGACTACTGGAAAAACCTAGCCTTGACTAGACAGACCTTTGTTGGCAAAGTAATGTCTCTGCTTTTTAATATGCTGTCTAAGTTTGTCATAACTTTTCTTCCAAGGAGCAAGCGTCTTTTAACTTCATGGTTGCAATCACCATCTGCAGTGATTTTGAAGCCCCCCCAAAATAAAGTCAGCCACTGTTTCCACCATTTCCCAATCTATTTGCCATGAAGTGATGTGACTGGATGCCATGATCTTAGTTTTCTGAATGTTGAACTTTAAGCCAACTTTTTCATTCTCCTCTTTCACTTTAATCAAGAGGCTCTTTAGTTCTTCTTCACTTTCTGCCGTAAGGGTGGTGTCATCTGCATATCTGAGGTTACTGATATTTCTCTCAGCAATCTTGATTCCAGCTTGTGCTTCATCCAACCCAGCGTTTCTCTTGATGTACTCAGCAAATAAGTTAAATAAGCAGGGTGACAATATACAGCCTTGATGTACTCCTTTCCTGATTTGGAACCAGTCTGTCATAAGCAGAAGCTAATGAATAATATTCAAAGTTGATTTACCAAGAAATAGTAAAACAAGCATTATTTAAAGATTGATTTGCATTTAGCACATTTTCATGTATGTTTGTTCAGTAGTATGTTTTCTTTGGAGAGATCTTTATTTAGGTCTTCTGCCTATATTTTGATTGGTTTTTTGATTTGCATTCCATGTGCTATTAGACATCACCTCACACTGGTCAGAATGGCCATCATCAAGAAAGCTACAAACAATAAATTAGAAAACCTGTGGAGAAAACGGAATCTACTTGCACTATTGGTGGGAATGTAGATTGACACAGCCCTGTGGAGAATACTGTGGGGGTTCCTTAAAAAACTAAAAACGGAAGTACCATATGACCCAGCAATCCCACTACTGGGCATATATCCTGAGAAAACAATAATTCAAAAAGACACAGTTTCCCCAGTGTTCATTGCAGTACTATATACCATAACCCGGACACAGAAACAACCCGAATGCCCAATGACAGATGAATGGGTAAAGAGGATGTAGTGCATATATACAATGGAATATTAGTCAGCCATGAAAGGAACAAAATTGGGTCATTTGTAGAGATGTAGATGGACCTAGAGTCTGTTATACTGAGTGAAGTAAGTCAGAAACAAAAACAAATATCATATATTAACATGTATATGTGGAATCTAGAAAATCAGTATAGTGTGTGAGTGAAACCGCTCAGTTGTGTCCGACTCTTTGCGACACTGTGGGCTATAGCCCACCAGGCTGCTCCGTCCATGGGATTCTCCAGGCAAGAATACTGGAGTGGGTTGCCATTTCCTTCTCCAGGGGATCTTCCCCTCCTAGGGATCAAACCCAGGTCTTCTGCATTGCAGGCAGACGCTTTGACCTCTGAGCCACCAGGGAAGCCACCAGGGAAGACCCAAATCAGTATAGATGAACCTATTTCCAGACAGATGTAGAGAATGGACATATGGTCACAGGAGGAGAAAGGAAGGGTGGGGTGAACTGGGTAATTAGGACTGAAATATACACATTATTATGTGTAAAATAGATAGCTATTGGGAAGTTGCTGTATAGCACAAGGAGCTCAGCTCAGCTCTGATGACCTAGATGAGTGGGATGGGGGGATGGGAGGAAGGGAGGTCCATGAGGGAGGGGATATATGTATAAATGTAGCTGATTCATTTCATTGTACAGCAGAAATTAACACATCATTGTAAAGCAATTATACTCCAATTTTTAAAAAAAGAAGATAAACAAAAAACAGAAAAAACACATAATAGATTGCTGTTTCTGAGAGTAAGACTGGACATGAGGATGGGAAGGAAAGAAGGAGAAGAAAACTCTTGGTCTTCATTACTATCCCTCTATACAATTTTATTTGTTAATTATGTGCATATATTACTTTGATTTTTAAAAAAATGATATTCTTAAAAAATATACTATTTATTAAACTCTTACTAAAGTACTTCTGGGTTGGAGAATGAAGACACTTCCCCAGAAACATAAGCATGACCTAAAAGTGCAATGATAAACTCAAAAATGCTTTGAGGGATTGTATTTTATAATAAAATCACAAGAATTTTGTATTCTTCCTCATAATCATGTTAGTTTAATGTGAAACAATCTTTTATTTAAGTACTTACATATTTTCTCAAGCCATCAAATAAATTTCATGCACAGGAAGGTCCAGCAGGTTTATTCTTTGGCTTCAAGTAGCCCCAGGACAGCCCTGTGAGTCCCCTGGAGCTGTAAGTAACCCATTTTGAGAAGGATATTTCTAACTTGTTAATGCTGCCATAATGGCTAAATATATTATAGCTTCCAGATGGTGTATCTACTTCAGATGTTAGATAGGGAGCATGGGGGAATGTAATTGGAACAATATTCATTTTGTAATCAGAAGATCTATTTGAATTCAGACTGGGATCTTACTTTGAACAAGTCACTTTAAATCCCATAATTTTAGCCTCCTCAACTATAAAACAATCCTAATAAATACTGATTTTTGCCTCCTACCCCACAAAGTTGTTCTGTGGCTTATGTGAGAAATTATTTTGCAAACTATGTAACATTTGTCTCCCAGAGTATTGGCAGAAAATTTGTATGTCAAATTTTAACACTAATATTTTAACTATAAGTCAGATTCCATGATATGTATTAGCATCTTTATAGTCTCTCTCTGTCTCCTACTCCAAGGAGTTTACATTTGACCAGTGAATGAGTTCCATTTGATAAAGATTTATAGCATCCTCTCTATATCAAGCCATGTACTAAGAAGAAATGTGCACTGTAGGTTTGGTAGAAATATCTCATTCGAGCATAAATGTTGCATACTTCCTAAGTAGTCTTTCTTGGTGGACTTATTTTCCTTTTCTGGGCTGCAGTTTCTTTATCTATAAAATGGTTATGTTGGGACTTTGCACATATTTAGGATGTTTTGGGGGCTTCCCAGGTGGCAATGGTGGTAAAGAACCTCCCTGCTAATGCAGGAGATGCAAGAGATGCAGGTTCAATCCCTGCATCAAGATTTCCTGGAGAAGGGCATGGCAACCCACTCCATTATTCTTGCCTGGAGATCCCATGGATGGAGGAGCTTGGTGGGCTACAGTCCACAGGGTTGCAAAGAGTCAAAAACAACTCTGTGCGACTGAGCATAGCACAGGATCTATTGAGTTCCAATATACTATATTAATCAGGACTCTTTAAAGTCATTTTATAAAAATATACAGCAATTATTTATTTAGTACCTGCTCCATACTCAATAAGGGTTCAACCTGGAAGCACTCCAAATTGAGCTCACGGGAAACTGGTTACATGGGTGAAAGGACTAAGAAGCCTAGCATAGAGCAGAGATGGACCCAGAGAGAATCATCTAGTGGCCGGACAGAAAACACAGCCAGGGCCAGAGACACTGTGGAAGTCAGAGAGAGGAGGGTGGATAATCTGGGTTCTGTTTTCTCTTCGGCCTATTATCTCCAGCATGTGCCTTCCAGGGCCCAACCCAGTGGGAAATTCAGCAGTCATCCCTGGTAACACAAATCAGAAGGTAAGGAATGGATCTGAGCACAAGCAGCACATAGACTGTCCCTCTCACCGTGGTGCTTGGTACTCCAAGGGGCTTATGATGTGCTGGAGGAAACCAAACTCACAATGATGAAGCAACAAACATTACAAAAATATCTGTACTGTTTCACACATGTGTGTTATCTGAAACCTTGAAATTGTCTTCATTTTTCAGATGAGGAAGCCGGATCAGGGAGCTAACTTGCCTAAATTTATAAAGTAAAAATGAAACTAAATTTGATCCTACAACACCTGCCTCCAAAGGATATAATTTTCTTCAGTAAGAATTAGATGTTCTCAGTAAGAGGGGTGTTTGGAGAGTAGCAATTCTCTATTCCCTCATCTGAGAAATGTGATTTGAAACAGCTCCAGTAGGAATCCTCTAACTTTATAGGCCAGAATCACCTAGGAAGGCTTTATAGAAAAGGTGGGCTCTTTGGGGGTCTTGAAGGATATTTAGGATTCATGAAAGGGGTATAAGCAAAGTTCCTTTGTTATTTCCTCTCTGAGAAATCTCTTCTTTCTCTGCAGATTTGATTTGAGTTTTGAACAATGAAACTAATATTGCTTCCAGGGATCCTAAAGGGCTGTCCTAAGTCTATGCTTAGCTATGCAAAGCAATTGTCACATCACACAGCTCTGGGGTCTTGGGGGCATCCCAGAGAGTGTTCTGAGTTCACCACCCCGCCACCAAGGCCTTGCACTCTGAGTAAGGGGTACCTGCATTTAGACATTAGCTCTCCTGGGCAACTGGATCCCTACTGGCCGTACATCTGAGAATTCTCAAGAACACTGTTTATTCCTTGAGAAATCTGGAATGAATTAGGCTGAATAAATTGGCTCTCAACTTGGCTGTTTCAAATGGCAGCAAAGAAATAACATATGCTTCTCCCCCCCTTTTTTCTTTCTTTCTTACTTTTTTTTTTTTTCCTTTATGGAAGGGGAAATGAAAACATACCCATATCCACACAAAATTAGATTTGGTCAAACTATGCTTCACTTCTCCAGCAAGTGGAAATCTTTGATCAGAATATTTAGGTGTCTCAGAAGAGTGTTAGGAGAGCAAGAGGCCTGGGGAATTCATTCTGATGCATGTCTGCAACCTGTGCAGCATAAATCTAAGTTGAGCAACAGTGTCTACAGAGCCAACCTGTAGCTGAGTTGCTAAGGCTACTGATGCAGTAAGCAAACACAACAAAGAATTTTCCCTTCTTAATCCTCTGCAGATATTACCTTTCGCCTCACTGCCAAACATTCATCAGAGAAAACCATATGGAGACTTTGAAACATTGTTCAGAAAGAAATTAGAAGAAAAAGGATAAATAATCAGGGTATAGTTAATCATGATTATACCTGACACATGCCTGATTTTAACTGCTTAATCTCAGTTTACAAATAATTAATGATAAGAATGATAGGTGGCAATTTTGAGCACTCTGTTAAGTTCTTAGCATATACCACCTCGTTTATGTGTAACAATACGTCTCACAATCAAAGTACTGTTATTATCCTCACCTTATAGATGATAAAACTGAGCCTTAGAGAGTTCAAGTAAATTTCCTAAGCTAATGCATTCAGAAAGTAAAGGAGCCAGATTTCAACATTAAGTTTATCTGTCTCGCCCAGCTCTTAACCATTATTCTATACACGGTATGATGACATGGAGATGTGCTGCCCAGATCTCCCTTCAAGAAAGGATTTGTTGCCCCAGCTGCTGGGGTACTACCAGCAGACAGAATTCAGCTGTCAGCTCCTTTGGGGGTCAACTCAGCTGCAGAGTTCTGCCTTCTTCAAGGTCAAA
Organism: Odocoileus virginianus; assembly: GCF_023699985.2. Lineage (NCBI taxonomy): Eukaryota > Metazoa > Chordata > Mammalia > Artiodactyla > Cervidae > Odocoileus > Odocoileus virginianus. The sequence continues at coordinate 71,333,900 of NC_069678.1, read as the reverse complement.
CTTTTCCCAGGGTTGCTCACATCCAATGACTAATGGCAGTCCTAGACACATGAGTACTTAGTATTCATCATGGTTAAGCTGGAGCCTTTCCTGCCAGTTGGTGTCTGACCAGAACATTATTCCAAGGTGTACAGTATGATGCCTTTGGAACCTGAAAATTTCTGCCAAGTGTTTTTGCTTCTTTCTTTATGGTAGCAGGTACAAGATTCAGGAATTTGTCTTTTAATTGGAGTGCATGGCCTAGCATGCCCTGACCACTGGATCTCTAATGTATAACATTGGATCTAATGTATAACAAGTATGAACTGGATCCCTAAAGTACTCCACTAAGGTGGCAACACTCTGAATCTTTGTTAAGTCTTATTTCCTATTTTATGGAGTACTTTTGTCTTCCCAAGGCCTCCATTGTACTGAATAATTGTTGCTCATTCCACTCAATCTGCATGATGTCATCAATATGATGTTGCATGGTATATCCTTGAGGTTCAAACATCTTTAGACTATATTATAATGGAAAATGGACAAATCAACATGGGCTTGGTAAAATTATACACAAATATTTCATCTTTTCCACATGAATGCTGATTTTTAAAAATCTTTTCTGATTGGAATAGTAAAGAACACATTCACCCAGTCAAGTTTACTGAGTCCCACAGCAATAGCATTGGGGCCACTTCTTGACTGAGCTTGCAGTAGTCTACAGTCACTTTCCAGAATCTATTTGTTTTCAGCAGAGACCATATTAGTGATTTCATATGATAGCATCCTCTACTCCTACATCCTTGAGATCCTTAATATGACACTAATCTCCTCCATCCCAAAGTAAGGTGATACTGTTTGTGATTTGCTATCATAGGGAAGATGGGCATTGCCAGAGTCTTCTCCTTAGTTTCTGTGATTTGCTATCATGGGGAAGATGGGCATTGCCAGAGTCTTCTCCTTAGTTTCTCTATTATGATAGCTCTTATCTCATAGACCCAGGACAGGGGTTACCCTAATTGCCAAGTATGTCAACCTATTTATACATTCAGAGGCTGGGGAAATGACCACCAGGCGGGCCTGTGAACCAGTGGACTGATTGTTAGTCAACCTTTAGCCAGGATTCCATTTGTAGGGTTCTTGTATTTCCCCACTGTAATAGGTGATCTGTGATAATTCTCTGTCTTATAGAGTTTCCCTTTTCCTAATCAATGAAATAAATGGCTGAAGTTTGTTTCCCTTTGGGGAAAGCCTGTGTTAATTAACACAGTATACATTTGTTTTGGTATGGCAGGGTCTTTCCTCACAGTGACTGAGTCACATCTTCAAGTTAACAAGTTATAAGCTGAAAAACTGCCTCTGGTATGGGAACTAGGCAAGGAATTAGAACATTTTGTTAGGACAGTCTCTTGCTCTTCCATTCTTGCTTTCTTTGCATTGTGTATATTATATGTATTAAGCTTTTATTGTATATATTAAGCTTAAGTGGTATGCTCATTGACTGCCCATCTACTTGCTCATTGGATGTGGTGTTTTATTAATAATCTCAATTTTCTATAACTCAACAATTCCTATCTGCTATCTCAACTTTACAAGTAATATAACTGCAAACTTGAGACTTCGAGTAGCTAACCACCACCACCTGACCGCTATTGCTCCATTTCAGGATGGAGTATCGCATTATCTACATTACTGCCAACAAACCAACCTCTGTGACAAATCTATAGGCATTCAATGGCAGGAGGCTTTCTTACCTTGTCGGACAAGAGAGACCCTTTGTTCCGTGGGGTCTCTGAATAGAAAAGCAGAATCATAGACTGAAAATGTGTCCTTTTGCTTCCAATTGTCCCAAAGAGATAGACATCAAGTCTGTCCTTTTCTGGAGCCAGTTGCAAATGGTTCCCACCTTTGCATAATTAGTTAAAAAACAGGAGCCAAGTAGAATACTGCTTCAAATTGGAGATGGCTGATATTCAGGGAAAGGTTTGAATCTTTCCAACAATAAAGAAAAATGCACAGAAAAAATTACAGGCCAATATCCCCGGTGAACATAGATGCAAAAGTCCTAAAAAAATGTTAGCAATCTGAATTCAACAGTACATTAAAATGATTTTACACCATGATCAAGTGGGATGTAAGAATGGCTTAATAATTGCATATCAATCAATTTGATACAGCACATAACAAAATGAAGGATCATATTATCATCTGATGCAGAGAAAACATTTGACAAGATGCAAAAACCATTCATGTTCAAACACTCAGCAAACTAGGTAGGAAGGGAATATGCTTCAACATAATAAAGCCTATTTATGACATGTCTACAGCTAACAACATAATAATAAAAAGTTGAAAGCATTTCCTGTAAGATCAGTAGCAAGACAAGGATGCTCACTCTTACCACTTTTATTCAACATAGTACTAGAAGTCCTGGGCAGAGCAATAGGCAAGAAAAAGAAATAGAAGTCATCCAAATCAGGAAGAGGCAAAATTGTCTCCATTTGTGGATGACATGATATAAATAAAAAATAAAGACAACCAAAAGGCTGTTACAACTGATAAATTTAGTAAAGTTTCAAGATAAAAAAGCCAATGTGCAAAAATCAGTAGTATTTTTGTACATTAACAATAAGCTATCAGGAATGAAAGTGATCCCATTTAAAATTGCATAGAAAAGAATAAAATACCTTTGAATAAATTTAACCAAGGAAGCTAAATACATATATGCTGAAAACTATAAGACATCAATGAAAGAAATAGAAGAAGCAACAAGTAAATGGAAAAATACTCTATGCTTATGGATTGTAAGAATCAACGTTGTTAAAACATCCATACTCACAAAGCAATCTACACATTCAGTGCAACCCCTGTCAAAACCAGAAATTGCACTTTTCACACAAATAGAACAAATACTCCTAAAATTTGTATGAAACCATACAAATAGCCCAAATAGCCGAAACAATCTTGAGGCAAAAGAACAAACCTGTAGGTATCACATTTGCTGATTTCAATCTGTACTACAAAATCATTGTGATGAAGGCAGTATGGTATTGGCATAAAAGCAGACACAGAGATCAACAGAATGGAATAGAGAGCCCAGAAGTAATCTCACACATATATGGTCAATTAATTTACAATGAGCCAAGAATATACAGTGGGCTTCCCTTATAGCTCAGTTGGTAAAGAATCCACCTGCAACACAGGACACCCCGGTTTGAAAGATCCCCTGGAGAAGGGATAGGCTACCCACTCAGTATTCTTGGGCTTCCCTTGGGACAGGATACTCTCTTTAATAAATGGTTTTAGGAAAATTGCCCAGTCACTTGCAAAAGAATGAAACTGTACCCATATTATATAACATACGCAAAAATCAACTCAAAATGGGTTAAAGACTTAAATTTAAGACCTGAAATTGTAAAAACCCTAGAAGAAAATATAAGGAATAAACTCCTTAACGATAGTTTTGGCAATGATTTCTTGGATTTGACACTAAAAGCAAAGGCAAGAGAGAAAAAATTTTTTAAATGGGGCTGCAACAAAGTAAGCAGCTTTTGCATGGCAAAGGAAGTCATGAAGAAAATAAAAAGGCAGCCTACAGAATGACAGAAAACAGTTGCAGATCATATATCTGATAAGAGATTAATATCCAAACTATGTAAAGAACACAGAAAACTCAACAGCAAAAAAAAATTTTTATTTAAAAATGAGCAGATAAACTAAATGACATTTTCAAGGAAGAGGTACAAATGGCCACAGGAACATGAAAATGTGTTCAACATCACTAATAAACAGGAAATGGCAAATCAAACCATAATGATACATCATGTCACATCTGTTAGAAGGGCTATCATCAAGAAGATGAGAGGTAAGTATAGGCAAAGATCTAGAGAAGAGGGAACCCTTGTACACTGTTGGTGGAAATGTAAATTGGTACAGCCATTATAGAAAACAGTATCAAATATACTCAAAAATTTAAAAACAGAACTGTTATATGACCTAGCAATCCCATTCCTGAGTATATGTCCAAAGGAAATAAACACAGGATCTTGAAAAGATATCTGCACTCCCAGGCTCACTGCAACATTATTTACAGTAGCAAAGACAGCAAAACAACTTAAGTGTCCATCAATAGATGAGTGGATAAAGAAGATATGGTATGTGTGTGTTTGTGTGTGTGTATGTGTGTGTGTGTATTCTATTCCATACCAACAGAATATTATTTAGCCATGAGAAAGACAAAAATCCTGCTGTTCGTGACATGTTGGACCCTGAGCCCGGAAGTCATTTTGCCAAGTAAAATAAGCAAGAGAAAGACAAATACTACATGCTGTCATTTATATGAGGGATCTAAAAAAAAAGTCAAATTCATAGAAACTCAGAGTAGAAAATTATTTGCCAGAGACTAGGGGGTGGTAGAAATAGGGAGAGCTTGGTAAAAGACTACAAACTCAGCCAGAATATGAATAAGTTCTGAGAATCTAATGTATAACAAATGTGAAAGTCGCACAGTTGTGTCTGACTCTTTGTGACCCCATGGACTATACAGTCCATGGAATTTTCCAGGCCAGAATATTGGAATGGAAAATACTGGAACCTTTCCCCTCTCCAGGGGATCTTTCCAACCCAGGGATCAAACCCAGGTCTCCCACATTGCAGGCAGATTCTTTACCAGCTGAGCCACAAGGGAAGCCCAATGTATAACATGGTGACTATAACTGACAATACTATACTGTGTAGTTGACATTTGCCAGAAGATTAGAATTAAAAATTATTTTAAAAAATAAAGATGTGAGGTTATAAATGTGTTAATTAAGTTGATGGAAGGGAGGACCCTTCACCATGTATATGTAAATAAAATCATTTTGATGTACACTTTAATTATCTTACACTTTTATTTGTCAATTGTTGCTGCTGAGCTAAGTCACTTCAGTTGTGTCTGATTCTGTGCAACCCCATAGATGGCAGCCCACCAGGCTCCACCGTCTCTGGGATTCTCCAGGCAAGAACATTGGAGTGGGTTGCCATTTCCTTCTCCAATGCATGAAAATGAAAAGTGAAAGTGAAGTCGCTCAGTGGTGCCCAACTCTTTGCGACCCCATGGACTGTAGCCTACCAGGCTCCTCTGTCCACGTCCATGGGATTTTCCAGGCAAAAGTACTGGAGTGGGTTGCCATTGCCTTCTCCGTATTTGTCAATTATACCTCAATAAGTATAAAAATAGTCTTCTGTTAAACATTTAAAATAAATGTTTGTGAAAAATGCACAAATCTAAAAAAATATATAAACTAACTACATTTGAAATTTAAGACTGGTTCCAAAATTCAAACTTTTGTATTAAAATCAAATTGTTTGATAGCTGAAATTCTACTTTAGTAAATAGAGGACCAAAAATCCCCTTCTTTCCGAGTTATCTTTTGTTGGATAAGCCCTGAATCTCATTAAGGAGGGATGGTTTCCCCAGAGTCATCTTAACAAGGTGGGAACTCATCACACTAGCATTTGTTTATTAATAGTCTGCATTCTCCACTTACCTGCAAGATCCTTAAGATAAAGCTTATGTCTATACTGTTCACCTCTTTGTCACCATGTCTAGAATAGTGCCTGGAACCTGGTCTAGCAAAGTGCCTAGCAATATTTATTTATTCATTAATTAATCCATTTGTTATTCAATAAATACTGGGTGAGCAAACAATGGACACTTATTTTAATACGTTTCATCAGGTCAAATTTAGATTCTTAGTCATCCTTTACTTACTGGCTCTCTTCTCTCCTTTTCAGTCACAAGTAGATATTATCCATTTAGCCCCTTAGATGGAAGAAACTCCAGAGGCCCCTTCACCATGTATATGCATATAAAATCATTTTGATGTACACTTTAATTATCTTACAATTTTACTCAGGGAGCCACAAGAGGAAGGAATACATTAAATGTGAGCAATTGGGAACCCTGCCCACCTTAGGACATTGATAGTGTTTTAATGAGACAGACGCATATCTTCTTCCTTTGTTCCTTCTGTCTCCTTCTTATATATCTCTATTGAATACTCCATTACAGTAATTTCCATTTCTGTTTCAATGGTTTGTTTATATGCTCTGTTAGATTATGAGAACCTAAAGGGAAGAAAACTCATCTTTTTGGTTTGCCCAATGCTCATACTTCAGTTTTGATTTCTTTTCTGATTCATGGGTAATTTTATTTATTTTTTATTCACGGATAATTTCAGAAGTACATTGTTTAATTTCCAAATATTTGGGAATTTTTAAAGCTATCTTATGTTATTGATGTCTAATTTAGTGCCCCCAAGCCAGAGGAAATACTCTGTATGATTTTAATCCTTTAAAACTTATTTAAAGAATAGTTCTGTAGTCTGGCATATTTTCTATCTTAGTGAATTAATATGTACACTTGAAATTAATGTGTTTTATGTTGTTGTTAGGTGAAGTGTTTTATAAATGGTCAAATTGGTTAAAAATGTTTTGTAGATCTTTTAATCTTTACTTACTTTCTGTCTACTACGCTATCAATTACTGAGAAAGAAGTTTTGAAGTTCTGTTGGTTTTGCTTATATATTTGGAGCTTTTCTATAAAGTGCTAAGTCACTTCAGTCATGTCTGACTTTTTGCAACCCCTCAGACTGCAGCTCACCAGGCTCCTCTGTCCACGGGATTCTCCAGATAAGAATACTGGAGTGGGTTGCCATTTCCTTCTCTCTAAGGTGCATACACATTTAATTGTCATGTTCTCTTAATGAATTAAGGTTTTTATCATTATAAAGTGTTCCTTTTTATCCCTGACTCGATTTCTTGTCCTGAAATCTTTGTCTGTTATTACCATAGCCAATCCAATTTTTGTAGGCTTAGTGTTTGCATGGTATATCTTTTACTTTCAATCTACTTCTACATTTATATTAAAAGTAAGTGTCTTATTAGACGTGTAGTTGGGTCTATATTATCCAATCTGATATCTTCCACATCTTAATTGCACTTTGTTGGGAATTCACATATAATGAAGTTATTGGCATGCATGCATGTATGCTAAGTCACTTCAGTTGTGTCTGACTCCTTGCGACCCTATGGACTGTATAGTCTTCCAGGCTTCTCTGTCCATGGGATTCTCCAGGTAAGAATATTGGAGTGGGTTGCCATGCCCTTAATCAGGAGATCTTCCCTACCCGGGAACCAAACCCTCATCTCCCACAGCTCCTGTATTGGCAGGCGGGTTCTTAACCATTAACGCCACCTGGGAAGCCCCAATTATTGGCCTGTGTGCATGTGTGCTAAACTGCTTCAGTCATTGCTTTGTGGGTTGCTTTGTGGCCCTATAGACTGTAGCCCACCAAGGTCCTCTGCCCACGGGGTTCTACAGGCAAGAATACTGGAATGGGTTGCTATGCCCCTTCTCAGTTATTGGCATATTTAGGTTTAAATTTATAATTAGCTGTTTGTTTTTTTATTGGTCCTATTTGTTATTTTTTCTATTTTTTCCTTTTCCTGAATCCCTTGAATTGAATTATGTTTAGTATTCTATGTTGTGATGATTAAATTTTATGTGTCAAGTTGGGCTATGAGTTGGGGTGTTCAGATTTTCAAACATTATTCTGGTTGTACCTATGAAAGTTCTTTTGGATATTGTCAACATTTGAATCAGTGGACATAGAGTAAAGCAGTTTGCCTTTCACAATGGGAATGGAACTCATCAAATAAGTTGAAGGCCTGAACAGAACAAGAAATTTGCCTCCTTTAAGCAAAGCACCTTCTGCAGGAAAATACTTTTGGATTTCATCTACAACACTGGCTCTTCCTCTTTTGAACTCAGTCTGAAACTATAGCTGTCCTAAGTCTCCAGCCTGTTGGTTCAACATGCAGATTTTAGGCTTGCCAGCCTCTATGATCATATGAAGTGAAAGTGATAGTGAAATTGCTCATTTGTGTCCGACTCTTTGCAACCCCATGGTATGTAGTCTGCCAGGCTCCTCCATCCATGGGGTTTTCCAGGCAAGGATACTGGATTGGGTTGCCATTTCCTTCTCCTGGGGATCTTCCTGACCCAGGGATCGAACCTGGGTCTCCCACACTGCAGGCAGACTCCTTACCATTTGAGCCACCAGGATGAACCAATTCTAAAGAATTATCTATAAATTATCTAATAATTATCTATAAATTATCTCACACACTCTGTCTCTGTCTTTCTCTCTAGTTTTGTCCTCTTTGGTTCCTGACTTTCTAGGATTTCTGGGTTATAGTTTTCATCTAATTTGGAAAAATTCGAGAATAATTTCCTCAAGTATTTTTTTCTCCTTGCAGTCTCTTATTTTGAATCTGCAATTACATGTTTGTTAGGCCACTTATTTAACTTCCATGATACTTCTTGGTTGTGTTTATTTTCACTTTTTGTCTCTGTGCTTCAGTTTGCCTAGTTCTTATTAGTATGTCTTCAGCTTCACTAATCTTCTTGTCTATTGTGTTCAGTCTGCTATTGTTAAGTCCACCAATGACTTTTTCATTTTAGATTTAAAATTTTTATTTCCAGATATTCCACATGGATTTTTAAAAAATATTTCCCATTTGTCTCTTCATTTGTAGTCATAGTTTCATGTTTCTTTTAAATCCTGGCATAAATATATATATTCAAACAAGTTTTATATATATATATATATATATGCATGTTTAATTATTGTATTTATGGATTTATATATTAAATAAGCTTATATGTTATATATATGTGTTTAAATAAGTTATTATATTAGTATATAAATCTAAAATAATTTATTTAAGACCTTGTCAGCTAATTTTGTCATAGCTTTGGTTTTTTAGTATATTTGTATTAGAGGTTTTGTTTTGTTTTGTTTTGTTTCCCTATTCAATATGGATTATATTGGGTTGACTAAAAGGTTCATTTGGATTTTTCTGTACCATCTTATGGAAAAACCCAAATGAACCCAGTATCTTTCTGCATCAGGTCTTCTGTACTACCTTTTTTATCAAGACTACATTTTTAGAGTGATTTTAGGTTCAAAGGAAAATTGAGCAGAAAATACAGAGGTTTTTCACAAACTCCTTATTCCTATCCATACATAGCCTCCTTCATTATCGGCTCTCCTAACCAGAATGGCACAATTGTTACAGTGGATAAACCTGCATTGACACAATGGCCATAGATTACAGTATGGTTTACTCTTAGTGTTGTGCATTTATTGGTTTAGATAAACACAAATGACATATATTGATCATTATAATATTCTAAAGAGTATTTTCCTTTCCTTAAAAATTTTATTCTCTGCTTATTCATCTTCCCCGCTTACATCCACCCCTGGCAAATATTGACCTTTCAGCTATCTATACAGTTTTACCTTTACTAAAATGTCATATAGTTGGAATCAAGCAGTAGGTAACCTTTTCAGTTTAGCTTCTTTCACTTAGTAATAAGTGCTTAAGGCTCCTTTTCTAATGATCTTTCCCTTCCTTTTGTATATCCGAGTTTCTGACACAACATTTTCCTTCTTTCTGAAGAATTTCTTTTACAATTTCTTGAAAGGCAGGTATACAGGCAGCAGATTCTCAATTTTGTTTGTTTGAGAAAGTCTTTTTTTCTCCTCTACTTTTGAAAGAGAAATTCATTGGATACAAAATTTTAAGTTAGTGGGTTGTTTTTCTTTCAACACTAAATATTTCACTCCCTGTCTCATTGTTTGCATGGTTTATAAGTCAGATGTAATTCTGATCTTTAGGTAGATACCTTTTTCCTCTGGTTCCTTTTAGTATGATTCTTAATCTTTGATTTTCTATAGAGTTAAATTGATATATCTAGGTGTAGGGTTTTTTTTTACATTTATCCTGATTGGTGGACCTGTGGTTTGGTATCTGACATTAATTTGGGGAAAATCTGAGCCTTTATTGTTTCAAATATTTCTTTGTTCTTTTCTCTCTTTCTTGTTCTGGTATTACCATTATGCACATGTTACACATTTTATAGATGTCCCACAGTCCTTGGATATTTTTTTCCAGTCTTTGTTCTTTTTGCTTTGTGATTTTCAAGGATTTTATTGATATATGCTGTATATCAGAGAGTCTTTCCTCATCAATATCCTATCTACTAATAAGCCCATCAAAGGCATTCTTCATTTTTGTTAGGGTTTTTTATCTGAGCATTTCTTTTTTGGTTCTTTCTTAGGATTTCCATTTCTGTGCTTACATTGTACTGTTCTTGCATGCTGACTTATATGCATATTAATCATAATTGTTTTAAATTCATGGTGTGATCATTCCAGCATCTCGGTTGTGTCCAGTTCTAATGCTTGTCCTGTCTCTCCAAACTGTTTTTGTCTTTTAGTATATCTTGCAATTTTTTTTCTGGAGAGCTAGACATGACATACAATGTAAGAGGAGATGCTGTAAATAAGCCTTTAGTATAGGAGTTTGACAAGGCTGTATATTGTCACATTGCTTATTTAACTTACATGAAGAGTCCATCATGTGAAATGCTGAGCTGGATGAATCAAAAGCTGGAATCAAGATTGCCAGGAGAAATATTAACAACCTCAGATATGCAGATGAAACCATTCAAATGGTAGAAAGCAAAGAGGAACTAAAGAACCTCTCGATGAGAATGAAAGAGGAGAGTGAAAAAGCTAGCTTGAAACTCAACATGAAAAAACTAATATAGCCTCTGGTCCCATCAGTTCAGTTCAGTTCAGTCTCTCAGTCATGTCCAACTCTTTGCATCCCCATGGACTGCAGCATGCCAGGCCTCCCTGTCCATCACCAACTCCTGGAGTTTACCCAAACTCATGTCCATTGAGTTGGTGATGTCATTCAACCATCTCATCCTCTGTTGTCCCCTTCTCCTCCTGCCTTCATTCTTTCCCAGCATCAGGGTCTTTTCAAATAGCGGCTGAGAGGAGACACCCCACGTCCAAAGTCAGTAGCGGTGGCTGTGAGAAGATTCCCCACATTCAAGGCAAGGAGTTGCGGCTGTGCTTTGCTGGAGCAGCCGTGAAGAGATACTCCATGTCCAAAGAAAGGGAAACCCCAGTAAGACGGTAGGCACTGAGAGAGGGCATCAGAGGGCAGAAAGACTGAAACCACAATCACAGAAAAATAACCCATCTGATCACATGGACCACAGCCTTGTCTAACTCAGTAAAACTAAGCCATGACATGTAGGGCCACCCAAGATAGACGGGTCATGGTGGAGAGTTCTGACAAAATGTGGTCCACTGGAGAAGGGAATGGCAAACCACTTCAGTATTCTTGCCTTGAGAACACCATGAACAGTATGAAAAGGGGAAAAGATAGGACACTGAAAGATGAACTCCTCAAGCCAGTAGGTGCCTAATATGCTACTGGAGATCAGTGGAGAAATAACTGGTCCCATCACTTCATGGCAAGTAGAAGGGGGAAAAGTGGAAGAAGCTACAGATTTTATTTTCCTGGGCTCAAAAATCACTGATCAAACTAGTCAATCCTAAAGGAAATTAGTCCTGGATGTTCATTGGAAGGACTGAAGTTGAAACTCCAATATTTTAGTCACCTAATGCAAAGAGCTGACTCATTGGAAAGACCCCGATACTGGGAAAGATTAAAGGTAAAAGGAGAAGAGGGAAGCTGAGGATGAGATGGTTAGATAGCATCACTGACTCAATGGACATGAATCTGACCAACTTGGGGAGATACTGGAGGACAGAGAAGCCTGGCATGCTGCAGTCCTTGGGGTTGCAAAGAGTTGGACATGACTTAGTGACTGAACAACAATAGCAATGCAGTGGTGAAATCTGGTGAGAGGGGAAATATTCTGAGTCCTATGATTAGGTCTCAGTGTTTTTGTGAGCCCATTCCTGCATACTATAAACTTTACACATGCTTCTCAGTTGTTTTTCCACCCCTTAGACGGAGCAGGATGGCTAACAAAAGCTGGAGTTGGCTATTTTCCTTCTCCTAGATCAGTTAGACTCGTTAACTAGTTTCCTCTGAGGGCAGTTCTTGTTAAGAAGAGCATAGTACTCTGGTGTATTTCAAAATGATTTGTTTTTTTCCTCTCCCTGGTGGAAGCCTGAAGGGGGTTTTTCTCCAATATTTATTGTGGGAATCTGGTCAAGTTCCTAGAGTCAATCTAACAATGTTTTGGGAGTGTACCATAACACTTCCTTGGAGTTAACTTTCAGACTTGTCCACACTAAGCCCTCCAGCAACTCAACAATAATAGTTCCAGTTTTCCTACCCTGGCACTGGTTCCTAGGTAGTGTCCACTTGTGAGTCTGCCCCAAGCTGTGACTCCCCATATTCACTTCTCCAGTCTTCGTAGAAGTGGTTTGCCCTGTGTCCTCCCATCTTATTGATCCATGAAGGGTTGGTTAGTCAGTCTGTTCACCTTTGTATTTGTGGTTGGGAAAGGAGTGGAGACTAATATTGTGTCTATGGATCTCTTTAGACTTTTTGTAAGGCAATGATATTGTCTCCAAAAGAGACAGTTATCTCTCTTCCTTTATAATTTGTATGTCTATATTTTCATCTTCTCTTTTAATCTAATTGTGTAGGACTCTTTACTACAACATTAATTAGAAGCAGAAATAGTTTCATCATCTGGCACAATATTTGGTATGTTTGATAGATACTTTCATCAGTTTAAAGAAGTTACTTTGTAATCAGAGTTGACTAGGATTCCTTTTTTCATTTTGAGGGAACATTAATGTTTATTCTACATCTACTGGTATGGTTGTTTATTTTTCTCTTATATCAGTGTAGTATACTGTATAATAGATTTTTCTGGTGGTGAACTGTTCCTGTTTCCTGAGTAAATATTACTTGCTCATGATGTCTTTGTAAAAAGAAAAAAGCCCTCAAATCTACATGTTCATATTTTATTTAGTATTTCTGGGTCTGGACATGTTCTTTCTTTACATAGGAATCATTTAGATAGCACTCCAACTTTCTTAAATGCTCATTGGTTTATTTTAGATTTCTATTTTTCCTTGCATCTACTTTGGTAAGTTACAGTCTTCCTGAAATGTGACCATTTCAACTAAATTTGCAAATAAATCCACATTTAATTATTTGCAGTAGTTCTTTATGGTAATTAAGCTTGTCAGAGATATTTGGGCTATTTTAGTGTGGTTTGGGTTTTATAAATTTCTTTTTTTTTAAATGAAAGTGGTATAAGAGTGAATGCTCTGTCACCCTTCCTCCACAACATGGTTGCCAAATTCAGTGACATACACAGACTATGACTGAAGCTTCTATTCCCATGGAAACATGGTCTGATGATCTAGTAGTGTGAAGGTATGTATTATTGTCTCCTTTTAACAGAAAAGAATTTGAGGCTCAAGGAATTTAAGAAAGTTGTCCAAGTTTAAAGCCTACTTAGTGTGGAATTATATTAAAAAAAAAAATTGCAGTTCAAGCCCTTTGCATCCCAGTGGCTTTTCTCAGTGTTTATTCTGACAGCCACTTGCAGCAGAATCACTTAGCACATTTGATTAAAAATTGTCATTCCTGAGCCCCGTCCCAGATATGGTGAATCAGAATCTCTGGGAGCTTAGGGTTTGGGAATCTGAATTGTAAGCAAATTCCATAGATGATTTTTACCCACAAAATTTTGAGGACTTCTCTACCTATATTGACTTTCTTATTGAGTCAGTCAGTCAACAAAATAGAATACTTTCAAGTCCTTTACTACCGAATTGCTGTCCCTGGTGGCTGGCTTTCCTGGTTCAGGAAACTATAACCAAATTTTCATGCACTTACTCCATTAAAAAAAAAATGATACTGCTGACTTCAGTGTAAATATTCAAAACAGGACACTTTTGCAATTGGCTTAGAGCCCCAAATACACACATGGCACCAAAGAGAAGTTGCACAAACTTAGGATCATGGAACTGTTAGCAAAGGAAGTGAAGTAAGAAAACAGATGTAAGAATGAGACTGTAGCAGAGCTCTGTATTATAATAAGAAATATTATATCAAGTTTCTAGTGAAGAAGTCCTTAAACGTATTTCTAGGCTAATAATCAGCTAAGAACTTTTTCTCTTTTATCTGTGGTTTGGTTTAGGTCTATCTCTTGCATTTGTTTTTGCCCTGGATTGTTGGAAGTTCCTGTATATTGATTTTCTGGAAATGAATGAAAGAAAAACAATCTCTTCTTCCTTCTTTACTTTTATTGGCAATTGCCACCCTCTGAGCTCATCAATTTAGGACTTATTCAACATCTTATTCATACATTTATTCAGCAGTTGATTTTAAGCATCAGACACTACTCGATGCTACATCTTGCCCTTAGAGATGTCATAGTCTACTGAAGGAAAATCATAAATAATTAAAATCAAAAATTGAAAATGCTAAACAAAAATGTGTCTCTCTGCCTGTCAGAACTGACATTTTTAAAAGGTTTGGAGAGAGGAATAAATGTAAATGATTTAGAGTACTAGACTGCCTGCTTAAGAATTTTGTTTCTTCTACTTACTTCCCACATGCCCTTAATCTCTATGTTCCTCAGTTATTTCATCTGCACAATGGAAGAAATAAGTGTTAACCTCATAGGGTTGTTTGCAATGAGATTAAATGAGCTGATATATATTGTGCTTAGAATAGTTCTAAGTATGTAATTATATGTAAATGTTAGTAACTACTATTGCTGTTATTACAAAAGGGTTCAAGAAAGACTTATTATATTCCTTACCCAAAGAATCATATGATCAACAGCCCAGAGGCATGTGAAGGACAGTGATATCCAAGCAGTGACAAGATGTTCTGTGTGTAAGCTTCAAGTTTGCATTGGGTGTGCATGAGTGTTGTGTGTGCACGGTTGCACGCGTGAGAGTTGAGTGTGGTGCGGTGATAAGGGGTAGGAACTTGTACCATTGGACCATTATGTTGGGAAACAGGATTGGGACCTGATGAGCAAGGGCCATGAGTGACATCTGGAGAGGCTGTATCTCGCAGCAGATGCACAGCCTCAAGTCTGAAACCAGATGACCTGATGTGAATCTCAGCTCTCCCACTCACTAGATAAGTGGGCTCAGCCAGTTACTCTCTGAGCCTCACTTCCCTCATCTGTAAAATGCAGATACTCTTAGAGCATCTCCCACATCAGTTGGTGAGGAGTTAGGTGCATTAATATCTGTAAAGTGCAGAGAACTCTTTGCCTCACATATTATAGACTGGATCTATATGTTAGTCATAATTATTAAGAGTTTGCCTCTTATAGACACAAAAAAGAAATCTACAGCTATATTTAAATAGGTGATAATGTGATCAGAATTCCAAATTAATGGGACCATAATAAATACATAAATAAATACAATAAATAAACAAAATGGTTATTTTCCTTAAGTGGGAGAGAAAATAAATCTTTAAGACTGGATCCTTGTAGGGGTCAAATGGAACGTGTACTCACCAGATCACCCAGCCTAGGATTTGGGGTCTACAGAGAAGTCCATTGAGGCTGCACAGACTGCACTGCCAGACCCAGAACAAGGAAGGTGACGGTACTACATCCTCTCCATTGGCTCCAGCAGCTTAGCATGAGGGGCAGCCTGGAAAGCATGCAAAGAAAAGCAGAGGCTCCCCAGTTGCACTCGGTGGCGAGCAACACAGACAGGGAGGAACAGTGAGGGAACAAGGATGTTTAACCGAGAGGGGAGATTGGGAGGCAAGCCTGGTGCTGGAATATGGTGGGCACTCTAAATATAGGAAGGGATGTCATGCAAAAGAGGCAGTAGACCAGTTCTGTTTGACTTCAGGGATAGGAAATAAAACAACAGATGAAAATTACAGAGATGTAGATTTCCACCCACTTTTTAAAAGGTAGTAATTCAGTCAGCTTTTATTGATCACTGTTCAGTTCAGTTCAGTCGCTCAGTCAAGTCTGACTCTTTGTGGCCCCATGAACTGCAGCAGGCCAGGGCTCCCTGTCCATCATCAGCTCCTGGAGTCCACTCAAACCCATATCCATTGTGTCGGTGATGCCATCCAACCATCTCATCCTCTCTCATCGTCTTCTCCTCCTGCCCTCAATCTTTCCCATCATCAGGGTGTTTTCAAATGAGTCAGCTCTTCACATCAGGTGGCCAAAATACTGGAGCTTCAGCTTCAACATCAATCCTTCCAATGAACACCCAGGACTGATCTCCTTTAGGATGGACTGGTTGGATCTCCTTGCAGTCCAAGGGACTCTCAAGAGTCTTCTCCAACACCATATTTCAAAAGCATCAATTCTTTGATGCTCAGCTTTCTTTATAGTCCAACTCTCACATCCATACATGACCACTGGAAAAACCATAGCCTTGACTAGACAGACCATTGTTGGCAAAGTAATGTCTCTGCTTTTTAGTATGCTGTCTAGGTTGGTCATAACTTTCCTTCCAAGGAGTAAGCGTCTTTTAATTTCATGGCCGCAATCACCATCTGCAGTGATTTTGGAGCCCAGAAAAATAGTCTGATACTCCTTCCACTGTTTCCCCATATATTTGCCATGAAGTGATGGGACCAGATCCCATGATCTTAGTTTTCTGAATGTTGAGCTTTAAGCTAACTTTTTCACTCTCCTCTTTCACTTTCATCAAGAGGCTTTTTAGTTCATCTTTACTTTCTGCCATAAGGGTGGTGTCATCTGCATATCTGAGATTATTGATATTTCTCCCAGCAATCTTGATTCCAGCTTGTGCTTCCTCCAGCCCAGCATTTCTCATGATGTACTCTGCATATAAGTTAAATAAGCAGTGTGAAAATATACAGCCTCATTGACATACTCCTTTTCCTATTTGGAACCAGTCTGTTGTTCCATGTCCAGTTCTAACTGTTGCTTCCTGACCTGCATATAGGTTTCTCAAGAGGCAGGTCAGGTGGTCTGGTATTCCCATCTCTTTCAGAATTTTCCACAGTTTATTGTGATCCACACAGTCAAAGGCTTTGGCATAGTCAATAAAGCAGAAATAGATGTTTTCTGGAACTCTCATGCTTTTTTGATGATCCAGTGGATGTTGACAATTTGATCTCTGGTTCCTCTGCCTTTTCTAAAACCATCTTGAACATCTGGAAGTTCACAGTTCATGTATTGCTGATCACTGTTAATGTCGCAGAAACTGATGTCATGCTCTCTCTAAATTATCTCAATTAATATCATAACAACCCCACAGGTTATGTGCTGTTATTATCCACATTTTACAGATCCAGGGAAGCAGAGAGCATTATTACTAGCTTACTTAATGTCACATGGGAAATAAATGACAGAGATTGGAACTTCACTTTTAGGAAACATGGAACACTGCCTCGGTACAAGTCATGCAAGGGTGGAGTAAGATAACTTGGCAGACACCACACCTCCTTCTGCCTTCTCTTCTGCCATCACTGATAGCATCATTTCTTTCTTTTTTTTTAATTTTTATTTATTTATTTATTTAACATCATTTCTTTAAAAAAGAATTATTTATTTATCTGGCTGCTGCAGATCTTAGTTGTGGCACACGGGTCTTTGCTGTGGCACGTGAAATCTTAGTTGCAGTATGTGGGATCTAGTTCCCTGACCAGGGGTTGAATCTGGGCCCCCTGCATTGGGAGTGCTGAGTCTCAGCCAGGGAAGTCCCCAGTACGTTATCTGGGGACTACAGTGAGGCTTTCCTTGTCTCCATTGCTCCTATTAGAGTTTCTTATGGTACATTGTTCATTTCGCTTTGTAACACTAACCAAACTTTGTATAACTTGTTAGCTCCTTTTCACTGGACTCTAAGCTGTCTTGTTCACCATCATATCCTAGTGCCTGGACTAGTGCCTGGCTCAGAACATAGATTTAGAAACTGTGTTAGAATTCTACACAGAAACAGAGCTAATAGAAGATGTGTCTGTCTACCTACCTACCTACCTATCTCTGTATTTCTCTTTTTCTCAAAGTTAATAGCAACACACATTTATTAATTAGCTTCAGGGGGGAAAGAGAGAGGTGTTTTTATAGAATTGGCTCACACAATTGTAGGGGCTGGTAAGTTTAAAATTTGCAGGGCAGGTTGGCAGGTTAAAAACCCAATGAAGAGTTCCTCTTGTAGTCTAGATTTTGAAGGCAGTCTTCAGGCAGTAGCCCTTCTCTTATTAGGGGACCTCTTTTAATGCCTTCACCAGATTGGATGAGGCCTACTCATATTATAGAAGGCAATCTGCTTTACCCAAAGTCTATTAATTTTAAATAAAAGAACAATAAGTTACTCAATACTGGATATAGTCATGTTAAGATGGGATGAGATGTAAAGACCCTTCAAATATATGACTGAATTAATTTTAAAATTTCCATATTTTATTTCATGAGTTGAAGAGTGACATATCTCACTACAGAATTTTTAGAAGGTGATAAAGTAATTTTAGCATGATTCCAGTGGATGACAAGCTATCCCTCTAACTTTTACACAGTGTACTTATTTTTACACATAAAATACATATTAATCTAGATATTTTTCTTTGAATGAATGAATTATTCTCTAAGCAACATTTTATTGAGTAGCTACCTATATACAGGTGCTATTATAAACAAAACAAACAATAATCCTTATCTTTGGAGAATTTATATTGTAGTGGGAGTATGCGAAGAAAAACAATTAAAAATAAGCAAACTATAGAGAATGTCAGATGATGGAGAAAAGTAAAACAGGGAAGAAAATAGGAAGCTCTAGGACCCAGGTGAGAGCAGAAGAGTGTCACTGCCAATATGGAAGTCAGGGGAGGCCTCTATAGGAAGTAAACTTGGAATAACAACCTAGAGGAATAGGGGCCAGAGTAAGCCATGTGCACACTGGGGGCCAGAAGAAATATTTCAGGCAGAGGAAACAGCAAGTACAAAGGCTTGGAGATGAGCTTGCCAAGCTAGATCAGAAAAGACAAGGAGATCGATGTGCCTCAAGAGGGAAAAGGAATGGATGACAAAGCTGAAAAAGTCACATGGGCTAGAGTATAGGGCCTTATGGCACTACCGGGGGACTCTGAGGGTTTTGAATCTGACTCAGGGAGAAATGGGGACCACTGGAGGATCTTGAGCAGAAAAGGACATGATTTGACTTACATTCTTTAAGGACCATTCTGGCAGTATATGTGTGTGTGTGTGTGTGTATTCTAGATCTATCCAAGAAATTATTACATAAGTTTCCAACCCTTAGTTTTCTGGCATGATCACCCTCCCATTTTATAAGGTGTTCTTTTCATTTTGTTTGGTTTAAACAAGTTTACTGAGATATAATTGTCAGAAAGTAAATTGCACGTATTTAAAGTGTACAAATTAATACGTTTTGACATGTATATATACCTGTGAAACCATCACTATATTCGAGATAGTGAGAGATCCATTACCCTAATAGTTTTTCATATGGTGTATTTTTATCCAGCTAATTGCATCACCCCACTGGTGTTTTTAAAGGGGGTGGGTTGGGTGGTGTGGGAGTAAAGGTGGCGGCTATTTGTTCTGTAGTCTTGGCAAGAATCTGGACACCATCTTATACAACTGTTATATGGGTCTCCTTCCTTCTTTGCTTACTTTAGGAATACCTAGAAGGATATTTATAGGACCAGTTTCAACTATTCTAAAACTTTCACTGCATTTTGAAAGGTGTGGCCTACAGTTCTGAGCAGAAAGAGAGAGTGACCCATATTTTATGCGGCAAATGTTTCTTGCCAAGTTTGTTTAATGGAAGCACATCCAGTCTTTTGCAGTTATTTTGGTCATGTTATAGGGAAAGTAAGCTATTTGGTTTGGAATTGCCCAGGTTTCTGAACAAATATAAGCCAATTAAAATGGATGAAAAGATGTGGTAGAAGGAGAAACTATTTCCCCCGCTGAGGAATAAAGATATTCCAACTTCTGCATCATTACACTTGGCAATAATTCCCCCTTGAAGCTAATTAAGAAATACGGGTGTGTTGTTTTTAACTTCCTTAATTCTACCTTTGATTCTTCTCCCACCTCACCCCTCATCCCCTAAGAGCAATATATTTTCTTACTAGGTGAGAGGAAATTCCTGAATAACTTAATAATGTACATTGCCAACATTATCCACTGCACCTTGGAATTTCCTTCCACCCAATGCACTGCTCTCCAAGTCCTTTTTCACCCCAGTCAGATAATGCATCCTTCTCCTCTTTCTCTGCACTGACTCCTCAAAAGTCTCATGATGGTTATTATTAGCCAAATCGCTAAATAAGGATTCATTTCCTCAAGCACAGATTTATCCACCCATCTATATACTCATTTGTAATTTTTTGTTCAATAATTACTTACTAAATATCTGCTATACCAGTTAGAGTCCCAGCAGAAAATACTTGGAACATTCAAATTGGGTGATTTGAAAAATAAATGAATATAGACAGGATGTACAGAAGCACAGTTGAGTGTAGGGAGCCCAGGAGGAACTAGTGTAATCCTGAATACAATGACTGCAAGGTTCATTACCACCCCTAAAGGGGCAAAGGGAGAGTGTTACAAGAACCTGAGACAGGGAAAAGGAGAGACTAACAAAACAGAAAACTTGGCCTGTGCCGAGGGATGCAGCCAACCTCCTGATGGGAGGAAGCCTAGGGAATAAGTACTCTGACCTTATTGTCTCTCCTAATCTCTTACCGCAGTCATCCTTGCACATGCAGAAATGGGACAAAAGGAAGCCTATTAATACAATCACACAGGTTCAACCTTTCCAGGAACACAATTTCATAGATAGTGGATATGAAAGGGCAAACAAACATAGGATATCCAGTTCTTCTGCTTTGTGATAAACAGTAAACACTGAACTAGTTACCAAGCAAATATAGTTAGGTATCCCATAGGTACCACAAAGTCCACAGGTAGAAAATTGAACTCTTTTATCCCCCCAAAGTTATTCTTCTGTTATTACCAATCTTGGTGCCACCATCTGCTGTCACCCAAGTTAGAAACATTGGAAACTTGGGATTCAATCCATACTCTTCCTCTCTTTCATGCCTCTGCCCTTCCAAGCTTGGTTATGTACCAAAAACTGCTATTTTACCCCTAAAATATTCACAAATCCATATTCTCCCCTACATCCCTACCATCACTGCTCCTGGTACAAGCCTTTGTATCTTTTACCTGGTTTAGTGCACAAGCAACCTGTCACCCTGATTTGCTCACCTCACTGCCAACACAGTGATGTTTCTAAAAGATAAGTCTCCTTACTTGTTTCTTGTGTCTCTCCCACTAGAATATGTGCTCCAGCAGAGTAGGAATTAAATCTCTTTTGTTTACTACTCGATTCTCAGCATGTAGAAATGGCATCAGGTGGTACTCAAATACTTGCTGAATTTGAATATGCCATGTTACTTCTCTGCCTAAAACCTCAGTGACTCTCACTGCATATAGAGTTATGCAATCATTATTAGTACTAACAAGAAACATTTACTGAGTGCAGTGACACAGTTAATGGTCACAACTATGTTGTTGTTCAGTCGCTAAGTCGTCTCCAACTCTTTGTGACCCCATGGACACCTTGTCTTTTGTACAGCAGGAGTTTGAATTTTAATAAAGTCTACCTTATCAATTACTTCTGTTAAAAAAAATTTTACTGAGTAAATTTTAAAGGCCTTATTGGCTTTATTCAATAATTCATGAATCAGGTATCATCCAATCTAGCAGATAGAAAGGCGCTCTCAAGAAGTTGTACAAAATGAAAGACTTTCATAGGCAAAAAGGAGTAGGAACAAGGAAGTTATACTAAGCCAAACAGTAGATTATTTATTGCAAGATTCCTTTTCTTTAGGGAATGTCAGAGGTCTATCAAACGAATTACCTATTACTGATCAGGCAGTTCCTGATTCACTGGTTTAAGATTTCATTTCTGGGAGAGCTGAAATTTTAAGTCTTGCTTTGGTGATGTGCAGTTTCCCATATGCTATGCCAATTTGAGCCCACTCTCTTGTTTTTAATAATTCTTTCATGTATCATCCCTTTGGTGTTGTGTATAAATTTGGCTATTGAAATTTATTTTAAAATCCTCATTAAAAGGTGAAACTCTACTTTGGACAACATTGAATACAGAAATAATGATATAACTAAGAATATAGTTTTATACACACACACACACACACACACACCTGCTTGTGCGTGCTAATTCGCTTCAGTAGTGTCCAACTCTTCGTGACTTTATGGACTATAGCGCTCCAGTCTCAGAGGAAGGATTTCCATGGGATTTCCCAGACAAGAATACTACAGTGGGTTGCCATTTCCTCCTCAGGGGATCTTCCCAAGCCAAGGATTGAACACACGTCTCTTAGGTCTCCTGCATTGGCAGATGGGTTCCTTTTACCACTAGCACAATTTGGGAAGCCACACAAAAACCACATGATCATCTCAATAGATGAAGAAATAGCATTTGATAAAATTCAATATCCAATCATGATATAAAAAGAAAACTCTAACACCAAAGTGGGTGTAGAGGGAACATATCTTAACATTATAAAAGCCATTTACAGCAAATCCACAGCCAACATAATACTCCATGGTGAAAGCCTTCCTTCTAAATTCAGGAAAAGACAATGATGCCCACTCTCAACACTTCTATTCAACACAGTGTTGGCAGTCCTAGCAATAGAATCAGACAAGAAAAAGAAATAAAATGTTGGAAGGAAAGTTCCAAGTTGGAAGGAAAGAGATAAAATAGTTTTTAACACTTGGTATGTTGTTGCTCAGTTGCTCGGTTGTATCCAATTGTTTGCAACCCCATAGGCAGCAGCACGCCAGACTTCCCTGTCCACCACCCCATGAAGCCCACTCAAACTCATGCCCATTAAGTTGGTGATGCCATCCAACCATCTTGTTTTCTGTCTTTCCCTTCTCCTCCTATCTTCAATGTTTCACAGCATCTGGGTCATTTCTAATGAGTCAACAGTTCACATCAGGAGGTCAAAGTATTGGAGCTTCAGCTTCAGCATCAGTCTTTTCAATGAATATTAAGAACCGATTTCCTTCATATTGACCGGTTTGAACTCCTTCAGTCCAAGGGACTCTCAAGAGTCTTCTCCATCACCACAGTTCAAAAGCATCAATTCATCAGCACTCAGCCTTCTTTATGGCCCAAATCTCACATCCATACATGACTACTGGAAAAACCATAGCTTTGACTAGACAGATCTTTGTTGGCAAAGTAATGTCTCTGCTTTTTAATACGCTGTCTAGGTTTGTCATAACTTTTCTTCCAAGGAGCAAGTGTCTTTTAATTTCATGGCTACAGTCACCATCTGCAGTGATTTCGGAGCTCAAGAAAATAAAGTCTGTCACTGTTTATATTGTTTCCTCATCTATTTGCCATGAAGTGATGGGACTGGATGCTATGATCTTCATTTTTTGAATGTTGAGTTTTAAGTCAGTTTTTTCACTCTCCTCTTTCACTTTCATCAAGAGGCTGTTTAGTTCCTTTTCACTTTCTGCCATAAGTATGGTGTCATCTGCATATCTGAGGTTATTGATATTCCTCCTGCCAATCTTGATTCCAGCTTCTGTTTCATCCAGCCCAGCATTTCACATGATGTTCTATGCATATAAGTTAAATAAGCAGGGTGAAAATGTATAGTCTTGACAAACTTCTTTCCCAATTTGGAACCAATTCATTGTTCCATGTTCAGTTCTGTTACTTCTTGACCTACATACAGATTTCTCAGGAGGCAGGTAAGGTAATTTGGTATTCCCAACTCTTTAAGAATGTTCCACACTTTGTTGTGACCCACACAGTCAAAGGGTTTACTGTAGTCAGTGAAGCAGAAGCGTATGTTTTTCTGGAACTCTCTTGCTTTTTCTATGATCCAACGGATGTTGGCAATTTGGTCTCTGGTTCCTTTGGTTTTTCTAAATCCAGCTTGAACATCTGGAAGTTCTTGGTTCATATACATACGAAATCTACCTTGGAGAATTTTGAGCATTACTGTCTTAGTGTGTGAGATGAGTGCAATTTTGCAGTAGTGTGAGCATTCTTTCCACTGCCTTTTTTGGGGATTGGAAGGAAAACTGACCTTTTCCAGTCCTGTGGCTACTGCTGAGTTTTCCAAATGTGCTGACATATTGAGTGCAGCACTTTCACAGCATCGTCTTTTAGGATTTGAAATAGCTCAGCTGGAATTCCATCAACTCCACTAGCTTTGTTTGTGGCAATGCTTCCTAAGGCTCACTTGACTGCCCATTCCAGGATGTCAAACATCTGGTAGGACAAGTGCAATCACATTCTTCTTCTTCTTCAGATTGTTTTGGCTATCCTCCTTTTCAAATCTCCCTTTCGGATCTTATGCTTATCTTGCCAAATTTAATTTTTTAAAAGCTATCACATTTTAAATCAATATCATAATATATTTATGAATTAATTTTTAAAGCACTGCCAACTTTATGATATTTATTTAATAATCATGACTTATCTGTGTCCACGTGTTTTTCCAAAAACAAGTCTCATTAATATTTTGTTGTACTATTTTCGTATTCCCAGGATGAATCTTCTCTTTTTGCTGAACTATAGTTTTTACCACTTGTTTTATTAAATATCTTAGCTTTTATATGCATAAAATTTTATTTTTAATCATTATTTTTGAATAATAATTTTATTTTATGTATATATTATTTTAAGACTGTTGTGTCCTTCATAATGTTGAAGATATTACTCTATTGTCTTTGTTCTTTGTTGTTGATAAGAAATCTGCTATCAGAATGATTGCCATTTTTGTAGGCAATTTATTTTCTTCACTCTGTTGAGCTTTAAATTTTTTTTATCTTTGACATACATCGGCATGGACTTATTTACATTCACAGTATTAGCACTGCAGCTCATTTTAAATACAAGATTCATCTTGTTGGACTTTTCTTATCTGATCTATCTTTAATAACTTTTCTGTAGTATTTGTTTTAGTGTTGTCTTTGTCTTATAAGACATATATAGTATTTGTTGAAGAATTTTCAATTTACCAAGCAGGTTTATAAATTTCATATATATATGGGGATGTTAGCAAGAATATATGTATATATACACACACATATATGTGTATGTATATACACACATATATATATTCAATAAATTTCATAGATTTTTAAAAATTGAAAATTTGCAAGATAACCATAAAATCCAAATGGGAGATTAAGAACATAGGCTAGTAAAGATAGTTTAAAGAAGAAGAATGTGATTGCATTTGTCCTACCAGGTGTAAAGAAATATTTGACCTCTTTCCTTCCAATTTGGATACCTTTATTTCTTTATCTTCTCTGATTGTTATGGCTAGGACTTCCAATACTGTATTGATCAGAAGTTTTGAGAGTGGGCATCCTTGTCTTTTCCTGAATTCAGAGGGAAGGCTTTCACCATGGAGTATTATGTTGGCTGGGGTTTGCTATAAATGGTTTTATTATGTTGAGATATATTCCCTCTACAGTCACTTTGATGGTAGTTTTTTTTTTAAATCTTGAATTGATATGGACTTTTATCAAACGCTATGTCTGCATCTATTGAGATGATCTTGTGGTTTTTGTCTTTCCTTTTGTTAGTGTGTTGTGTCATATTGATTGATTTGTATTTGTTGAACTATTTTTGCAACAGTGGAATGAATCCAACTTGATCATGGTGTATGATCCTTTTTACGTATTGTCAGATTCAGTTTGCTAATATTCTGTTGAAGATTTTTACATCTATATTCATCAAAGATACTGGCCTGTAGTTTTCTTCTTTTTTCGTAGTTTCTTTGCCTGGTTTTGGTATCAGGGTAATAGTGGCTTCATAGAATAATAATTTTGAGTGTGTTCCCTCCTTTTTAATCTTTTGTCATAGTTAGAGAAGGACTGGCATAATTTCTCTGTATTGAACTAGAAGTTCTCAGTGAAGTCATCTGGTCTTGCACTTTTGTTTGTGTGTGTGTATTTTTTTCCCCTTATTATAGATTCCATTTCACTTCTAGTGATTGATCAGTTCAAGTTGTCTGTTTCCTTTTGACTAAGTTTTTGCAGGCTGCATACTTTTAGAAACTTGCCATTTCTTCTTGGTTGTCTAGTTTATTAGCATATAACAGTTCATAGTATAATCATAAATTTTTGGTAATTGTGCAGTATCAGTTGTTATTTCTCCTCTTTTGTTTCTTATTTTTTTAATTTGATTCTCTCCTCTTTGTGAGACTGCCTAGAGGTTTTCTATTGTTTTATTTTGAAGGGAAGTGATAAAACTATTTGCAGATGACATGAAACTCTAAACAGAGAGCACTGAAGACTCTACATAAAAACTATCATAATTAATAAATGAGTTCAGCAAAATAACAGGATACAAGATTAATATGCAGAAATATCTTGCATTTATTTACAGTAACAATGGAATATCAGAAAAAGAAAGTAACAGTCTTGTTTAAAATCACATAAAAAATAGAACACTGCTAAATAAACTTAACCAAGGAGGTGAGAGTTCTATATGCAGAAAACTATAAAACATTGATAAATGAAATTGAAAATGATTCAAAGAAATGGAAAGATATACCATGTTCTTGGATTAGAAGAATTGATTTGTTAAAATGACCATACTACCCAAAGCAATCTACAGATTTAATGAGATGCCTATCAAAATACACATAATATTTTTCATAGAACTAGAACAAATAATCCTAAAATTTATATAGAACCACAAAAGACCAAGAATTACCAAAGCAATTCTGAAGAAAAAATAACAAAGCTAAAGGCATAACTCTTTAATATTTTAGACAGTACTGCAATGCTACAGTAATCAAAGCAGCATGGATAGTATTGGCACAAAAACAGATATGCAGATCAATGGAACAGAATAGAGAGCTTAGAAATAAACCCACACACACAAAATCAAGTAATATAAGCCAAAGGAGGCAAGAATATATAATGGAGTAAAGTCAGTCTCTTCAACAAATGGTGTTGGGCAAGCTGGACAGCTACATGTAAATCAGTGAAATTAGAACATTTCCTCACACTACATACAAAAATTAACTCAAAATGATTTAAAGATCTAAATATAATACATTACACCATAGAACTAACTAGATGAGAACTTAGGCAAACATTCTCTGATATAAGTTATAACAATATTTTATTATATCAGTCTTGCAAAGCAAAAGAAAAGTTAAAAATGAATCAAACTGAAACTTAAAAACTCATCAAGCAAAAATGTTTTCATAGCAAGGGAAACCATAACAAAACAAAACAACAACGTACAGACCGGAAGAAGATATTTGCAAATGGCACAATCAACAAGGGGTTAATATCCAAACCACACAAACAGCTCATACAACTATATATATATATATATATATATATATATATAAAGACCCAAACAACCCAATCAAAAAATGGGTGGAAGATCTAAGTAGACATTTTTTCCAAATCAAACATACAAGTGGCCAACAGGCACATGAAAAGATGCTCAGTATCACTAATCTATTAGAGAAATGCAAATAAAAATCACAATGAGGTATCACCTTATGCCAGTCAGAAAGGCTATCATCAAAAAATCTACAAATGATAAATGTCAGAGAGGGTGTGGGGAAAAGGGATCCCTCCAACACTGTTGTTTGGAACGTAAATTGGTACAGTCACTATTTAAACCAGTGTTCAGGTTCCTTAAAAAACTAAAAATAGAGCTATCAAATGATACACCAATTCCATTCCTGGGCAGATATCCTGAAAAGAGGAAAACTCTAGTTGCACCCAATGTTCACAGCAGCACTGCTTATAATAGTCAAGACATGGAAATAACAACAACCCAAGTGCCCATCAACAGGTGATTGGTTGAAGAAGACACACACACACACACACACACACACACAGTGGAGTTAACTGAGCCATAAAAAGAATGAAATACTGATTTTTACAGTATTTATCTATCCATTTACATCAACACGGATAGAGATAGAGATCATCATACTAAGTGAAGTAAGTCAGACAGGGAGAAACAAATACCACATGATATCACATATATATAGAAGATAAGTGAAAAATTGAATCTATATATGAAAGAGAAACAGATTCACAGACATAGAAAACAAACTTATGGCTACCACAGTGGAAAGGGAAATGGAGAAATAAATTAGGAGTATGGGATTAACAGATACAAGCTACTATACCTAAAACAGATAAACAACAAGGATTTACTGTATAGAACAGGAAATTATATTTAATACTTTGTAATAACCAATAATAAAAATAACATTAATATAATTTATAGTTATAATATATACATGTTATATATTATCATATATATTACCATAATATAATATACATATTTAATTGAATAACTTTGCTGTACGCCTGCAACTAACAAATATTGTAAATCAACTATACAGTATTTTGATTTTGCAAAGATACATTTTAAAGTTATAGCCACTAAAACAAGAATCTGCCTGCCAATGAAGGAGACACAAGAGATGTGGGTTTGATCACTGGGTCAGGAAGATCCCCTGGAATAGGAGATGGCAACCCACTCCAGTATTCTTGCCTGGAAAATTCCATGGAGAGAGGAGTAGGAGAGGAGCCTGGTGATGGGATCACAGTTAGACATGACAAGTGACTGAGCACACACAGATACACAGTCACTAAAACAGTGTGGAATGTGCCCAGAAATAGACAAGTATGGTAATGGAACTAATTAGAAAGATCAGAAGCAGATTTTTAGTTGATGAGAGTTACATATGGGTGACTGAGGATGAGATGTTTGGATCTCATCCTCATTGAATTTCACCAATTCAATGGATATGAATTTGAGCAAACTCCAGCATATAGCAAAGGACAGGAAAGCCTAGCATGCTGCAATCCATAGGGTTGCAAAGAGTCAGACACAACTTAGCAACTGAACAACAACATATGTAACATAGATGGTGTTTCATGTCAGTGAAGGAAGAGTGTTAGTAATACAAATATTTATATTTATAGTATATAGTATACTACATTTGCTATGCCATTCTTTGTGTATATATTTGCGTATATATTCTTTGGGTTTATTTGAACTTGGAGGAACAAAATATGAAGTCTGAATCTTCAAAGTTAGATCAAAGTTATCATTTCTTATCAATATTTAGCAATAGCATCACATATTGATGTCTGTTTCTCTCATTCTTTGCTTTCTCTCTCAATTGATTGGTAAACCAGAAATGGGGGAGAAAAGAATTAACTGTGAATATTAACTAATCTTATCTGCAAAATGAAGATAATAGTATTACTACTTCAATGAGTGCTGTGAGATTTAAATGAGTTGGTGGTGGTGGTTTAGTCACTGGGTCATGTCTAAC
The DNA here is from genome assembly GCF_023699985.2 of Odocoileus virginianus. Classification (NCBI taxonomy): domain Eukaryota; kingdom Metazoa; phylum Chordata; class Mammalia; order Artiodactyla; family Cervidae; genus Odocoileus; species Odocoileus virginianus. The sequence continues at coordinate 71,304,689 of NC_069678.1, read as the reverse complement.
TTTTGCAACCCCATGGACTGAAGCCTGCCACATTCCTCTGTCCATGGGATTGCCCAGACAAGTATAACAAAGTGAGTTGCCATTTCCTACTCCAGGAGATCTTCCTGACCCAAGAATCGAACCTATGTCTTCTGCACTGGCAGGGGGGTTCTTTACCAATGACCCATCAGGAGAGATACCAACCATAAAATTTGCATTCATATCTATAATCTCCATTGTTAAAAAAAAACAAACAAAAACTAATCATTAAGTTAAAAATTAAGCTACTTAAAACATATAAGGTGATAAATGAATAATATGTTATATGAATTATATGCCAAATTATTATATTCTATGCATGTAAGTGCTATTAATAAATACACTCAATTCATTCTACAAGATAAAGAATTGAGGGAGTTATTTTCACATTTCAGAATTCCTGAGTCTTATTAGAGAAAAACAAGTACCAAAAAACAAACAAAATAAACCTACTCTATAGTAGGACAAATAATATAGCTCTGGGCATTGTTAACATTACTTACAGTTTTAAAGCTGAAGACTATGAGTACAGCTATATTTATACTCCAGTGGAATTATAAACATGATTTTAAAGCTTGAATTAATGCATGCTAAATGCTAAGAGTAGTCCTACCTCAATAAATGCTTCCTATTAGAATTATCATACCACACTCAGGCTATTTTATTGTTAGTGCAGAAAATCCTGGTCAGATCTTACAGACCATAGTCATTTTCACAAGTGATTTAGAATAAGATGCAAATTTCAGTGTCACCCATATCCTCCCCCATCACTAGCTTTATGTATTTCAAGACAGGAAGCTGGGGTCACTTTACAGTAATTTATCTAGACAAAGTTACAAATTTTATGACAGGCCTATTGTACCTATTATGGTCAATAAGTTTCTTTCCTAGTTCTGTGCTCCAAGTCACATATCCACATGAAACTATAAATAATTGTTTTTTTCATCCATAGATGGTATTTAGAGCAAAAAATAAAATGTCCTTGGTACATTTGTGATTTTACTGAGCTATATGTATTTCCCTCCACTCCTGGCTTATTGGATACTTTTGGAAATAATTCATATATCCCATTTATCACATTATTTCACACTACATCATTAGGAATCATGAAGTAGCTGATACCCTCTGACAATCAATGGAAATAAATAATTTGACATTTCCTTACTCACTGAAAGTCAGGATTATTATGACATATCAATTAACTATCATCTTGAAGCCTGGGAGCAAGAGTGGGCTTGAAATCATTATTTATGTTGACTTATATTTCACTGCACTATATTGTGTATACCATACTGTGTTTTATCTCCTTAGCAACATCAATAATTTCTGTTTCAAAAGCAACACATTCAATATTCCTTGGAGGGCCATCTTTTTGGATAGTACATTCTCAACAAGTGAATTGATCAGAAATTGATCAGAGTATTTCCAGTTATATATATATTTAACATCTGATATGTCTCTTAAATAGATCAAAAGACACATAAAACATCGTCTCCAACCTTGTGTGCTACAGAAATCTAAAGAAAGATAGAAAAAATAGAAATATGTTTAAAGTACACATTAAGTACAGAGAAGGAAGTGTTAGTTTTCAAAGAATATCAGGCAAAACTTCACTGAGAATTCTTAGCTGATAAAGTAAAAGTTGCTCAGTCCTGTCCGACTCTTTGCAACCCCATAGACTATACAGTCCATGGAATTCTCTAGGCCAGAATATTGGAGTGGGTAGCCTTTTCCTTTCTCCAGGTGATTTTCCCAACCCAGGGATTGAACCCAGGTATCCTGAATTGCACGCAGATTCTTTACCAGCTGAGCCACAAGGGAAGCCCAAGAATGCTGGAGTGGGTAGCCTATCCCTTCTCCAGGGGATCTTCCCAACCCAGGAATTGAACTGGGGTCTCCTGCATTGCAGGCAGATTCTTTACCAACTGAGCTATCAGGGAAGCCTAGTGTCCCTTGCCTGATGTCCCTTGAAAACTAACTCACTTCATTCTCTGTACTTAATGTGTACTTCAAACATATTTCTATTTTTTATATCTCTCTTTAGATTTCTGTGACACACAAGGGTGTAAACTATGTTTTATCTGTCTTTTAATCTATTTAATAGACATATCAGACATTAAAATATATAGCTGGATATACTCTGTGATCTCAGCTGACAATAGGGTTTTAAAGGGTGACTAAGTAAAAAAAATACAAAATGTTAAAAAATATTGAAATGAAATAATACGTTTGTCAAAGTTAAAAGACCCTTCACATATTCACTAAAACTTTATTATTGACTATAAACAGAGTTGGACATGACTGATTGGCTAACAGACACATAACACATGTTACTGTTGTTTAGTCACTCAGTCATGTCTGACTCTTTGCAACCCCATTGACTATAATATGACAGGTTTCCCCATCCTTTACTATCTCCTGGAGTTTACTCAAACTCATGTCCATTGAGTCAGTGATGCCATCTGACCAACTCATCCTCTGTCGTCCCTTTCTCCTCCTGCCCTCAATCTTTCCCAGCATCAATGTCTTTTCCAATGAATCGGCTCTTTGCATAAAGTGGCCAAAGTATTGGAGCTTCAGCTACAGTATCAGCCTTTCCAATGAATATTCAGGTTTGATTTCCTTTAGGATTGAATGGTTGGATCTCCTTGCAATCAGAGGGACTCTCAAGAGTCTCTTCTAACACCACAGTTCAAAAGCATTAATTCTTTGGCACCCAGCTTTCTTTATGGTCCAGCTCTCACATCCATACATGACTACTGGAAAAACCATAGCTTTGACTAGATGGACCTTTGTGTGCAAAGTGATGTCTTTGCTTTTTAAAATGCTGTTGTATATTTAAAATATAAATAGCTCCCAAACTCTTTATGCTGGTTAACTTGATACATAAAAAATTACTTCAAAACTCAGTGGCTTAAAACAATACTAATTTATTGTTGCTCATGTGTCTGCTAGAGGTTGACTGACAGCTGATCTGGGCTGAGCTCAGGTAGGGTGTCTCTGCTCTATGTGCTTCTCAACCTCCTCCTGTGACCGGTGGGCTGTCTGAGCGCATCCTCATGGTGATGGCATATGTGTAAGAGGGCAACTGGAAACTCTGAAGCTTCTTAAAACTTAAGCACAGCAGTATTTCCACCTTCTGTCATTGTCCCAAGCAAACTGCACAGCCAAATGGCAAGAAAAGGGTCAGAGAAGTGCACTCCACCCATGATGAAGCAATGGCAAGGATGTACACCCTGGGATGGGTGAAGAATAAAGGCTATTAATAGAATAAACTTTATATTTCCAGCAAAGATTTGCTGTAGCTTCTAACAAAAGGCATAGAGGAGGGCTGCTACTAAAAGACCTGTCTCAATGAGAATCCTTACAATAGAAACCCCAGGCCAAGGGATACTTATAATTGGGCATGGACATGTGTTCTGAGATTCCTGACTGTCAAAAAGAAAAAGAAAGAGGAAAAAAGAAAATTTTTCTTTGCAGAAGGACAAAAGGAAAAAGATGTCTGAGAAAGGAAGAGCACCAATTTGCAATAAAAACTAAGTATGTACACATATATTGAACTCACCCATACATTTACTCTACCTGCATACGTTTCCAAACATTGCGTGGTTAGAAAATGTATAACAAGATATATTCTTAATCTAAATAATCTCTTATGAGTCAATTATTCATTCTTTATCATTCTCTTTGTCGCCCCAACTCTTGTAAATATTGCATAACCTTTGTGTACAGGGTCCGTTTTAACTATAAGGAACAGACTACCCCTTTTACCACAAAAGAGTCCCCTATTTTTTTCAACCAGGAGAGAGCAAAGATAACAGGCAGACTTTTTTCCAATGTCTGACTGGATGACAAAGAAGTCTGGTGCTTTAGCCAAGCTGTCTGCCAACATTTCACTTTCTTCACTTGCTGTTAGTTGCCTGGTCGCAAGGAAAAAGCAAAACAAAACAATCTTCAGCAAAATCTGGACCTTGTAGTCCCTACTTAAACAAATACTTGAGTCAATATGTTGCTTCACATCCTGTGTAGGTTGATCTGAAAACTGGTTTGGCTATTTTATACAGAAACAAACAAATATGTGCCTTTGGGCTGATATCTGAAACAATGATGATGCCCTCTGTGTGTATACTGTTTTAAACTTTCTCAAACAAGTGGCAACATGCTGAGTTTGAAAGGTTTGTGTCTGTGACAACCTCTGATTATTTTGCAGTTACTTACCCTGTGTAACCTGAAACATCAGTTAATGGTTTCGTCTTAATTCCTTCATTTGTAACCGTGACAACAACAATATCTACCTCAAAGCCTGGTTATGAGAATCAACACTGAGACGTGTGTGTATCTGCTAGGATGAATGTGGTAGCCTGTATTAGGAATTCAGCAACTCTTTGATGCCTGTCCCATATGAAGTCAAGAAGACTATGCCTTATTCACTCACTAAGCACGTGACATGATGTATCAAACAGACTAAGTTAACCAGGGAAAATAAAAAACTGAGCTATGAAGTAACCAAGTGTATTTCCAGTAGTCACACAGAGGAGACAAGACTAGAAGCTACACTGCCTGGTTCTCAATCCCTTGTCCTATTGTTATACTTTCCATTCATTCACTCATTCGCCTGTTTTTCATTTGCACCCACTCTATACTAAACACTCTGCTGCGGCTGCTGCTGCTAAGTCACTTCAGTCGTGTCCAACTCTGTGCGACCCCATCCCTGGGATTCTCCAGGCAAGGACACTGGAGTGGGTTGCCATTTCCTTCTCCAATGCATGAAAGTGAAAAGTGAAAGTGAAGTCGCTCAGTCATGTCTGACTCTTCGCGACCCCATGGACTGCAGCCTACCAGGCTCCTCCATCCATGGGATTTTCCAGGCAAGAGTACTGGAGTGGGGTGCCATTGCCTTCTCCGAAATACTCTGCTAGCACTGCACATTTAAATAAGTAAGAGACACCCTTAACTAACTTACAGTCGTAGGGCTGCACAGAGAGAAAAATAATTATGTTACCTTGTAGTAAAGCTTGTAACAGAGGATTTGGTAAGAGATCAAGGAGAAAAGAACTAACGTGACCTTGAGACCTGTGTCCATGGTTCTGTTCTGAGAACTTCTGATGAACATCTAGTTCTGTTGGGCCCTGGGTCGTAGCAAATGGCACATCTTTCTAAAAGGCTGAATTAACAATTGTTTGAAAGAGCATTTTGTATATTAAATCCATGGCAGTAAGTTTAAGCCAAAAACTATTTTTAAATGTTGTTTACAATGGATGGGACATTAAAAATTTGATAATTGCCATTAACTGGAATCATTGATAAGTAAAAAAAAAAATTAGGTCAAATCTGCAGAGACTCTGCCCCTCCTACTTGAACTGTTGTTTCCATCTACCTTTCCTAACTCTGCCACTGCTTCAGCTGATCTCTGCCCACTCATTCCTGAAGTCTAAATTTAGGTGTAACCTCTTCTATTACTTGTGGGCTTTCAATTGTCTATTTGGCTATCTTCAAAGATGTCTGCTCTGAAATAATTGTAATCAAGCCTGCCACATACAGTTGTTTAGATTTTGCACTACACGTTGTAATTTATATGAATATCACCCCCCAAAAGTGTGAAACATACAACCCACACAGTACCGGGTGTCCCTGAATTAAATGAGAGAAACTTCCTTTTCTTTCAAGTGTTTCTCATTTTATTAAACCATTTTTAAAAAGTAATTATTGAGATTTTAACAAAATATAATTAGTTAACAATATTGTGTTTGTTTCAAGTGTACCACAAAATGATTCAATTATACATATATACCTATATTCTTTTTCAGACTATCTTCCATTATTGTTTATTACAAGATATTGAGTACAGTTCCCTGTGCCTCACAGTAGGTCCTTAATAGGTAACTACTTTGTATATAGTAGTATGTACATATTCATCTCAAATTCTTAATTTATGCCCTGTTCCACTGGCACCATCCCCTTTTATAACCATAAGTTTGTTTTCTATATTTGTGAGTTTATTTTTGTTTTGTAAATAAGTTCATTTTTATCGTTTTTAGGTTCCACATATAAATCATATCATGAGATATTTGCCTTTTTCCGATTTACTTCACTCAATATCACAATCTCTAGGTATATCCACATTGCTGCAAATGGCATTATTTTGTTCTTTTTGTGGCTAAGTAATATTCCACTGTGTATAAATAACACATATTCTTTATCCATTCATCTGTTGATGAACAGTTAGGTTGCTTCCATGTCTTGGCTATTGAAAATGTACTATGAACACTGGGAATCTTTTCAAATTAGTTTTCTTTAAATATATGCCCAAGAGTGGGATTGCATGGTCATAAGGCAACTCTATTTTTATTTTTTAAAATACTTAAAATGTACATTGTAAGAAATAAATTCACCCAACATAAACAAGGTGCATCTCTCTCATTCTCTACTTTTCTGAGCTCCTCCCCAGAGGTAATCACTATTAACTAACTCTTATTTTTCTTTCTCCTGTGTACAGTCTTAGGTTTCAGTAATAATTAACCCTTGAAATAGCCTCACTTTCATGTCATTTGCAAATTCTGTTGCCTCTACCTGGAACATTGTTTCTTTCCCTGCCTTTCTGATAAATTCCATTTTATCATCCAATTTCAGTAAAGGCAACCTTAGCCATACAAGTTAATTATTTAATCCCTATCAGATCAGTCTTCTGACTCCAGACATAACTATCTGTCTTCCACATTTCTTATATCTCAAACACTTAAAACTTAACATTCACAAGCAAATCTGTGATCTTTCCCTGCAAGTTTATCTTTCTTTGGTACTCCCTAGCTCAGTGAATTCACTACCATTTATCCAATTAAATAACTCAGAAACCTAGAAGTCATCTCAGACACTTTCTCCTTCCCTACCCTCCCATCCCACCCACCTTTCAACTTTGGTCAATATTACATTTTCCCTTTCTCCTCAACCAACTTATTTTTCCTTTTACTTAAACCACCACCATCAATCCAGCTACCATTATAGCTTATTTGACATATTGTTATAATTTTTTACTCATACACTTATATCCAATATCTCACCCTGATCCATTCTGCACACTAGAGTCTGAAAGATCTTCTGGAAATGAAAATCCAATATGTCATCTTCCTTCTTAAAAAACCTTTGCATATCTTCTCATTGTTTGTAGCACAGCTTAGAACACTGTGTGTGATCTGGCCCCTTCCAAACTTGGTAAATACATTTTCCCAACACTTACTGTTCAGTTAAGTCGCTCAGTTGTGCCCAACTCTTTGGGACTCCATGGACTGCAGCACGCCATGTTTCCCTGTCCACCACCAACTCCCAAAGCTTGTTCAAATTCATGTCCATAGAGTCGGTGATGCCATCCAACCATCTCATCCTCTGTCATCCCATTCTTCCCTTGCCTTCAATCTTTCCTAGTAGCAGGGTCTTTTCCAATGAGTCAGATCTTCGCATCAGGTAGCCAAAGTATTGGAGTTTCAGCCTCAGCATTAGACCTTCCAATGAATATTCAGGACTGATTTTCTTTAGGATCGACTGATCTCTTTGCAGTCCAAGGGACTCATAAGAGTCTTCTCCAACACCACAGTTCAAAAGCATCAATTCTTCGGTTCTCAGCTTTCTTTATAGTCCAGCTGTCACATCTATACATGACTACTAGAAAAACCATAGCTTTGACTAGACAGGTCTTTGTTGGCAAAGTAATGTCTCTGCTTTTTAATATGCTATCTAGGTTGTTGTTAGCTTTTCTTCCAAGGAGCAAGCGTCTTTTAATTTCATGGCTGTAGTCACCATCTGTAGTGATATTGGAGCACCCCTCCCCAATATAAAGTCTCTCCCTGTTTCCATTGTTTCCCCATCTATTTGCCATGAAGAAATGGGACCAGATGCCATGATCTTAGTTTTAGGAAGTTTTTTTTTTTTTTAAGCCAACTTTTTCACTCTCCTCTTTCACTTTCATAAAGACACTCTTTCATTCTTCTTCGCTTTCTGCCATAAGGGTGGCGTCATCTGCATATCTGAGGTTATTGATATTTCTCCCAGTAATCTTGATTCCAGCTTGTGATTCATCTAACCTGGCATTTTGCATGATGTATTCTTCATATCAGTTAAATAAACAGGGTGACAATATACAGCCTTGACACACTCCTTTCCTGATTTGTAGCCAGTCTGCCGTTCCATAGCCAGTTTTAACTGTTTCTTCTTGACCTGCATACAGATTTCTCATGAGGTGGTCAGGTGGTCTGATATTCCCACCTCTTTATGAATTTTCCACGGTTTGTTGTGATCCACACAGTTAAAGGCTTTGGTGTAGTCAGTAAAGGAGAAGTAGATGTTTTTCTGCAACTCTCTTACTTTCTTGATGATCCAATGGATGTTGACAATTTGATCTCTGGTTCCTCTGGCTTTTCTAAATCTAGCTTGAACATCTGGAGGTTCATGGTTCATGTACTGTTGAAGCCTGGCTTGGAGATTTTTGAGCATTACTTTGCTAGCGTGTGAGATGAGTGCAATTGTGCGGTAGTTTGAACATTCTTTGGCGTTGCCTTTCTTTGGGATTGGAATGAAAACTGACCAAAAAAGAAAAAGGATGAGGATGTCCACACTTACTGTTTCCACCTTCTCATTTTAGCTACCCTGTTCCTCTTTCAGATTACTGCTTGTTAAAATCATATACGATAGTATCAGTCTTGGTTACATATTTCAATGAAGAGTGATAAGCAAGACTTTCTCTCTTTTCATCCAGGTATTCTCCCTTTGCTTCCTCAGAACTTCATTCCATTCCAGTCTCTCAATGCATCAGTGTTGGTACTCTGAGATGGCCCCAGTCTAAAAACTTCATGGAACGTGCACCAGATGACATGATTGGCTAAAGCACAATTAAACAGAGAAGTAGATGTTATGCCGCAGGTCTGTGAAAATAACATTCAGTTCTTTCTCCCTAAGGAGGAAGGCCTTTTGTAAGCCTAATGGAACAATATCTGTTCTGGTCTGGTCTTCATTAATACATCATTCAAATTGTTCAGATCTCTTTCTACGTCTTTCTCCCACTGTGGACCCAAGACGACCGCATTCTGAGGTCCTGATTATTTGCAGCAGGGCTCTCCACACTATTTTACACAAAATTCTAAACTTTTGCTCAAGCTGTTCCTAAGTGTTTACTTCAAACACTGACGTTTCCTTAAAGAATTGATAAGGAAACTTCACTTGCTTCCAAGACACTGACAGATGATAGGTAGAGAGTTACTTATTATGAGTTTTGATTCTGAATATAGGATCCAGCAGCTTTTTTTTTGTAGTCTGTGTACTCAGCCCAGGTGCCTCATTATTTTTCTCTTAGGGTTTAGTATGTGGTTGTTTCTCTCCCTATCTTTAAAAATTTCTTTTTGCTATGGCAAGAAAATGTATTTTAAGATTTCTTGAGTTAAGAAGGTAAATTCCTGGCTGAAGTCCAAGATTAAAACAGACTCCCTCACCGGGGAGATACCTGGACAACATTATATTTCCCATGCAGCATCATTCAACCTCCTCCTTACTGCCCTAGTTCCCAATTTTATTGTTTAACCAGTTCGTGCTGACAGACTTGTGGGTTGCAGGCCTGTCTAACTGCCAAGTGCACATTATTCCATCATGGTACATTCCATTATATTCTCTAGGAGGAAGTGTTTTAAGTTATGCCAAGTGAGAAATTACTGCTTACATTTCTACCTGAATCTTCCATTATTTTAAGGATTAATTTTCCCTCCAGTTAGCAATCACCATCCCACAGTTTCTGCCTTTCCAAATCTTATGAAATTTTCAAGATCTAATTTCTTTCTTCTGGCTAATAGGCACTCCTTGCTGTTTTGAAGTTTCATCAGTTTTGGAGTTTACTTTTAAGTTATTTTGTTCAGAAGAGTAGTTAGTGTCACTTGACGACAACTCTGTAATTATCTAGATTCTTGGATGTTTCTTTGTTTCAGGGGTGTCGATAATTTCTTTTTATTTAAATTGTTAATAACCTGATAGATTAGTAATGATTTTCCCTGAGGGAAGAAACTATATCTTTCTTCTATTGGATTATCAGGAAATAGCCAAAAACCTGGGCACAGAGTTGGCGCTTTATAAATAGCTATTGCTTATTCTAACTACAAGTGAAAGATACCCATCAAATCATAGCCCTACTGGGGTGCTGAAGTCTGTGAGGTAGCAAAGAGTCAGACGTGACTTAGCAACTGAACAACAATAAAACATGCAAGGTGATGAAGCTAGAAGATGGCAGAGTGGTTTGTGATAAGCAGTATAGTATATAAATTGTACAGAGGTGTTAAAAAACTTTGATTTAGGGTCATACAGACCCAAGCGCAAATCCTGGCTAAGCCACTGGATAATTATATGGCCAGGGTAAATTAATCACATCTCTAAGCCTTTGTCTTCTCATCTGTAGAATGTAGGATAATAACATCTATCTTATGGAGTTGTTATGAAAACTGAGCAAGATAATGCATGAAAGTGTAAAGGATGACATCTAGTTCAACTAACATACGTCTTATATTACTTATCATCAGTAGTATCAATATTAGTACTTATCATGTATGGATGTGAGAGTTGGATCATAAAAAAGGCTGAGCATTAAAGAATTGATGCTTTGAACTGTGGTGCTAGAGAAGACTCTTGAGAGTCTCTTGGACTGCAAAGAGATCAAATGAGTCAGCCCTAAAGGAAATCAACCTTGAATATTCACTGGGAGGACTGATACGGAAGCTGAAGCTCCAATACTTTGGCCATTTGATGCAAAGAGCCAACTCACTGGAAAAGACCCTGTTGTTGGGAATGATTGAGGGCAGGAGAAGAAGGAGGGAGCAGAGGATGAGATGATTGGATGGCATCATCAACCCACTGGGCATGAATCTGAGCAAACTCCGAGAGATAGTAGAGGATAGAGCCTAGCATGCTGCAGTTCATGGGGTCACAAAGAGTCAGACATGACTTAGCAACTGAAAAACAACAACAACAAAATGCCAATTTTGAAAGAGCAATACCTTTGCATCTGCCTCTTATTCTGACAGTTATTGATTATGCGGCCTGTGTCAGGTAAGGTCCTTTGAGATGTAGGTGAAAAGACAGGATATACAAGAGTCTTACTGAGGGAATTATTATGAAAGATAAAGGAGGGATTCGGAGAGGGTAGGTGATATAGGTTTAAAAACTTTGAAAGGAGAATAGGAGTGAAGGAGCATCAGATAGAACCTCTGACTGCAGTTCTGAGTATAGCCAAGTCAGTGCAGAGTCTCAGAGCAAAAGTTGGAGGCATTCCACTTGGGCCAGGAACAGACTGGCTTTAGTGGCACTGCTGTGCTCAGTCATGGCCTGGGAGCAGCCTGAGTGAAGTGCGGCATTGGCATGAATGTCAAGGTAGCTCTGAAGATGCTGAAACAGCATCATCTACACCACATGAAGCAGATTTTCTTAAAAGGAGATCTGAGCAATGTACGTCCATACCAACCACGTGGTCTTAGACTCATTATTCTACCTGATGAAATCTCACCTTGTCATCTGTGACATGAGAAACAAAATCTCTAAGGAGATTGTGCAAGATTTCACTTAGATGATTTACATGGAGTATCCGGAACATAGTCAAGTGTAGAGAACATGTCCATTCCTTTCCTTACCCCCTAGTTTCATCTTCTGTCTATAACTTCTCATCCCTTAAAGATAGATTCCTAATCTTTTCTGAATACCTCCAATATGAAGTTTTCACCTAATAGCTAAACATCTTAAAATCTTCAGCTTTGGAGACTTTCCTGGTAGTCCACTGGTTAAGAATCTATCCTGAAATGCAAGTGGCACTGGTTGAATCCTTGGTCCAGAAAGATCCCACATGCCATGGGATGGCTGAGCCCGTGTGCCACCATAATGAGCCTGTGCTCTGGAGCTTGTGAGTCGCAGCTACTGAAGCCTCCACACACTAGAGCCATGCTCTGCAGTAAGAGAATCCAACACACATTGAGAAGCCCTAAACCACAACTAGAGAGTAGCAACTTTTTGCTGAAACTAGAAAGCACACATACAGCAACAAAGACCCAGCAGTAAATTAATAAATATTAAAAATACTTTAAAAAATTTTCAGTTTTGCTTTGGTCATTCAATCTTTTGGTCAAGCATACTAGAATCAAATTATTCATATAATGGCTCTGGCCATCCTATTCCTTTTTCTAGATATGAAGAGTCTCAAAAAAAAAAAGAGAAATGAAAAACAATTCATATTTTGGCATTAGATTTCTTTTTCCTTGAGGGAATAAAGCCTGCTTCTTTTTGAGGTTAAATATTTTATGAGAATGCTATGTTTTGAATACTTTGTCCCATTCAAATCTTTGGGGCACATTCAAAAATAAAACTATTTAGGTCAGAGAATATGAGTTGAGGGGAAAGATCACTATCTTGAGCCTTTTGGAGTTCTTAGAAAGAAACTCTTCTGAATTCTAGCCCATCAATAGACCACACAAAGGGGAAGAGGTTGAAATAATTACATATTGCATAGAGAAATTGAAAAACAAAACATCAATAACAGGATTACAATTTTACAGAAGAATTTTTTACAAGCTATGGCAAGCAGAGATAGTTTTAAATGATTCTTCCTAGACCATCTTAAAATTACTATTGAAACAGATTTTGCTTTTGCTGACACTCAATTTATTAATATAACCTTGTGATAACAAGGGTGTTGTGTAGCTACAAAATTCTTTCATGGAGAAGCTTTCCCTCTCCCTACTCCCAACACCACCAGTTTAAATTGGTTATTTTCCAGTTTCACAATGTTTTGTGGTTGTTTTTGGGTGCTTTGACAAATAAACAAAAGAAATAGTTTAATATTATTCTCTTGAGAAAGTTTCTCAATAAAAGATCTTTGTTCTATGGTTGGCTTAGCAAGGCCAATCTCATCCATACCAGTTTATTCTGGATATTTACTTATTTGAATTAAGTATTGTTGAGATCTATTCTATGGGACAGAAGAGACAGCACCCAGGTTCCTCTGATGGCCTGTTGAAACTCTAAGAGGTCAGATTTGCTGCTAAAGATTTTCTAAAGTTCCTTGCCACTTACAAAAAAAGGATTATTTGGGTTAAGTTTCTTTTCTATTTAGAAAATAACCTTTTTTAAAATGTCACTACTTAGTAACATATTTCAAGATATTAAGACATACAAAAAAATGTAAGAAGCACACATGTATCCAAAACCTAGACTTGCCAAATCTTAACATTTTTCTATGACTGCATCAAATCTTTTAAGAATGCTGAAGAATTGATGCTTTTAAACTGTGGTGTTGGAGAAGACTCTTGAGAGTCCCTTGGACAGCAAGGAGATTCAACCAGTCTATTCTAAAGGACATCAGTCCTGAATATTCATTGGAAGGACTGATGCTGAAGCTGAAATTCCAATACTTTGGCCACCTGATGGGAAGAACTGACTAATTGGAAAAGACCCTGATGCTGGTAATGATTGAAGGTGGGAGGGGAAGTGTACGACAGAGGATGAGATGGTTGGATGGCATCACAGACTCAGTGGACAGGAGTTTGAGTAAGCTCTGGGAGTTGGTGATGGACAGGGAAGCCTGACATGCTGCAGTCCATGGGGTCACAAAGAGTTGGGCATGACTGAGCGAATGAATTGAACTCAGAGTTGTAGGCTCCTGTGATACCCTCCTTCATCTCACTCCCTTTCTGCTCTGCCCAGAGGTTACCTATCTCCAGATTTTCTTTTTCTTGTCACTTAAAAGTTTTGTCTTGTAACTTTTTAAAACACTCTTTTTTTTTTTCATTTTAAGAATTGCTTTTAAATCAAGCTATCACCCTTCATTTTGTTTTATTTACTTTTTTTTTTTTTTTACTTTTAGATAGTTTTTATTTGTAATTTTTAAACACAGAAATAATTTGGAATAGTGACACAATAAAATCTTATGTAGACTCTACCTTGAGTCAACAATTATTAGCAAATTGCCACATTAAAAATCTTTCTCAGTATATATACACACAAATAAACATTTTCTTGCTAATACTTGATTTCCAGTGGATGCTTTGTAATACTTTGATTCTTTGATTCTTTTATATACCTTCATTAAATATTGAAGAATTTAAAGAATATGCTCTACATAATCACAGTGCTATTATTACACCCAAGAAAATCAACAACTTCACCATTACTTTAAAATATCTGATGCATATTCAAATTATCCCAATTGTCACCAAAACATGTTTTATACCTGTGTGTTTTAACTGGAGTCTTACTGAAATTGACACTGAATTTGATTGTTATGTTACTTTTGTCACGTTTTAAAATTATTTATTTTGATTGGAGGCTAATTACTTTACAATATTGTAGTGGTTTTTGCCATACAGTGACATGAATCAGCCATGGGTATTGAAGTATAGTTGATTTATAATGTTATATTTTATATATATAATGTTATATATTAGATTAATCTAGTTAAATTGGTGAATTAGTTAACTTAGTTAATTAACTAATTAAATAACTAACTTAGTTAATTAGTTTTTTTTAGATTAGTTAAGCTTCATTAGTTTTTTAGAAAAAACTCTTCGAAACATATGTAATTGTGGATCTTCTATCACTCTTAGTGTCACAAGAGGTGGAAAACATTAACAAAATGTACTGACAAAGGTATTCCTAAAATTTCTATGATTCAGAGTCGACTTTTCAGCTCATCTTTTCCTGATTTTGATGTGCATCATTCCTGAAGATGTGTTTATATGTCTGCTATATGTAAAATATATCCAAAACCAGTTCGTGGCATTTTCCATGTTCTAAAAGGAATAATCTAAATGTTATATGCTATATATCTAACAGAAATTTTTGTTTGCATGTGGTGTGAGAGATACATTTTTTATTTTTCTTTCCAAATAAATAATTTTCCAACCTTTCTTCATGTGTAGGATATAACACATTCTATCTTCTTTATCGATTTGTTCAAATTGTTCAGTTCAGTTCAGTTCAGTCACTCAGTCGTGTCTGACTCTTTGTGACCCCCTGAATCACAGCACGCCAGGCTTCCCTGTCCATCACAAACTCCTGGGGTTTACTCAAACTCATGCCCATCGAGTCGGTGATGCCACCCAGCCATCTCATCCTCTGTCGTCCCCTTCTCCTCCTGCCTCCAGTCCCTCCCAGCATCAGGGTCTTTTCCAATGAGTCAACTCTTCCCATGAGGTGGCCAAAGTATTGGAGTTTCAGCTTCAGCATCAGTCCTTCCAATGAACACCCAGGACTTATCTCCTTCAGGATGGACTGGTTGGACCTCCTTGCAGTCCAAGGGACTCTCAAGAGTCTTCTCCAACACCACAGTTCAAAAGTATCAATTTTTCAATGCTCAGCTTTCTTCACAGTCCAACTCTCACATCCATACATGACCACTGGAAAAACCATAGCCTTGACCAGACGTACCTTTGTTGGCAGAGTAATGTCTCTGCTTTTTAATATGCTATCTAGGTTGGTCATAACTTTCCTTCCAAGGAGTAAGTGTCTTTTAATTTCATGGCTGCAGTCACCATCTGCAGTGATTTTGGAGCCCCCCAGAATAAAATCTGACACTCTTTCCACTGTCTTCCCATCTATTTCCCATGAGGTGAGGGGACCAGATGCCATGATCTTAGTTTTATGAATGTTAAGCTTTCAGCCAACTTTAAGGCAATCTTGATTCCAGCTTGTGTTTCTTCCAGCCCAGTGTTTCTCATGGTGTACTCTGCATATAAGTTAAATAAGTAGGGTGACAATATACAGCCTTGACGTACTCCTTTTCCTATTTGGAACCAGTCTGTTGTTCCATGTCCAGTTCTAACTGTTGCTTCCTGACCTGCTTACAGGTTTCTCAAGAGGCAGGTCAGGTGGTCTGGTATTCCCATCTCCTTCAGAATTTTCCACAGTTTATTGTGATCCACACAGTCGAAGGCTTTGGTGTAGTCAATAACAGAAATAGATGTTTTTCTGGAACTCTCTTGCGATTTAATCAAAAGCTTTGTCTGCATCTATTGAGGTTATCCGATTTTAAATTTTCTTGTTAGATCAGTTGTGAGAGTTATATTCTTCTAGGAAATAGTCCTTTTACTCTAAGTTTTCAAATTATTTAGCAAGGCTTCACACTTAAGGTGATATTGTGCAAAGTCCTGAGGAGTGATATCTGAGGGGAAAGTATACAACTAGAAGTAGTAGTGTTAGTTGCTCAGTCGTGTCCGACTCTTTGCAACCCCATGGACTGCAACCCACCAGGCTGCCGTCTGTCTGTGAAATTCTCCAGGCAAGAATACTGGAGTGGGTAGCCATTCTCTTCTTCAGGGGATCTTCCCAACCTAGGTATACACTTTACTGAGTTTAAAAGTACTTATTTTGTAGTTAGCTTCTATTATCTGAGGTTTTGGGAGGTATATTTGTATTGTGTTTTTGGTCTTCCACCTCTCTCTAACGATTGTTCCTTCATAAGCATGTGATTTTTCTCTTTATGAGCTTTTCTTCAGTGGGGTTTTAACTTGAAAAATAATTTATATCTGTTTTTGATGGTGTGTCTGGCCAGAATGATTTTGCACCTGCTTCTTGCTGGAGCTACCAAAATAACACATGTCTGGAATCCCTTCTCTGTTAATTTCTCAGCTCGCATTTTTCCAAATCACTCATGTAACATTTATTCAAATTCCAAACTCAAATGCAGCCAGGACCTTGGGAACAAATCATCAGAGATGACAGTTTTGTTTTTATGTCCAGCCTGACAAACAGATTTTATTTGTGAATTCTTGTAATAACAGATGGATATTTTTAAGCCCTGTACTTTATTTTCATAGCCTTTGGATGGCTCTAACTTTGGAGGTTAGATATCAGCCATCTGTCTCCAACACTGTAGGACTAATGTCTCATTCATTGTCCTCTTAGGTACATGAAAGTCAAGATTTTTGTTTGTCTCAGGATCAGTTCATGAGCTTACTAGTGAAGTTTGCAGGGTTTGTTTTTTGGTTCCCATGGATTTTTCTTTCTAGTTGACTCAGCTGTGCATATAAAGGAGGTTTGTTGTGTTTTTCAGAGATGTCTAATGTGATATATTGATAAAAATGGATATTGAACTGTCTGGCCTTTCATAATCTGTTGCTAACATTTTTCTGGTTTCATATTCCATTTGTCACCCACAGTAGCTTCATAAGTTGACAAAGATGATAAATTATTACCTTGATTCTTCTGTTTCTCCTCCTGGATTTTTTTCCCTTGTTAATCTCTTATGTTCATATGTGCCCCATATATTATGGCCCTGCTTAAATGTCACTTCTTTCAGGAGTCCTTCCCTCATCTACCAAAGAAAAGTGATAGTCTCACCCATAGTGTCTTATCTGTTGGCTCTCGCATCTAGTGTGCCCATTATCATGCTCTTACTTTTCTCCAACTCCACCCCACTCCCAGAATTAATCTGGAAACTTTTGGTCCAAGACAAGGTCTATGGGTCAGTTCATTTTGTCTGTATCCCAGATGTAGTACTATGCCTTTTAGAGTCTGAGAGCTTATTAAAAAAACACAAAACTGAATTCAAGCAGAATTTCAAACAGAAACTGAAAGGTGAACATAAAATAAAATATGGGATTGTATATATCTAGGGAATGCTTAGGTATCTATAAATGTATTCCAACCTTAAAAGCTAATAATAATAATAATAGTCTAAATGGTTAAACCTATTGTGTTGCAGGCACTCTGCTAGTGCTTCACTTAGATCGTGTCTAATTCTCATGACAATTCTGAAAAACAGAAGAGGTTAAGGTAGTTGTTGAAGATCAGAGAGGTAGGAAAAGGCAGAGCTAAGACTTGGATCTAGGTCTATCTGACTTCTAAAGACAACACAAAGCAAACATACACAAAGGCCAAAATAGAAAAAAATAGATGTTTTATTGAAGATAAAGTGTTGTTCACTCCATGTAGGTGATTGGAAATTGTGGACTAAGGTAGATGGGGTAGGAATGATGCCACTCATGTGAAGGCTCAGCTCCAGCATCATCTCCTCTAGAAAGGACTGACTTCTTCTTCTGGTTAGCTTCCCCATACTGGACTTGCAGTCCTCTCTGTATTTACCTTAATGGTTGCACTTGTATCATTTAATTTTAAAAGTCTGTTTGTGGGATTGTCTTTCCATTAGGCACTGACTGACTTGAAAACAGGAAATGTATTTCTTTTTTGCTCTGTTTTTCCATTTTAGTCCCATAAGATAAGTGCTTTTATCAAAAATTTTACCTATGATATCCTTATCTTGGTGATTCACCATGCAAAGTAGTGACTAAACATTCTAAGAAGTTCTACAGAAAAGATATTTGTTTAGCCTTAACTAAAGTAGAATTTCCCAATCTTACTTGACCACAGAATCTTTTTCCTCAGAGCACTGATTGATATCTTGTACATCTGATGTTCCAGAAAATAAACCTTAGAAAAATAGTGTTCTTACATTATTTTCTTTCTTTCATTTTTTAAAGTAGGCCATTTTTATAGTCTTTATGGATTTGTTACAATATTACTTCTGTTTTCATGTTTTGGACTTTTTGGTTAGGAGGCATGCAGGATCTAAACTCCCTGACCAGAGACTGAACCCACACTACCTGCATTGGAAAGCAAAGTCTTAACCACTGGACTATCAGGGAAGTCCCTCATGACTTTCTTGAATATTCCTTTTCTCCTCGCTTTTGGGGTGACAGGTATATAGTGATAATGATAAGTGAATAATGGAATTCACTAATTTTATAATATAAAAGGGATTGTCCTCCTCCTAATTGCTTAAAAAAAAATGAGTAGCAAGAGGTAAACTCAGAGTTGTTAAAGAAAACTGCTGTCTTGGCACAAGAATGTACTTGCCATTTCTGTTTTTGAGGTAAACACACCTGTTCTGGGGTTTGGGTAGGTGGAATCCCTAAACTCAAACTTGTTCTTCACTTTGATTTCTCCCCCAGAATGCAATTCTGTTCCTTCAAGAGCATGGGCTTCTTTGTCCACACTTTATGTGGAAGCACATAAATCCAAATGGAAGCTATAGTATTTAGAAAATACAGGAGAAAGAGTTCAATCGTTTTCTTACTGCTAATGGCAGCCAAGGGCTGAGCCCTGTGTGTCATAAATGATAGGCTGTCCAGAGGAAAAAAATCCTTTGGAGGCAATTTTTATCCCCTTTTAAATTTTTTTTTTTGTTTTAAAGAGTGGAATCTTGCAGTAGCAGAAGCAGTTGCAATCACATACACCTGTTTTTTATATTTCACAGTTCCTCAGGGAAAACAGAAAATGAAGATGACCTGGGGGAGAAGAGGGGTAGGGGTGCCAAGTTCCTAGCAGCACTGTTTTCCAGAAGATGTACCATGCAGAGGTGCTTTTCTTTTTATGACCATTTTGGTGTCTCTTGCTACAAGAAATGACTCTTGAAAAGTCCCTTTTTCTACAGCCATAAAGGCTTCTACTATGACCCTCAGGAAAACACTCATAAAATACACTCATGAGAGGAATTCAATGTTATTTTTCTCATGGGTCCCCAGTATGCTATGTACACAGGTACAGGCCTATATTTAATACCAAGACATTTGGAAGCAGTGAACCCAAAGATTTTCAGTGCTGAGTGTAATTATAAAACACTTATGGAAGCAGAGTTAAAAAGATGTTTTTATTCCTCAAAGTTGTTTTTGTTTTTGTCTTATGACTATGCATGGTAAGGAGGCAGACTTCTAAATCAGAAATAAAAGTCAATTAAAACTTATTGCTGGTGACATTTTGATAAAGGAATCATAGAACTACTGAGGATCTTTCATGAATCAGCATTCTGTATTTTATTCTACTAAATTTTCATGGCACTCCTATAAAGGTACTCACTATTCTCATTTTACAAATGGGGAAAATACAGCTTGGAGATTAAGAGGTCACAGAGTTACAGAATAGCAGAGCCAACCTTTGAAACCAAATCTTCAAGATCTCCAAGAAGTAAAGGGAAAAGTTGGAGTTGTGGGGCAGTTTTAGGTCAAGTTATCTATGTGAGGCAATATTTGCATAAAGACCTGAAGGGTGTGATCTCGGAGTCTGGGGGCAAAGCCATCGCCAAAGGATGCGTGCACAGGGAACATGAAAAGGTGAGGCCCTTAATGCAGTCCACCAACCTCAGTTGGCAAGGGGTAAAGTGACACAGAAAGAGACTGGGGAATTAGACTGGGTCTGGACAGCAAAGGGTCTCATAGGGCATGCTCAGAGGGTCTGGTTTTATTTTAAGGTTGAGCAGGAAGCCCTGGTGGGAGTTTGGACTAGCTCGTACCAGCAGAAGCACAGACCAGAGTTGAGATGCATCGTGTCCACTAAACGGATAGAATTTTATGACCTTTTAGATGTTGGGGCTGAAGGAGAGGCAGGGCTCAAGGAC
This sequence comes from Odocoileus virginianus, assembly GCF_023699985.2. Taxonomy (NCBI): domain Eukaryota; kingdom Metazoa; phylum Chordata; class Mammalia; order Artiodactyla; family Cervidae; genus Odocoileus; species Odocoileus virginianus. The sequence continues at coordinate 71,284,273 of NC_069678.1, read as the reverse complement.
AATAGTTGAGCCTCTAACTTGGGTAAATATTGGATGATGGCCCATTCCCTGAACTAGAGAAGAATGGGGAAAGATAGGGAATTTCAGAGCAGGAATCAAGAGTTCTATTTGGGGCACTGACTTAGCCAGTGTTGATAAATAAAGCAGAAACTGCTAGATGTTTGACTCAAAGAGGAATTTGTTGCTGGGAAATGGCCACAGAGGTCAGAGCTGCATTGTAACTCTCATGGCCCTAGGCACTGTTGGTTTCATGGGCCCCTTCCTCCACTCAGTTTTAGTTTTCCTCCTGATTTAAAAAAATAAAACATTTCTGGGGCCCTAAACTCTTACAGACCTGAGGCACTGTGCCTGCTGTGACTAATGGGTAAGTCAGTTCTGACAAAATGTATACAATTGCACTCATTTTGCTGCTAGTAAAGTTATGCTCAAAATGCTTCAAGCTAGGCTTCAACAGTATGTGCACTGAGAACTTTCAGATGTACAAGCTAAGTTTAGAAAAAGCAGAGGAACCAGCGATCAAATTTCCAACATTAATTGGATCATACAGAAAGCAAGTTAATTCGAGAAAAATGTCTAGTTCTTCATGATTGGCTGTGCTAAAGCCTTTGACTGTGTGGATCACAACAAACTGAAAAATTCTTAAAGAGATGGGAATACCAGACCACCTTATCTGTCCCTTGAGAAATCTGTAGAGGGTCAAGAAGCAACAGTTAGAACCTTACACGGAACAACGTAAGGTTTTGGCTGGTTCAAAATTGGGAAAGGCATATGAGAAGGCTATATATTGTCATGCTGTTTATTTACCTTACATGCAGAGTACATCATGTGAAATGCCAGCCTGGATGAGTCACAAGCTGGAATCAAGATTGCTGGGAGAAGTACCAACAACCTCAGATATGCCAATAATACCACTCTAATGGCATAAAATGAAGAGGAACTAAAAGTTTTGATGAGGATGAAAGAAGAGAGTGGAAAAGCTGGCTTAAGACTCAATATTTAAAAAAACTAAGATTGTGGCATTCAGTCTCATCACTTCTTGGCAAATAGATGGAGAAAAAATGAGAACAGGGACATATTTTATCTTCTTGGACTCCAAAATCATTGCAGATGGTGACTATAGCCATGAAATTAAAAGATGCTTGCTCCTTGGAAGGAAAGCTACAACAAACTTAGTATATTAAAAAGATAGACATCATTTCGCCAACGAAAGTCCCTGTGGTCAAAGGTATGGTTTTTCCAGTAATCATGTGTGGATGTGAGAGGTGGACCATAAGAAGATTGAGCGCCAAAGAATTGATAATTTTGAACTGTAGTGCTAGAGAAGACTCTTGAGAGTCCCTTGGACTGCAAGGAAATCAAACCAGCAAATCCTAAAGGAAATCAACCTTGAATATTCATTGGGAGGACTGATGCTGAACTCCAATACTTTGGCCACCTGATACGAAGAGCTGATTCATTGGAAAAGACCCTGATGCTGGGAAAGATTGAAGGCAAAAGAAGAAGAGAGTGGCAGAGAATGAGATGGTTAGATAGCATCACTAACTCAATGGTCATGAATTTGAGCAAACTCTGGGAGATAGTGAAGGACAGGGAAGCCTGGCATGCTACAGTCTATGGGGTCACAAAGAGTCAGTCATGACTTAGTGACTAAACAACAGCAACAAACTTTTATGGACCTGAGGCACTGTGCCTGCTGTGACTAATGGGTAAGTCAGCTCTGACAAAGGTGTTGAAAGTACAGGAAAGCAAAATGGGGGATGAACCATCACACAGAGATCAGGAAGCTGCTGCCATCAATGATCAGGGCTCAGGAGCAACACTTAACCACTAGGTGTGGGACCCACCAACTCCTGCTACTAAGCTGGAGTCTTCATTGCTCCTTCTAATGCTCTGGTCACCTTACTGCTGATACTGCTGAAACTGCCATCACAGAAATTGCTGGAATCATAGCAGCTGCCACTGAGCAGAAAACATCAGGCTTACCATTGCCAGAGATACTGCCATTATCTCTGGCTTTGGGGTTTTAATTTCTCTCCCCCTTTCTTATCTCCATGTAATATTTGGCAGAACCTGACATGGTCAGCAGATTTGGGAGTCTGGAAGTTGTCATTTGCAGGGTTCCAGTCCTAGCAGGTAAAACTAAGAGAGCAAATGTGGGGTTAGTAATCAACCAATGAATACCTGGCACATGTATGTTGAGATGTCTGTGAAACATGCTAATGGAAATATTGAGTGAGGTCACTTTTAAGGTAACTTTTAAAGAAAGAAGAATTAGTCAACTAAGAATTAAACAGAGTAGGATCTTGTGGGGCTCCTGGGTATGAAAGCCTTTCTGTGTTCCCTGTATCTTGTTTGTAGTAAATAGGCTTCAGCCTCCATGAACATTCATGAGTTCCAAATTGTAGATTCTAACAGTTGCTAATGAGAGAAAGGAGAGAATTTAGAGACAAAAAAGGAGCATTCAAGAAATATAATAAAAGTGCACCCTTGGGGCAAGATCCTTTGCCTGGCAAAGCAATAAAGCTGTTCTTTTCTTGTTGTTGTTTAGTCACTAAGTCATGTCCAACTCTTTGTCACCCCATGGACTGCAGCTCACCAGGCCTTCCAGTCCTTTACTATCTCCTGTAGTTTTGTCAAATTCATGTCCACTGACTCGGAAATGCTGTATAACTGTCTCATCCTCTGCCACCCTCTTCTCCTTTTCCTTCAATCTTTCTTTTCTACTTCACTGAAAACACTGTCTCTGAGATTCCAATTGGCAGCTGTGCACAGAGGCTGAGTTTTCAGCATCAAGATCACCAAGCTTTTTATCGGATAAAAGAGGACAAAATGGTAAAGGAAACTAAGAAGTCAGAGAGAAAAAGTAGGCAACTGTGGAAGTTAGATTGTGTATGGTCAGCCACGTTAAATCCTGCTGAAAGACTGAATAAGACAAAAACATAAAATTGCCATTGAATTTCACATCATGGACCTCATTGATAACCTTGACAAAGGTCATTTCAATCAAGTGCTATGCATAGAAGTCAAAATGGTTTCACATTTTCTGATTTATTTTTTTGAAAAACCCTGTGGAATAAAATTTCCAACTCAGGTTTCTGATAAGTCAAGTTTTCTTTCTACAATCTCAAAAATTCTTAAAATAATCAAGGTTCTTCCTTTACAAGCAATGACATTGCAAAATAAAAGGTTCCAATTCTTTCTTGCAGAAGTTCTGGCCACATGCAACTGGGTCCATATGGAATTACAAATTAAAAAAATATACTTAGATACAAAATTGCACAGCCTGTAGGATTTCTCATTGAGAGGCACTTCAAGTGTGTACAGATGGAAACCAGGAGTAGGTATGGTCTTCCCATTACCACCTCCCCCAACAGTTATTTTATCATTCTTCCCTTAAAGAGCAGGGAAGATTTTGTGTTCTGATCCCTTTATTTTAAGGTAGCAGCAGGGAACTTTAGATCGTAACTGTCAGCTAAAAATTCCAAGGAAGCTGTCTGCATGCAAGTCAGGCTCAGAAGATGAAAGGTCAAGTAATAACTGGTGAGGTGATAGGAACTGCAAAAGAGGAAAATGAAAATCTATTGAAAAATGAGGAGTTACTGTGGAAGGCTAAGTAGCTGAGAAAGACCCCAAGAGAACATTTCCAGCTGATTCCAGAAAGCCCACGGAATCATGGCCTGGAATGAGTGGCACCCACCAAAATATTAAGATGGAGAGGAAGATTTTAGGAAGAATGATGTTTTGTCATCTCTGAGGCTTTAAATTATTTGTAGAAAACCAGGTACATTCTTTATGCCAGATCCTAGATTTCTCTGTCACCTGGAGTTTTGCAATAATCTTCTAATTTGTCTCCCTACCATTGGTACACCTCCCCAGAATGACTCTCTCCACAACAACTAAGGTGATCTTCCAAAAGTACAAATCTAACCACCTCTTTAAACTCTCCAATGCTTCCCATTGCTCTCAGGATATAGTGAAAATTCCTTAACACAGTCTACTTCTTTTACCTTCTCCATCCCTTTCCCAGCACACACACACACCTCTGATATTCCAACTACAATTTAATATCTTACTGGTTGTGATTCTCTGGAGAACCTTGACAAATATAGGGTCTTTAAGACTTGTTATCATCAGGTCTTATAGAATTGAAAACAGTCTAAAGGAACTAATCTAAGTTTACACTCTGTATACAAGCAAGTATAATAGAAGCAGCACAGAGTTCTGGAGTCAGATTGCCTGTTTTTGTATCCTACTTCCATCTCTTCCTTTGAAGAAATTACTAACCATTCTGCACATCAGTTTTTCTCATCTGAAAACCATGATACTGGTAGTGCCAACCTCAAGTTCAATGTGGTTTCGAAATGACCTAATATGTGTCCAGCCCCTCTGTTAATGGTCTATTAAGAATTTTATCAAAGTCTCACTTTGTTTGATATATATCTGTATGTATCTACATTTATAAATCCATCCATTGACACATAAATATATATGTACCATATATACCATATACTTGAACAGATTATATTTAGAAGTTTAATTAAGATAACATTATTTAATAGTATTTTGTAACAGTTACATGAGACTGCCAACATCCTTTCTGTCCCTTCTCCTTTCATGCTGATTATGATGGATGGAGACAAGGAGTGTCTTTTTCTCTTCACTTGGTACTTATGGAGTTTCTCTGCTTGAAGGAGCCTGCGGCATACCCAGCAGGAATACTGGCTGTGACAAAGATTGTACTTGGGTATCACACCCCAAGCTGGATAGTGCAACTTTATCTTCTAGGGAAGCAGAATGATCAATTTTATGATATAGATAAGGATATAGAAGATTTTCTTTAGGAAAAAAAAAAAAGCATTGATTCATTTTGGGACACAGATGATGAGTGAGTGACATAGCTAGCACCAGAAAGTAGTTTTCTGCAACTGATGCAAAACAGCAATATCCAATAGGCAATTCTGATGCCTACTAGAGCTATGATTTCTTCAGTTTGTCCTATTCTTTTTCTTACTTCCTAATTTCACTATTGACTTCTTCATTTCATCTCTCACTTCACAGTTGATCTTTCTCTTCTAAGTTGTGATAAAAACAAGGTAGTTATTTTTTATTTTTTTTTTTTTTCTGGCTGAGAGCAAAGTGCCAGCAGGTTTTTTTGTTTGTTTGTTTGGTTTTTTTTTTGAGGCCTCTCTCTTCAGCTTGCAGACAAATGCCCTCTTGCTGTGTCCTCACACTATGTTTCCTCCACATGAATCCCTGATATCTCCTTGTATGTCCATATTTTCTCATTTCATAAATGACATCAGTCACGTATACAGATACCAGTGATATTGGCTTCGTTTTAGCTTAATGGCTTTAAAGACGCTATTTCCAAATACAGTCACAATCTAAAGTACTGAAGGTTCAGTATGAATTTAGGGGGACACAATTTAGTCCATGGGATTTTCCAGGCAAGAATACTGGAGTGGGTTGCCATTTACTTCTCCAGGGGATCTTCCCGGCCCAGGGATCAAACCCAGGTCTGCTGCATTGCAGGCAGACGCTTTACCCTCTGAGCCATCAGGGAAGCCACTGGTGACTGTGGCTCAGATCACGAACTCCTTATTTGGAAATTCTGACTTAAAATGAAGAAAGTAGGGAAAACCACTAGGCTATTCAGGTATGACCTAAATCAAATCCCTTATGATTATACAGTGGAAGTGAGAAATAGATTTAAGGGACTAGATCTGACAGACAGAGTGCCTGATGAACTATAGACAGAGGTTGCACAGGAGACAGGGATTAAGACCATCCCCATGGAACAGAGAAGCAAAAAAGCAAACGGCTGTCTGAGGAGGCCTTACAAACAGCTGTGAAAAGAAGAGAGGTGAAAAGCAAAGGAGAAAAGGAAAGATATTCCCATCTGAATGCAGAGTTCCAAAGAATAGCAAGGAGAGACAAGAAAGCCTTCCTCCATGATCAATGCAAAGAAATAGAGGAAAACAACAGAATGGGAAAGGCTAGAGATCTCTTCAAGAAAATTAGAGATACCAAGGGAACATTTCACGCAAAGAGGGGTTCAATAAAGGACAGAAATGGTATGGACCTAACAGAGGCAGAAGATATTAAGAAGAGGTGGCAAGAATACACAGAAGAACTGTACAAAAAAGATCATGACCCAGAGAATCACGATGGTGTGATCACTCACCTAGAGCCAAACATCCTGGAATGTGAAGTCAAGTGGGCCTTAGAAAGCATCACTATGGAACAAAGCTAGTGGATGTGATGGAATTCCAGTTGAGCTATTTCAAATCCTGAAAGATGATGCTGTGAAAGGGCTGCACTCAATATGCCAACAAATTTGGGAAACTCAACAGTTGCCCCAGGACTGGAAAAGGTCAGTTTTCATTCCAATCCCAAAGAAAGGCAATACCAAAGAATGCTCAAACTACTGCACAATTGCACTCATCTCACACACTAGTAAAGTAATGCTCAAAATTCTCCAAGCCAGGCTTCAGCAATACGTGGACCGTGAACTTCCACATGTTCAAGCTGGTTTTAGAAAAGGCAGAGCAACCAGAGATCAAATTACCAACATCTGCTGGATCATCGAAAAAACAAGAAAGTTCCAGAAAAACATCTATTTCTGCTTTATTGACTATGCCAAAGCCTTTGACCATGTGGATCACAATAAACTGTGGAAAATTCTGAAGGAGATGGGAATACCAGACCACTTGACCTGCCTCTTGATAAACCTATATGCGGGTCAGGAAGCAACAGTTAGAACTGGACATGGAACAACAGACTGCTTCCAAATAGGAAAAGGAGTATGTCAAGGCTGTATATTGTCACCCTACTTATTTAACTTATATGCAGAGTACATCATGAGAAACACTGGGCTGGAAGAAGTACAAGCTGAAATCAAGATTACTGGGAGAAATATCAATAACCTCAAATATGCAGATGAAGCCATCTTTATGGCAGAAAGTGAAGAGGAACTAAAAAGCCTCTTGATGAAAGTGAAAGAGAAGAGTGAAAAAGTTGGCTTAAAGCTTAACATTCAGAAAACTAAGATCATGGCATCTGGTCCCATCACCTCATGGGAAATAGATGGGGAAATAGTGGCTGACTTTATTTTGGGGGGCTCCAAAATCACTGCAGATGGAGATTGCAGCCATGAAATTAAAAGACACTTACTCCTTGGAAGGAAAGTTTTGACCAATCTACATAGCATATTAAAAAGCAGAGACATTACTTTGCCAACAAAGGTCTATCTAGTCAAGGCTATGGTTTTTCCAGTGGTCATGTATGGATGTGAGAGTTGGACTGTGAAGAAAGTTGAGCACCGAAAAATTGATGCTTTGAACTTTGGTGTTGGAGAAGACTCTTGAGAGTCCCTTGGACTGCAAGGAGATCCAACCAGTCCATCCTGAAGGAGATCAGTCCTGGGTGTTCATTGGAAGGACTGATGTTGAAGCTAAAACTCCAATACTTTGGCCACCTGATGTGAGGAGCTGACTCATTTGAAAAGATCCCAGGAGGAGAAGGGGATGATAGAGGATAAGATGGTTAGATGGCATCACCAACTCGATGGACATGATTTGAGTAATCTCCGGGAGTTGGTGATGGACAGGGAGGCCTGGCATGCTGCGATTCATGGGGTGGCAAAGAGTCAGACACAACTGAGTGACTGAACTGAACTGAACTGATAAGTCCATAATACTTACTAATGGATAGCAGCCATTCTGACTGGCGTGAAATGGTACCTCATTGTGGTTTTGATTTGCTGCTATTCAAAAGTCTAAAACAATAAATCCTGGAGAGGGTGTGGAGGAAAGGGAACCCTCTTACACTGTTGGTGGGAATGCAAACTAGTACAGCCACTATGGAGAACAGTGTGGAGATTCCGTAAAACCTGGAAATCGAACTGCCATATGACTCAGCAATCCCACTGCTGGGCATACACACCAAAGAAACCAGAATGGAAAGAGACATGTTTACCCCAATGTTCATTGCAGCACTGTTTATAATAGCCAGGACATGGAAGCAACCTAGATGTCCATCTGCAGATGAATGGATAAGAAAGCTGTGGTACATATATACAATGGAATATTACTCAGCCATTAAAAAGAATACATTTGAATCAGTTCTAATGAGGTGGATTAAATGGGAGCCTATTATACAGAGTGAAGTAAGTCAGAAAGAAAAATACCAATCAGTATACTAACACATATATATGGAATTTAGAAAGATGGTAACAATGACCCTATATGCGAGACAGCAAAAGAAACACAGATGTATAGAACAGTCTTTTGGACTCTGTAAGAGAAGGTGAGGGTGGGATAATTTGAGAGAATAGCATTGAAACGTGTTATTATCATATGTGAAACAGATCGCCAGTCCGGGTTCAATGCATGAGACAGGGTGCTCAGGGCTGGTGCACTGGGATGACCTTGAGGGATGGGATGGGGGGGGAGGTGGAGGGGGGTTTAGGATGGGGAACACATGTACACCCATGGCTGATTCATGTCAATGTATGGCAAAAACCAGTACAATATTGTAAAGTAATTAGCCTCCAATTAAAATAAATAAATTGAAATAATAAAAAAAATACTAATGGGGTTTATGTGCCTATTGTACATTGTCCATGCTTGCTAAGTCTCTTCAGTCATGTCCAACTCTCTGGGGACTCTATGGACTGTGGCCTAGCAGGCTCCTCTATCCATTAGATTCTCCAGGCAAGAATACTGGAGTGGATTGCCATTCCCTCCTCCAGGGGGTCTTGCTGACCCAGGGATAGAACCCACTTCTCTCATATCTCCGTGTTGGCAGGCGGATTCTTTACCACTAGTGCCTCTTGGGAAGCCCATTGTACATTGTACCGTTTCTCAAACCTTGAATCATACTAGACGTTGCCAACTTCACTTCAATTTTCGTGCATTACAAGCTTGACTCCAAAATAATGGATAAAAGCATGATAATATGACATTATCAAAAGGAATGTAGCACAGTGTACCTTACTATACTGCTGGAAGCTAAGTTAAAAACACTTTTTTGAAACTCCTTTGCAATTAGGGTTCAGGATGCAAGTTAGAATTTGCAAATTAGATGTGTGTTCATGTGAACTTTTAAGATAGGAGTAGAATAGAGGTCATCGTCATGCTTGACTCTTGTGCAGTGTCATTCCTATAACTTATCTCTAGTCTTGAGCATCAAGATAGTTACAGTCCTGAGCAGATTTAGTGCTCTGTGGCCTAGTCACCAAATTCCTGGAAATCAAGTGCAGTGGTGCTGATAGCAATGGGAGCTTCACAATCTGGCTTCCTGATTTTTCCATTGCAGTCATTGAGGTAAATTCTGGAGCTCAATAGTTTTAGTAGCCACCCCCAATTACTCACTTTTTGACTGCAACAAAAATATCAGCTATGGGATGGGGGCGCGGGGGGCGGGGGAGGGTCATTCTTGTGATGTACTGTAACATTCCACACTTCTAGCCCTTTGAACACTTTAAAAGCCATAACTTCCTTGTTAAAAGATCTTTAAAAATCCTTGAGTGATATATGTTTCCAACACATAAGTCTGAGTGATATCATTATATATTACACATAATATAATACGACTTATGAGAGAAAACTACAATATTTGTGTTAAAGAAATAAACGTGTAAAAAAGCATTACAGCCAATGTGGCCTGAGTGTTTGGAAGGTTTAAACAGGATGAAATTCATGAACCTTAAAAGACATAATTAGATTCAATCTAAAGTTCAGTGGCTATTTAAAACAAAAATGCTAGGAAATTAATGAGCTACTATCCATTTAGAATTCATTAAACAGTTTAGATGGATGCTTTAAAAGGAAAAAAAAATATTTTCATGTTTATGCTACTAGCTTTATTTCTTGGGAAATACACATGCATGCATATAAATATATATATATATTTTATATATGCATATATAGGTATAGATATAGATATACACCTAGATGGTGAAGTATATGGTTGAAGCTTACCTTACTTTACTAAAAACATGAGGAAGGAAAGAGGCTCTATTTTAATACCAACAAAAGAGACTAATAAATAAAACTTGGCTGAGTATCAAAAGAGCAAATTCCTTCTGATAAACCTAAATTTCAAAAGTTCCTCAAGCTTGTATATTATCCTGAGTTTAGGACATTATCTTTCCTAAAGGACTAGTCCCAACAAAAATAACTGGGTCATGCCTTGGTAACGGCTCTGTCAGAGAATGGGGCAGCCTCTGCTTCATATCCATTCTTACGGTCATTCAGACGCAAGTTTGCCTTGTAAATCAGAAAAGGCATCAGAGATGTTTCTCTCCTGAGGTCAGTGGTATCAGTCAGAGCCCTGGCAGGAAAAATGGAAGGCACATTCAAGAAGATAATTGGAGAGGGTTTAATGAAAGGTCTATTTGCACTTAAGGTCAAGGTTAAGAGACCCAGCATGGGGTGGTGAAAGACTCAGAGACTAGCAATAGTGATTTACTGCAGCGTCTGCTGTGCATACTCTCTTTCCCTGTCCATTCAGAACTAGAAACCATTGTGGCCTATAAACTCTAACTGGGCAGATGAGAGGAGCATTGCTGGAACATGGTGAAAGCCTCAGCTATGGGAGAAAGCATGCCTGGCAGGAGCTGTAGCCATAGGTTCAGAAAGGCAGCCACTGATAGCCCAGCAGAACAATGGAGCTGGCAGTGATGCACAAAAAGAAATGTCCCAAAGCCCATCCTACCTGGTTGGAAAGTTTCTGATTTTGTAGCAAAACAAAAAACAAACCAAAAAAACTTACTTCAATATGACTTACTGAACAAATGTTTTGGGGCATGTTACTTATGTGCTCTGAAACTGTCCTCTCAATTTGAAAATAGGAATAATAATGCCAAGGATGTCAGAGGGATCAATGGGAAAAATACATCTAAGAGTGATCTGAAAATGATAAAACACAAGAGAATGGCATTTATTTTAATCATCATTTCTATTGCATTATCTTCATTAATAATTACTGTTATTATTATCATCTTCAGAGACACTCTAACTTCAAAAGAAAATTTGAATAAGCCATCTTATGACCAAATAGAATTTTCTTATATGCAAGAATGTTTCATAGGTTAGTAGTCCCTGCTGGCTACTAATATTTAAACATCAGGGATCCATGAACTAAGTGCAGTAATGTTTTCAGAGATTAATAGAATAGTCTTAAAAGAACTTATAGAAACACAAGTGAAAAGCCTCCTAAATCTTTGTCTATGTGAAAACTGGGGGAGATCTTCATTCAGTGGGTCCTTACATCTAATGCAGCAAATATAGCACAATCCTTGCAACGCCCACCTCATGCACACATGGTAGACATTACAGAGCCTATAGATACCATTAGAACCAAGACAACATTAGAGTTCAAGGTAACATTAGCATCTTCCCTAGTTCAGCATCCCAAGCAGTCACTAGTGAGTTATTGATTGGAGGTGGCACATAAAGTGAATCATATCCTCCATCCTTGGATATTCAACTGATAGGTACTTTGTTGAAACGAACTGGTTTAGGAATTGGCTTGGATTTCACAGTGGATTAAGGATTTCAATAAACTGGAGAAAGTCCAGAAAAAAGAAATCAATTTAGTTCAGGATTTTCCTAAAAATGAGAAGACTTAGGAAGGATAAAAGTAAACTCTTCAAATATTTGCAAGGCTGTATGCTAAAGAAGGGACAATCAGCTTCATTGTGGTCCTAAGAAAAGAACTAGAACCAATGCATAGAAGTGTGTGAGAGCCATCTATCAGCTCTTTAGCATCCAGAGCTAACCATCATGGTATAAACTTTAAAAATACTAAGTTCAGCTAAGCCTGGCTGAACCTCTAACAGAGGTGTTTTGAAATAAAATAATTCTTGATTTAGGAGAGTGGGGAAGTTAGATGACTAGTAATAGCAATTCCAGGTGTAAATTTCCACAGTTCTAGGTCAATATGGGTGTTCAGTAGTGCACACCAGTCCTCAGAGGACAGTTGTAAAGGAAAGCCATACTGGTTCATTTGGGAATCTTCAGATGGGTATAAAATTGGCAAAGTCCCATTCGATCCATTTGCCAGCTTTATTTTATAATGTGTCAGCCAGAATGCCTATAGCCAATATTTTGTGCCCCAGAAAGGAAAGCCCACAATGCAGTAAATTATCTATGATGCTGCCAAAAAGGAATTTCACTCTCAGATCAAATTTGGATTAAATGTAGTAAATCCAGAGCACTAGTGTTAATCAAAAAGTTCTGTTGATGTACTTTAAGAGAATAAAATTCCCCTCCTTTAAAGATCTGTTTGATGTAACACTTGAAAGTTGAGATGCAATCAATCATTAATGTGCTTAATATTCTCTACCTTCTAGAAATACAATACAATCAAGGTGCTGAGGTGTGAAAACTGGCCAAAGCTCAATTCTCATATTAGATGAAACCACTTTTGAAGTGTCATTTTCATCTCCTCATTTGATTTAGCCATTTCTTTAGTATATCACCTTGATCCATCACTACTTATTTAAATTAAAACTTTACGTGATTCTTGAGTCTCCAGGCACATGTAGAGACAAAAGAAGACATAACATAAAAGACACAAGAAGAGCAGATTCTAGTTCCCAATTTCTGTGTAAAACGACCAAGCAGGAAAATGGGATTTAGATATCTCTATCTGGATTGACTAGGTATTTATTTAAATATGAGCTAACAAATGTCTGCAATGCTGCCTCTTTTGAGGACAACCTTGAGGACATAGGCTCTGTCTTCTCTGTTTCCTTAACTCTCAGCACAGTGCTTAGAACATAACAGAGATTAATAGGTATGTAGTGAATTGAATAAAATATAAACCAAGTGCTGCCTTCTCTTACTCCTCAGAGTATTCAACATGTGCAATTATCTTGTTTTGTTTTTTTTTTCCTTAAATGTGTTTCCTGCACTAGCCTATGAGCTCCTTGACAGCCCAAAGGATTACACCTTATGTCACTGATTCCCAGTGTCTAATTCAGGGCCTGGTGGGCACTCTTTTAATGTTTGTTGAAGGAATAATTTCTGCAGTGATATTACATCCACATACTCGAACAGGCTTTACTGAAGCCTGAGTGATAAGGAACAATGGTTTTCAGAGTGACTGGAGTCCTAAATCAACCATTTACAAGCCATACAATCTATGGAAACATATTTGTTCTCTATGATTTTAACATCCTTATTTGTAAAATAGGGAGGGTAGTAATTTAAATATATGACATTTATCACTCACAAAGCACTTTCATACATTTATTCATTCTATTCGGTTTTCATCTTCCTAGTCACAGTGGATATACTCTAGGCAAGACAGTCACATGACAAATAAGAGAAAAGGCTTTAGAGTTGGGTTTTCTGATTTGAAGCACAGATTTGATTCCTTAGAGATTTGATTTATTAGATATTAATTAGATATAGGGAGACTTACTCCTATGCCTCAAATTCCTCTTCTATAAAATAGGGATGGTAATAGTACTTAATTGACAGATTGTTGCATGTAAAGCATGTAGAATGGTGTCTGGCACATGTATAAAGAAATTTTAGCTATGTATATGACTATTATTGGTATTTCTGCATATCTGTCTTCCTTTGACTAGAAACTGGAAGCTTCCATGTATTATTTAACCCAATTATCTAGCTGCTTAAACTGGAAATCATCATCATCCTCTTCTAATCACATTTTCTTGATAAAGTGATATTGGCTCATATTGTCTTTTTATTAATTTGATGGGCTCCACAGCTAAATTTTTTATTTCCCCAGTCATTGAGCAGTTTATACAATCACTTAGACCCAACTTTAGCCCGGTAATCTAGCCTGTCTACAGTGAGATCCATCTCAATTAATTTTTCTTCTACCTTTACAGCAACTCTGATTAAACATTTCAAAATTGTCTTCCCTTTCCCTAACAGACTTTTGCCTCAACATCTTAGTCTTTCTTCATAGTGTATCCCAAATCCATCTTTACACTACTGAAAACATAGTTCAGATCACACCATCTTTTACCTAAGCAATTGAATCAGCCTCCTAACTGATCCTTCAGCTTGTAGTCCCCCAATTTCATCCTCTATTCCACAGTTAGGCCAATCTTTCCAAAGCACTGCTTAAGTATTATGAGCCTCTCCTTTACCTTATTCAATAAATTTCCAGATTGCTGACAATGTAAAAGTGAAACATCAGGTTAACATCTGTAGTTCACTTAACCAGCACCCCTTTGTCTCTCTAGGTCTTAAGTTCCAAAATTATATGGGGCGGGGGGGGAGGGACTTCTCTGGTGGTCCAGTGGTTAGGACTCCATGCTTTCACTGCAGAGGGCAGAGGATCAGTCCCTGGTCAGGAAACTAAGATATTGCATGCTACTAAAAAAAAAAAAAAAGAAAAAAAAGGGAGGGGAAAGTGATAATGTTTATTTTAGAGCCTACCTAAGCTAGGATGATTCTAAACCTTTCTGCTCCGTCTTGATTCCCATACATTCACTAGCATATGTCTTCCAGCAGACTCAGGAGCTATAGCAGGCTACTTTCCTTCCAGAAAAGACACGATGCCAGACTTACTCACCCACCCCCATTGCCTTCTGTGTATCTCCTCTTTCACTGGTGTCATTTTTATTTGTATCTGCCTTCACAGTCTGCCTCCATTTCCTAGCCATGACCCACTGGATCAGTGATGGAATTTCGGAGTACTCAGATGGGCCATGATCTAGTATTTCCTTACTGTACTTCTTTCATGAGCTGCAAACATATAAATTATTAGCAAAATGTGCCTTTTTGAGCTTTTGAAACACTGTGAGAGCTAGAAATATGTTCCAGTTTATAGCACTGTAAGGTGGGCATCATTACCCCATTCTTAACGGAAACTGGGGCTTAGGGGACAGTGAAGTACCTGGTTCAAAGATGCACAGCTAGTAAGTAGCAGATCCACAATTGGAGTCCAAGTGGTTTGAGGTGAAATCCTATGCTATTTTCCAAGTACGTGCTTCTTGCACAGATAGTGAACTAGGTCACTTTGTTCTATGTGCTTACATAGTTCAGTAGTAAAAACAACGTATCATATTAGGTGTGGTGGTGAAAATTCTTTTCTGTACTACTGTCTCCATTCCTAAACTCTCTGGAATAAAGTAAACTCTGACTTCTCATAATCAAATAGCAGAAATCATCCCCTTACACTATGGAGGCAGCGTGAAAGAGAAAAAGCTTAAGAACCAGACCAGACAAATAATGGTGTACTAGCCTGATGACCTTGAGCAAGTTATTAACTCTCTGGAGGCATTTTCTTATGTAGAAAATGAGAATGTACTTCACTGGGTATTAGAGAATGAAAACCATATTTTAAACACCTAGACAAATCAACAAACGTTAACTCACCATCTCTTTTATTCCCTCAATGACTATCTCCTTCTTCTGCCAATAAAGAATTTTTTTAAAGAAGGAACTTCTTTTGCCCATAAAATTCTAAATCTTTCAATTATAGTCTTCCAAAGAGGGCTGCATTTGGCTTTGTTTTGAGTGTTAACACCTTCATATAAAACAGCATCTATTGGGAAGTGTTGGGATGAAATGAAAGATCAGTCTAATTCCTTTCTGTAGATTCATTATTCAAGGAAGGCTAGAACCCACTAACTGCCAAAGCCGTGAGTAAAGCATAATTTCAAAAACTAAACCATCTTACCACATAAAGAGCAATACAATTCTAACCTCAGAGTTATCCAACCTCAGATGAAGAGAAATGAAATAAAAATATGAGTTATATAAGTGAGGAGCCCAGAGCCAGTTTGCAATATTTTCCAAGAATTTCTTTATAAAAGCCATGGAAAAAACACAGAATAGTTTTGGCCTTAACAGTGTGTGTGGCAGAGTACCTCACAAAGTTTTCTGATTAGTTTTTGATGCTATTTTATTATACAATCTGTGTTGTATAAATTTTTCAAAGTCAGTTAGATTCAAAAGGTCCCTATTACATGATCTCAAGCAATATTCCACTCAGGGAGAGCCTCTCATCCTTAGTCTATAGGGCTGAATATTTACCCACTGCTTGAGGGAAGAAAAATAATGGGAGGGAAGATAAGAATAGCCATAAATGGTTATGAAACACTGTACCTCATAGGATATTACTAATATTAAATGAGTTTACAGTACATTTTGTTCATCTAAATGTCACTTTCTTTGAGAAAACTGGCATTGAATTTAGCTCTAATAATATTTTTCTAGGTTTCACTCCTTTGTAAGTTCTTTATCCTCTGCCTCTCAGCTAGTCAGTGTCCATGATCGGGATGTCAGCCTACACCCTTTTCTGTGACTCTTCTTGACAAGCTATGCATATTTACTGATTCAGTCTCTAATTCTCCACTGGTAATTCTAAAGTCTCTAGCTGCAGTTCACAACACTCTCAAGAACAAGAAAACATAGATCTGATTTCTAAATGCCTCAGTTGACATGAAAGAGAAAACTTACAAATTTAGTCCAAAATTGAACTCATCATACCC
Organism: Odocoileus virginianus; assembly: GCF_023699985.2. Lineage (NCBI taxonomy): Eukaryota > Metazoa > Chordata > Mammalia > Artiodactyla > Cervidae > Odocoileus > Odocoileus virginianus. The sequence goes on along the minus strand of NC_069678.1, from coordinate 71,267,787 downwards.
CCCAAATTTCTTTTTCTTCTTGACAATTAGTCAAAAGCATAGTAAACCCTAGTGTTTACTTAGGGGCTTACACCTCAAGTTCTAGAGTCAAAGCAGAAGTCTAAACCATAATTAAAGAGAATAAGAATTCCCCCAAAGTATCTGTCACTAGCAAATACTCAGAATATGATCACTTTATAACAATGTTATTTCTTTTTTTAAAAAAAATAAACTTTTTGAAAAAGTATAACTGATGTGCCAATTACCTCTTTTTCTAGAACATAATGGAATAAGGAACATATCTGCCTTACTTCCTAAAACAACTTGAAATCTGTGAAAAAATAAATGCAAAAAATTAGTTTTCAGGTACTGGACAATAGGTAGCACAAGACTGAGAGAAAGGAAACAAGCGAGGTGAGTCGTATGCCCGGTCTAGTGTTGAAGAGCAGTCAAGAGTTGCAGAGGAGTCTAGAGAACTCTCAGATAGATCAGAGCTTGACAGGCAAATTTGCTAGAATTTGAGAGATGCAGTATCAGATTGTGGGAAACTCCAGAGATCTGCAGAGGGTTCCTTCAAATTTCTGGCCAAGGACTATTCTATGCTCGCATCAAAGAAAATCATCCGAAGTCAGGGAAGAGCCGTATAGAGGGCTGAAAGAGCGTGTGTCAACCAACTAGAGTTAAATAAAATATAATAGTTAGGGCATCAGGTCAAGTTCTCAGAAAGAGGATCATCTTAATAGTGGCACTAAGTAAGCTTTAGACATAAATATACTCTGGACATGCCTTTAAAAATCTTGAAAGCAAATAACTGATTCCAAATAACCACATGCCAAAACAAAAAACCTTGCATTATATAAAGGAATATAACACAACTCAGCACCTAACAATGTAAAATCACAATGTATAGCATCCAACACAAAATTAACAGATATTCAGAGGAGCAGAATAATATAAAAAATAATTGGGAGAAAAATTAATAGAAACAGACCCTTATGTGATGAAATTAGCAGACAAGTATGTTAAAGCATATGTTCTATATATTTATGAAGACAACAAAAAACATAAGGAGGATGCAAAGGAAAATGCAAGAGATAAAAACAAGAATCAAATGAAACATAGAAATAAGAAAAGCAATATCTGAAATAAAAAATAGATGGATTATATCTTGAAGAAGAAAAATTAACTTGAAGATCTAACAGTTGAAGCTGTCAAAACTGAAGCACATAGAGAATAGGAAGCAGAGCATCAGAACAGACCAAAGGAAATATTCTTCAAAATGAAATACATTGTCTAAAAAAATTCAAGACCAGGGAAGCAGTCTGAAATTCACATCCAAGCAGATCGGCACTGTAAGATTTGTTAAAGGAAATTCTTTAGGCAGAAGTAAATGCTGCCGATTGGAGATTCAGATCTAAACAAAGGAATGACCAGCCGTCAGAATGATAAGTGTATGTTTTCTCATTGTTAATATCTTTAAAACAATTAACTTAAAACAATAATAATAACACTGAATTATGGAACACAGAACATAGAAGTAAAATTAATAATAATACTAACACAAAGTATAGGAGAGGGAAACTGAAGTATGCTGTTGTACAGTTCTTACACAGTACATAAGGTGGCAAAATGTCAATTGAAGGCAGACTGTAATAAATTAGATAAATATTTTGTAAACCCTAAAACAACCATCAAAAAATTTAGGGAAAAGAGATTAAGCCAAAAGTGGGGAAGAAGAAAATACTAAAACTATTCATTTCCAAGGAAGGCAGGAAAGAGGATAGAAAGCAAAAAAGAATAGAAAGAACAACTAGAAAACAAATTGCAAGATGGTCATTTAAGCCCACCAAGTTGATAATTACCTTAAATTTAAATGGCCAAAATGCCCCAACTAAAAGAGGGTGATTTTCAGACTGACTACAAGAAATACATTTTAATATATATACATTGATGTCTAAAAGTTCAGTTCAGTCATGTCCGACTCTTTGCAACACCACGAACTGTAGCATGCCAGGCTTCCCTGTCCATCACCAACTCCCGGAGCTTGCTTAGATTCATGTCCATAGAGTCAGTGATGCCATCCAACTATCTCAGCCTTTATCGTCCCCTTGTCCTCCTGCCTTCAATCTTTCCCAGCATCAGGGTCTTTTCCAATGAATCAGTTTTTCCCATCAGGTGGCCAAAGTATTGGAGTTTCAGCTTCAGCATCAGTCCTTCCAATGAATATTCAGGACTGATTTCCTTTAGGATTGACTAGTTGGATCTCCTTGCAGTCCAAGGGACTCTCAAGAGTCTTCAACACCACAGTTCAAAAGCATCACTTCTTCGGTGCTCAGCTTTCTTTATGGTCCAGCCCTCACATCCATACATGACTACTGGAAAAACCATAGCTTTGACTAGACAGACCTTTGTTGTCTAAAAGTAGAACTTTGCAAAAAGTATACCATGTTTACATGAAACAAAGGGATGTTGGAATGATTATATTAATATTAGGCCAAGTAGATTTCAAAAGAAAGAATATTACTAGAGTTAGAGAGGGATATTTTATAAAATGATTAAAAATTTTACTTCATTAAGAAGGTATACCAATCTGAAAATATATATATATGCATGTAAGAGTTTCAAGATAATATGAAGCAAAACCAAACAGAATTGAAAGTAGAAACAGAAACATCCACCACTACAGTTGGGTATTTCAAAACTTCACTCAGCAACCAGTAGAACAAAGAGATAGAAAAATACCAGGATGTAAAAATCTTTAGCAACACTCTCAGCCCACTTGACCTAAATAAAATTTATTGGTCATTCCACTCCAAAAGCATAACATAAATTTTACAATAAGATAGATCATAGTCTGGGCTACATATCAGGTCTCAATAAACTTACTCATACATAATTGATCTGACCACAAGGAATTTAAACTGGAAATGGATGTCAAGAAGATATCTGAAAATTTTCCAAATATTTGGAAATTATATAATACACTTCTAAATAGCTCATTAATCAAAGAAGAAATGAGGGAAATTAGAAACTATTTTGAATTGAATGAAAATGAAAACACAACACATCAACACTTGTGGAATACAGATAAAGCAGTTCTTAGTGGGAAATTTATAGCACTAAAAGCTTACATTATAAAGTAAAGTTCTTAAAATGATCTAAGATGCTATTTAGGGCTTCCCTGGTAGCTCAAGTGGTAAAGAATACGCCTGCAATGCTGGAGACCTGGCTTGAATCCCTGGGTTGGGAAGATTCTCTGGAAAAGGGAAGTGCTACCCACTTCAGTATTCTGGCTTGGAGAATTCCATGGACTGTATAGTCTGTGGGGTTGTAAAGAGTTGGATGCGGCTAAATGACTTTCACTTCACTTCGAGATGCTACTTAAGAAACTAGGGGAAAAAAAATTTAAGTACAATTAAATACACTCATTTTATTGTACAGTTTGGTAAGTTGTGATAAATACTTGCAATCTATATGACCATAATCACCCCCAAAGCATCTTTGTGCTCTCTGAAGTTAGACTATCCCTACCACCACTATCACTGATACAAGCCCAGGGTGACAACTGATCTGCTGTTAGTCATTATAGATTATTTTTCCTTATTGTAGAATCCCATATAAGTGGATTAATGTGTTATACAACTCTTGTGCCTCTGGCTTCTTTTTCTCAGCATGTTTTTTGAGATTTAGCTATTCTATTTTATATATCAATGATTTTTTTTTCCTTTTATTGCTGGGTGACTTTCCATTATATGAGTAACACAATTCGATTATCTAGCTACCTGTTGATGAGCACTTACATTGTTTCCATTGACTGCTATGGATAAAATTGCTATGAACACTTATGTACAAATGAGTTTGGGACTTCACCCAAAATTTCACATTTTCTTGGCTTCTTCTTCTCTAACCTGCTTCCACCATTCCTTTACTGATATCCTCAGGGATATTTTATTAATTAATCACTTGGACCAGAATTCTTGGCTCAGAATCTGTGTGGAGAAGAACCCAATCTAAAACATCACCTGAAGCAAGTAATTTCAATATAATGCTCGTACTTAAGATTTTCCCAGAAATCCCTCATTGCCTCCAGACTAATAGCCAAAGTCAAGTCTTAGTACAGCTTAAGCAGGAAATTGCAGTCCCTGCTCCAAGAGGAAACATCTTCTTTCTCCTAACATTCACAGAACCATAGGGTATATGTAAGAATAGATTTTGAGGTGTGGGTTCTAAGGAGGCAGAATACAAGACTTAGGTAGGCAAGAATTTTTTGACTCAAGATTCAACATTCTTGCAAGTATATCTGTAACTAGTTCTAATTCAAGATCTTGGGTTTTAAAGGACCATACTGAGATGGAAATGCAAGAAAATGATCAGAAAGTAAGAGAAGTAAGAATATTAAAATGGATTTATTAGGTGAGAACAGAAATTCTACTATCTATGTTCCTGATAAGTATCAAGAGGATATTCAGTTTATCAAGGTAACATATACTATGCTATTATGTTGTTTATTCTACATAAAATGCTATTGGCATCTTTAAGAAATTCAGTGACATCTATCTTTTATTGACCAGAGCGGACAGGGGAGATGCTGTTGGAATTGTAGAGACTAGAAAATAATATTCAACCATCAGAGATAAGGTGGACCTAATTCCCAAAATGGGAAGCAATCTTGGAGTGGCAATTAGGATGCCTTGTCTTGCAGGGCTTTGTGGAAATAGCTAATATATCATGGAATTTCTAGGGGTGAAATAGGTGGACAGCACTATCTCCTAAAGTTTGCTCTAATTCATGTCCATTGAGTTTGTGGTGCTATCTAACCATCTCATTCTCTGTTCCCTCTTCTCTTTTTGTCTCCAATCTTTCCCAGTCTTTTCCAATGAGTTGGCTCTTCAAATTGGTGGCCAAAGTATCGGAGCTTCAGCATCAGTCCTTCCAATGAATATTCAGGGTGGATTTCCTTTAGGTTTGATTGGTTTGATTTCTCCTTGAAGTCCAAGGGACTCTCAAAGAGTCTTCACAATACCCGCTCAAGACCCACTTGATAACATATCCATTTGTTGTCTTTCTCTACTCCCCAGTGTGAAAGAGCTGTTATGAGACTCTATTGCTTGCATTTCCTACCAAGTTATTAAAATTTAAGCCAAAGCTCAAGATCTGAATTCTAGGAAATTCTGATTAAGCAAGGAGGATGCAAAATTATCATTATTTCAAGGTGATGACTATCTATCCAGAAAGCCAAAGAGACATAGCAATAGCTACAATGAAACTCTAGGACTAGGATTCAGTTCATTGATTCATGATAAAAATGCACAAAAATTAATAACTGTTCTATATGTCAGTAATAACAATAAAAAATGAGTAAAAAGGGAATTTATGCAAACTAAGGAGGACAAATGACTATATTCTGGGCCAGAAAAGACATGAATTATTGGGAAGACATGCCATTTTCTAATATGGAAAGCTTAATGTTATAAATATGCCAGTTCTCCACAAATTAACCTGTAAATTTAATAAAATCTTAATTAAAATTTTAATTCTTTAAACTAACAGCTCAATTTCAAAAGATATTTAAAAAAATAAGCTCATGAAAATAGCCAGGGATATTTTTAGAAAGAGTAATAAAAGATAAATAACCGTGAAAGGCAAGTCTGATATAAAGCTATAGTTAAAAAGTTGTCCATTACAGCTGTAGACAGTTCAGGAACCCAGTCCAAGTAGAAACAGATATAATATATGTTAAAAGTGGCATAACTTATCAGAGGGGAATTCTTGGATAGTTTTTAATAATAATAGCACAATTGACTAAGTCACTTGGGAAAAAATATATTCCCCATCACCATTCATATAAAAATAACTTCCAGATGTAACAACATCATCTTAGTTTGTTAGGTGTTCTTCCATAACTTTATTTTGGTATTTTCTTTTTCTTAACATTAAGGATTGCTTATATATAATGTTCTCCAACGTGTTGTCTTCATTTACTGATATTTACCTTTGGGTAGTGGAGTGGGACTGAGTTTCAGAGTGATAATGAAAAGGAGCTTATCATAAATTAGTTAGTTCATTCAACAAGCAATTATTGAGTGCCTGACATGTGCTGGACCCTGTTCTCAGGGATACAGTTAACAATAACTCTGCTTTCCTAATGCTGTATTCTAGTGGGGAGGAGAGAGACATAATACATAAGTAAATATATATATCATGTGCTAAATGGTGAAAAATGCTACAGAGGAAAGTAAAGCAGAAAACAGGATAAGGAGGCCAGATTTCACTGAGAAGGAGACCTTTGAATAAAGACATGAGAGAGGTAGGGGAGAGAGCTAGGTGGGTTGGGACTATATGCTCAGGCAGAGAGGAAACAGTGAGCAAAAAGATCTTAGTGGAGTGAGCTTGGCATGTTCACTACCCTGGAGTGCGTGCTATTCCTTTGCATTGTTTGCAGAGAGAGTAGTAGGAAATGAGACCAGGAAGATGAGGCCTTGCATGCAGGGTCTTCAAGGTTTGAGGATTTGGTTGTTGCTCTGAATGAGAGAGCAAGTTGTTGGAAGGTTTTAGGCCAAGGACAGGCATGATCTAACTTAGTTTTTCTTAACAGGACTACTATGTGGTTGCTATGGGGAGAATTTTGCAATAAGGAGTTCATGATCTGAGCCAAGTCAGTACCCAGTCTTAATTTTGCTGACTGTATTCTCCATCTTTGGCTGCAAAGAATATAATCAATCTGATATCAGTATTGACCATCTGGTGATGTCCATGTGTAGAGTCATCTCTTGTATTGTTGAAAGAGGGTGTTTGCTATGACCAGTGCATTCTCTTGGCAGAACTCTGTTAGACTTTGCCCTGCTTCATTTTGTACTCCAAGGCCAAACCTGACTGTTACTCCAGGTATCTCTTGACTTCCTATTTTTGCATTCTAGTCCCGTATGATGTTAGTTCTAGAAGGTCTTGTAGGTCATCATAGAACCATTCAATTTCATCTTTTTTGGGATTAGAGATTGGGGCATAGACTTGGATTACTGTGATGTCAAATGTCCCAAAGAAAGGCAATTCCAAAGAATGCTCAAACTACTGCACAATTGCACTCATTTCACATGCTAGTAAAGAAATGCTCAAAATTCTTCAAGTCAGGCTTCAGCAATGCATGAACCATGAACTCTCAGAGGTTCAAGCTGGTTTTAGAAAAGGCAGAGCAACCAGAGATCAAATTGCCAACATCCGCTGGATCATCGAAAAAGCAAGAGAGTTCCAGAAAAACATCTATTTCTGCTTTATTGACTATGTCAAAACTTTTGACTGTGTGGATCACAACAAACTGTGGAAAATTCTGAAGGAGATGGGAATACCAGACCAACCTGACCTGCCTCTTGATAAACCTATATGCAGGTCAGGAAGCAACAGTTAGAACTGGACATGGAACAACAGAATGCTTCCAAATAGGAAAAGGGGTACGTTGAGGCTGTATATTGTCACCCTGCTTATTTAACTTATATGCAGTGTGCATCATGAGAAATGCTGGGCTGTATGAAGCACAAGCTAGAATCAAGATTGCTGGGAGAAATATCAATAACCTCAGATATGCAGATGACACCACCCTTATGGCAGAAAGTGAAGACGAACTAAAGAGCCTCTTGATGAAAGTGAAAGAGGAGAGTGAAAAAATTGGCTTAAAGCTCAACATTCAGAAAACTAGCATCATGACATCTGGTCCCATCGCTTCATGGAAAAGAGATGGGGAAACAATGGAAACAGTGACTGACTTTAGTTTTGGGGGGTCCAAAAATCACTGCAGATGGTGATTGCAGCCAGGAAGTTAAAAGATGCTTACTCCTTGGAAGGAAAGTTATGACCAACCTAGACAGCATATTAAAAAGCAGAGACATTACTTTGTCAACAAAGGTCCATCTAGCCAAAGGTGTGGTTTTTCTGTTGGTCACGTATGAATGTGAGAGTTGGACTGTAAAGAAAGTTGAGCACTGAAGAATTGATGCTTCTGAACTGTGGTGTTGGAGAAGACTCTTGAGAGTCCCTTGGACTGCAAGGAGATCCAACCAGTCCATCCCAAAGGAGATCAGTCCTGGGTGTTCATTGGAAGGACTGATGCTGAAGCTGAAACTCCAGTACTTTGGCTGCCTGATGCGAAGAGCTGACTCTTTGGAAAAGACCCTGATGCTGGGAAGGACTGAGGGCAGGAGGAGGAGGGGACGACAGAGGATGAGATAGCTGGATGGCATCACTGACTCAATGGACATAGGTTTGGGTAGACTCCAGGAGTTGGTGATGGACTGGGAGGCCTGGCATGCTGTGGTTCATGGGGTCGCAAAGAGTTGGACACGACTGAGTGACAGAATTGAACTGAACTGAACTGATGTTGAATAGTTTGCCTCCAAAATGAACAGAGATCATTCTGTCATTTTTGAGACACCACCAAAGTACTGCATTTCTGACTCTTTTGTTGACTATGAGGGCTACTCCACTTTTTCTAAGGGATTGTTGCCAACAGAAGTAGATATAATGGTCATCTGAATTAAATCCACCCGTACCAGTCTATTTTAGTTCACTGATTCCTAAAATGTTGACGTTCATTCTTGCCATCTCCTGTTTGATCACTTCCAATCTGCCTTGATTCATGCACCTAACATTCCAGGTTCCTATGCAATATTGTTCTTTACATGATCAGACCTTGCTTCTGCCACCAGTCACATCCACAACTTTAATTTTTTTTTTTTGCTTTGGCTCTGTCTCTTGTCTCTTCATTCTCTCTGGAGTTATTTCTCCACTGATCTCCAGTAGCATATTGGGCACCTACCAACCTGGGGAGTTCATCTTTCAGTGTCCTATCTTTTTGCCTTTTCATTACTGTTCATGGGGTTCTCAAGGCAAGAATACTGAAGTGGTTTGCCATTCATTCCCTTCTCCAGTGGACCACATTTTGTCAGAACTCTCCACCATGACACGTCTATCTTGGGTGGTCCTATGTGGAATGGCTCAGAGTTTCATTGAGTTAGACAAGGCTGTGGTCCATGTGTTCAGTGTGACTCGTTTTCTGTGATTGTGGTTTTCATTCTGTCTGCCCTCTGATAAATATGGATACCATTACAGTATACTAACACATATATATGGAATTTAGAAAGATGGTAATGATAACCCTATATGCAAAACAGAAAAAGAGACTCAGATGTATAGAACAGACTTTTGGACTCTGTGGCAGAAGGCGAGGGTGGGATGTTTCAAGAGAACAGCATCGAAACATGTATATTATCAAGTGTGAAACAGATCACCAGCACAGGTTGGATGCATGAGACAAGTGCTTGGGCCTGGTGCACTGGGAAGACCCAGAGGGATCAGGTGGAGATGGAGGTGGGAGGGGGGATCGGGATGGGGAATACATGTAAATCCATGGCTAATTCATTTCAATATATGACAAAAACCACTGCAATGTTGTAAAGTAATTAGCCTCCAACTAATAAAAAAAAAAAAAAAAAAAAAAAAAAAAGCAATGGAAGCTTCCTGATGGGAGAGACTGACTGTGGGGAAAACTGGGTCTTGTTCTGATGTTCTGTCAATGGGTGGGGACTGTGTTCCCTCCCTGTTGTCCGGCCTCAGTCTAAACTGTCAACCCACACCTCTACCAGAGGCTCCTGGACACTCATAAGCAAGTCTGATTCAATCTCTTGTGAGGACGCTGCTCCTTTCTCCTGGCTCCTGGTGTGTACAAGGTTTAGTGACAAATAGATTTAAGGGATTAGACCTGCTAGACAGAGTGCCTGAGGAACTATAGAGAGAGGTTTGTGACACTGAATAGGAGGTAGTGATCAAGACCATTCCCAAGAAAAAGAAATGCAAAAAGGCAAAATGGTTGTCTGAGAAGGCCTCACAAGTTGCTGAGAAAAGAAGAGAAGCTAAAGGCAAAGGAAAAAAGGAAAGATATATCCATCTGAATGCAGAGTTACAATGAATAGCTAGGAGAGATAAGAAAGCCTTCCTAAGTGAACAATACCAACAGGAAAACAATAGAATGAGGAAGACTAGAGTTCTCTTCGAGAAAACTAGAGATACCAAGGGAACATTTCATGCAAAGATGGGTACAAAAAAGGACAGTAGTGGTATGGACCTAACAAAAGCAGAAGATATTAAGAAAAAGTAGCAAGAATACACAGAAGAACTATACAAAAAAGATCATAATGACCCAGAGAACGCCAGTGGTGTGGTCACTCACCTAGAGCCAAATATCTTGGAGTCCAAAGTCATGTGAGCCTTAGGAAGCATCACTACAAACAAAGCTAGTGGAGGTGATGGAAATTCCAGCTGAACTATTTCAAGTCCCAAAAGACGACGCTGTTAAAGTACTACATTCAATATGCCAGCACATTTGGAAAACTCAGCAATGGCCACAGGACTGGAAAAGGTCAATTTTCATTCCAATCCCAAAGAAAGGCAATGCCAAAGAATGTTCAAACTACCCCACAATCACACTCATCTCACATGCTAGCAAAATAATGCTCAAAATTCTCCAAGCCTGATTTCAACAGTACATGAACCAAGAAATTCCAGATATTCAAGCTGGATTTAGAAAAGGGAGAGGAACTAGAGGTCAAATTGCCAACACCTGTTGGATCATAGAAAAAGAAAGAGGATTCCAGAAAAACAGCTACTTCTGCTTTACTGACTACACCAAACCTCAACTGTGTAGATAACAAACTGTGGAAAATTCTGAAAGAGATGGGAATACCAGACCACATGACCTGCCTCCTGAGAAATCTGTATGCAGGTCAAGAAGCAACAGTTAGAACCGGACATGGAACAATGAACTGGTTCCAAATTGGGAAAGAAGTATCTCAAGGCTGTATACTCTCACCCTGCTTATTTAACTAATTTGCAGAGTACATTATGCAAAATGCCAGGCTGTATGAAGCACAAGCTGGAATCAAGATTGCCAGGAGAAACATCTATAACCTCAGTTATGAGGGTGACACCACCCTTATGAAAGAAAGTGAAGAGGAACTAAAGAGCCTCTCGATGAAAGTGAAAAAGGAGAGTGAAAAAGTTGGCTTAAAACTCAACATTCAAAAAACTAAGATCATGGCATCTGTTCCCATCACTCCATGGCAAATATATGGGGAAACAGTAGAAACAGTGACAGACTTTATCTTCTTGGGCTCCAAAATCACTGCAAATGGTGACTGCAGCCATGAAATTAAAAAATGCTTGTTCATTGAAAGAAAAGCTCTGAGCAACCTAGATAGCATATTGAAAAGCAGAGACATTTCTTTGCAAACAAAGATCCTTCCAGTCAAAGGTATGATTTTTCCAGCAGTCATGTATAGATGTGAGAGTTGGACTATAAAGAAAGCTGAGCACTGAAGAATTGATGCTTTTGAACTGTGGTGTTGGAGAAGACTCTTGAGAGTCCCTTGGGGTTCAGACAGTAAAGAATCTGCCTGAGTGAACAAGATAGCGGAGGAGTAGGTGGACGTGGAGTGCATCTGTCTCCATGAATACATCAAGAATACACCTTCAGACACAGAAGTGCATGCAGAACACCAGCTGAGAGAGGACAAGAGTAGATGACCAGCGGAAAAGAAGATAAAGACCCACACAAAACTCAGTAGGACGAAGGAACTATGGGAAAAAACAGGAGTGTTAGTAGGATTGGACCTGCCCTCAGAGGGTGGGGGAACTGAAGCAGGGGTCCCATCCCCACATTGGGGCACCTCTCTGAGTCAGAGGAGAAACATTTAAGGCTGAGAGTGAAACAGCTGGTCTGTGGCAGTGTAAATGAATGAGAATCAGACAGTCCTTGCCACAACCATACATCCCCCAGACTGTGCAGCAGCTGGGAGCTGGAGTTTAGAGATTGTGGTGCAATCCCCAGGCAAGGGCTGCTATTGACTGCAGGGTGGCGGATCGAGGGGATGTGAAGGAGGAGATTATGGTGGGAAATGCCTATGGGGGAAAGCCGGTCAGCCATGGAAGCAAGGTGATACTGCTGAGTCACGTGTAAGGGGTGGAGCCATCACCATAGCCTCTCTTCCCCACATGCCAGCATTGGCAGCTGAACAATAGAGAGGCTGGCCCATCAAATGCCTGATGCACTGAACTACAGAGTAGGACCCCACCCAGGGTGCTCCTTTAAGTGACTGATGTGCTGATCTACAGAGTAGGACCCCAGCCAGGGGGGCCCCTCTGTGTGCCTGATGCACTGAACAACAGAGTAGGATCCTAGGCAAGCAAGTCCTCTAAGTGCCTGAATGGGGCAGAGCTACAGAGAAAGTCTGGCCAAAGAGGCCTTCTGATTGCCAGCTACAAGAGGCTTTCGACAAAAGACTCTGATAGGGACATAACTCCTGGGGTGGAGGCAGTCCATGTCCCTGCACACTTGTTGCTGCCAGAGTGCCTACAAGCCAAGCAGCTGTGATACCTTCATGCTCAACTCTCACTGGGGCAGAGCTGCCACAGGCAAAATAGTCTTGTGCCTATGAGCACAGGGTCACTTCAATAGTGTCCAACTCTTTGTGACCCTGAAGACTGTGGACTGTTAGGCTTCTCTGTCAAGGAGCGGGGTTCTCCAGGCAAGAATACAAGAGCATATTGGCCAATACTTCTGGCCATACCCTTCTAGACCACTCTATTTCCTGCTGCCCTAGCCACCAACTCCCCTGAGTACCTGGTGCTTCCAGAACTCCTGCGGCCCAAACAGCTGGACCACCTCTGCACTTGGCCCTCACTGGGTAGACCCAAGTCCTCCAGGGCAGCCTCAGGAGCAAACCCCAGTGGACGACCCACATGCAGAGGTGGAACTAAAACTACAATTGAAACCCAGGGGTGGCGTGACTCAAGAAGACCCAAAGCCTTCCCATCAGCTGTACAAGCTGCAGATTAAATCCACAGGATCAACTAGGCAGACTCTGTGTCTATGGAATATATAAAAGGTCATTGAGAGCTCCCACAGAAGAAAACGCACTAGTTCTAATAGCTGTGGACATTGGAGGCAAGAACACAGAGGAGTAGGACCAGATTAGAATCTGAGCTGCTCTCGTAGCAGGTCCAGAGAACAGCACAGTGTTACAGGACATTCTAGGGAGGTGTGGACTGTGACAACCAGCGAGGGAAAGGACTCTGACAGCGGTGACTCGAGAAAGACATCTATTATTCTTAAGTTTTGACTTGTTCTGTAGCTTCTTTTGGATTTTGTTTTCTTTTTCTCCCCCCCCACCCCCATTGTAGTTGCTGATTTTATTGGCACTATGAAATATAATTAAGCTTTTGAGTTTTATTTTTTTTTCTCAGTAACATATTTATTGTTGGTATAAACCTCTGCCTCTACATTAAGCTTTTGCAGTTCTGGGGAGTTTTCCTTTTTCTCCCCCCTTTTCTCTTTTTTAATTTTAATTTTTAAAGCCTGTTATTCTTTTTTCTATACTTATTCCTTTGGTAGCCTTTCCCACTGTTCTTTTTCCCTTGCAGTTAATCTTTTATGTATATAAATTCTTCTTCATTTACCTCTATTTAACTTTGCATATCTATCTTTCTTTACTTTCTTTCTTTCCTTTCCTCTCAACATATTTGTTAGTTTTATTTTCATTGTTTTAGTCCCCAGTTGACATCTTGCTTTAGTGTTTTTTTTTTTTTCTTCCCAGTTTGTGCTTTAGTTAGTTTTGTTATGGTAGATGTAATTTTTGGTTCCCTTTGTTCTCCAGGTCAACCTATTGTACTTTATTTTTGTTGGACTGTTTTGATTTTGCTTATAGGCATATAAGGTATATGTGTATATTCAGTCACAATTTTTATTGCTGTTATAAACCTCTGCATCTATGTTGGGCTTTTGCAGTTCTGTGGAGTTTTTCTTCTTTCTTTCTTGTTCCATTTTCTTTTTCCTGTTCTCTTTTTATAATTTTAATTTTGTAAACCCAGTCTACTTTTTCTTCATTTACTCCTTTGTATGCCTTTCCTACTGCTCTTTTCCCCTTGCAGTTAATCTTTAATGTATATAAATCTTCTTCATCTACCTCTATTTAACTTTGCATATCTACTCGTTCTTTCTTTACTTTTAATAAATCTGTTAGCTTTGTTTTCATTGCTTTATTCCCCACTTGGCACCTTGCCTTAGTTTTGTTTTCCAGTTTGTGCTTTAACTAGTTTTTAACTGGTAAATATTCTTAACTGGTAAATGTAATTTTTTATTTTCTTTGTTTGCTGGGTCAATCTAGTGTACTTTACTTCTGTTGGACTGTTTTGACTTTGATCATGGGTGTATATGTACATGTGTATATTCTTTTAATTATTATTTGCCCAATTTTGTAACTTCCATTTGTCTGGGGTTCATCTTTGGTTTCTCCTTTTTGGATATTTGTTTTAATCTCACTTAATGCCATAACAACCACTTGTGGAATCTTCATTCCTGACAAGAGATAAAACCCTGAGCCTTTGAAGTGGCAGCACTGACTCCAAGACCCCAGACTACCGGAGAACTAACCTTGGGGGTATCAACTACAGAGAACTCACACAAAAGAAACCGCTGGAATACAAGACGTGGCATCACCCGACCATGAACAGTACCCTGTGCAGGACACCTCATCTAAACAACAAACAAAAGAAAAACACAAACCCAATCATCAGCAGACAGGATTACCCATTACCTCTCAGTCTTGCCCACAAGAGGAAATGCAAACAAAACAAACAAACAAAAACTCAGCACAAATCTCACCCTTTGTGAAGCTTACACAAACCACTGGGCAAAACTTAGAAGGACAGAAACCAAAAGGAAGGAAGAATTCAACCTTGAGCCTGGGAAAAGGAGACCTCAAACACAATAAGTTAAAAAAAAAAAATTAAAAGGCAGAGAAATACTACACAAATGAAGGAACAAACTAGAAACACAGAAGTCCAAATAAATTAAGAGGAAATAGGTAAACTACCTGAAAAAGAATTCAGAATGATGATAGTAAAGATGATCAAAAACCTTGAAAACAAAATAGAGAAAATGCAAGAATCATTCTCCAGGATAGACCACATCTTGGGTCACAAATCAAACTTCAGTAAATTTAAGAAAATTGAAATCTTATTAAACATCTTCTCCAACCACAACACTATGAGATTAGATATCAATTACAAGGGGGGAAAAAAAACTGTAAGAAACACAAACACACGGAGATTAAACAACACATTTCTAAATAACCAACAGGTAACTGAAGAAATCAAAAAGGAAGTTAAAAAATTTCTAGAAACAAATGACAATGAAAGCATGACAACTCAAAACCTATGGAATGCAGTCAAAGCAGTCCTAAGAGGGAAGTTTAAAGCAATACAATCCTATCTCAAGAAACAAGAAAAACATCAAATAGACAACCTAACTTTACTCCTAAAACAACTGGGAAAAGAAGAACAGAAAACCCCAAAAATGAGTAGAAGGAAAGAAATCATCATAAAGATCCAAGCAGAAATAAATGAAAAATAAATGAAATAAACAACAGCAAAGATTGATAAAACTAAAAGATGGTTCTTTGAGAGATAAACAAAATTGACAAACCTTTAGCCAGACTCATCAAGAAGAAAAGAGAGAAGAATCAAATTAACAAAATTAGAAATGAAAAACGAGAGGTTACAACAGACAATGCAGAAATACAAAGGATTATAAGAGAATATTGTGAACAATTATATGGCAAAACACTGGCTAACCTGGAAGGAAAGGACAGATTCTTAGAAAAGTTCAATCTTCCAAGAATGAACCAGGAAGAAATAGAAATTATTAACAACCCAATTACAAGCACTGAACTTGAAGCTGTGACTAAAAAAAAACTCCCAGAAAACAAAAGCCCAGGGCCAAATGGCTTCACAGGAGAATTGTCTCAAACATTTAGAGAAGAGCTAATGCCTATCCTTCTAAAACTCTTTCAAAAAATTGTAGAGGAAAGAACACTTCCAAACTGATTCTATGAGGGCATCATCACCTGATACCAAAACCAGTCAAAGACAACACAAAAAAGAAAACTGCAGGCCAATATCACTGATAAACATATATTCAAAAATCCTCAACAAAATTTTAGCAAACAGAATTCATTAACACATCAAAAAGCTCATAAACCATGATCAAGTTGGGTTTATTCCAGGAATGCAAGGATTCTTTAATATATACAAATCAATCAATGTGATACACCATATTAACAAATTGAAAGATAAAAACCATATGATCATTTCAATAGATACAGAAAAAGCTTTTGATAAAATCCAGCACCCATTTATGATTAAAACTCTTCAAAAATTGGGTGTAGAAAGAACCTACCTCCATATAGTAAAGGCCATATATGATAAGCCTACAGCAAACATTATTCTCAATGATGAAAAACTGAAAGCATTCTACAAAGATCAGGAACAAGACAAGGGTACCCACTTTCAACACTACTATTCAACATAGTTCTGGAAGTCCTAGCTATAGCAATCAGAGAAGAAAAATAAATAAAAGGAATATGGATCGGAAAAGAAGTAAAGCTCTCACTGTTTGCTAATGATATGATACTGTACATAGAAAACCCTAAAGATAGTATCAGAAAATTACTAGAGCTAATCAGTGAATTTAGCAAAGTTTCAGGCTACAAAATCAATACATAGAAATCACTTGCATTTCTATATACTAACAATGAAAAATCAGAAAGAGAAATTAAGGAATCCATCCATTCACCATTGCAACAAAAAAAATTAAAGATCTAGGAATAAACTTACCTAAGGAGAACAAAAGAACTGTACACAGATAATTATAAGACACTGATGAAGGAAATCAAAGATGACATAAACAGATGGAGAGATATTCCATGTTCCTGGGTAGGAAGAATCAATATTGTGAAAATGACTATACTACCAAATGCAATCTATAGATTCAATGCAATCTCTATCAAATTACCAATGGTATTTTTCACAGAACTAGAACAAAAATTTTCACAGTTCATATGGAAACACAAAAGACCCCAAAGAGCCAAAGCAGTCTTGAGAAAGAAGAATGGAGCTGGAGGAATCAACCTTCCTGCCTTCAGATTATACTACAAAGCTACAGTCATCAAGGCAGTATGGTACTGGCACAAAAACAGAAGTATTGACCAACGGAACAAGATAGAAAGCCCAGAAATAAGCTCATGCACCTATGGGTACTTTATTTTTGACAAAGGAGGCAAGAATATACAATGGGGCAAAGACAACCTCTTCAATAAATGGTGCTGGGAAAACTGGACAGCTACATGTAAAAGAATGAAATTAGAACACTTCCTAATACCATACACAAAGATAAACTACAAATGGATTAAAGACCTAACTATAAAACCAGAAACTATAAAACTCTTAGAGGAAAGCATAGGCAGAACACTCGATGACATAAATCAAAGCAAGATCCTCTATGACCCACCTCCTAGAGTAATGGACATAAAAACAAAAGTAAACGCGTGGGACCTGATTAAACTTAAAAGCTTTTGCACAGCAAAGAAAACTATAAGCAAGGTGAAAGGACAGCTCTCAGAATGGGAGAAAATAATAGCAAATGAAACAACTGATAAAGGATTAATTTCCAAAATACACAGGCTGCTTATACAACTCAGGGCTAGAAAAACAAACAACCCAATCGAAAAGTGGTAAAAAGACCTAAACAGAGATTTCTCCAAAGAAGACATACAGATGGCTAACAAACACATGAAAAGAAGTTCAAATCACTCATTATTAGAGAGATGCAAATCGAAACCACAATGAGGTATCGCCTCACACCAGTCAGTATGGCTATCACCAAAAAGTCTACAAACAATAAATGTTGGAGAGGGTTTGAAGAAAATGGAATGCTCTTGCACTGTTGATGGGAATGTAAATTGATACAGCCACTATGGAAGATGGTATGGAGATTCCTTAAAAAACTAGGAATAAAACCACCATATGACCCAGCAATCCTACTCCTAAGCATATACCCTGAGGAAACCAAAATTGAAAAAGACAAATGTATCCTATTGTTCATTGTAGCACTACTTACAATAGCTAGAACATGGAAGCAACCTAGATGTCCATCGACAGATGAATGGATAAAGAAGTTGTGGTACATATACACAGTGGAATATTACTCAGCCATAACAAGAAATGCATTTTAGTCAGTTCTGATGAGGTGGATGATTATAGAATCTATTACATGGAGTGAAGTGATTCAGAAAGAGAAAGATAAATATCGTATTCTAATACACACATATGGAATCTAGGAAAATGGTACTGAAGAATTTATTTACAGGACAGCAATGGAGAAACAGACATAGAGAATAGACTTATAGACATGGGGAGAGGGAAGGAGAGGGTGAGATGTATGGAGAGAGTAACATGGAAACATATTACCATGTGTGATGTAGATAGCCAATCGGAATTTGCTGTATG
Organism: Odocoileus virginianus; assembly: GCF_023699985.2. Classification (NCBI taxonomy): domain Eukaryota; kingdom Metazoa; phylum Chordata; class Mammalia; order Artiodactyla; family Cervidae; genus Odocoileus; species Odocoileus virginianus. The sequence goes on along the minus strand of NC_069678.1, from coordinate 71,249,421 downwards.
GCTCAGGAAACTCAAACAGGGGCTCTGTATCAACCTAGAGGGGTGAGATGGAGAGGGAGATGGGATGGAGGCTCAAAAGGGAGGGGTTATATGTATGGGTGTATATATATATATATATATATATATACATACATACATATATATACCTGTGGCTAATTCATGTTGCCGTTTGACAGGAAACAACAAAATTCTGTAAAGAAATTATTCTTCAATTAAAAAATAAAGAGAGAGAGAGAGAGAGTCCATTGGACTACAAGGAGGTCAATTCAGTCCTAAAGGAAATCAGTCCTGAATATGCATTGGAATGACTGATGCTGAAGCTGAAGTTCCAATACTTTGGCCAACTGGTGGGACGAGCTGACTCATTAGAAAAGACCCTGATGCTGGGAATGATTGAATGCAGGAGGAGGAGGGGATGACAGAGGATGAGATGGTTGGATGGCATCACCAATTCTATGGACATGAGTGAGCAAACTCTGGGAGTTGATGATGGACAGGGAAGCCTGGCATGGTACAGTCCATTGGATCGTAAAGAGTCCAACATGACTGAGTAACTGAACTGAACTGATGGGGAGAATAGGGTGACAGGAAAGTAGATGAGCCCACTGCAAACCTAGAGGAGAGGATTGATAGAGGTCAGGGTCAGGATGGTGGCGGGACAGGTGTTGTATGATTCAGTTCATTTCAGTCACTCAGTTGGGATATATTTTGAATATAGAGCTAGCAGGATTTATTGACTATCTGGATATTGGCTGTAAAAGAGTGAGTAAGTCTCTGTATAGTCCATGGGGTCACAAGAGTCAGACATGACTGAGCGACTTTCGCTTTCAGATTACATTTTTAAGCCATGAGAGTGAATGAGAAAACCAAGGGAATGTGGGAACATTTCAGTGATTCATCATAAATATTAAAGTTTTTACAATAAATTATATTTATATACTATTTGTTCAGTTTTAAAGACTAGTAAAGTGTTAGAAGAAAATATATGCAAAGATTTACATCATCTATAGAGTAAAACATTCTAGGCTTGATACCAAAGATAGAGTTATAAAGGGAGTCACTAACAGATATGATTATGTAATGTTTCATTTCCTAAAAATCACAAATGGCATTTATAAAAATAAACTGATAAGTTATGCAAAGTTAGTGCCAATGTATATGATATACAAATGTCTAATCTTTATATGTAAATATTTTTGAAAATTAGTAATATCTCAGGAAGAAAAGTAAGTAAAGATCTAAACTCAAAATTTACAAAAGAAAAATGGAAACACTCATTAAGTATACAGGAAATGTACAAACTAAAATAATAACATTTTCAACTAAGTTGGTAAAAACTATCTTTATTTGATAAGACTTAGTTTGGGGAATGGCTCTAGGAACAGTATGTTCTTTATACTTTTACTGTAAGTTTGTATTAAATTTCTTGAGTGGTGAAGTCTGAACCTTAAAATGCACATCATCTTGACTAGAAAGACCACCTCTCATAATTTATCTTAACAGAAAAGCTTTGGTTTATGGACCATGTTTCATTTAAAAGGTGGTGAATTATAATATTTAATTTAGTAAAATAGTAGATATTAACTCAAGGGAGAGAAACTTAAGTAACTATTAATAATATTAGTTGAACAAATAAATTTTGCTATATTTGTGTGTTATGCCAATATAGGAATGAAAATCATATTCTAGAATGAGTTATTTACAAAAATATTTGTGGGTGAATATTTTGTTTGTTAAATGAGCAAAGTTGATAACAAAACAAAGGGTAACAGCTTTCCATATTAAAATAATTATAATCCTATAATCTGCAGAGAAAAATCTGAAAGAACACATTTGAAAATATCCAATTTGGTTTTGTTTGGGTAGTGAAATCATAAGTGATTTTTCATTTTCTTCTTAATTATATTTTCTCAGTCTTTTACAACAACAACAACAAAAACAAAAGAGAGAGGGAAAGAAAGGTTTTCTAACTTTATGTGGTTAAAAAATGAAATCAAAATAAAAAGGAGTAAAAGAGGAAGGTCCAACAGTCCTGGTTGCCATCCAGTATTATATAATCCTGGAGTCCTTCAAAACCACTCAGTTATGTGCTGACAGCTTGAGCAATGTCTGGGATGAGAGTTATAGAACATCTTTGTCCCAGCAAGTTGGATGGCTGGACTTACAAATAACTTGCCCTTTATTTTATTTATTTGCACTCTGACAAGGCAGTTTTCCCTGGTATTATCATTTTGCTTTTCTGTTATAAATTCAAGGCATTTTATTATATACTTAATATACTTTATGGCATCCAGGCAAATATCCTTCAAGTTGAGTGTTAATATTACATTTGACTAGTGAGGAAACTGAGGCACAAAGACTTGGAGTAACTTGCACAATGTAATTGACAAGTAAGAAGTAGAGCTAAATTTCAAAAGCTTGCCCTCTATCTCCAAGATTTTTCTTTTTCCTTTACACTTTTTTCCTAAAGAGTGAGTGGGGAAAATATGATTTCAGTGACAAAAGGACATCAATAAAGTGACAATAAATCTTAGTGTGAAACAACTTGTCCTGTTTTCATATGTTTCAAACCCAACTATACAGAGAAAAACTGCTTGGTTTTGTAAGAGTCTAACTATACAAACTTTTCAGCATTTGTTGAGTCTCCTTTTTTAATAATAAAAGGGCAGATCTAATGTTGAGTGCCTCCTTAAAATTTAATAATATTGCTTGATCTCATTGTATTTAGCTTTATCTTCTATTTAGAGCAAGTGACATTGTTTTTTTTCCCCCATATATAGCTATAATATAAACTTTGTCTTTAAATAATTTAAATTTTCATAAATATATTTAAATAAAATATTCTATCATTAACAGTATACGTAATCCACCAACTATTTTAAAAATTGCCAAGGGTAAATGCAAAGTCTTCTGAAATATTATGTGCTGCCTTTTCTCACCATTTTAGGAATTTGAAGTAGGACACAGTTAACATTTATTAAATCCTTACTATGTCCTAGTACTTTCTATGTATGATCCCACTTAATTCTCACAGTTGTTCTGTGAGTTTGGTATTGATACACCCAGTTTGCAAATTTGGAAATGGAGGTTCTGCAGGGATATGCAACCTAAGGACATCCAACTAGTAAATGGTGAACTTGAGATTTGAACTCAAATTCCTGGGTCTCTAAAGACTTAGTTTTAGACTTTGCCATTCATAGAGAGATAGTTAAATTTGTGTGCTTTTTGCAATTCTTTTCAAGTGTGAAGTCATGAACATATAGTAAATCCAAGAGAAGTTCAGTTACTGGGACTGTTGTGGGCCAGGGTTGACACTGATGGCTTTGCAAAATAGATGTGGCTGATTTAGTCTTCTCTGAAGAACAGGTGGAAGGAGATTCTAGTGCATTCTCAAGCAAACAATTGAAGTACCTTCCATACCACTCAGGCTGGCTTCTGAAACACAGCATCTTACTGCCCTCCTGCTTTATCTCTGCAAATGCTCAGGGAGGGGCAACATTCTAAGTTTCTATCAACACTTCACACCTTACTGTGAATTAATTTTTGATGATGTTAATTAACATTGATGACAGCAAGTTGAAACAATGGAATGTGATCCAAGATGTCATCAGAACACAAACACTACCAAACAGGCAGTGTGAAAGCAGTGAAACTGAGACTCAAGTATGTGCTCATTTTGATAATCACCAAGTCACTACCCTCTTAGCTGTGTAAAGGGCTTTTTACCTCAGTTGCTCAAATATCAGGGGCACTCTTTACAAAAGCTCAGGACAGTTGTCTGGCTCATACAAATTTTTGAATACATTTCTTACTGCTGTGTTAGTCACTCCATTGTATCTGACTCTTTGTGACTCCATGGACTGTAGCCCTCCAGGCTCCTCTGTCCTTGGGATTCTCCAGGCAAGAATTCTGGCATAGGTTGCTATTCCCTTCTCCAGGAGATCTTCCCAACCCAGGGATCAAACTTGGGTCTCCTATATTGCAGGCAGATTCTTTACTATCTGAACTATTGGGATAATATAAAAAAAAAAAAAGAGTCTGGAGATTTTTAAGACCTATGAAACACATGGTTAAAATTTCTGACCAAGCTTTCTAGCCTGTGTGTCGGTAAAACTCCAGTCAGGGAAACAACCCTCATGGGTCTCTGCTGGCCAAGGCTCCGTGTTTATTGTTGGGAAGATCACTTTCAGCCCAAGGAGGTCACAGGGTTGACTTGACATGCCTCCTATCCTTTCTGCTCTTTAGCTGGTCATTGAAGACATTTAAACCTGACACCTCAGATCCTTTCATCCTGAAAACCAGATGTGCTCAGCTGGAGAGAGGAAAGGGCGGAACAGAATCCAAACCCTCCATAGAGAAGAGGGCCAAACGGAGAAGCAACCCAAAGGTTTGTCTTTTCTGCCCGCTCCCTGACCTCTGCCTCCTTCCTAGTCCAACATTGGCTTTAACTTTCCACCTAAAAAGAAGGCCAAGTTTTATCAAATCCCCAGTTCTGAGGGGCCCGCGAGACCCTGAGGGGTTTGTGTAATATGCTACCACATCTATACCACCCTGGCCCCTGAACTCATCCAAACTTCCTCCATGACTGCCCTAGATTATGAAATAATCTCTTTTCTCTTCCCCTCAAAGACAATTCTCTGCATCCTAATAATGTTTCTCAAACAGGTAACCATCATGAAGATAGTGGCTACCATTGCTTGAGGGGTCGCTGTCAATGTGATTAATGTAAGCTCTTTACACACATGGTTTCTTCTATCCTCCCTTCCCCCACTTCCACAGCATGGTCTTCACTAAAGATACCACGAGCTGCCTCCAGTTCCTCTGGGTACATTACACAGTCTACCTTGTGTTCTATCGCAAGTCACAGTTACCACGTGGGACTCTGTTTCCTCAACTGTGTAATGTAGATTCTATAATATCTAATGTCTATTAAGTCCTGTGGGTTTAAACACGCTGGATGAGTTTCCTGCTTCTCTAACTTTCTGTGCTCCTGAGATGAGAGAGGGGGGACAGTGAGTGAGATATTTCCCCTGTTAACTACTTAGCTGGCTCCTGGCACAATTCCTTTTACAAGCTTTCTCAGGTGTTTGCTAGTCCCTCTGAAGTCATAGACCTTGACTGTCAGATCGAAAAGGGTGGTATACCATTGGGATTTATATGATTTTATATTTGCTCCAGTGACCTCACATCACTGAGTTGTGTGTCCCCATGTCCTTCAAGGTTAATAGTGATATGCCTTATACTTTTTCCATATCTACTCACAGCATCTATCAATATCACATAAGTCAGGGGAAGATGAATGGGAAATAATATTTATAACATCACAGTTTAGAGAATAAACTCAAGACTGTGATCTTAGGTTCATTTTAAATCCTGACTTTGCTACTTACTGGCTGTGTAACCTTGGGCAAGTTACTTAATCTCTCTGATCTCAATTCTACTTCTTAAGTTATTATGAGGGTTCCCTGGTGGCTCAGATGGTAAGAAATCTGCCTGCAAGCAGGAGACCAGGTTTTGATCCTTGTGTCAGGAAGATACTCTGGAGAAGGGAATGGCTACACATTCCAGTATTCTTGCCTGGAGAATGCCATGAACAAAGGACCCTAGTAGTCTACAGCCCATGGGATAGTAAAGAGTCAGACATTACTGAGCAACTAACACTTTGAGACTTTAGATTATGAGAATTAAGTTAGTTAATTTAAGTGCTTAAAATAGTGCCTGGAACATAGGTAAGGGTTATTGAGGTATTAGGAAAGATATCCCCATCTTAATGCAGAGTTCCAAATAATAACAAGGAGAGATAAGAAAGCCTTCCTTAAGTATTCAGTGCAAAGAAATAGAGGAAAACAAAAGAATGGAAAAGTCTAGATGAGAAACCAAGGGAGCATTTCATGCAAATATGGGCAAAATAAAGGATATAAACAGTATGGACCTAGAAGAAGCAGGAGATATTAAGAAGAGGTGGCAAGAATACACGGAAGAACTATCTAAAAAATCTTAATGACTCAGATAACCATGATGGTGTGATTACTCACCTAGAGCCAGACATCCTGGAGAGTGAAGACAAGTGGGACTTAGGAATCATGACTACAAACAAAGCTAGTGGAGGTGATGGAATTCCAGCTGAGCTATTTCAAGTCCTAAAAGATGATGCTGTGAAAGTGCTGCGCTCAACATGCCAGCAAATTTGGAAAATTCAGTAGTGGCCACAGGACTGGAGTCAGTTTTCACTTCATTCCCTAAGAAAGGCAATGCCAAAGACTATTCAAACTACCACACAATTGCATTCATTTCACATGCTAGCAAAGTAGTGCTCAAAATTTTCCAAGCTAGTCTTCAACAGTCTGTGAACTGAGAACCTTCAGATGTTCAAGCTGGATTTTGAAAAGGCAGAGGAACCAGAGATCAAATTGCCAACATCCACTGGATCATAGAAAAAGGAAGAGAATTCCAGAGAAATGTTTGCTTCATTGACTATGCAAAAGCCATTGACTGTAGATCACAACAAACTGGAAAATTCTTCAGAAGATGGAAATACAAGATCACCTTACTTGCCTCCTGAGAAACCTATATATAGGTCAAGAAGCAACAAGAAGCAACTGGACATGGAACAAGGGGCTGGTTCCAAATTGGGAATGGAGTATGTCAAGGCTATGATTGTCACAAGGCTGTGTATTATATGCAGAGTATATCATGTGAAATGCTGGGCTGGATGAAGCACAGCCTGGAATCAAGACTGCCAGGGGAAATATCAGTAACCTCAGATAGGCAGATGACACCACCCTTATGAAAGAAAGTGGAGAAGAACTAAAGAGCCTCTTGATGAAAGTGAAAGAAGAGAGTAAAAAAGCTGGATTAAAACTCAGCATTCTAAAAACTAAGATCATGGCATCTGGTCCCATCACTTCATGGCAAATAGATGGGGAAACAATGGAAACAATGACAGGCTTTATTTTCTTGGGCTCCAAAAATTGCTGCAGATGATGAATGCAGCTATGAAATTAAATAATACTTGCTCCTTGAAAGAAAAGGTATGACAAACATAGACAGTATATTAAAGAGCAGAGATGTTACTTTGCCAACAAAGTTCATCTTGTCAGAGCTATGGTTTTTCTAGTAGTCACGTGTGGATGTGAGAGTTGGACTAAAAAGAAGGCTGAGAGTCAAAGAACTGATGCTTTTGAGCTGTGGTGTTGGAGAAGACTCTTGAGAGTCCCTTGGATTGCAAGGGTATCAAACTAGACAATCCTAAAGGAAATCAACCCTGAATATTCATTGGAGAGACTAATGCTGAAGCTGAAACTCCAATACCTTAGCCACCTGATGGGAAGAATTGACTCCTTAGAAAAGACCCTGATGCTGGGGAAGATTGAAAGCAGGAGGAGTAGGGGATGATAGAGGACAAGATGGTTGAATGGCATCACTGACTCAATGGAGATGAGTTTGAGCTAACTCCGGGAGATGGTGAAGGACAGGGAAGCCAGGTGTGCTGCAGTCCATGGAATGCAAAGAGTCATACCCTACTGAGTGACTGAATATTTTTAATAATTTATTCCTTTCTAAGGATTATGCTAGAAGTACTAGATAATAATAATAAAATCATAACAGATACTAATTACTGAATACTTGCTTTATTGAATAGATGCTTTCATTCATATAATATACTGTTGTTCAGTTGCTCAGTCTTGTCCAATTTTTTGTGATCCCATGGACTGAAGCCCACCAGGCTTTCCTGTCCATCACCATTTCCTGGAGTTTGTTCAAACTATTGCCCATCAAGTTGGTGATGCCACCCAACCATCTAATCCTCTGTCATCCCCTTGTCCTCCTGCCTTCAATCAGTCACAAAGAGTTGGACATGACTGAACTACTAAGCATGCCCCATTCAGCAGCATTCCTTTTATTTTTATTTATTATTATTATTATTTTGAGTTATGAATTAAATTTTATTTGGAGCAAAATGAGGACTGCAACCCAGGAGACAGCATCTCAGATAGCTCTGAGAAACTGCTCCAAAGTGGCAGTGGGGGAAAGTCAATATATAAGGTTTTGGTGAAGGGGGAGTTCAATAACATGAAGCACTCATTTTACAAAAGGTTTTTTGTTAGTCATGAGGATCTGATAACACCATGAAGGGATTTAGTGCTTCTGTAGATAGGAAGAGATGCAAGGATCTTAAAATCACAAAATTGAGATCATAAAATCTTTTCCTAAAAATATTGAACTATCTAAAGACCTGTCCCACCAGATTCCCTGAAGCACAGAATGCCTCACTCCACCCTGAACTCCCACAGGGGGTGTTGAAGGTCAACAGCTATAGCAACGTGGGGTTCAATCTCTGTAGAGGCAGATGGCAAACAGCTTTGTTGTTCAGTCATTGGCAATGCTCTTGGAAAGTGCCAATTTGTAGTTGACACGGCCCACTTGTGGTCATAAATCTGACCATACTTTGGGGGGCATTTCATGACCACGTTGTCCCTCGTTGCTGGGAAGGGTCGTTCCCAGTTCTGGAGAAGGTTTTTGTTGATAAGACACTCAATGTGCTATTACTGGACTAGGTCTTAATAGTCAAAGATCTCTGGACACCTGTCTTCTAGTTATGGTCCAGGAAAGTATTCCCTCTCATTGCATCTTTCCATACCTAGAGTTACACTATTACAATCATTGATCATATATTGAGCTATACATTTAATCAACTGCTTCAAGTCTAGTCATCATTTCTGTTGAAGGCTCAGTCATATACTTGGTAATATAATAAAATAATCTTGTGAAACAAGCAAAATACAAATGGCATAGTTAATAACATTAGTGGAATTAAAAGTAAATATTTTAGCCATGGGCTTCCCATACCAGTTTTTTTTTGTGTTTTTTTTTTAAGATCATCAAGACTAGGGAATGAATCACTCAAAGCAGAAAGCTGATTTTTCATGTGGTTCAAATGTGTCACGTTAAAGGATTCATCAGCTATGAAAATATAGCATTCAATTTGAATTGTAGCACAGATATCTCCCTGAGATGCTGTAAGGTGTCAAGGGCTTTGCAATTGTGTAGCACTGCCTTTCTTATCATAGAGACAAAATTCAATAGGCTAATAGCTCAGTTACTATCATTTAAAGCTTATGAAATTTGCTTTATAAGGCTTCAGTTCAGTTCAGTCTCTCAGTCGTGTCCGACGTTTTGCAACCACATGAATTGCAGCACACCAGGCCTCCCTGTCCATCACCAAACTCCCGAAGTTTACTCAAACTCATGTCCATCAAGTCGGTGATGCCATCCAGCTATCTCATCCTCTGTTGTCCCCTTCTCCTCCTGCCCCCAACCCCTCCCAGCATCAGGGTCTTTTCCAATGAGTCAACTCTTCGCATGAGGTGGCCAAAGTATTGGAGTTTCAGCTTCAGCATCAGTCCTTCCAATGAACACCCAAGACTGATCTCCTTTAGGATGGACTGGTTGGAGTTCGTTGCAGTCCAAGGCTTAGATATGGTCAATTACATCCTCCAACTCCATTGAAGGCGCGCACACACACACACATGCACACACACACAAACTGCTACTGACCACTCATCAATAATAAATTTACTAGGAGGTATCCAATCAGAGCCCTAGAGAACAGAAATCTACCTAGAGAACAGGTAACCCAGAAGTACTAGGCACAGGTAATTGGCCAAAACCCAACAATTGAATTGAGTTCTAAACTAGTATAGAATCAAGTCCATAATAGAAAACATGTGACTGATAGGCATAGGTCCGAGGAATCAAGAAAACATTATAAATGATCATAAAATTCAGAGCAGCATCTTGGGCAAGCTATCTACTTCTGACATCATCTTCTCATTCTAGTGCAGTGTAGTTTCTCCTGTTTGAGCTCTGTTTTCAGGTGAGTTTGAGGTCAGCAGACCTCTCTATAAACCAGTCCAGCTTAGGAGCTCCTTAAAAAGAAGTTGTTCCCTCTTGCCAAATGCCACCAACATGGTGTTCAGGCACTTCAAAGACGTTGGCTGGGTGACCTATGCCTCCTTTGAGTCTTGTGCTAGGAAGCTGGTTGTGATCATAGATGTTAGTAATCAGAATAGGACTTTTGTGGATGGACCTTGTACTCAAGTAAGGAGACAGGCTATGCCTTTCAAATGCATGCAGCTCACTGACTTCAAGTTCCCACACAGTGCCCACCAGAAGTATGTTGGAAAAGCCTGAAAGAAGGCAGATATCCCTGCAAAGTAAGCAGCCACAAGGTGGGCCAAGAAGATTGAAGCCAGAAAAAAGAAATCCAAGATGACAGATTTCAATCGTTAAAAGTCACAAAGGCAAGACTCATCAAGTGTGAAGTTAAGAAACTTGAAAAGGCAGCTCTCCTGAAAGCTTCTCCCAAGAAAGCACTTACTGCTAAGGGGACAGCTGCAGAAGCTGTTACCACTGCCAATCTTCCAGCAAAAAAAAAAAAAAAAAGATGACCATTGTGGGTAAGAAGGTACCAGCCCAGGAGGTTCCTGCCCAGAAAGCTGCAGGTCAGAATGTAGCACCTTCTCCAAAAGGTCAGAAGGGTCAGAGAGCTCCAGCCCAAAAAGCACCTGTTCCAAAGTCATCTGGCAAGAAACCATGAGAACATGAGGCTATTCTAAACAGAATGAAGGTGCTTTTTGACATGCTGGCAAATTAAAATAAATAAGTTGTTCACACTCTTTTATACTGAGGCATTACTAGCCAACCCCTTATGGTACACCTTGACTGAATTACACTGGGATGCTGTGATATGGTGACTGAGATCCGACTTCTTGGACACAAACTAGGGATTCAGGCACTTGATTTCTTTTCTAGGACTTGTCAATGTTTGCGTATCATTCTGGAAGGATGAAATGCTTGCCTTTTTCTCAAATTTTTACTTAAGTTTTATTCTAGATCACTTTGGAAAAGTCTGTGCTTTCTCTTGGTTCTTTAATGCACTCACCATGCAAACAATTATAGGGGCTCTATGAAAAATTACCTGAACATGTCTCCTTCACCACAGGCTTCCTATCTAAGACTTAGAGACCATTCATTCTTTTATCTTTGTGACCCTAAGGAAGAAACAGAATCATCTTCAAGTTGTTTCCTTATAGCTGTACTTTGAAGACCTGCTAACTGAAAGCAACATCTCACTCAGATTTGCCTTGGAAAATTTTAAAGCAGATTATTTCCATCCATTCTGTCCTATGGAACAACACTCCCTATTGTGTTTCATGTGCAAACTTGTGGGTTCTTTTGGTTGTTTTTCCTTGTTGCTGCTCTATATAATTAGAGAATGCCTGAGTTTGCAAAAAGCATATGAGTTGTCTAGTCTAGTCTTTATACATTAGCAATATCCTCTGCTACTGTTGGAGAACTTACTACTTTGGTGACAGTGTAGTCTATTGTTGGGTGATACTAAAGGCTTTAAAAGTTCTTAGTCTATAGTGATAAGAAGACTGCTTTCCTAGAACTTCTATTCTGGATCCTATTTTTGACCTTGAGACATTGTCATAGAAATCTACTTAATCAAACTATAGTATTTTTTTCTAAATGTGTGAGATACTGCTTTTATTGATCTCACTAGAATTACTTAGCCCTATACAGAGCCATAATATGCAATTAACTAATTTATTAATAACTCCCAAGGGCTTGTAAGGTATATATGACTGTTTCCCTTTTATAGGTAAGCAAACAAGTTGAGATTTAGCTATCCTATGAACACATGTTTATAACATATTGATGCTTTTGAACTGTGGTGTTGGAGAAGACTCCTGAGGGTCCCTTGGACTGCAAGGAGACAAACCAGTCAATCCTAAAGGAAATCAGTCCTGAATATTCATTGGAAGGACTGATGCTGAAGCTGAGGCTGCAATAGTTTGGCCACCTGATGTGAAGAGCTGACTTGTTAGAAAAGACGCTGATGCTGGGGGAAATTGAGGGGAGGAGGAAAATGGAACGACAGAGGATGAGATCGTTGGATGGCATCATTGACTCTATGGACATGTATTTGAACAGCTCTGGGAGTTGTTGATGGACAGGGAGGCCTGGCATGCTGCACTCCATGGGGTCGCAAAGAGTCAGACACAACTGAGTGACTGAACAGAACTGAATGTGAAGGCATGGTGATAAGAGTGTATAGAATGTTATAGATAATAAACATGGTCTCTTATCTGTGTAGACAATGCAGCCTAGTCAAAACTCAAAAGAAGAAGTATGTCTACATGTATAGACAAGTGCTAGGGAAATAAAAAGGGCAAAGTGCCCCAAGAGAATTTCCAGGGCTTGGGAGCAATGGCTGCAAACTGAGTGTTCAGGGGAAGGAAGTTCTCTTTCAAAATACATTCAAGAGTGACATGGGAGGCAGGGGAAGTATGAATCAAAGACTGACCTGAAGAATTAGACCTGAAAGTAGGAAGATCTAGGGTGAAAGAGTTTCATGTGGTGAAGGAATTTCAGGAAGGCCAAAGTGGTGGAGCCCAGTGATCAGAGAGGAGAGCTGGACAAGAAGTGTTTAGAGTAGTAGGCATGTAGAGTTTGTTGTTGTTCAGGCACTAAGTCACATTTGACTCTTTGCAACCCCATGGACTGCAGTACGCCAGGCTCCTCTGTCCTCCACTTTCTCTTGGAGATTGCTCAAATTCATGTCAGTTGGATTGGTGATTCTATGTAGAATATGATTAAGTATTTAAGTCAATGTTTATTTTAAGTCAATGGAAATAGAGTTTTATGTAGGGGAATGACATGATCTGATTTACATTTTGAAAGAAATTTGTCTTGCTACACTGTGTAGTATGGATTAGGGTGGGGAGTGAGTAATGATTGGAAGGAGAAAATTTATGAAGCAAGTGCAGCAATGCAGAAAAGAGATAATAGCAGATACAACAACTTTGAAAATTGAAATGGAGAAAAATTAATGAATAAAAGTGTTATTTGTAATGTAAGTTGTATGGGGTTTGATAATGAATTAGAGATGAATAAATGAGAAGTGAAGGCTGAATCCTATGTTTCTGGCCTAAGCAGCTTCTTCAGTTAAGTTACTTATTGTACTGGAGGAAGACCAGAGTGGGAATAGATGTTAAGGATGAAGGAGACAAGATTTTAGCTTTTAAGAATACATACATTTCTTTTTGAAGTATAGTTAATTTACAACATTATATTAGTTTCAAATGTATAGCAAAGTGATTGTTATACATTTTTTTCAGGCTCTTTTCATTATAGGTTATTGCTGTTTACCTATTTCATATATAGTGGTATGTATCTGTTAATCCCTTCCTACTAATTTATCCCCTCATTTTCCCCTTTGGAAACCATAAGTATGCATTTTATAGAATATCTTACTTTTTAATGAAATCCATTCTTTAATGAAATCCATCCATCTAGACCCAGATGGATTTGCAGCTCATTGATTTGTTCATTTTGACAAATATTTTTGAGCAACTTCTTAGTTCTGAAAACTATGTTGGCCAATGGAAACAAAATATAAAAGATAGGACCCTTGTGTATAAGAGGCTCCCTACCCAGTTTGGAGGAAAATGTATTTTTTACCATTATGACTACCCAGCTCAGGGCTATCATGAATGCCTAAACAGGAGAGGCCTGGAAATATGTATCTTTGATATTTAAAAGTAATTATTCTAGTGTTGCTGGTGAGCACTAATAAAAATAATTTGATAATAATAATTCAAGTCATTTTTTGGCAAGAGTTATTGTGGTAGGAGGATATCACATGAGATCTGAAGTAGATGACCAGAACTGCCTCTTGATAGGTGTACCATCTGAACAAGACATATAATTGCCTGAACCTTATTTTTGTTATCTAGAGAGTGGGTGGGGCCATGGCATTGCTGCTCATAGAAGATTGCAATGTCCTAAAAATGGGGGTAAAAATCACCATCATTCTTTCCTCACACAGCTGTTTTGTGAATCCTTAAATTTTAAATGTAATATTAGTAGCTAATGAATCATTTCAACTGAGGTGCCATGAGTGAAGGCTTGGGGTTTGGTTGAAAAAGTAAATGCCTTCGATTCAACATTTTAACCCTGATTTCAGCCTCTCAAACTGTGTGCCTTTAGACAGATACCTAGTTTCTCTAGTTTAATTTCTATAACATGTTATCAAAATACTAATTTTATTAGATTATAAAGTTTAAAAAGTAGTCAATATATGTTTAGGGAACCCTCTTTCCTGATTAAATCCTCTTTCTGATCAATATCTTTTTCAATCTAATAGAGAGATATAGGGAGTGTGTTTTAAACAATTTTTATGAAAGAACATTTATTGGGCTATAAAAAAGCAATGTTAACATTTTTACCCACTTGTTGGGACATAGAGTTCTACAATTTCTTTTTATGGGTAGGCTTGTTTTCCTTCATCTTTTTTTTTTCCTCTCCTGTACTCAAAGCCAGCTCAAATATGGTAACAGTAAATCATTCAGATTGGGTTAATACATGTTGCTATAGGTGTAGGTACCTCTCAGTCCCCTTGCTCATCTTGGAGACAGGGAATTAGCCAGACCTTCATTAGAATCCTTGCTGTGCACATTAAACCCTTGAGTACCCTGAAATATGATCTCTATTTTCCTTACCTTTCAAAGCTCTGGCTCCGGAGAAACCACAGCTCTGTTGGTTTTTGTGGAACAGACCACAATGATGTTTTTTAACTTTGCTTAATTTTCCTTCCATCTGTTTTTCCTTCAAAAGGCACTTGTTGCTTTTCCCTCTCTCTTTGCTGAATGCCAATTTGGTAGGTTTGTTTCTTTCCTTCTTCAGTTGGGCCAAAGTCCCTCCTCTGCTTGTAGCTTTAACCCATCTTGTAGACTCATCTTCCTGGACTCTAGGCCATGATTCTCTCAGGATCACTGAAGTTTTATAATTTCATTTATGGTCATGTGATGGTCTCCCAAATGATGAAAAATTATTTTTAAAATAAGCTTTGAGAATGTTCCATCTTGAGGTATATTTTGGAAAAGGCTGAAATCTCAGTTGCCTAATCTTTCTCTTTTATGCTGTGTAGCCTGTGGTCTTCCCAAACATAAGGGGATACATTAGACCCTGTTTAGAATGGTTCCTTTAAAGGAACCATGCTGCATGCTCTCCGGGTACCACAATCTTGAATATAAATGAGGGTTGGATCAATACTGAGAGAAATTTCAAAGTGTGGGTATCTCAGTTAATAGAAGTAGTGTGGTAAAATTCAGTGGTCTCCTGACCATGGCACATTTGATGCCAGTAGCATACAGAATTGCTTCAGATAGTTCACAGCAGTAAATAACATTGAATTACACAGTGAGAAAATAGTTTCTTTTCCTTTTCTCTTTAAATAATGATCAGGAGTCATCTTTCTGTTATGTAACTGGTCCTGAATACCTCTCTAGAATTTCCTAATTCCTCTCTTTAACTCAGAAAGAGAAAAGGTATCAAGTTTGGAACTTCAACAGAAAAGAACAGCATGTAGCTAGAATTTAGTAATGTTGCTGTGTCTAATTATACATTGTATATTTGCATTTTGCCTTTTATGATTGCCTTTGTGCTGCACTGATTTTCTATTCATGATAGAAATATAAAGTGTCCTTATAAATCTTCTCTATGCGACTAAAAAATGAATCAGTTCAAAGTAAAATATCTTTTAAAATACAAGTATAAGTGTTACATATATGGAGTAAAGATATTGAAAATTACATACAAATGATTGAAGTCAGGTAAATGTCACTATGGTTGAATGAATGTGAATTTTGGCAGGCAGCCAGAGACTTGATTTTAAATCCTACCTTTACTGCTTGTTACCCATATTTGTAATATATTAGTATCTGTAGTATTTGTAAATAACTTACTTATTTAGTCAAAGCCTTTGTTTCCTTGTCTTTAAATTAGGGGGAAAGATCTAATCTATAGGATCATTTAAAAATAAAATATGATAATACCTGTAATATGTGCCTAGCACAGTACTTGATGCAGAGTAGAAACTCAATAATTGGTATCTTCCTTTTCCCTTTTATTTTTGTGTTATACTTGTAACTTTTTAAAAATAATAAAGTATTGGCTAAGGATAACAGAACTACGTATCCTTTCCTAGACAGTTAATATATATTTTAGTGAGTTACAAAAATATGTAGCTGTCAGTGAAACATGGACCTACTATTGACTACCAAGTGCAACTCAAAAAAGCTCTGGAAAAATTATTAAGCAAGAGTCACTGAAGAAAAGTCTGTGTCAAGATTCTCATCTGAGTCATGTAACCCACTTCCACTGTTAAGTGTTTCCTTCTGCAACTTCTCGCTTTATATTCAAAAGGTGCCTCTGGAGCACTTCCTGTCTCAGAGTGGCACTATTAATGACACAGATCTGATAGCCAGAAAGCTGAGGGAGAGGCTTGTCCCGCTCCCCTCCATTCTCTTTCTCTGTCTCTCCACCTCTTTCTCCCTCTCTCTGTCTCTTTCTATCCCTCTCTCTCCCTTCATCCTCTATAATCCTAGGCGCATTTCAACATCAAACTCTGTCTCATAAACTTTTTAATCACTTCACACTGACTTTGTGTGTATATATATCTGCCACCTTCTCCCTAATGTATGTCTTGCCCATAGCAGTAACTACCTAGAAGATCTACCATATTTCAGTCTCTCCATCTCATACCATCTTCCTCCATCCAGGGCCACTCATTTCTTCAAATGCTTCATAAGATATGGTGCCTGCCTTTTCAAGCCTTATCATAAACCACCTTCTCCTCTTTCACTGTTATCCACTTTTTACACACACCTTTCCTTCCTCCTGGAAAGTTCAATGTCCTTCCCATCTCCCTGTCCTACTTCCCATTTAGCTACTATTCATCAGATCAGTGGTTCCTTCCTCTGGAAATCTTCCCTGATCTTCACCCAAAACAATCAGTTATGCCAAGGCTTTTGATTATACATTTTCTTTCCTTGATAACATTTATCTGTAGTTAAACTTTAAAGAATTATTTTTTACTTTTCTTTCCCTGTAGTAAAATGCATATAACACAAAATTCACCATTAGTAACATTTAATACATTACACTTTTGTACAACCATCACCACTATCTAGTTCCAGAGAAGTGTTATCACACCAAAAGGAAACCCCACACCCATCAAGCAGTCAGTCCCTATTCCCTCTGTCCACAGATCCTGGCAACCACTAATCTGCTTTCTGTCTCTATGAATTTGCTGACACTGGATATTTCATATAAATAGGATCATCACTTCATTGTTTTACAACTGCCAATGGGAGTCTCTCTCTCCCAGTCTAGATTTGCCTTTATTATTTTCAAACCCTATCTTTCAGTACAATTCTTTGCATGCAGACAGCATGGAAAAAATACTTCTTGAAATGAATGTTTTTCCTCTTTAATTTATCCTACCACACACACACACACACACACACACACACACACACACACACATATATATATATATATACAAAATATTTTTTTAGTTATGAAAGTAAAGATTTTGCTGTATTTTCCCAGGAGGAAATTGAACTGAAGAGATATAGTATGCTTAATGCATTAATTTCTATTATTTTATATCCAGTTTACTTTCAAAAGTAGTTTTGAAGCTAACAGACAATATGATTCTGGGAAATCAAATAAGATATTAAAATGGAAATAGATTATCAAAAAGTATTAAGGCGAAAGGGAAAACAAATCTATTAACCACTTATGCTGACAGATAACAACCACAATGAAGGGCATCACTAAGCTTTCTACAAATGAACGTAAGAAAAGATACTATTATATGATGTTGAAAAAAATCATATCTATTTTAAATGTTGATAATTTTCCTTTAATGATTCCAAAAGGAATTTGTGATTTTTTATTCCTAAATATTTATAGCTAATGAACTTGGGTTAGAAACTACTTTGCAGAATGGATTTGAAGATAAATAGTTTTTAGCACTACTTTCTAGGGGTTAAAGTTAGTATCTCTTTTATAAGACATTTATGGTGATATATTCACTAGTGCTAAAAAAAAAAAAAAAAAAAAGTCAAGTTTAAGAGCCTATGCATGAACCTGGTGGAGTTATTTACTTACTCAGATACCAAATCCCTATTCTATAAGCTTGTCAGTCAAGCTACAATTCAAAATAATTCCAGAGCAACAAGTTTGCTGAGCTGAGCAATTTTGAAAATACCCACTTTCAATCATAGCAGTGGGTGTAGTTTGGAAATGGGTTTCTATGAAGGCTGGTTTGAACTGCAGGTCAAGCAGAGTGACCTGTGATCATTTATACATAGGCACTATGATCATTTGTCATTATTTTGCACCACCTGGCAAAGATTGAGTCCAAAATAGCCCACCTGTTAGACATTATGTTTTGATCAAAAATCAGATCACATAGACTGGTGCTTGATTGGAAAATTCACCCATGAGTCTGCAAAAATAAAGTACAGTTAAAGCTATTTTCTGTATTTGCAAAACACAGACCTTCCTTTTCTGTAGCTTGGCAGAGTACAAAATTAATGGAAGGTTCTCGTGGGAAACTTTTGGATTTGTTAAGCATTTGATGCTAGCTAAAAGCACTCTGAGTCAATTGAGAGGAGCCGAAACTGCCCAAATTAGAGTTTCTGGTGTACTTAGGAACAATTGCAAGGTTATTTTAGGGAAGCTGGTCTGTAGGGTTTCCTGATTTTTTTGTCAGCGTTTATCACCCCAGCCTCAGGGTTGGATTAATTAAGGCCACACCATGCACAGTCCTCCTCCCATCCTGAGAATCATGGTAAAGGTCACCGCCGCTAAAACCACAGAGGCCTCAGTGACATCCCTTTCAGTGTTAGAATTCCAAGGAGGTTTTTGTTAAAATAAACATCAAGTGATTTTAAATAAACTAAACTGATTATTAGCTGACATGGTTTTCTCCCCCCTGGAGCATGATCAACTGAAACTCAAGTCAAATGCATCCATTCATTCAATAACTATTATTTGAGCAGACCTACTAAGTGGCACTAGGAATTCAGTGATAAAGATTTACATGTTCAGGACACTTACAGAAACTTACATCCTAGATGAGTCATGCATTCAAAACATATTTTTTGAGTGTCTACTATGTTCCAGGCACTGTTAAGTACATTAGAAAATATCACTGAACAAAATAGAACAAGCCTGCATTCCAGTGGGGATGAAAAGACAATAAATAATACATTTAATTAATAATCTATATATTATGATGAAAAATGTAAATACTATGCAATCAAGAAATACTTAGCAATCAGGAGAACAATATTAAATAAGGTGGTCAAGGTTGGGCTTAGAGAGGAGCTGCCATTTGAGCAGAGACTTGAAGTAGTTGGAGGAGTGGGTCATGCTGACAAGGAATAAAGACTATTCTAGGCAGTGGGAACTGCCAATGGAAAGGCTCTGTGACAGAGGCAAGCCTGATACATTTGAGAAATTGCAAAAGAGACCAAGGCAACTGCAGAGGAGTGAACAAGGTGGAAATGAGATTAGAAAATAAGCAGAGCTGAGCCGGAAACTGAAGAAGCAGGTGGTAGTTCATACAAAGCCTTGTAAGCCATTTAAAGGACTTGGGCTTTTACTCCTAATGAGATGGAAATCAGAGGAGGGTTTGATCTGAGTTGTATTTTTAAAGGGTAAGTCTAGCTTCCACATTGGGAATATATGTTAGGGACTCTCAAGGTTCAAAGCACAGAGAACTATTAGGAAGCTACTAGAGGAATCTTGGCTAGGGGCCAGTATGGTTTAGACCAATGATGGCATTGAAGGTTGTGGGAAATAATCAGATTCTGGAAATAGTTTAAAGGCAGAGCCAACAGATTTCCTGATGGATTGAATATGAGACCACAGTAGGTAACTGTTAAACCTAAATTCATAGAAGCAGAGAAAGTTAAGCAAAATTAAAAGGCAGAGGAACTAATCTGAAGTGAAAGAGCGAGAGAAGATTCCTAAAAAAATATAAAACAGAAATGAACAATTTGTCATAACACAAAAATGATCATTAGGGAAAGGAATTGATCTAAAAACAAATTATTTCAAAAAGGAACTAGAGAATATAAGAAAGACCCTGTCAGAAATGAACAATTGAGTAGTTGAAAGAAAAAAAAAACACTAGAAGGAATGAATAGCAAACTAAGTGACACAGAAAAAAAAATGCATAGGTGATTTGGAAGATAGAACAAAAGAAGTCATCTGATTAGAACAGGCAGAAAGAAAAAAAATTACAATAAAGCAATTTAATAGATCTGTATGATTACATTAAGCATTACAACATTGGCATTATAGGGGATTCAGAAAGAGGAGAGAGAGAGAGAGAAGCAGATAAAAAATATATGTGAGGATATTATGGCTAAAAAATTCACAAACCTGAAGAAGGAAACACATATCCAGCTACAGGAAGCATAGAAAGTCCTAAACAAAATGAGCCCAAACAGACCCACATCAAGACATAGACTAATCCAAATGGCAAAAGTGAAAGATAAAAGGAGAGTACTAAAGGCAGCAAGAGAAAAACTAAGAGTCATTTACAAGGGAATCCCCAGAAGGCTACCAGCTTTCTCTGTAGAAACTTTGCAGGCCAGGAGGGAATGGCATCATATATTCAAAGTGCTGAAAGGGAAAATCCTACAAACTAGGATATTCTGCCCAGCAAGATTAGCATTTAGAATAGAAGAAAAGATAAAGTACTTCTCAGATGAGCTGAAACTAAAATAATTCATCATACTAAACCTTCTGTTAAAAAAATGTTGAAGGGTCTTCTCTAAATGGAAAAGAAGTAAGAATCTATAGGAAATGGAAAATCCCACTAAGAAAGGCAAATATATAGTAAGAATTTAAAATCAGGCACCTAAATAAACCAGTATATAGATTAAAATAGAAACATTTTAAAAGCAACTGTAACTACAATCCATAGTTAAGGAAAAAGAATGAAGGCATAAAATATAACATAAAAAAAAGTGGGGTAATGGGTAAAAAAAGTAGAATGTGTTTGAACTTAAATGACTACCAATTTAAAACAGGTAGATCTAATTATCAGTCCACTGATCAAAAGCCTACAATAGATACAGAAAAACCAAAAAGAAAGGAAAAAATCATACTACTAATCACAAAATCACAAGGGAAGAAACAAGAAGAAACAAACAGAGAAGAACTACAAAAGCAACCATAAAACAAGTAATAAATGCAATAAGTACATATCTATCAATAATTACTTTAAATTTCAATAGAATAAATGTTCTTATCAAAAGAATCAGTTAAAAAAAAATCAAGGCCTTTCTATATGCTGCATACAGGAGACTTACTTCAGGGGTAAAGACACACATAGACTAAAACTGAGGGGTGGAAAAATACATATCATGAAAAGAGAAACGACAAGAAAACACCAGGTGGTAATACTCCTATCAGACAAAATAGATTTTAAAATAAAAGCTATAACAAAAGACAAAGAAATGCATTAGATAAAGGGATCAGTACAAAAAGAGGATATTAAAATCATTATTATATACACACCCAATAAAAGAGCCCCTATATATAGTACATAAAACAAATACTAACAGATGAAACAGAAGAAGTTGACAATAGTACAATAATTGTAAGGGACTTTAACAGTCCACTTACATCAATGGACAAGTAGATTGGACAAGTAAATCCAGGCAGAAAATCAGTAAGAAAACAGCGGCCTTAAGTGACACAATAGGCCAGCTAGACTTAAGATATCTACAGACATTACATCCAAAAGCAGCAGAATAAACATTCTTTTCAAGTGCACATGGAACATTCTCCAGGATATATTGTACGCTAGGCCATAAAACAAGTTGCACCAAATTTAAAAGGATACAAATTATATCAAGCATTATATCAAGTATAAAACAAAAAATCTACAATAGAAAGAAAAATGGGAAAATAACAAACATGTGGAGACTAAACAATATGCCACAAGAAAGGGTCAGTGAAGACAAAGAAGACATGAGAAAATACCTTGAGACAAATGAAGATGGAAACACAACATTGTAAAATTTATAGGATGAAGCAAACAATTCTGAGAGGGAAGTTTATAGCAATAGAGGCTTTACTCAACAAACAAGAAAATCTCAAGTAAACAACCTAATCTATCATCTAAAACAATGAGAAAAAGAAGAACAAATAAAGCCCAATGTCATCAGAAGGAAGGAAATAATAAAAAAAAATCAGAGAGGAAATAATTAGAGATTTTTTAAAAATAGAAAATATCAATTATAAAGAACTTTTCTCAAAAAAAATTAAACAAAATTTATAAGCCTTTAGCCAGGTTCACTAAAAAAAAAAAAAAAAGGGGAGAGAGAGTAAACCCAAATTAAATTTTAAAATGAAAGAAGAAAAATAACAACTGATACCACAGAGATACAAAAAGCCATAAGAATACTATGAAGAGTTAAATGCCAACAAATTGGACAACTTAGAAGAAATGGACAAATTTCTAGAATCATACAACTTGTCAAGGTTGAGTCAAGAAGAAATAGACAATTTGAATAGGCTGATTAGTTGTAGTGAAGTTAATTTATAAGTAAAAAAATTCACAGTAAAGTCCAGAACCAGACAGCTTCACAGGGAATACTACCAAACACATAAAGAAGTATTAATACCTATCTCCTCAAAGTATTACAAAAAATTCAAGAATACAAAGAACACTACCAAATTTATTCTACAATACCAGCATTAACCTGATACCAAAACCAGACAAAGACACTACCAAAAAAAAAAAAAAAACAAACCAAAAATAGAATATTACAGGCCAATATCTTTGATAAATATAGATGTTAAAATCCTCAACAAAATACTAGCAAGCTGCACAAAGAAATATATAAAAAGAATCATACACCTTTATCAACATGGACTTATTCCAGAGTCATAAAGATGGTTCAACATTCACAAACCAATCAAAGTGATACACCACAATAACAAAAGGAAGGGTAAAAATTACATGATCATCTCAATAGATGCAGAAAAAGTGTTTGACAAAATTCAATATCAATTTGTGATAAGAAAAAACTCTCATCAAAGTGGGTACAGAGGTGATGTATTTCAGCATAATAAAGGTCACTTATGACAAACCCACAGCTAATGCCAAAGATCCAATAGTTCGGCCACCTGATGTGAAGTGCTGACTCATTAGAAAAGACTCTGATGCTGTGAAAGATTGAAGGTAGGAGAAGGGGATGACAGAGGACATGATGACAGAGGACATGGTTGGATGGCATCACTGACTCAATGGACATGAGTTTGTGCAAGCTCCGGGAGATGGTGAAGGACAGGGAAGCTTGGCATGCTGCAGCCCATGTGCTCACAAAGACTCGGACATGACTGAGTGACTGGGTAATGACAGCAAATGGCAGACCCACAGCCAATGTCATCAGTTCAGTTCAGTTCAGTTGCTGACATCATACTCAACAGTAAAGAGCTGAAAGCTTTTCTTCTAAATTCAGGACCAAGATAAGGATGTGCACTCTTGCCATTCCTATGCCAACTTAGTACTGGAAATCCTAGCCACAACAGATAAGAAAAGGCAATGAAAGGCATCCAAATTGGGGAAAGAAGTAAAACTGTCACTATTTCCAGATGACATAATACATAACACTGATTATGGACATTAAAGTGATAGAAAGAAATAGAACAATATCTTGTGCTCTCAGACTGGATGAATTAATATTGTTAAAATGGCCACACTACTCAGAGCAATTTACAGTTGTAATACAAACCCTATGAAATACCCATGACATTTTCCCCAGACATACAACATACAATCCTAAAATTCACATGGGGTCACAAAAGACCCCAAATTGCCAAAACAATCTTGAGAAAAAAAGAACAAACAATCTTGAGAAAAAAGAACAAAGGGGGAAGAAAAAGGAAAAAAGAACAAACGCCAACTTTGTTGATGTCACCTCCAACTCCCCATATTATAAAGCTACAGTAATCAAAACAGCATGACCGTGGCACAAAGCAGACATATAGGTAAATGGAACAGAGCAGAGAGCCCTAAATAAACCCACAGAATCTAGTCTACAGTCATTTAGTCTGTGACAAAGGAGGCAAAAATATACACTGGAGAAAAGACAGCCTTTTCAGCAAGAGGTTTGGGGAAAACTGAATAACTACATATAGAAAAATGAGTTTAAGAATATTGTCTCATACCGTATATAAAAAATAAACTCAAATGGAATAAAGACCTAAATGTAAGCCCTAAAATCCATGAAACTCCTAGAAGAGAACTTTGACACAAATCTAAGCAATATGCTTTTTAGATCTAAGGTAAAATGAATGAAAGCAAAAATTTTAATAAGGGACCTAATTAAACTTAAAAAAAGAAACAAAAACCTTTTAAACAGCAATGGAAACTATCAACAAAATGAAAGGCAAACTATGGAATGGGAAAAAATATTTGCAAATGATATGATTGATAAGGGGTTAATATCTGAAATTTATAAACAGCTAATACAACTCAATGTAAACAAAAAACACAACCAAGAAATGGTTAGAAGACATGTATATTTTTCTAAGGAAACCATACAGAGAGCCAACAGGCACATGAAAAGAGGTTCAACATTGCTGATTACTAAAGAAATGCATATCAAAACCACAATGAGATATCATCTCACACCCGTCAAAATGACCATCATCAAAAAGCCCACAAGTAACAAATGTTGGAGAGGATGCAGAGATAAGGGAACCCTTGTACACTGCTGATGAAAATGTAAATTTGTGCAACCAACTACGGAAAACTGTATGGAATGGCCTCAAAAAACTAAAAATAGAACTTTCAAATGATCTAATAAGTCCACCTCTGGGTATACATACAGGAAAAACAAAAACACTAATTCAATAGATTTGTGTGCCCCAATGTACAATGCAGCATTATTTACAATAGCTGAGGTTGGGAAGCAACCCGAATGCCCATCAGCTTACGAATGGGTAGAGAAGACAAGGCTTACACACACACACCCCACCCCCCCCACACATATATATGTTGTACACATGAAACACACACACACACACACATATACAAACACACATACACATACATGCAATGGAATATTACTCAACCACAAAATGAATTAAATTCTACCATTTGTGGAAATGTGGATAGATAGACCTAAATAATATTATGCTTGGTGAAATAAGTGACACAGAGAAAGACATACTGTATGATATCACTTATATGTAGAATCTAAGATATAATACAAATGAATGTATATGCAAAACAGAGGAATAATTACAGATATAGAAAACAAATTGCTGGTTACCAAGGGGGAGAGGGAAGAAGGGAGAGGCAAATTAGGGTTATAGGATGAGGGGGCAACAGGACAAGACGGGAGAGTAGGATGTAAGCTCACTTTTTCTTACGAAAACACCAAAATCAAAACTAACTCCTGAATAACCACCAAAAAAAAAAGTCTAGAACCTACAAAAAAGATACCTTACATCCAAAAACCAAGAAGAAAGTACAAGAAGGTAGGAGGGATACAATAACAACAAAATCAAATCCCATACACACTAAGTGAGTGACCCACAAACTGGAAAACAATTACACCCATAGGAGTGAAAGTCCTGGACTCCACATCAGGTTTCCCAGCCTGGGAGTCTGGCGACAGAAGGAGGAGCCCCCAGAGTACCTGGCTATGAAAGCCAGAGGGGATTGATCACAGGAACTCCACAGGACTGGAGGAAACAGAAACTCCAGTCTTGGAGGTCACACACAGGGTCTCATGCACACCAGGATGCAGGGTGTGATCTCATAAAAGATCGTAACAGATTTACCTGCAAGGAGTATCAGTTAAGAGATACAAACCACTATGTATACAATAGATAAGCAAAAAACATAGATTGTACAACACAGGGAATTATAGTCATTATTTTGTATCAATAATAATTTTCAAAGGATTTAATCTATATAAATACTGAATCACTGTGTTGTATCCATGAAACTAACATAATATTGTAAATCAACTATATTTCAATTGAGGAGCAAAAAACAAACAAAAAATCAACCTGAACACTCCTTAAATATCTATTGGTCAGAACTGAGATCAAAGTTCATCATGGGTTTGATGATTTAGGGATTGGACATGAAGAAATGGGTGATAAAGTATTCCAAACAGGCTATCACAATAAATAAAGGCATGGCAGAGGAATAGGGGTGTGTGTGTGGAGAAAAAACTGCAGAAAGATGATGTCTGATAGTGTGTGGTCAGGGTGCAGCATGTATAACTGAGTGGGATATGAGATAAAGGTTGGCAGAAGTGTTGGTTAAGACGTTTTACTCTGCATACAATGGTCATCTGTTGGTAAGTTGGATAAAGGGAAGGCACGGTCAAAGCTGTGTTTTGAGAAAAATCTGGAGGATTGGAGTGTGAGTGGAGGTAGGGAGATGAGTTTCAGAAAAACTGCTCAAGCAGAAATGAAACACCTGTTAAAGTTTGTCCACATCAGCTTACAAATTAGCTGGCTCTGACTCAAAGACTATTGCAAGACCAATAAATGAAGAAAGAGAATGTTTCTTGGAGCCTCATTTATTTTGTTTCATCATGTTTCGCAATTGTCACTGTTGATTGTCTTCTAAAAACAAACAGGGCAGGATGGATGAAACCATTGGAATTTTTCTTATTCTGTTTTGTAATTTTTTGCCATGTAATCTGGAGACTACATCTGAGAATCTGGAAATTACTCAGGTGATTTTCTTATTCTCTTTTGAAAAACAAAGATAATAGTCTCTCTTAACTCATCAGATAAAGCCCTGATGCTATTAGTCTGTGTAAACCATTTATTGAAGCTTGGAATTTAGCACTCAGGGAATGTTTAAATTATCTTGGAGTATCATATCTTCCCCTGATGTCTTGCCAAAGGAAATAATTCAAGAGCTATTTATTGAAAGAATAATAATTTGCTGCAACATTTGTTGCAATAGTTTCTACCTGGATTGTGACTTCACAGATTTTGTCCTACATATTAGGGTATATCATCTGGCCCCTCAGGCTTCTTGTCCAGTATTGACCTTGAAACTGTTTCTTTCATCTTCTGTGCTAAGTCAGAAAGGAGTGGGTGGGACTACATCTAGATAGTTTTACACATGGAGGTAATGCATAGGGAGTTGGAATGGGTATTAGTGTTGGCAAGACTGTTATTTGTAATTGGCATCAGGAGGCATCATTTACAATGAAACCTATGGAAATACATGGGAGCAATGGTTGGATCATCCTTCCAGTATTTGATAGGTCTATCAGTATCTTATAGGTCAAAGTAACAAAAATAAGTAAGGATAAAGAAGATATGAGCAACATTAGCAAAATATGAGCAACATTAGCAAGGTAGTCCTTATAAATAGTGGATCAGTCCAAGAAATTTCAAAATTCACCTTCTGTTCACAAGAAGCATTTAGAAAATATAGCAAGCAAAAGATCATAAACCATTTCACAATAAATGTCAACAGCTAAATATTTGCATCACTTAAAATATTTTCTAACTACAATGCAATTAAATTAAATATTAACAAAAATTCTATATGCCAGTATAACAAAATAGTACAGACTAATTACAGATTAAGAGGAGATATTTGTAATACAGATCTTTAGTTTATATCCCAATAAACCCATGGTAAGTTGAAAATACTGTAAGTCAGAAATTATTTAATACACCTAACCTACAGAACATCATAGCCTTAGCTTTGCCTACCTTAACACTTACATTACCCTACAGTTGAGCAAAATCATCTCACACAAGGCCTATAAGGTAATAAGGTATTGAAAAACTCATGTAATTTATTGAATAATGTACTGAAAGGAAAAAACAGAATGGTTGCCTGGGTATAGTATGTTGGTGAGTATAGCAGTTTGGGGTTTTTTTTTTAATCTTTGTGATCATGTGGCCAACTGGGAGCAGAAGCTTGCTGTCACTGTCTAATACCAAGAGAAAGTATTATATCACATATTGCTAGCCAAGGAAAAGATCAAAATTCAAAATGCAAATTATGGTTTTGACTGAATGCCTATTGCTTTCATATCACTGTAAAACTGAAATATAGTAAGTGGAATCATTAAAATTAAGATGACCAGAACTTCTACCTTTGACTATGAGGAACTGATAATTTCCAGAATTACTATTCTACTGTAAACAAACAGCAAATGATCACAATATATAGAAATAACTATCTTCAGACAAACACCTGTAAGCCCTGACAGAAGAGAAATAAATTAAGTGAGCCCTAGTCTCACTCCTGCTTTCAGCCTAGAGGCAATTTCTGGACCAGGTGATAGGGAAGGAAACCAAAACAGAACCCAACATTAATGTGTTCAAGAGGCCAAGGTTTCTATTCAGGGAATCTTTGGAAACTTGGTTTTGTGGGCAAAAAATCAGAGAAAGCAGAGTTAGGCAGAGAAAGAGCTTCAGAAATCTGCATATGTGTCATTTTGTGTTTTTGACTAAATACTAATCAACATGCAAAACTATAAGAAACTAGGCAAAGAACATCTCAGGATAAAGCAGAATTCCTGGGGACCTAGAAGTCAAACAAAAGTTCTCAGCAGCCATAGTGAATACACAGGTTATTCAACAGAGACCCCCAAAAGAGTCACGTGTTATAACTGGTACTAAACTAACCATAGAGGAAAAGTATTCTAGGTTTGTCCTAAAATAAAAGAACAGAAACTTAAAAATAAGCTTCAAACTTATCAAACTACTTAATAATTAATACTATGCCAGAAATGGTCCAGCATTCTTTGAAGAAATAGAGCAAACTAGCATTTCACAAAGTAAAATTCAAAATATCCAGCATCCAAACAAGGTAAATAGATAGCCAATAAGGCAACAACAAAAAAAGGTACTCATAATCCATAGAAAATTCTTTCAATAGAAATAAACGAAGAAATAACAAAAGTGATGGAACTGGCAAACATGAATATTAAATGTGTTCTTATAAATATGTTCAAAGATTTAAAGAAAAACATGAATACAATGAGAAAACATAATTTTAAAAGAAGCAAATGTAATTTCTAGAGGTTAAAAAATATAATATCTGAAATATAATTTTCACTGGATGGGCTTAGTAGAAAATAAAATTTTTTTCCTTAGTGGAAGAAAAACATTATTGATTCTCAACATTATTAATCATCATGAGATAATACTACACAAGTTAAAATTAAAAGATTAACAGTATCAAATGTTGAGGATGTGTAGTAACTAGGGTTCTCATAAATCACTGCTATTAATATAAAATCTACAATATTTAAAAAAAACTTTGGTGGTTCCTTAAATAACTAAACATATAGTTACCGTACAACGTAACGATTAAATCCTTGAGTGTTTATCCATGAAAAATGAATATATCTTCCATAAAGACTTGTACAAAATTATTTTCAGAAGCATTATTAATAATCCCAAATCTCGAAACAATAAACAAGTTCATTCAGAGGCAATAGATAAACTGTGGTATGTCTATGAAGTGAAGTATTACTTAGAAATAAAAAGCAATGAACTATGATACAGGTAATAAGATGGATAAATCTAAAAAAGATTGTGCTGAGCAAAAGAAGCCAGACAATAATACATATGATTTCATTTATACAAAACTCTAAGAAAAAAACATATGTTTTATAGTGATAGGAAACAGATCACTATTGCTAGGGTCAGGTGAAGTTGAGAAATTGAATAGGAAGAGACACAAAGGGTGGTGGAAATATTTTATATCTCAGTTTTTGTGATGGTCAGTTTCATAAGTATACATGTCAAAACTCATCAAATTGTACACTAAGAGTGGGTTCACTTTTGTATGTAACTTGCTCCTCACAAAGTTCATTTAAAACAATAAAAATTATGTTGCTATATATCCAACTTTGTTAAAAAAAAAATCCCAAAGTACTTTTAAGTGTATCTTTGTACTTTCAAGATTATAACCCTATATATAAAGGACAAAGGACTTTTCAGTTCAGTTTAGTCACTCAGTTGTGTCCGGCTCTTTGCAACCTCTCAGACTGCAGCACACCAGGCTTCGTCCATCAACAACTCCCGGAGTTTGTTCAAACTCAAGTCCGTTAAGTCAGTGATGATATCCAACCATCTCATCCTCTGTCGTCCCCTTCTCCTCCTGCCTTCAGTCTGTCCCAGCATCAGGATCTTTTCCAATGAGTCGGTTCTTCATATCAGGTGACCAAAGTATTGGAGCTTCAGCTTCAGCATCAGTTCCTTCCAATGAATATTCATCCTTTAGGATGGACTGGTTGGATCTTCTTGCAGTCCAAGGGACTCTCAAGAGTCTTCTCCAACACCACACTTCAAAAACATCAATTCTTTGGTGCTCAACCTTCTTTATGTCCAACGCTCACATCCATACATGACTACTGGAAAAACCGTAGCTTGGACTAGATGGACTTCTGTTGGTAATGTCTCTGCTTTTCAATATGCTGTCTATGTTGGTCATAGCTTTTCTTCCAAGGAGCAAGGGTCTTTTAATTTCATGGCTGCAGTCACCATCTGCAGTGATTCTGGAGCCCAGAAAATAAAGTCTGTCACTGTTCTCCATCTATTTGCCATGAAGTGATGGAACTGGATGCCATGATCTTAGTTTTCTGAACATTGAGTTTTAAGCCAATTTTTTCACTCTTTTCTTTCGCTTTCATCAAGAGGCTCTTCACTTTCTGCCACAGGGCTTATAGGTATAATAACTAAAGCCAACCAATAGAAAAATAAGCAGGCCACTCAAAGAGGTATTTCACAGAGAGGACATCAAGTGGTCACCAAATACATAAAACAATAATCAGGAAAATGCTAATTAGTACCTCATTTTCATCAAACACCTAAAAATATGACTAAAATTTAAAACACTGATTATGCCATCTATATGTTGCCAAACTTATGAAATAAATAGAATTCACAATTCCTGCCCGTAAGTTAGTAAACTGACATGACTATTGAGAAAATCAGGAATTATCTATTCAAATTGAATGTAAACATATCCTGTGACCCATGAATTCCATCACTAATCATATATGAATCTGAAATGCATAGGTGCACTAAAGTATCTGTATAAGAATGTTTGTTGTTGTTGCTAAGTGGTGTCCAACTCTTGCGATTCCATGAACTGTAACCCACCAGGCTTTCCTGTCTAAGAGATTTCCTAGACAATAATATTGGAGAGTGTTGCCATTTCCTTCTCCAAGGGATCCTCCTGAAGTCTGAAGTAGGCATTGAACCTGCATCTCCTGCATTGCAGGCAGAATCGTTACCGCTAAGTTACCAGGAATGCCCATAAGAAAGTTTACACGACCATTATTCATCATTATGTCAAACTGGAAGCAACCAAAAGCCTATAAACTATATAATGGATAAATAACTTGTAGTTTGTTCACATAGGATACTTTATTCAGTAATGGTACAGGAAATCAGGATAATGATTACTTTTAAAGAAGGGAGGAGCAGTAACTGGGAGAAGGGGACTTCTGGGATAGATACAATAATATTCTGCTTTTTGACCTGGGCTCTACTTACATGGATATGTTCAATTTATAATAATTAGTTGAGCATTATACTTAAGTTTATATACCTTCTTCTTGTAAATTTTATACTCACATATTTAGAAATTAGAGATTAAAGGATGACAGATTATCACCAACATCACTTATTTCTATCAGTTGGCTTTTTTTATTTTCAGTGTCTGTTCTAGATCATAAAATAAAAAATTCTTTTTAGAAAAACTCTTATCTAAATCACTTTTTGTTTCTGACATTATATTAGTCAGGTTACCTGGAACAATCTTTCTGACAAAAAAATTATACAAAGTTGAATTAAATATGAATGCATATTTGTATTCATACATACATATGAATCTTGATACATCTAGATATGTATAGAATTAAATTACTTGTAGCATACAAATGTTTTAACTAGTAATTATAAAAGCTAAATAAAAAATTTTAATAGCTCTTAAAAAGGTATCAGAAAACCACTAGGGATATGAAGATTTTGTGGCCAAACTTATGGGAAAGGAGAACCACAGAGAGGTGGGAGCATCTGCTCTTTTTGGGGACATTTCCCGATCCTGACCTGAGAGTAAGAGGCTGATAATATATATATAGAGGATCATTGTTAAGGGTCAGAAAAATCAGCAAAACTTTTATGGGAAAATACATGGCCAGTTTTCCTTTATAGATATTTGCCAAGTTCTCAGACAAAGCAAAAAGCCCCTGGAAGGCAGACTGGAGTTTTTTGCAGTTTTTCCATGCTGAAAAGACCAAGAATTTAGTACCCATTAGAAGGAAGGACATTGGTGAACACACTAGGATTTTAGTTGAAAGTCCTAAGGAGCTATTTCCTAGGAAAACAGGCCAAGCAGGGTAGATGTGTACTTTCCAAAATAACAACCCAGCTTTCCACTCAGAATAATTAGTTAGATTGATATGCTCACTTCTCACTCTCTATGGGGAGCCACTAAAAGGTAAACTATCTCTAGAGGGAAAAAATGCCATAATTTGCATAGTTTGTTACACAAAAGTTCTTATATTTAGTAAAAACTTGTCAGACATGGTAACAAATAGGCCACTACATATAAAAAACCCAAAGTGAAAACAAAACAAAAAACCAAAATCAGATGCATAGATCATTTAGAGGTTAATCAGGCAATGATATTAACTCTGCTCGACATCTCCTAAAGCTATAGCAAAAATTAGATAAAACAGTGATATGATAGAGAGTTTCACCAAGAATCAAACTCTAAAAATGGATTGCTGAGCTGCCAAAAATGAAGAAACATGAAGGAGCCAAATATGAAGGTAAGGCAGAAATTGCCAGATACTATATGCACGCTATACAATTTTCATCATGGATAAAGAGTTTCTGCAACATTTTGGTGGCTTTAGATTCGCTTGGTTTTGGTAATTGTGCAATGTATAGGAATCAGGAGATGAAAGTTTAGGGTATACTATGTTCTGAGTTGTGACCACCCCCTAAAATTTTTATGTTGAAGTTCTACCTCGCAATGTGACTGTATTTGAAGATATGGCTTTTAGGAGGTAATTAAGGTTAAATAAAGTCCTAAGGGTCCCAATTCAATAGGATTGGCAGCTTTACAAGAGAAGGGAGAGAGAGGTTAACCTGCCTCTTCACTGTATGAGGACACAATGAGAAGGCACCCATTGGTAAGCCAGGAAGAAAATTCTCACCAGGACCCAACCATACTGGCACTCTGACCTGACTTCCAGCTCTCGAAATGTGAGGAAATAAAATTTCTGTTGATTAAGCCTTCTGTTCTATGGCATTCTGTCATGGCAGCTTGAGAAGACTAATATGGTTATAGGCAAATTTAGAAATTTAATAGGAAGTTGGGTACACACATAAATCTGAGCAAAGAATTATATTCTCCGTTGAAGGGTAAATGAAGAACAAATAAACTTCTTCACAGAGAAGAGCAAGGGAACATGCCTGTGATTTGATTCATATACCAAAGGAAAAATGAAAATCTTTCCATAGAATGTTAATATAAGTCAATTCTCAGATGGATTTTTCAGTCCAAATTTCTGCTACTTTGCAGTATGAAACACCTCATGAAAATAATTTAATTTGAAGTGGTTTTGAGTTATAGTGAACTAAAACAATTAGCAGAACCATATGCAAATCTCAGAAAATGCAAAAACTCAGTCCATGCCACTAAATACTCCCACAGATAAGATTCCAAGAAAAACATGCTCTAAGTGAAAGATAGCAAAAACAAAAAGGAAACAAAATACTGACAGTGAAAGTTAAGATAAAAAGTAGATAGAAGAATGACTTCATATATTAGAAATATTCAATTTTCACGTAAAATAATGTTTAATTTTTTTGAAAAAAATTAAACAGGCTTAAATATAGCAAGGAATAAGAAATAGGGGGAAATGACTAAGTATATTTGGAAAAGTACCAAAAATAACATATAGAAGTGGAAAATGTAATTATTAAAATTAAACATTTAATGACTAGTTAAAACTCAGATTATATGCAACTGAGGAAAAAATTAGTAAACTAGATTATTAAGCCAAAACCATTACCTAAAATGAGTCCAGAGAGACAAAACTAAAATAAAAGAGAAAGGAAAAATATGAAAGGGAGATTAATGTGCATAGAGGATATATTGGAAAGGTCTAACATATGAATAATCAGAGGACTTCCAAATAGAAACAAGAGAAAGAAAAGAAGTAACATTCAATTATATAACGACTGAGCATTTTTTAGAATATAGAAGCACAAACAGTATACTTCTGGTAGAAGTAAGAATTTTGGCACAGATTTTGGTATAACTTACGAGTTAAGGGGCTTCCCAGGTGGCTCAGTGGGAAAGAGCCCACCTGCCAATGCAGGAGATGCAGGTTTGACTTCTAGGTCAGGAAGACTCCCTGGAGGGCAAATGCCAACCCACTCTAGAATTCTTGCCTGAAAAATTCCATGGACAGAAGAGCCTGGTAGGCTACAGTCAACAAGGTTGCAAAGAGTTAGACACCATTGAACAACTGAGCATGCATGCACACAATAGAATTAAATGTGATTATTCCTTAAATTCATTCATTTTACTCCAATGGTCTGTACCTTAGATAAATTCTTATACATGTGCATTATAAGATGTGTCCAATGTTGTTCATAGGAGTGCTGCTCATAATAATTTGTATGGTATATTCAGACAATAGAATAACACACAACTAAAACTATCATGGATTAAATTTGAAAACATTAGGAAGCAACTGAAAGGAAATACACAGCATATAATTATACTTTATAAAATACAAAACAATAATTTTTATAGAGATTTATATATCAGATGAACCCCCACACAAAGAACACCATTGCTACTATTGTTTGTCTACCCAATCTTTGTTCCATACTCCCATGAATAAATAAGTAAATAAATATATATACACACATATTCTTTACACAGGCATATATTATATACATGTACAAAATTTTTAAAAAGCTTGTGACCATACCATATATATTTTTATAACATAATTGTTTCACTTAGAGTAAATTGTAAACAGTTTCTCATGTCAAAAATAAAATCTGTAAATTATTTTATTGGCTGCATAGAATTGTAGCATATGGATGTACCATACTTAACCAATCTTTTACTATTCAACATTTAATTAATGCAAATATTCTTCCATAATAAACAGCATTGGAATAATGCATATCCTTACACATAAATTTCTATGTTATGTCACTTTTTATTTCAATATGTCAAATTCCTTTCAGTAGAACAGCTTGTTGAATGGTTATTACAGTATACACTGCCATCAGCAATATGAAAGTAATCACAGCCCTACTAGCTTTTCTGGATACTAATGCTTAATGTTTATCAACTTGATATCGATGGCATAAAGCTGTTTTAATTAATCCTTTTCAATCTCTAGTGAGATTGAAACTTTTCATGTATAAATGGGTCTTTTCTTTTTATTCTTTTATAAATAGCTTGTACATCTGTTTCACCTTCTTATGTATATATATATATATACAACTTGTACAATTATCTTGTCTATTTTCTTCTGAATAGGCTGCTTTTCAAAAACAATGTGAAATGCACATGTGTATGTATATATGCATTTTCTGAAACTATTTCGTACTAGACTGTTGTTTTCTAGCATTGTATTCGGTCAGGCTTCCATGCCAGACAAACCAAGATATTGTCACTGGCCTAGCTCTTAGTGCTGTTGCCTGCCATGCCCTCCTTGGAGCTTGGTGAACTGTTCCATATACCCTGGGGCCACTAGGCATAACTTCTTTCTCATGCTGTAGGCTCAGCATAGGCTAGAGACTAGCAAACTTGGGGGGCTGCAAATCTTGCCTATAACATATTTCTATATGACCTTTAAGCTAAGAAAACATTTTAAATGGCTGGGGGGAATCAAAAGAAGAATCATATATCATGCCATGAAAATTTTGTGAAATTCAAATTTCAGTACCTATAAATAAAATTGTATGAAAATATAGATAGACTCTGTTCTATATCAGCTATGGCTGCTTTCATGCCACAATGGCAGACACCTTTTTGTCAGCAAAGGATATTTGCTATCTAGCCCTTTACAGAAAAAGTTGTTGACCCTTGCTGTAGATCAATACCTTCAAAACGAATGATTAAAAAAAGAATGATAAATAAATATAATATTCCATCTCTAATATGTCCTTTCTTTACCATTAGCTTTCACCTATATTGGGGGTGTTAATGGGATTTTGCCAGAAACTTTTACTTTCTGCTGTAATGCTGGACATCTTTATCAGGAAGAAAAGTTTGAGCCCTATCTTATTTCAGTCTAGCTCCAGAAATTCCTTGAGGTATCTAGAATATAAAAGGCATTCTTCCTTATTTTGGCTTTGTGTGTATTTGTATCCATCTTAAATGAAATTCCTTTGACCATTTTAATAGTGGTTTGATATTAAGAAGAAAAAGATCTTACTTATTCATGGCTATTTTTGTAGCAATCTAAATGGGGGTTTTAATCAGAGATCACACCCTCTAGGATTGGTATGGATCTTTCCCATCCCATTATAATCACTCTTGTTTGAGAATGTTTGGGGTCATGGAAAACAAGTTAGGAAAAAGTGATTAAAAGTTTAAATGAAAGAAAAATACAGTTGATACCTGATTTGTTACCTAAGTTTATCTCACTAATATTTTGCAAGGGAGAAAGAACTGTGTTTTTGAATCACTGGCTGGCAATTGCTTTCATTTCATTGTTAAATCCAATGACTAGTCTGAGTAAGACCCACTCCAGTGTTCTTGGCTGGAGAATCCCAGGGACGGCGGAGCCTGGTGGGCTGCAGTCTATGGGGTGGCGCAGAGTCGGACACGACGGACGCGACTCAGCAGCAGCAGCCTGAGTAAGAAAGAAACGCCATGTCCTTAGTCCATGGTAGTAGCTCCCCCATGGTTTAGTAAAGTGAAAATCCCATAGATATAATAATTGGTGCAGACAGAACTAGATCAAAGGTCATGCCAGACTGAGCTTATTTGGCTCACCAATCCATCGGGAACACTAAAAAAAAAAAAAAAATGAGATTGAGAAAATGTTATCTATAAGAGCTCATCTCAAAGAAAGTACTAGATGGGTCTGCAAGGAATACTTTGATAAGTTACCTGGATCATTCTTGGGTAGCATAACATGATTACCAAACTTCCTTCTTGGAGAAGGAAATGGCAACCCACTCCACAATTCTTGCCTGGAGAATCCCATGGACAGAGGAGTCTGGTAGGCTATAGTCCATGGGGTTGCAAGAGTCGGACACGACTTGGCGACAAAACCACCACCACCACCAAACTTCCTTCTAAGATTGGTGGGTTCATGTGGCAGCAGGGCTCTTGTTGTGCTAATGGAGTTATGTGAAAAATAACTGGGATATTCCTTCTCATCTTTCTCCCTTGCAACTTTAAAGAGATGTTCTTTTTTATTTTTCCATTTATTTTTATTAGTTGGAGGCTAATTGCTTTACAATATTGTAGTGGTTTTTGCCATACATTGACATGAATCAGCCATGGATTTACGTATATTCCCCATCCCTATCCTCCCTCTCACCTCCCTCCCCACCCGATCCCTCTGGGTCTTCCCAGTGCACCAGCCCCGAGCACTTGTCTCATGCATCCAACCTGGGCTGGTGATCTGTTTCACCCTAGATAATATACATATTTCGATGCTGTTCTCTCAAAACATCCCACCCTTGCCTTCTCCCACAGAGTCCACAAGTCTGTACATCTGTGTCTCTTTTTCTGTTTTGTATATAGGGTAAGAGATGCTCTTAAAATAGCTATTTATATCAGCTTGAATAGGCATCAACTTTTCAGCCGCTAAGTCACCCACATATCATACCAGTCTGGGGAAAGGAGATCCCCATACAAATCTATGACAATACCCATCCTGGCACTTCAACATTAGGTAAAGGAGTTTGATGTGCTGTTGTTTCCCACAGGATTATACTACAAAATACTTTAAAAGTAAAATTTCTCCCAGGGCATATTGAACAGTGTTCATAGCCCAGTGGAAAATCAATGTTCATTTTCATTCCTTTCTGCAAAACAGTATCTTTAATAGCAGGGAGATCACAGGCATGAAGGAAAAGTACACCAGACACAGATGCACATTTAGAGACATTAAACAATGGGCCCCTGGGGCTAAATAGAGCAGACAACATTGTATGAAACATAGTAAAGTAAAATTAAAGACTGTACTTACAGTCAATCAAGTTCTACTATAAGGAATAAAAACTGTCAGTATGTTCGTGCATGTATATACTGTTTGTTTGTATTGTTGTTTGTTTATATAATTTTTGTATATTGTTGCTTGTTCAGTCACTAAGTTGTGTCCGATTTTTTGGAACCCCATGAACTGAAGAACTCCAGGCTTCGCTGTCCTTCAGTATCTCCCAGTTTGCTCAAACTCATGTCCATTGAGTCAACGATGCCATCCAACCATCTCATCCTCTGTTGCCCCCTTCTTTTCTTGCCTAATATTTCCCAGTGTTAGGATCTTTTCCAATGTGTCAGCTCTTTATGTTAGGTGGCCAAAATATTAGAGCTTCAGATTCAGCATCAACCTGTCCAGTACCACAATTTGAAAGCATCAATTCTAGTTCACTGCATCATACTAGTTAATAGTAATAAATTAAGCATGAAGAAGATACCAGAAACTGATTTTATAATTCCACTGAAAGTATATCTATAAAAAAGAGTGAAGATATATACAGAGATATGTTTTTAATTTTGAATCCATTGAGAGTACATTTTAAAGGTTTCATTCAAGTTCACTCAGATATTTTTAAGAAACATTTTCATCATCCTCATTATGTCTCAGGTTAAAAAAAATCTGAAGAAAACAATGGAAATGTAAAGTGAAGGATATTGTTTAAATAAACTAGGATATACTAGAGTCTAGATTCTAGATATGGGAATACTAGATGCTTATTAATATGCTCTTTTGATACAATTTCTGGCTGGGTATGCTATATAATTTATTATGAAATTACTGAAATTTAGCATCATATATTCTAGATAAATATTCAATACTTAGGGGAATATTTTTAAATTTATTTTTATGACTTACACTTTGGTTGAACTTAATTTTCTATATAATCTTCCACCCACCTCTACCTTTTGCCCCCAAATCAGGTGTCAATTTCCACAGGGTCTAGTGAGCTACTATTTAACTTGTGTGTATGTGTCTATGTGTGTGTATGCTCAGTCATATTCAACTCTTTGCAACCCCATGGACTGTATCAGTCCAGGCTCCTCTGTCCATGGAATTTTCCAGGCAAGAATACTGGAGTGGGTTGCCATTTCTCGCTACAGGGACTCTTCCCAGCTCAGGGATCTAACCTGTATCACTTGTATCTCCTGCTTTGGCCGGTGAACTCTTTACCACTGCAATACCTGGGAAGCCCTTAGTATTTAATTTAGCACAAACATTTCCACATAAACTAATCAAACTGTGAAATCTAAGTTATCCCAATTGTCTAAGTGTCTGGATCTAATTTTGCATCTCTAATACTTTCCAACTTGCTGATATTTGGATAGCTTATGATGATAGCTCATAAAGACCAAACTCCATGAAGACACCAGACTCTGGTATTTACAAGTTGTGGAATCTTGGGGAGGTTACTTGATATCTTGACCCTTCATTCCCTCATCTGCAAAATACCTAGCTTAAAAAATTGGTTATAAGGATGAAACAAACTCTTCTATGTATGATACCTAACAAAGTGTCCACCTGGCTACTGATACCTTCTTGATAACTCACTCTTTATAAGGACTGCTGCCTCAGACTCCTGAAAGTATAATCCGACTGTGAAAGACTAAATTGCCAGACAAGGTCAACTTCCTTCTGGCTTGAAGTACTATCTGCCTCCTGCAATTCTACATAGAGAGCTGAGAATTTGCTCAAATGAGAAAGTATTATTTATGATAGTGGAGTAACATCATAAGTTGATCATTCACCTTTTCCTTCCTTCTAGACTGTGGTTTCCAGAAACTATAGATACATGTAGAGGATATTCTTTTCTATGTCCCTAGCAAGTGGCTGCTTCACTAGTAAATATGTTATTGATGAAGTTCCATGACTAATGATGCCTATTGGGATCAAACATACATTCTCTATGCCCCTTTGAATATTGAACATGATATCATTGCCCTGCCAAATATTTGCCCTAAAGCCACAACAGTTTTTCAAAATTTACCCAAACCTTCTGTAG
Source organism: Odocoileus virginianus (assembly GCF_023699985.2). NCBI lineage: Eukaryota > Metazoa > Chordata > Mammalia > Artiodactyla > Cervidae > Odocoileus > Odocoileus virginianus. The sequence continues at coordinate 71,209,257 of NC_069678.1, read as the reverse complement.
TCAGTTCTATCTTCTTTCCTCTTCTCACTGACCCTCTACTCCTTAGACCTTGCATATCTTTAAACTGTGTGTTTTTTTTTTTTAAATGGCATCTCTCTTAAGATCTTTCCCGTCTTCTACTGTGTAACAGAGGTATTTCTCTATGTTTTACATCCCAATATTAAGCAGAAAGTTTTTGAGATTATGATTGGGCCTTCAGTTAAGCTGCTTTTCAATAAATAACAATTGGATTTTGACATCCTTGGCTTGAGGCCTTCCCAGAGATATTATTCCCCCAGAAGTCTTTGCTATATTAGTTCTGAGGTTAGGATTGATTTAGGGGGATTTAGGCCACATGTGAATAGATGGGAAGAAAGGAGGACTTTAAGGAAAGTTACATAAGAAAAAGAAGAATATCTGCACAGATGTTTTTTAAAAAAAGACAACAAAGACAGGTTTCTGAGGTCAAATAAAACATTGGGTTAAACAAAATTAAATTCTTTGTTGCAGAACATCTCAAATCCTATGCTATCATAGATTGTGAAATATGCAAAGTTTCCTAACATGATTTGGCCATTAAAAACTTTTTTTTTTCCACGGAGAATCTAAAGGGATTAGTGGGAAACGCTGCTCTGTGTATCTATCCTGTCCGTGATGGTTTCCTGTTGTCTACAGGGGAACAGTCTTGACAAGATTAATCAATTCCTCCTGAAGGCAATCTTATAATAGCTTCCTTGACCCTTTGTCCTCTCAATTCACCAATGATCTTCATAGCTAAGTAAACCTTAATCAAAGTCACCATTCTCTTAGGTTTTCTATAACATTTATCTTGTTTAAATAACTGTTCCAGATTGAAGGTTTAATAGATGGGAACAAACAAGAGTCTTAAAGACAACAAAGCCACCACGATTCCCTTACCTTACTTCATAAATGTGCTTAATCTGGTCTTACAATTTTAACCACAACAGGATAATAAGCTTCTACCATTTCACCTGAAGGATGTTAAGGTATTTTATTTTCCCCCATTCATTTATTCAACAAATATTTTTGAGGGCCTACTTGATGCCAGGCACTATTTTAGGCTTTTTTTTTTTTTTCATTTATTTTTATTAGTTGGAGGCTAATTACTTTACAATATTGTAGTGGTTTTTGTCATACATTGATGTGAATCAGCCATAAGAGACACCAAGAAACAAGGACTGCATTTGTAGAGCCTACACTCTAGCTGGAAGAGGAAGGCAGACAGTAAAAGTAAGCCTAGTTCATGAAAATGCCATGTATGATACTATAGTGGTGGAGACATGTCTTTATACATTTGTCTAAATGCAGAGAAGGCAGAACACAGAGTGAACCTAAGGTAAACCATAGAGCTTGAGTGATGACGATGTGTCAGTGCAGGCTTACCAGTTATTATAAATGTATCACTATGGTGGGGAATGCTGATAGTGGAGGAGCATCAGTGGAGGCAGTGTGGCATCTGGGAATCCCTGGGCTTTCCACTGAATTTTTCTGTGAACCTAAAACTGCTCTAAATAACAGTCTATCAAAATAAAAAAAAAAAAAAAACCCTAGTAAATAAGCAAATGGACAATTAAATATGTTAGAAATCATACCTGCTATGTGAAATTAAACAAACAAAAAGTAAGGGGTGGAGTATAGGTTGAAATTTTAAATAAAGTGGTCTTGTTAAGAAGGTAGCATTTTAGTAAAATCTCTAAGGAAGTGAGAGGCACACACAGGGGCTCCTTCTCTATGGAGAGACAGAAGCACATTTTTAATGTTTTGGCAAATGACAAAGCAAAGTTCAGGTGCCACACAGGTTAGAGGAAAACTCTCCAATCTAGGGATTAGGAAAGGCTTTTTGGAGGAGGTAACTACTGATACTAATTTTAAAAGGTGAATAAACTCTAACATAAAGCTTATATTCTCTATTCCTGATAAAATGATATTTAGAAGATGAATTGACAATTAGATGAGTAACCACTTTGGGAGTGCAGTTTTGTGCAGGGCTGTGTTAAATATGACACCTCTCACTCGGTACTGTATTACTAAGCAGCATATTTTGCATACTGTCTTTTCCCAGGGGAACCGCAGTTGGCGTTGGGGTGGGGGTGGGTGGTAGGAGCTGTCTGGTTGAAGGAGAGGGAGAAGGACCCAGAAGTGGAATTTTGAGCAGGCACACCTACAGACAGAGGGTGAGGGTGGAAGCAGGTCTGTAGTTTTCCACATAGGTGGCCCACTCGTTGGCCTCAGTGTGTTACCAGTCATGAGGCTGAAGCTAAATGCTTTGTCAGTGTCTGCTCCTCCAAAAGAACTGCCATGGAAACCACAGTACCCACAGACTTTGCTGAAAGCCTTGTGAGTTTCAGCGGAAAGAAAGGGCCATGTCAAACAAATGCTGATTCCCTCTCCTTCAAGTGCAGAGTCTGTCCAAACCTGGGAGCTCTATTTTGCAGTCTGGCGGCTCCTCTTGTCCTAAAAGCCTAACCTTCAATTTGAAAATGTTCTGAAAGCTTTCCTCAAAATGAAAATATTTGTTCAAATCCTCAGAATGCAATAAGAAAATATCCTTCTAGCAAAAGCAATGACTTAGCATTTTGGGGTTGGCACAAAAGTAGGAAAACATAGCAGAGGGAATCACAGCCTGGCTGGCTATTGGCTGGGTCTTGCTTCTGAGGATTAAATCGCCTTATGAACTTGGCTTACCTTCTCTCTTGATGGCTCTTGGATAGTATTCCCAAGACCTCATACTTTTATGTGCTCTAATTTACTTGGAGAATCACATAGAGACTTACAATATCATGCCACAGAGACTAACTCCCACAACCTCCTTATTTTCAAGATGGGGAAACTGAGGTCCACAGAGGTTTTCTGATTTCTCTCCAAGGCCACACAGTTAGTTAGTATCAGAACTGAGAATAAAACCCAGTCTCCTGACTCTTTCAATTGCCTCACATTTTCTTCTCCTCTCAGAAATGTTTTTTTTTTTTTCCCCATTACCCTTTTTATTCCTAGGTCATATGATGAAGTTTGTATTGATATTAGTAAACATTCTTGGAGCACACTCCAGAGGAAGTATTCTCAAGTGTGTACTCTTTAGGGAAACATAATACATGAATGAGAAACTAGGTGGTCTGAAAGAGGAATTATAAATGATGACACTTATTTCAAGTTCTCAGCCTTACAGAATGATAGGAGCCAACTTGCTTAACTTCTCTGTTTCCATATTTGCAAAATCAGGATGATCTGTTTCCATTTAGTGGTTACCCTGAGAAGAATTTCAAATCAATGATGGGGGGAGTAGCATTTGGGGACTGAGGAGAAAAGAATCCCCATGCCCTGGTTTTGCTTTTAGTAGCTGTAATTGTGTGTAGTCTACCCAATTCCTCACCATGTTAAAATTCTACTTCCCTCCCTTCATTGTAGTTAGACCCACTCTTGTTTATGCAACATGAAGACTGAATCTTACTGTTTTGTAGTCAGATCTCTGAGTTGTGCAATATTTTGTATACTTACTTCAGTTATTCAAAAAATGTTTGCACACTAGACCATTGTGTTAACTGCTGAGGTCACAAATGGTTTCTTTTTCAACATTCATTCAACAAAGACTGCATTTAGTTAGCATCTACTACATAGAAATTCTTGTGCGAGGCGCTGAGAATACTAAGCTAATTAAGATTAAAATGACTTTGAGAAACACATCTCTAGTGTGAGGCACAGGATGAACAAATAATATTTAAACTGAATTCAGATTTATCATTACATTATTAGGTTTTTTCCCTAATAAAAATTATGCAAATGTTATTCAATGTCTCCCATGAGTTTACGAGCATGATAAGATTTGTTATTTTCAAAATAAAGATAAGGAAGCTATGATAATAGACTGGATGTTGTTGTCTTCTTTCTCTTTCTGTAATTTCTACAATGTTGTAGAACATTCATGGACCATATTTCAACTCTTTATAGTTGAAGAACCACTGCTAGGACTCAAGCCCAGTCCCTAACCTTGAAGTCCTCCTAGCATATGAGATTTTGTGTTGTCATCTACTATTTTATCAACTTTATGGGTGAGGGCAGGAGAAGAGGGGATGACAGAGGATGAGATGGTTGGATAGCATCACCGACTCAATGGACATGGGTTTGGGTGGACTCCGGGAGTTGGTGATGGACAGGGAGGCCTGGCGTGCTGCAGTTCATGGGGTCGCAAAGAGTCAGACATGACTGAACGACTGAACTCAACTGGACTGATGGGTTTAACTGTTAGTTTGCCCACTTTAGTGACCTCTGAAACAGCCCCCTAGCTTGGATGGATATACTATGGGTCACCATGGCTGACAGATACTTTGTTCTATCTGCTAGGCAGGGTCCCTTTTAATATCCTCCAATGCTGTTTGTCATTAATGAGGCTTTGCAGAGCTGGTTTATAGGATGTGATGTATCACTCAAAGAGGTGTAGACATGTGGGATGGTATCATGATTGTACTTCAGGAACATCAACTGAAAATTTCCTTAAAGATTCAGAAGCTGCTCTTCCCTGTGGAAACATTAAGCAGAGTGATAACTGGAAAAGAAGAATAAGAAAGAAGATATGGGTGACTACATCTGGCATTATACATTTCATAATTGGGCATTAAGAAGCTTCTAATCCTATAGACTTGCTTTTAATAGAAACTAGATACTACTGAGCTTTTTATCTCCTAGGGCGTCTTCCAGCATTGTAAGAAAGTCTCCTACATAACAAGAAAAAATGAGGGATTAGGGTCTAAGCAATGGACTAGTGTCAGCAACAACAAAACGGCTTTAAGGCTGAGAAGTGTGGATTTTTCAAAACAAAGTAGGGGTCTTTAGGAAGGCATTAGATGAATAAAAGCAGGAGAGAGAGCAAGAGCATTCATAATAAATGTGTGGAAATGTCTCCCAAGCCAGATTGGGCAATATCAAAGAACCAGAGATCACGTGGTTGAAAGAACCTAGCCCACACTGTTTTGTTAAGGGTCTGAAAGTCCCTGGGCAGGGACACTACAGGGAAGTTACACTGTTTGTTATTGATTGTTGCTGTTTTTCATTCCATGTGAATGTGACCCTAGAACAAAGCAATTATGCTGCTCTGAGGGAAGTTTAGACACAGTCTCATAGAACAAGGGTCAAAACCAAAACCATGACTCAATCTCTTAGTTTTGACTCTCCCAGAAGCAAACCCTGAGATGAGGATTCACATACAAGTAGTTTGTTTGGGTCATGCAGACAACATTGGTAGGTAAATGGGGAAGAACAGAAGAAAAAAGATGGCCCATAAAAGATGAATTATTAAGTCGCCTACCACCCTGGGAATTGAAGCTTAAGCTCTGGTACTCTCAGTCTGGCAAGCTGAACAGGGTGGTATTCTGTGCTTCCAGGAATGAAGAGTTGCACAACTGGCATCTGGGGGTGGGGGTGGCCTCTGCCAAGGTGTACTTAATACAAGAGACATAGAGGCAGGGAATGGATGGGGGAGCACCCCTCCCAGTACAGTAGCTACTGTACCTCCAGCTAAGAGGTCTAGAGGGCTGGTTTAGTGCCTGCTGCAGAAGAGATCTGTCCCAGTGGTGAAACCCACAGCATCCAAGAGAGTGCCTGATCCCCTTCTGAGACAGATTCAGGTCCTTAAGTGAATAAACTCTTCTCTGCAGATTCAAACAATAATCATAAGGATGTATTATGGAAGTTAATACATGATGACTACTAGCTTTCTCTTGAAAAGTTAGGGCATTCCACCCCAAGGGACTAGGCTTATTGGGTAACCCACAGCATCATGACATGTGATAGAGAATGGGCTTTCAACTCAGAGGAATCTGAGTCAGAATTCCAGCTCTGATGCTGACTACATAAATGATTCTTACTTTCTGGTGCTTACTTACCTCACCTGTCAAGTAAGGGTCTGGTCAGTTACACTGTATGGTTCTTGGGAGCATTCTGAAGGTCTGCATCTGTAAAGTGCCTGCTATGGCTTGTGGCATCTTGGAGGAATGTCACACATATGAATCAAAGGACATAAGCACCCGCAGAACCCCTTCTATCTCTCCCAGGTGCTGAGCCCCACCCATTTGGGTCTCCTCATACAAACCTGGCTTTTACAAACCACCTTACTGATCCAGGCTGGTCTGACCTGCTGAGGCACAGTTTAGAACACTCTGCTACCATGCAGGGAGCTTCTCTGATGACCTCTAACAGGGTTCACAGAAAATTGCCTCAAATGCAACATCCTATGGGGAAGAAGGAAAGCAGCTTTGGACTCAGACAAACCTGGCTTTGCTACTTCCTACTCTGCTATGTAAAAATGTTTACTCAGTACCTATTTTATCCAGATCACTATATCGGATGTTGTATGACCTTAGGAAAATCCAAGAATCCTGCCAGAGACGAGACCCTTGGGGATGGAGGAGGAACACACACAGGGATTGTCCCTTTTTTGAACACAGGAAAGGACTCCTCCCCCAACTCCTAAGCCAGCTCAACTATCCAGGGAACTGGCAAAAGGGGATCAGAAAAGCCATGATCACCTCAAAAGGGTTGGAAGAACTGGGAAAAAGATGCTTGAGGTTACCACCAAATCATAACCCTCTGAGATTTAGAAGAGCAGAAATGCTAATTCCAAAACCCTACTAGGTGAAGAATGAAGGCAATTGACTTGTAAACATGTTTTCCTTTCATTAATTTCGAGAACATCTCTAGGCCTTTCAAAGGTGATAGATCTGACAATGATACATGCACTTAAATGGATGGTAAGTACCAAGAGCTGGGATGAGGGTAGAATGATATCAGGGAATAATAGTTTTCTACTTGCCTCAGTCAAGTCAGCATGGATGGCTTTATAAAAAGTTGGGGGACATGCTGGCTAGTCTCCATAGGCTCATGTTCCTTTGTTTTCTACTGTGCCCTGGAAGGTTGACCTGGATAGCTGACATCAGAAAGTTCCCTGCTGCACTACCCTGGGATGGTTATGTCCTTCACCAAAAGTCACACCTATGGTCAGGGGACCCCCTCCCATGCAGCTAGACTCCTAGGTCTCTCCCTGACCCTTTGGGTCTCATGGTAGTCACACCTCCTGACTAATAATCTGTAGCACTGATCTTTTCCTTCTTGGCTTCCATATATTCTGGATACATTTTTGGAAATAAACCATTTATTAAACTTTCCTCAATCACCCAGCTTGGGTGCAAACTATCTGTTTCCTGCTGGGATCCTGATAGTGATCCATAGCATTGGGAGCATGGAATGACCTCTTCCATCTGTTAAGATTTTGTCAGTATAACAACTTTAGTGAGATGTCTCCGTGTACTTAAGAATAAATTTAAAACAGTTTATTCTTATTCTAACATTTATCAACTATGTTCTGTTAAATCTCCCATTGGGGGCAGGATGCATGTTCTCTATATCATACTTCAATAAGAATCCACAGTTTTTCAAAATAGTGCCATCCATTCTAAAAACTTCAGTCTCATTGTAGTCCTTCCTTCTCACCCCATGCAGGTTTGGTTAGTGGCTCTAGTCCTTGAGGACAGAGCCCATGGTCAGCTCTCACGGACATCCCCTCACCTTCCTTTTCTCTGTTCTTCCCACATGATATTGGGGGTGACGTGGAGGAAACAGGAAAGACACATTGTCCCCACATAAGTGACTGTGCCAAGGAAGGTTGCTGGATTCTCTAAGATGAATTGTGGTGTTTCTCTAACGCTGACTGGCCATTAGCTTTCTTTTGATGCAGAAGGCACTCCAATAATCATCTCAACTGGAAATTACTGGTTTACATTTTCCATCTTCTCCTCCCATTTGGTACTTCATCAAGGGCATCCTAGCTACCGCTCTCTTGCTTTGGGAGTATCCCACTTACTGACGATCTTACATCAGGGGTGCCAGCAAAACCACTCAAGTTCAGCCTGATGAAGGAAAATTCCCAGGTCTTTGCTAACTGCCCTTTGGCATTGAGCCCCCAGATCTCTCTCTTTTCTTTCTCACACCCTGCCAGCATTCGGCATTCTGATTTGCTGGCTACACAACTCCGAGAGAAGAAATCCCCAGCTGCATGGAGGGGGCACGTCTTGAGTATCCTCTACATTTATGAACACTTTTTATGGGTTATTTTTCTCTGTGCTTCAGGAAAGGGAAATTCTTGGAGAAATGAAGGGAAAGTCTAGCTCTACCATAAGCTGTGATGTCCTTTCTCTGTGCCAGCCCTCCTCTACTGTGAAATTAGGAAGGAGATGAGAGTGTTCTCGGCAAGCCCTCTTGGGCAGGTGCTGCTTCCAAATTTGGCACTTTTCTACTTTGTTCTCATCTTTAGTTCTTAGTCATAATTCAAGGAAAATCAAAAAAAGTCTCACTCAGCATCTAACACTTGCCTATTCCACCAAACTTTGATGTGAATCCCACATCTATTACATCATTTGATTTTCAAAAAAGGTCTAAATTTCTAGGGCTAATGTGAATCCCATTTCAAAAAGCAATAAACTTTATGAATAATGTCTAAAGAAGACTAGTGACTTGTATAAAAACTAATGCTAGAATATGAATTTGATAATAGAAACCAGGTCTCTTGACTCAGTCTTGTTGTTTGTTGTTCAGTCGCTCAGTCATGTCTGACTCTCTGAGATCCCATGGACTGCAGCACTTCAGGCTTCCCTGTCCTTCACTGTCTCCCGGAGTTTGCTCAAACTCCTGTCCATGGAGTCAGTGACGCCATCCAAATATCTCATCCTCAGTTGCCCCTTTCTCCTCCTGCCCTCAATCTTTTCCAGCATCAAGGTCTTTTTCACTGAGTTGGCTCTTTGCATCTTAAGTGCCAAAGTATTAGAGCTTCAGTTTCAGCATTAGTCCTTCCAATGAATATTCAGGATTGATTTCCTTTAGGATTGACTGATTTGATCTTCTTGCAGTCCAAAGGACTCTCAAGAGTCTTCTCCAACACCACAGTTTGTTTTTGTTTTAATATAAATTTTTATTTTAATTGGAGGCTAATTATTTTACAGTATTGTAGTGGTTTTGCCATACATTGACATGAATCTGCCACACCACAGTTTGAAAGCATCGATTCCTTGGCACTTAGCTTTCTTTGTAGTCCAACTTTCACATCCATACAAGGCTACTGGAAAAAAGCATAGCTTTGACTAGACAGACCTTTGTCAGCAAAGTGATGTCTCTGTTTTTAATATACTGTCTTGATTTGTCATAGGTTTTCTTCCAAGGAGCAGGCATCTTGGAATTTTATGGCTGCAGTCACCATCTGCAGTGATTTTGGAGCCCCCCAAAATAAAGTCTCTCATTGTTTCCCTTGTTTCCCCATCTATTTGCCATGAGGAGGTGGGACCAGATGCCATGATCTTAGTTTTCTGAATGTTGAGTTTTAAGTCATCTTTTTCACTCTCCTCTTTCACCTTCATCAAGAGGCTCTTTAGTTACTCTTTGCTTTCTGCCATTAGGGTGGTGTCATCTGCATATCTGAGGTTATTGATATTTCTCCTGGCAATCTTAATTCCAACTTGTGATTCATCCAGTCCAGCATTTCACATGATATACTCTGCATATAAGTTAATGAAACAGGGTGAAAATATACAGCCTTGTCGTACTCCTTTCCTAACTTTGAACCAGTCTGTTGTTCCATGTCTGGTTCTAACTGTTGTTTCTTGACCTGAATACAGGTTTCTCAGGAGGCAGGTAAGGTCTAATGATTTTTCTGATGGCAAATTAGGCTGTGAACACCCTGAGGAACAAGAGCAGATCTTGCTTATTTCTGTTTTCTTATACACTTGACAAGGATAATATATGTCCTGAAAATATCAGCTAAATGGAAGAGCAGCAACTACATTTCTAGAATTTCCACTGAGTCTCAGAATCTCAGACTAGAACAGGTCATTAAAGATATCTAATCCAACTCTTCAGACAATGGTTGAACTCCAGCTACAAATCCATTTTCCTCTTTACTATTGCTCTTTAGTCTCTTAAAACTTATGATCATAAGCTCCAAGCATTTCCTTTTCTCAGCCAAACATTTTCAGCTATTGTACTGATTCCAGAAGGGACATGGTCTTGAATCTTTCATGGGCCATAACTGAACCATCAGAAGCAGTGCCATGAATTGACAGACACAGTGCTAATTTCTTTACTTACCCTCTTATTTAATTCTCACAAGAAACCTATGGAAGAAGATGTAATGATTATTATCCCAACTTGAAGATGAGAAAATTAGGCTTAGACTAGTTATATTACTTTTCCAGCATCACAGAACTAGAAAATAGTAGTGTCATATTTTGAAGCTTGAGACTGTCTTGATTGCAGGGCCTGAGGTTTCGCACACGACAGCTCTCAAACAGGATTCCTAGTTGTGGTCTGACCAGGACAGTGTGCACTGGAGACATCAATGCCCCCATTTCAGAATACTACACTTAAGGCTTCCTACACCATCTAGGAAAACATTTTTTATAATGAAAAACAGATTCTTGCTTCTCTGCACCGTCTTGAAAATATAGCTTTGTGGCATTCTCCTTTTTCATGTGTTTTTCTCTTCCAGGCAGTCCCATTCCACAGAGCTGTTGGTTTTAAGAAACCAATATACATTTCTCTCACTATAAAGATCTGACAAGAAGAGTGACGTGTGAGCACATCAAGGCAATTGCCATATCAATCCTGTCAGTAAAGGAAGGCTGCTTGCTGAGAAGAAGATTCAGGTTGTTTTAAATAAAGTTGAAATAGGAAACTTCTCTGTATCTTTCCAATGCTCCACAATACTTGTGTCCACACGGTATTTCTCCAGAGGGAGACTATGACCATGACATTGGGAGATATCCTAACACCTGTAGACATACTGACTGTAGTATCATTGATTTATTAAACTGGGAGAAGCTTTAGGATCCATTGAGACAATCTCTCACTGAGGAGCAGAGAGGGGCAATCACTCATCCCATGTCACAAAAAAATTTACTGATAAGCATACTTCTAGTCTCCTGATTCCCAGGCTTGGATTCTTGTCACTGACTACTGCTCCCTCAACCAGTGATTTGACAGATAAGACCATCTAGCCAGGAGATAGATGAGAAATTTCACTTATTGATCTATTCTATGAGACTCATTGTGTATTTTGTCCTCATGAGCATTATAACTTCATTGACAACTGATATTATCTTTATATTATAGATGAGGGAATTAAGGCTCAAAATTTTAAGTAACTTGTCTATGTGCACATAGCAGGGAAGTGGAAGAACATACCAGATCTGTCCAGTTCCAAAGCTTGTGTCCCCTCCAATAATAACATGGCCAAAGCTGAACCCAGATCATTCTCCTCTCCTTTTCTCTATCTCTCCCTCTTCTTTCTCATTCTCTATTTCTTATCTCTCTCTCTTTCTAGAGTCCCTTTCCCAGTATATAGAACCACCAGGCACACAGTGACCAAACCAGAAACTAGTTTTCCTTTCCTTTCAAGCCCCACATTTAATCAAGCTCCATGATTTGTACATGCTCTTTCCTAAAAATCTGCCTACTTCTTTCCCCTCCTGCTGACACACCATGACATCACCAGCTATCACCTGGACCACCATAGAAAGCTTTCAATCTACCACTTCCCACCCTCCACCCCCCATCTCCACACTCCATGCAGGAGCTAGAGGGATCTTCTTATCTGATTGTATCATTGCTGTACCTAAAACTCACTGATGGCTGGCTATTACCTCTGGGATGAACTCCCAAGTTCCTAATAGAGTTGACAGGATCCTCAGATGATGCATCTGATCCCCATTCAGACATGCTTTCCATCCTGCTCTCCAGGTCATCACCCCACCTTCTCATGTGCTTGGAGACATATTTGCTTTGTTAACACTCGGACTTCAAGCCTCAGCCCAAAATTCACGTGTGGAAGTTCACCTTCTAACTTTCCAGATCAGTTTTTTTGTTGTTCAGTTGCTTAGTCATGTCTAACTCTTTGCAACACAATGGACTGCAGCACACCAGGCTTCCCTGTTCTGCACTATCTCCCAGAGCTTGCTCAAACTCATGCCCATTGAGTCAGTGATGCCATCCAACCATCTCATCCTCTGTCATCCCCTTCTCATCCTGCCTTCAATCTTTCCCAGCATCAGGGTCTTTGCTAATGAGTCGGCTCTTCACATCAGGTAGCCATAGTATTGGTGCTTCAGATTCAGCACCAATCCTTCTGATGAATATTCAGGATTGATTTTCTTTAGGATTGACTGGCTTGATCTCCTTGCTGCCCAAGGGACTCTCAAGAGTCTTCTCCAAAACCACAGCTCACAAGCATCAAATCTTTGATGCTCAGCTTTCTTTATGGTCCAACTTTCACATCCATACATGACTACTGAAAAAAAACGTAGCTTTGACTAGACAGACCTTTGTTGGCAAAGTAATGTCTCTGTTTTTTAATATGCTGTCCAGGTTTGTCACAGCTTTTCTTCTAAGTAGCAAGCATCCTTTAATCTCATGGCAGCAGTCACCATCTGCAGTGATTTTGGAGTCCAAGAAAAGAAACTCTGCCACAGTTTCCATTGTTTCCCCATCTATTTTCCATGAAGTGATGGGACCAGATGCCATAAAGTTCAATTTTTGAGTGTTGAGTTTTAAGCCAGCCTTTTCACTCTCCTCTTTCACCTTCACCAAGAGGCTCTTTTGTTCCTCTTCGCTTTCTGCCTTAAGGGTGATGTCATCTGTATATCTGAGGTTGCTGATGTTTCTCCCGGAAATCTTGATTCCAGCTTGTGCTTCATCCAGCCTGGCATTTTGCATGATGTATTCTACATATAAGTTAAATAAGCAGGGTGACAATATACATCCTTGACATACTCCTCTCTTAATTTGTAACCAGTCCATTGTGCCATGTACAGTTTAAATGGTTGCTTCTTGACCTGCATACAGGTTTCTCAGGAGGTAGCTAAGGGATCTGATAGTCCCATCTCTTTAAGAATTTTCCACAGTTGGTTGTGATCCATAGTCAAAGGCTTTGGTGTAGTCAACAAAGCAGAAGTAGATGTTTTTCTGTAATTCTTTTGTTTTTTTTGACCCAACGAATGTTGGCAATTTGATCTCTGGTTCCTCTGCCTTTTCTAAATCCAGCTTGAACATCTGGAATTTCTCTGTTCATGTATTGTTGAAGCCTAGCTTGGAGAATTTTGAGCATTACTTTTTCAGCATGGGAAATGAGTGCTTTTGTGCAGTAGTTTGAATATTCTTTGGCATTGCCTTTCTTAGGGATTGGAATGAAAACTGATGTTTTCCAGTCCTGTGGCCACTGATGAGTTTCCCAAATTTGCTGGCATATTGAGTGTAGCACTTTTACAGCATCATTTTTCAGTAGTTGAAATAGCTCAACTGAAATTCCATCACCTCCACCAGCTTTGTTTGTAGTGATACTTTCCCATGATGTCTGGTTCTAGGTGAGTGATCACACCATCATAGTTATCTGGGTCATTAAGATCTTTTTTGTATAGTTCTTCTGTGTATTCTTGCCACGTCTACTTAATATCTTCTGCTTCTGTTAGGCACATACCATTTCTGTCCTTTATTGTGCTCATCTTTGCATGAAATGTTCCCTTGGTATCTCTAATTTTCTTGAAGGGATCTCTAGTCTTTCCCATTCTGTTGTCTTCCTCTATTTGTTCGCACTGTTCACTTTGGAAGGCTTTCTTATCTTTCCTTATTCTTTGGAACTCCTCATTTGGATGGTATATCTTTCCTTTTCTCTTTTGCTTTTCTTCTTTTCTCAGCTATTTGTAAGGCCTTCTCAGACAACCATTTGCCTTTGCTCCCCGTTTAACACACTTCCATGGCAATCTTTGTTTAATCTGTAGTCTCATCCAGCAGCCTTGAAACACATGGTCCTCATCTATCTTTCCTTGAGGACCATGTGCTCTGTAAGGACTGGAGCTCTGACTACCCTGAGTGCTCTGCTCTTCCATTTACCAAGCCCAGTGAGTGGCACATGATGATGTTTTTCAGTCACTTAGTTGTGTCTGACTCTGTGACCACAGAAACTGCAGCATACCAGGCTTCCCTCTTCTTCACTATCTCCCCGAGTTTGCTCAAACTCATGCCCATGGTGTCAACGATGCCATCCAACCATCTCATCCTCTGTCGCCCCTTCTCCTCTTGTCCTCAGTCTTTCCCAGCATCAGGGTCTTTTCCAGTGAGTCAGCTCTTTGCATCAGGTGGCCAAAGTGCTGGAGCTTCAGTTTCAGCAATAGCTCTTCCAGTGAGTATTTGGGGTTAATTTACTCTACGATTGACTGGTTTGATCTCTTTGCTGTCCAAGGGACTCTCAAGAGTTTTCTATAGCACCACAGTTTGAAAGTATTTATTCTTTGAGCCTCAGCCTTCTTTATGGCCCAACTCTCACATGATGAGTGTATAGTTAATACATGGTGAATGAATGAATTAAATTAAGTATTAACTCTCCAACTGAAAAGATGAGTAAGTGTGAAATCTGAGCATTTCTGCTACAGACTGCCTCTAATTCACATCCTTATAGACTGCTACACATTGAATCATAGAATCCAGGTATCAAGTGTGGTTTGTCTTGTGCTGTTTAATGCTTCTTTGTTTTTCCAAAATGAATGGTACTATTGTAAACAATAGATTGTGTGGACTGGCTTTGGATTCACTAGCATTGGTTCACATAGTGAATTTAATCATTGCATGCAATGTATTGGCCATGTTGTTTTGTTTTTTGTTTTCCTTTCCATCGCCAAATATTAAATGCATGCTGGCTTAACCTCCTACTAATGGTCTTCCTTCAAAGATAAATAACCAAAAGGCCAGCACATGTGTCTGAGTGTTGGCAGCAATACTTATATATAAACACAATGTGCCTAGATGCAGCAACTTCGAACAGCACAGTGCTTGAAGGATCTCTGGGAATCATTAAACACAAACCTCTTACCTCACAGATGTGAACATTGGACTTCCAGGTCAAGAGGGCAGATTAAGTACATGCTAAAATTATGCCTTCCACAATTCAAACTCCTAGAAATTCTGGATGAAGCATCTTTAAAAGTACATAAACCAACTACAAAGCAAAGAAGGAAAATCTCACTCTGCCAGAAATTTAGAGGGAACCCCGGTGGTGAGTGGAAGTTGAAGCTGAATTACTCCTGGGGGATTAGGTCCAACACAAGCTTCAGGAACCAAAATTTCAATGCTATGTTGGAAAGGGATTGGGGCAAGACTCAGATTTCTATAAGGATCTGAAGCTAGGACCCCTGCATGGACATAGGAGTTAGAATAGGCGTTTTGTCCATGAAAAGGGATATGAAAATCTCCAACAAGTAGCACTAGACCATAACCAGAAACAAGCGCAAGGTACCCTGGCCCCTTACTGAAAGGAGAATGCAGCATGAAATGAGAATCTAAAATTGTGACTCACCAGGAACAAACTTAACTTGTCTTATACATGTGGGAAGTCAAAATTCTAGAAACATGGAAAACAATTTAGAGGGAACAGGCCCTACAATGTCTAGTCATGGACAAACATCAAAATACCTTACTGACTTTGGACAGAAAATCAAAAGCCACTTTAAAGAATTTATAACTTTACACAGCATTTGGAAGGACTCGGAGAATAAGATCAGGAAGGCTGTTGCTGGCTTTTAGGATGTGGCAGCGCAGGAGTAGCAAGCAGACTGCTGCCAGTGAGTTCAGCCGCTTGAGCGGGAAATTTTTCAGAGCAAGAGTCAAAAAGTTATGGTCTATGGGGCAAACCTGGATCTCAGCCTGTTATTACACTGCTGGCTACCTAAGAATGTTTTTTCTTTTTTTATATTTACAGAGGGAAGTTAAAAAGAAGATAGGATATGAAATGGAGACCATGTAGCCTGCAAAGGTGGAAATATTTATAGCTTAGTTCTTTACAGAAAAATTTCTTGACCCTTCCTCATGAGGCTCGCTGGAAGGCACTTAACCAAACCCCACCTCTGCTGTTGCCAGTATTCTTGCACACTCTTGCAGCAGCTGTGCCTGGGGAACGGCTCTGACACTATCCAAGTCTTATGTGTTTCTCACTGTCAACTTCTAACCAGAGGATTCTGGGAAATGTAATTCTCATGCGTCACTCCTAGATACAGTGGAGACTGTTCAAAGGGCAGTGACAATCCAGATGCGAAGTTCAGTGTAAATGTGGGAGAAAAATCCTGCACAAGATAACTCACACCGAAGATGAACCCATTCCAAAACTACATACATACACACACACAAAGAAAGGTAAATATATAACTAAATATATATATATATAAAATGTAGTATATAATATGTATTATGAAATATGTATATATGTTCAAAGACATAATTTTCTCAGTCAAACCTGACTCTGTATGACCCCATGGGCTATGGCCCAACAGGTTCCTTTATCATTGGGATTCTCCAGGCAAGAATACTAGAGTGGGTTGCCACTTCCTCCTCCAGGGGATCTTCCCAACCCAGGAATCGAACTCAAGTCTCCTATGTCTCCTGCATTGCAGGTGGATCCTTTACCCAATGAGCTATTAGGGAAGCCATTATTATATAGCATATAATATATATTATAAAACATGTATATATGTTCAAAGGAATAATAAGTCAATAAATAAATCAATGCATGTAAGAAGGATCACAAACCCTGCAAAATAGGAACACTTAAACATGAGGACCAGAGGTAACATTGTGACCTGAAGAGAAATTTAATAAGCATACTTAAAATGTTTAAAGAACAAAGGCAAAATGGCAACAATAAGAAAAAGGGAGATTTTAAAAAAGTAAATATAATAAAAACCAAGGTAAGTGTTAGTTGCTAATCATGTCTGACTCTCTGTGACCCCATGGACTGCAACCCACCAAGCTTCTCTGTCCATGAAATTTTTCAGGCAAGAACACTGGAGAGGGTAGCCATTCCCTTCTGCAGGGGATCTTCCTGACCCAGGGATCAAACCCAGCTCTCCTGCATTGCAGGCAGATTATTTTTTACCATCTGAACCATCAGGGAAGCCTACAAAAGCCAAAGTAACCACCAAGATATCACTTCATATTCACTTTATTATCTATGGAGCTTTGCTGGAAAATAAGTATCTGTTAGATAGAAGTATATATCAGAAATAACTATGAAGAAAAAAATGGCAAACTAATTGGTAACTCTAAATAAGTAAATAAGAATCAACTATAATATGAATAAATAATAAGCATGAAAATATTCATGTAAGTATTGAAAATGAGCTGAAAGTATAAAATTGGATGAGCTTCTGTGGTGGCTTACTGGTAAGGAATCCACTTGCCAATGAGTCACAAAAGAGTTGGATGTAACTTAGCGACTAAACAATAGCATAAAAATAGATAACAGTATCATCATAGTGGGGGTAGGCTATTGGCAGAGAGCTGTGAAAACATACTCAGATCCACATTTCTTTTGAAAATAGGATATAAACACTGATTAGATTTAGAGTCCCTTGAACAACAAGGAGATCAAACCATTCAATCCTAAAGGAAACCAACCCTGAATATTCGTTGGAAGGACTGATGCTAAGGCTGAAGTTAAAGTACTTTGGCCACCTGATGCGAAGAGCTGAGTCATTGGAAAGGACCCTGATGCTGGAAAAGATTGAGGGCAGGAGGAGAAGGGGATGACAGAGAATGAACTGTTGGATGGTATCACAGACTCAATTGACATGAGTTTTTGAGAAAACTCCTGGAGATAGTGAAGGACAGAGAGGCCTGGCATGCTGCAGTCCGTGGGGTCACAAAGAGTCAGACAGGACTTAGTGACTGAACAACAACAAAAAGCTTTATACTTTATTAGAAAATTAGAAATTAAGGCATATTACACATGCTAAAATCTTAAGAGTTAGTCACTCAATCGTGTCCAACTCTTTGTGACCCCATGGACTGTAGCCCACCAATCTCTGTTCATGGACTTCTCCAGGCAGGAATTCTGGAATGAGTAGCCATTCCCTTCTCCAGGGGTCTCCTGCATTGTAGGCAGATTCTTTACTGTCTGAACCATCAGGGAAGCCCCTATTGATATTATTAAATGAATAATTTGTATGTTTTCTAAATATAGCAGTGGAAATATAAGCATCAAAGCAAATTTATCATTTCAACAGAAGGTAAAAAAGGATGAATAGCAGAAGACCCAGAGGCTCAAGGAGGAGTCCTGGAGAAGCTGAAGTCCTGCAACCAATTCAATCTGGGTCAGGACCATATCCATGGAGCAGGATTCCCAGGTCATTGCTATTATATTTACAACAAGATATCTCTTTCTATACAGCACAACTGATTTTTGCAGAGGAACCTTGTGAGTCCTACTGCCAAACTTTTGTGCTCCCATAAAAAGTTAATATATAATTCGACAGTATAGTGAGTGGGGGTAAAAAAACAACAACAGTGCACTTTGTATTTATTTTTTTTAATGAACAAAATATCAGCATTTAATTTTTTTGTGTGTTTTTTTTATCAGTTTACTAGTATTTTTTCTCCATTTATTTTTATTAGTTGGAGGCTAATTACTTTATAATATTGTAGTGGTTTTTGCCATACATTGACATGAATTAGCCATGGATTTACATGTGTTCCCCATCCTGATCCCCCCTCCCGCCTCCCTCCCCACCCCATCCCTCTGGGTCTTCCCAGTGCACCAGCCCTGAGCACTTGTCTCATGCATCCAACCTGGGCTGGTGATCTGTTTCACCCTTGATAGTATACTTGTTTCAATGCTGTTCTCTCAGAACACCCCACCCTCACCTTCTCCCACAGAGTCCAAAAGTCTGTTCTGTACATCTGTGTCTCTTTTTCTGTTTTGCATATAGGGTTATCATTACCATCTTTTTAAATTCCATATATATGCATTAGTATACTGTATTGGTCTTTATCTTTCTGGCTTACTTCACTCTGTATAATGCGCTCCAGTTTCATCCATCTCATTAGAATTGATTCAAATGAATTCTTTTTAATGGCTGAGTAATATTCAATAGTGTATATGTACCACAGCTTCCTTATCCATTCGTCTGCTGATGGGCATCTAGGTTGCTTCCATGTCCTGGATATTATAAACACTGCTGTGATGAACATTGGGGTACACGTCTCTCTTTCAGATCTGGTTTCCTTGGTGTGTATGCCCAGGAGTGGGATTGCTGGGTCGTATGGCAGTTCTATTTCTACTTTTTTAAGGAATCTCCACACTGTTCTCCATAGTGGCTGTACAAGTTTGCATTCCCACCAACAGTGTAAGAGGGTTCCCTTTTCTCCACACCCTCTCCAGCATTTATTGCTTGTAGACTTTTGGATAGCAGCCATTCTGACTGGAGTGTAATGGTCCCTCATTGAGGTTTTGATTTGCATTTCTCTGATAATGAGTGATGTTGAGCATCTTTTCATGTGTTTGTTAGCCATCTGTATGTCTTCTTTGGAGAAATGTCTGTTTAGATCTTTGGCCCATTTTTTGAGTGGGTCATTTTTTTTTCTGGAATTGAGCTGCAGGAGTTGCTTGTATATTTTTGAGATTAATCCTTTGTCTGTTTCTTCATTTGCTATTATTTTCTCCCATTCTGAAGGCTGTCTTTTCACCTTGCTTATAATTTCCTTTGTTGTGCAAAAAGCTTTTAAGTTTAATTAGGTCCCATTTGTTAATTTTTGCTTTTATTTCCAATATTCTGGGAGATCGGTCAAAGAGGATCTTGCTGTGATTTATGTCGGAGAGTGTTTTGCCTATGTTCTCCTCTAGGAGTTTTATAGTTTCTGGTCTTACATTTAGATCTTTAATCCATTTTGAGTTCATTTTTGTGTATGGTGTTAGAAAATGTCTAGTTTCATTCTTTTACAAGTGGTTGACCAGTTTTCCCAGCACCACTTGTTAAAGAGGTTGTCTTTTTTCCACTGTATATTCTTGCCTCCTTCGTTGAAGATAGCACTTTGTATTTAAATATGCATAGTTTAAATTCCAACTACTGCATCCACTGGCTATATCTTTGGATAAACTATTCAACATCTCAGAGTAAAGTTCATCATTTGCTGAATTAAAGTAGTAATAACTATCTCACAGAGTTACTGTGAATATCAGTTTATTTAACATAGATTAACTAAACACAAAGCACCTGGTTTAATTCTGTATGCTTAAGGCAAGTTCAATAAATAGAGCTAGAGTTAATGCTAGAGGAATTTCCAAACTAGGAAGAAAGATGTCCAGGCTGGAAAGGTAGTGTTGAACATTAGCTTTCAAGAATTTGACAAAACAATTAACCAGTAGATAGATAAATTAATTTTAAAAATTGATGGTGAGGTGAGAAATAAAGAAGGTTAGGAAACACATTGGGAAACATGGCATAAAATGAATGAAACAAAGACTTAGCATTGAGTCTAGGAAGATGTAAGCCTGCCATAGTCTCACCTACATAGTGCCAGTTATGAGGCATGGAGAGAGGTTAGGTAGCTTAGCACAAGTTGGGCAACAGGCTAACACCTGTTTTTGTAGACATAATTCTAATGGAACCCATCCACACCCATTGTTTATGTACTGTCTATGGCTACTTTTGCAACAGCTAGGTTGAGTAGTCATATCAGAGACCCTGTTTCTAGAAAGCCTACAACATTTACTACCTGACCCTTTTAGAAAAAGTTGACCAATTCCTGGTTTAAGGAATATGCATGCTCAGACCATCTCTACTGCTATATAGTGAAGCCAATTCTATGCTTTTTTTTTTTTTTTCTCCATTTATTTTTATTTGTTGGAGGCTAATTACTTTACATCATTACAGTAGTTTTTGTCATACATTGAAATGAATTAGCCATGGATTTACATGTATTCCCCATCCCGGTCCCCCCTCCCACCTCCCTCTCCACCCGATCCCTCTGGGTCTTCCCAGTGCACCAGGCCCGAGCACTTGTCTCATGCACCCAACCTGGGCTGGTGATCTGTTTCACCCTAGATAATATACATGTTTCAATGCTGTTCTCTTGAAACATCCCACCCTCGCCTTCTCCCAGAGTCCACAAGTCTGTTCTATACATCTGAGTCTCTTTTTCTGTTTTGCATATAGGGTTATTGTTACCATCTTTCTAAAATCCATATATATGTGTTAGTAAGCCAGAAAAATTCTATACTTTTAAAGCAGATCAACTTATCAGATATTGGGTCAATTAAAGATGAGCTTCAACTACTTTCACCATACTTTTTACAAGTGTTTTAACTCCCTTACTTTGGTCCTATCTAGTTATGACTATCTTCTCACCTCTAGCTTTATCTCTCATTTCTTATCTGTGCTTACCTCTTGAAACTGATCATTGAACATGACTTTCCTAGTTTAGGAAACAGCCACAAATGTGCTCTCCTCTGTCTTTTCTTGCTCTGCCTGCTTTGTATAAATGTCCTACCTTGTCTAGATGTAGTCGTCCATGAAGGAAGAAGACACCAGAACACTCTGAGAGCAAGGAGCATGTCTTACCTCTGTTCTTCTCAGATTCTGACACATGAGAGAACCTAAGGAAATGTCTATTGAATAAATAACATGTAAAGAGAGGAATTGCACAATTGCACTCATCTCATACACTAGTAAAGTAATGCTCAAAATTCTCCAAGCCAGGCTTCTGAAATACATGAACTAAGAACTTCCAGTTGTCCAACCTAGTTTTAGAAAAGGCAGAGGAACCAGAGATCAAATTGCCAATATTTGCTGGATCATCGAAAAAGCAAGAGAGTTACAGAAAAACATATATTTCTGCTTTATTGACTATGCCAAAGCCTTTGACTGTGTGGATCACAATAAACTGTGGAAAATTCTGAAAGACATGGGAATACCAGACCACCTGACTTGCCTCTTGAGAAACCTATATGCAGGTCAGGGAGCAACAGTTAGAACTGGACATGGAACAACAGACTGGTTCCAAAAAGGAAAAGGAGTACGTCAAGGCTGTATATTGCCACCCTGCTAATTTAACTTATATGCAGAGTACATCATGAGAAACACTGGGCTGGAGGAAGCACAAGCTAGAATCAAGATGGCTGGGAGAAATATCAATAACCTCAGATATGCAGATGACACCATCCTTATGGCAGAGTGAAGAGGAACTGAAAAGCCTCTTGATGAAAGTGAAAGAGGAGAGTGAAAAAGTTGGCTTAAAGCTTAACATTCAGAAAACTAAGATCATGGCCTCTGGTCCCATCACTTCATGGCAAATAGATGGGGAGACAGTGGAAACAGTGTCAGACTTTATTTTGGGGGGCTCCAAAATCACTTCAGATGGTGACTGCAGCCATGAAATTAAAAGATGCTTACTCCTTGGAAGGAAAGTTATGACCAACCTAGATAGCATATTAAAAAACAGATACATTACTTTGTCAACAAAGGTCTGTCTGGTCAAGGCTATGGTTTTTCCAATGGTCCTGTATGGATGTGAGCGTTGGACTGTGAAGAAAGCCGGGTGCTGAAAAATTGATGCTTCTGAACTCTGGTGTTGGAGAAGACTTTTGAGAGTCCCTTGGACTGCAAGGAGATCCAACCAGTCCATCCTAAAGGAGATCAGCCCTGGGTGTTCATTGGATGGACTGATGCTGAAGCTGAAACTCCAATACTTTGGCCACCTCATGCGAAGAGTTGACTTGTTGGAAAAGACGCTGATACTTGGAGGGATTGGGGGCGGGAGGAGAAGGGGATGACAGAGGGTGAGATGGCTGGATGGCATCACCGACTCGATGGGCATAAGTTTGAGTAAACTCCGGGAGTTGGTGATGGACAGGGAGGCCTGGTATGCTGTGATTCATGGGGTTGCAAAGAGTCGGACATGACTGAGCCAACTGAACTGAACTGACTGAAAGAGGGGAAAATCCAGACATTTATAGAGAATAAGCTGGCCAAAAGAAAAGAGGAAAGAAAATGTGTATACCTTAGTTTCATAGGAGCTAAGGAGTATTGGGGAATTGGTGAAACAGCAGGAAGAACCCAGATCAAAGAGGACAATGTGTATATGGTAAGACATTTGGATCTGAGTTTGAAGGTAGCTGAATGGTTTACAATCAGGACTGGGGCAAACTCTTTTTTCCTTTCTTTTAAATCTGTTCCAATGTCCTGTGATTTGAAGCTAGAAGGATAGAGGTGACAGGGATGAGAAGAGAAAGGAGGGGTTTAAGGATTGTGATATCAACTTCCCACCCTGCTGGGCCGTGAAGAGCAGGAAGCTGAACTCTGTGAAACTCTGGTTCCCAGGCACCCGTGCCAACCAGCTTCAGTTCAGCTTGGCAACGGGAGGCACTGGTGGCAGTTTGGAGCGGGGGAGGAGGGAAGTTACCAGAGTATTCCTGCCCCCTCTTTCTGTTCCAGAGGCGTCCGCAATAGCGTCAGCCTTTCCTTTAGTGTCACAGCACTCTGCGCCAGCCCCTCTCTGGATATTCCCAGGCCCAGTTGGTTCTCCTCTCTCCTGGGTTAACGTAGTCATGCAGTATTTCCTTTGGTCCCTGAGGCCCTAAGAGTGGAAGCAGCTTTCTCTTAAATTTCTAATCTCTAGGTTGACTCACTGTCTCCACTTGACCTTGCAGTTCTACTAACAAGTTTGTTACCAGTTCACCAAGATAAATCTTCCCTATTAAATGTCCTGGTGGGTTATGTTTCTCTGACTGGACTTGATTAAGACAGTGATGAAAGAAGACCAAAGAACTTGCATTTATCCCTGCATTCCTAGTCCTTGGGATTGACACAGTAGATGCTCGTTGAGTTAAACTATTGAATAAAATGAACGCTCTTTCCTTCTCTTTTCCAACTCTTAGTAATAATGGATCCAAAAAGCAAGGATGAAAATGATAGCAAAGATAAGAAAGAATTCTCTGGATTCATGCATGTGAAAGAATCATAATGAGACAAGCTCATGTTTAGGAACAGCCATGCATTCTGAAGCCACAGAAAGCAACCTTCTCATAAGATCTGGTTTAGACAAAGTTGGAATACAGAAGCTACCCCAATTTGCTTGGAAGGATCAAATTTAGATACAATGCTGGAATTCTAAATGCCTTGCGGTTCAGGTTGGAAGACTAGATGGCGGTTGACAGCTACATGGGACTCAGCAGGACAGGAAGACCTAAGAGCAGCAGACATGGGCTCATTCTTCCCAGTATCATATCCAATTTCTAACTCTCAACCAACCTCTGGAATATTTTTTTAATCAGCCTTTCTAAGACTCTCTGTTTTGATCAAACTTCCCTTAAGTGGCAGTATGACACCGGAATGAACACAGAACTTGAAATCTGAAAATGGGATACTAATTTTCACTTTGCTGCTTAATAACCTTGAAAGATGGTTAAGATATTAAACTCTTTAAGCTACAGTTTTTCGTCCAGAAGATAGACATAATAATACCTACATCATAAGGGAATTGTGACAGCCAAATGAACTTTTCTACTATATTAATAAACAAGACTCAGGGAACTCAAACAAAGGCTCTGTAATGACCTAAAGGGGTGGGATGAGGAGGGAGATGTGAGAGAGGTCCAAGAGGGCGGGGACATATGTATACCTATGGTTGCTTTATGTTGATGTTTGGCAGAAACCAACAAAATTCTGTAAAGCAATTATCCTTCAGTTTAAAAAAATTGATTTTTTAAAAAATATGTAAGGCTTCTATGGTGACTCAGTGGTAAAGAATCTGCCTGCCAATGCAGGATACACGTGTTTGATCCCTGGTCCAGGAAGATTCTACATTTCTACATATGTGAGGCAACTAAGCCTATGAGCCACAGCTACTGACGGCTGCATACCTTAGCGTTGGTGCTCCACAGCAAGAGAAGCCACCACAATGAAAAGCCTGGGTACCACAATATAGTCCCCTCTCACTGCAACTAGAGAAAGCCCACACACACAGCAAAAAATAATAAATAGATAATTAAAAAAATAAGTGCAATGGTGCTATGAAGTGGTGCTATGAAGAAACAGATGTGCTATGAAGTCAGATTTGGGTTGGAGCCTTATTCATTGCTTTACCCCAGGGTCTCTTCACCTGTAAAATGAGGATAATAGTAATAATCTCTATTTGGTAGTGTTTTTTAAAGATTAAGGTCAACAATTGTTGTAAATTGTTCAGCACAGCCTTTGTAAGTTGTGAGCATTCAATGCTATCAACATCTTGTCCTGCTTTGCACATTTGAAGCACATGCTTATGTGCATACTTTAATCTTCAGAACACCCCTTCAGGTAATTATTACTGTTATTCCCATCTTAAAGTCATACATCTTTAAGGCTTCACTTGCCTAAGATAACATTCATCTTTGCCTAGGATTATATAGCTACTTACATAGTCAGATCTGACTCTGACTGCAAAACCCTTACTCAGAAATAATATGCATATTACCTCTGAATTATTAGCTATTAATATTGTTGTTATTATTACTTAAACATACGTAAGGTGGCTGGCACAGACTGGTTACTTTTTTAAAGTTAATTTCCTACTTTTTATGTGTAAAGGAGCATTTACTACCATCTATGATGTATACCAGGGTTTCTCTGGTGGCTCAGATGATAAAGGATCTGCCTGCAATGCAGGAGACCTGGGCTTGATTCCTGGGTCAGGAAGATCCGCTGGAAAAGGAAATGGCAAGCCCCTCCAGGATTCTTGCCTGGAAAACCCCATGGACATAGGAGCCTGGCAAGCTATAGTCCTTGGGGTTACAAAAGAATTGGACATGACTTGGCAACTAAACACCACCTCCAAAGATGTACACTATTGTGGGTGAGGTGCAAGAGTCATTTTCTCAAGTGAATTAGGGTCATTTTTCATGCTGACATACAAACTGAGATTTTTTTTTTTTTTAATTTGCCATAGAGACAGTAAATTCTTTTTTTTTTTAATTTTTAAATTAACATCTAAATCAAAATGATGTATAACTTAGAGAGATTTTTGGTAAAAAAAAAAAAATGTTATCTGTATTTTTTTACAATAAGCCAAAGAAAGAGCAATGCACTCAGAGGGGTTAGGTATAGCTCTGTGACCTTGAGCATATCTTCAGATCTTGCTGAGCTTCAGTTTCCTGGTCCATAAACTGAGAATATCAAATAATGTGACTTCTGGCATCTTTTCCAATTCTAAAATATGAATGTTATTGTGCCCCTAATGTCAATATTTTTTATGGTGATGATGGCAATAGAAGAAATATACTTAACTGGGCACCTTCAAGTTTTCATCTGATAGCACTAATATGGGCTCATATCCTCTCATACTTGGCTTGCAACAAAGTGTTATTCTAAAATTACAGCTCCCTCAAATCACATTATTTCAATGTATTAAGCTGAACCCTAACACTTGAAGTTTGAAGTTTTTATGATTTTGGCCAGAGTAGACATCCTGTTTTCCAGCAAGAGAGGCCTTTAAAATTCACTTCTCTGCAAATCCACTCTCTCTCAAAATTGTGTTTTGATGGGTTAAGTGCAAATGAATAAAAAACATACGGATTTCATTTTCCTTGAAATTCACATGGGTGAAAAGTGGGGAATGGAAGAGAAGATAAAGAGGAGAAAGAGAGAGTGGGCAGCTACAGAATAGAAGAGAGAGGTTCTATCAAATTAAAAAATTTGCATCAAATCTGATACCACTGCCAACTGAGGGTTGTAGCAGCTTCACTGCCACTCTCTGATAGCTAAAGGGACTCTTGTGTCCCTAAAAATTGAACTAGAAATGCAGCACAATGAGAGAAAAAGGACACCGACTTTGAAATCAGATTACAGTTTCGACAATTGCTAGCGGTGTGAGTCCACGCAAGTCAGTTATCTTAGGAGTTCCATTTCTGTAAATGGGGATGATAATACCTATTACATCTGGTTATTATGAGGCTTGTTAAACAACATGGATAAAGCTCTTAAGAACAGACCTGGTATTAATAGTACCTACTATCTGTTCTTTCTTCTAGGTTATTTGGTATCTCACCTAACTACCAGGGAGAATGGGCTTCTGGTGGAACCATCTCAATTTAGGCATCTGTAAATGTGCTTTATCAGCTCCACCCTCCCTCCACCCTTCGTTTCTAAGTCCTGTGAAAAGTCAGCATCCCGCAAAAATAATTGTGTGTGCCTTAGAATTACTGTGACTGCAAAACAGTATGCACATAAATATGTTACATCTGGTGGTGGGAAAAACACAGAGGCAAGTCTCCAGGTCCTTCTCAGTTGTGAGGAAGGCAAGTCTCTCATTTGCTTCCTTCTGGACTATTACAGGCTTGCTTCCTATCTCTATTTAATTCCTGTTGCTCTCTGTCTTTCTAGCTGTTTCCAGAGTTTCCTTCTATTATTGATTCTCCCCAAGGCCTCTGGGGCTGGTTTGAAGGAAGAAATTAATTAAGACCAAGTCTCCCCCTCTGCTCCTCTAAAGCCTTGGGCCTGCTTTGTTCCTTTTATGTCAATACTTAATCCCACCCCCTCACTTCTTCCCCTCACAACTGGCCACCCCTTGAGAGTGGGAGGAAGGCAGGAGTAACCTCACAGTTTATTTGCTGCTACTGTTGGTCCTAACAGATTCAGTGGATTAAAATGCATCCTTACAACACTCTAAACTCTGAACCAAATTTTAAAGACCAATCTTTAGGTTGTATCCACACCCACATATTCTGTGACTTTGTTTTTGGTTTGTTTTTAAAATGCATTTAATAAGTCAATCTTTCCTGAGTATTATCTCTCACACATCTGACACTATGCCTTAAGGAGGTAGGGTGTTGATCCCAGGTCTCTAATCTCTATAGAGGTGCTAAGGGTCCAGTGGAACTAGCAAAGGAGCTGATGGAAGATGAAAAAAAAAACACATAGATTACCATTTTCTTCTTACAACCCGAAAAGATCAAACCTATACACATTTTTTTCCATTAGTCAGGAGGGAAATTATTATCAGAAAATATATATAATAAAAACAAGAAAAAATGATACCTATTTCCTGAGCATCTTGGAGAAGGCAATGGTGCCCCACTCCAGTACTCTTGCCTGGAAAATCCCATGGATGGAGGAGCCTGGTAGGCTGCAGTCCATAGGGTCGCCAAGAGTCAGACACGACTGAGCAACTTCACTTTCACTTTTCACTTTTATGCATTGGAGAAGGAAATGGCAACCCACTCCGGTTTTCTTGCCTGGAGAATCCCAGGGACGGGGGAGCCTGGTGGGCTGCCGTCTATGTGATTGCACAGAGTCGGACACGACTGAAGCGTCTTAGCAGAAGCAGCAGCAGCAGCCTGAGCATCTACTATGCACCAACACTGTATGAAATGCTTTACATTCATCATCTTCCTCAACTGGAACAATTCTTGAAATGCATATTTTATACCAACCCTACAGTTGAGGATATAAAAGATCAGAGGGGTGGAGTAACTTGCTCAAGGCCACACTTTGTTCAGAGCCAAGACTGGAAACTAGGCTTATCAGACTGCAAAATGTATGTATGCTCTTTTTACTGTTGCAAGAAGGTGATCCTTATTAGCTACCTATAGGTAGGGTAATGGATTAGAAATACAGTGAAGGAGGCAGGGCTTAAAACTTATTTTGGGAGACACCCAGGACACCCAGCCAGGGAGGAAGCCAGCACTAATGAGGGTGCCAGCAATTGGAAGGTTGAGGCAGGGCTTGAATGCAGGGCAGCACATTTATGCCAAATAGAAGCTTTACCTGGAGTTGCCATATTGAGCCATTCCTGTATAAAGATGGTTTTCTCAGCTCAGTTCCAAAACTGAAAGGAAATTCAATGGTCAGGATGGATCAACAGCTCAATGATTCAGGCCTAGACCAATCCCACCACCATAAATGCATCTCCTCTTCTCACCTGTGCAGTGACAACAGAACATTATCATTTTTAAAATGTTATTATTAGTATCACTAATAACACATCATTATCTTATGAATATCATGTATTCAGTTCCTGCTATAGGATAAGTATGGGATTAGGCAATTGTAAATTACTTGATGTAACTCTTACAACAAATTAAGTCCATATCAGGACCCCATCAGGGGATTCAGCTCAGTTGCTCAATCGTGTCCAACTCTTTGCGACCCCATGAACTGCAGCATGCGAGGCCTCCCTGTCCATCACCAACTCCCAGAGTCCACCCAAACCCATGTCCATTGTGTTAGTGATGCTATCCAACCATCTCATCCTCTGTCATCCCCTTCTCTTCCTGCCCTCAATCTTTCCCAGCATCAGGGTCTTTTCCGATGGGTTAGCTCTTTGCATCAGGTGGTCAAAGGATTGGAGTTTCAGCTTCAACATCAGTCCTTCCAATGAACACCCAGGACTGATCTTTAGGATGGACTGGTTGGACCTCCTTACAGTCCAAGGGACTCTCAAGAATCTTCTCCAACACCACAGTTCAAAAGCATCAATTCTTCAGCGCTCAGCTTTCTTTATAGTCCAACTCTCACATCCATACATGACCACTGGAAAAACCATAGCCTTGACTAGACAGACCTTTGTTGGCAAAGTAATGTCACTGCTTTTTAACATGCTGTCTAGGTTGGTCATAACTTTCCTTCCAAGGAGTGTCTTTTAATTTCATGACTGCAATCACCATCTGCAGTGATTTTGGAGCCCAGAAAAACAAAGTCAGCCACTGTTTCCACTGTTTCCCCAATCTATTTCCCATGAAGTGATGGGACCGGATGCCATGATCTTAGTTTTCTGAATGTTGAGCTTTAAGCCAACTTTTTCACTCTCCTCTTTCACTTTCATCAAGAGGCTCTTTAGTTTAGGGGTTTGGACAGTTGAATTACATTGTCCAATTACTTTGTAAGTAGCAGAATAAGGATATGAACAGAAAATTCTGAGGAATATATTGTATGAAACTGTAGGTATGAGGAACTAGATATCTTGAATAACTGAAAACAAATAATAACAAAAGTGATGGAAGCCTGTGTTTTGTTTCCTCCTTAAAAGGATAAAAGGGAAGTCTTTGGCTCAGATAGTAAAGCGCCTGCCGGCAAAGCGGGAAACCCAGGTTTGATCCCTGGATCAGGAAGATCCCCTAGAGAAGGAAATAGCAACCCACTCCAGTACTTCTCACTTGGAAAATCCCATGGATGGACAAGCCCAGTAGGCTATAATCCATGGGGTCGCAAAGAGTTGGACATGACTAAGGGACTTCACTTTCTTTTTCTTCTAAAAGGAAAAAAAAATCAGTCAATGATAAAAAAGAAAAAGAAAATGGTTTATACCTAGTGAAAAGGCTTCAGCAGAGCAGTTATAATTCTGAGTCTTTGGTTTTCTGAGTCTAAAGCAATCACTTCCAGTTCACAGTATATAGCAATTCAAACTCTTCATTTCTTCAAACTCATTAAGTGTGAGAGATGGGGGAAGGGAAAGAATGTAATCTTATTGGTCTCATCATTACTAAAGTAAATTTCATAGCACACTGCCTTTATTGAAACAACATCACCACTGCCCACTTTTGTCTACCTTGAATGGACTGATAAACTTCTGTTCATCCTAAAAACTCACCCTAGATGTCAATTTCTCAGGGACATCACCCATTTCAGGCCAACCCTTCATTCTCTACCCATTATCAATGTGACTGCTGCTGTGGCTCACTTGCCATGGTTCCCGTCATACTGTTTTCACTGAGTATCCTATTCTGTGGACTCTGCTCTCCTTGAGACAGGGGCTGCCCTTTTAATCTCTGTACCTCAGCATATAGTATATGGCTCAGTAATCAATGAGTAAATGAATGAATCAATTTTTTTTAATTTATTTGTTTCGATTGGAGGTTAATTACTTTACAATATGTAGTGGCTTTTTGCCATACATTGACATGAATCGGTCATAAATTTTTAAGACTCAAACTTGGTTTCCCTGTTAATCCAGAATTCTATTTAAACAAACCCACATCCATGCTTCTAAACTGTTTGTAATTTACTCACCATAAATAATGTGAAATTATGTGTACATTCCCTAGGTAAAAACCCAGAGGCCTCCACAAGGATTCTAATCAGGAATATAAACTGCAAAGGGTATGAGCTGGCATTACATGAAAAAGACTGTAGTCCAGAAGCAACCATGACATCAATAGCTAGAAGCAATTCCAAGCATTTGTTACTTAGCAAAGTGAATGTCATAAATATATTTAATTGGTGATATTGGTAGTTGGAAAATTACCAAGGCAAATGTAGGAATGGGCTCCCATTGGTGAAATATATAGGAATTGGCTAAAGTATTTCAAAGATTCTCTCACACTGTTGTATATTCAGGGTGTTAAGAATACAGCAAAGTTTAGAAGTTGTAACTCTTCAGAATGGTGCCTCCACCTTTTGCCCTTGATGGCTGGTGGTAACTTCAAGAGTCATAGAACTCTGCCTCTGGGAAGTTGATGTATTTGCCTTGGGAGTCACATTTTATTCAAAATTCTGTTTATAGAAACTGAAAAGACAAAGAGCTAGACATTCAACTTTAGAAAACATAAGTATGAATTGTTTGATGTCAGCATGTTAATGATATATTTGTTTTTTATGAAATGTTTATATGTATGGAATAATTTGATCTGAGATTAGCTTTTAAAATAACTTGGTAGCAAAGTTTTAAGGCAGCAGCTAAAGCATGCCCACCCCAAACTCTTTGAACCATCTACTTTCTACCAAAAAGAATCCAAGATGTGTGTTTAACCCAACTGACTTAAGTCAGTTTCTGACACGTGACCTTAACATCTTGCATTATAACTAACCAAGGCAATCTGCACATATGAAAAAGGTTTCTGTAGAGAGAAATAAATGTTTACCTAACGTGCATGGAAGCAAATGAGTGCCTCCACTGAAAATTTCCAGATTGTTTTAAACACAATCCAGTTCTGTCAACTGAGGATTTTTGTACTTGCTAATGCAAAGTTTGTACTTGTTAATTCAAGAGAACTGAAGCCGACTTCCCTCTAAAATCTGGCTCCCTGTTACATAAGTGACCTTTTACTTATTGTTTTACAAAACTGCTTTCACAAGTGTCACATGCTAACCCTCCCTCACCAAAAAATGACTTTTGTGGTTATACGGTCAAACTTTCAGTTGTAGTCAATAGAACCTACACTAGCTAATTTGAGCAGAAAAAAGTTTATAGAAGCCGTTATATAACCTAATATTAAGTATTACATGCAGCCAGTAAGGTGTCTAGCTACACCATAAGAATGGCCCATAGGACTCCAGTAAGCATTTTCTCAGACTTTAATATGCACACAAGTCTTCTTGACTCTGGCTAATACAGATTCCCATTCTACAGGTCTAGGGTGTGGCCTGAGTTTTGCTTTTCCAACAAGCTCACTGCTGATGCCAGGGCTGGTCCATGAAACACGCTTTGGGCAGTGAGACTGCCTGTAGCAGGGTCCTAACTGTCATGGCTGCTATGCGCCACAGGAAATTCATGATGCTAAAACTGGACATTTGTGCTTCTGCCTCAGCTTCCTTTTCCCAAATCTAAACATCTCTCCATTTCCCATTCTAGAAGATTCCGTATTTCTGAGCTGCCTCCTCTCATTGACTCTTCCTCCTTTTAAAACGTGTTTGCTTGGCATGACTCAAGTCAAACACAACATTTTAATTCAAGGATGTCTAGCAAATGCAGCTTTGGGAGGTCTATCCAGTGTAGGAAGACACCCTAAAAATGGACTAAAATGGGTGCTGAGTGAGCCAATCTGTAATATTTTGATTAAGAACAATTATGGTGGCTAGCATCTATTTTAACTATATACTACCAGACAGTATGAAAAATGTTTTACTTGTCGCATCTTATTTAATCTTCACAAAAAGTCCATGACATATGAATTATGTCATTTTATCCATGTACAGTTTAGGAAACTGAGAAGCAGAGCTGTTAGCAGTTTTGCCCAAAGTCACAAAGATAGACAATGATAAAGAATTAGAATACAGTTGTCAAACACCAAAGCCCACATTTACTATTAACCCATGCTGTCTTATATGAGACTGGAAAATCATATTGCCATGTTAGAGATGCATGACCTAGTGCCCTTTAAAGTCTCAGAGAAACTCTACAGTAAAAATAAAAAAAAAAATATGTTCAGCCTTGCTAAACCCACTATTTCTCAAACATGCTTAAACATGGAAATTTTTATTTTGTCATAATATGTATCAACATTAGGAACATTAGAAAATATTTCACAAAACAAACTTTAGGGAATGTAGTCTTAAGTAATGCTTTGACTGCAGATCACAGTTTAGGATTTTAAGCCAGGCCAAACTTGCACTGCTACCTTCTCCCCTGAAAGGGTAGGTCTCGAAATTTCTTGTGCATCAGAACCGCCTCAACTTCAGATTCCATAGCTCTAAAGAATTTTCCTTCCCAGCAAGTTCCCAGGAGATGCTGATGTTGTGATCCACACTTTGACTATCAGCCTGGACACTGGGAAAGTCATTGTCCATTTCTGAACTTTGTTTCTTTATTTGTAAAATGGAGATAATCATGTCTACTTCATAGTAGGCAAAAATAGATAAATAAAAGAAGGTTTCATTCATTCAAGTATTTTGAGTGTTTACTATGTGCAAAATATGTTGCTTACTGTGGGGATACTGTGATAACTCCAATAGAAAAGGTCCCTGTCCTCACGAACTTCCATCCTGCCTAAAGGAAGGATGTGAGATAACTGTGTGTCGTGTGTATGATCATACATGGCCCATTGGATGTGTTCATTAAGCATTCATTCTGTTGCTTGTTTCTCCTTTATTCACCTCCAAATAAGCCTTACCCATTCCTACATCCCCATCTGTATCCATAGACATCATCTACTCCACACCTTTTCCCAAACCCAGGCATATTAATCCTATAGTCCACAACTCAGAACCCACCTCCTTACTGGAGTCTTTCTTAAGTATACCACGCCATGGTTACTTTCCACTACATTAAACTTCTACAATACTTATACCCTAATTTCTATGTGGGACTTTAAGTGCAATCATTATTTTCCATTAGTATACATATATAGATATATAGATATTCCCAAGCAGATTGTAATAATCCAGGGGAGATGGGGGCTTCATGCCTTACCCATGTCTTCAAATACTGATGGAGTACCTACTAGGTACAAGACAACAAGGACATGTTTTGCTTCCCTCAGAGTGCACTGTTCACCAAAAATGATTGTAAAATAGAATACTTGACTAATTTAATTAAACCTACAGAGTCCCTACTATTTGGTGCAAAGTGCTAGAAATTCAGACATAAATATAGTAATGGCCCTTTTTTTATTAGATTGTGAGTTCCTTGGGGGCTGAGACAATGTTGGTTTCACATCTGAATCCTTAGCAGGAACACAGTATCTGGCACAGTGGAGATTTTATTTTATTTTAAAATATTTATCTATTTAAAAAAATAGATAAATAAAAGAATGCTCTATAATAACTTAGAGAAAAGTGGCTACAATACATGGTGGCAAAACAATGATAGAAGTCCACCCAGAATTCTATTAAATCCTAGAGGAAAAAGTTTCTCTTTCTACAGAGTAGAAGTCTTCTTAGGAAATAGGAAAGTTGCATGAAGCTGATTGTGAAATATGAGAGCATTTCTCCCACTGAAGATTAAAAGAAAAGACCATAAGAGGAAAAGGAGATGCAATGGTCTTACAGAATAGAAGCATGAGTTGTTATCAAAGAATGATAGAAATGAAGGTGATTGCCAAGAGTGGATAAAAATAAAGTGGAGAATACAGGGAGGCAGGTACAAACTTGGAAAGGCATGGGCTATACGCAAAGGAATCTGAATCTTATCTTAGGCTAGTGGTTGTACACCTGGAGGCTTATGTTTTGTGTGCCAAACCAGATTTTAGATAAGGTTAAGTGACTTCCCAATATTAAAAATAGTAAAAATTTTACATAAATATTCAGACTTTTTTTCTTTTCTTGAAAATTTGAAAGATTTGGCAATACTAGGCTCATACTCTTCATGGCATTCATGGCTAGTGCTAAGTAGAGGTTGATCCCATAAACTGGGGTAAATAATGAAATAATCATGCTTTGATTGTCCATGTGTTTTTTTTTTTAATCTTAGATTTATTTATCCATTCTTCATTCATCAGGCATTTTTGAATACCAGGTATCAAACTCTGTGTCAGGGAAGTAGATAGATGTTCACAGTCTAACAAAAAATATGAGTCTATAAATTTTACCAGAGTTACCAGCACTTTGCTAGAACTCTTTACTGGTATGGAGTAAGGAAAGTCAGATAGACCTGGTAAAGACCTGAAAGCCTTCCCAGAAGAGCCAAGATATGAACAGTTTCTTAAACATTAAACAAATAAACCCCTTCCGAAAGACCAAATGGGGAAATGGGCTTCCCAAACAGAGAGCAAAAGTGAGTGTGCCTGATACGGAGAGGGAATTAAATAAAAATTTTGCATGGCTTGACATAGGGGGAATTAAAAAGTAAAGGTTGGGATGAAGAAAAGTGACTATGAATTGATAGGCAAGGGTGAGATCACACAAGTTTTTAGCTCTTATGTGAGGAAATGTAGACTCTGTTACCAGGAATACCATGGCTGCATAAATAAAGTACAAGTGACTCTGATATTCTACAAAGTCTGAAATTTTTTAGTCTTAGCATTATTTTCTTAGAAACAGGCTAGGCTTCAAAACATACTTCAGAATATTTTCTGATAAATTAATGGATACAGATAAAGAGTACTATTAGATTTTATATTTCCAGTGTCCCAGAATCTTAAGGCTGGAATTTATCCTATGCAGTGGTCCCCAACCTTTTTGGCACCAGGGACAGGTTTCCTAGCAGACAATTTTTCCACAGACTGGGAGAAGGGGTGGTTTGGGGATGATTCAATGCATTACATTTATCATGCACTGTATTTCTATTATTATTACATCAGCTCCACTTCAGATCATCAGGCATTAGATCCAAGAAGGTTGGAGACCTGTGCAGAGAGTATCTAACCTCTCATTTCCCAACTAAGAAATGGAAGCACAGAGAGGTAGAATCTTGCCTAAAGTCACACAGGATATACAGGCAGAACAGACTCTGAGTTTCCTCTTCTTAGTCTGAAGTTTAGGTTCAATCTCTCCACTCCATTAAGGGATTTCCTGTAGCATAATCAAGCTGCATTGCTGAGTCCTATTTTCTAGAATCAACTGCCTTTCTCAAACTGTTATTTTTAGTAACAATTTTGATTTCCAATGATTTTCATTTAAAAATTGGAATTGCATTACCCAGGTCAGTGGAGGGTGGCGGGGGGGAGAAGGGGGGTAAAATTCTGGTTTAAAGACAACGTAAAATTGCTCTTAACTTTTTGATTAAAATCACCTAATTAGAGACATTATGCTCTTTGAAGCAAGTCACAAATCAGAAAGAAACTTTGCTAATGTTTTTGGATCATGTCCATAGGGAAGGGGAGTTGGGGAGTTAGAGGTGAGGTGGGGGAAGGGATTAATTATACTGCAAAGGAGTCATGAATTATCCCTGCACAGCAGCTAGGATCTGGGCCCCTGAATTTAAAAGTCTAAAGGAAATGCAAGCAGGCTGTCTGCCTGAACAAAACTCCTAGATGAAAAAGTTTCTCGGCTTCTACATCTGGCTTTTCTCACTCTTTTTCCCATTCAGTAGCATTTGAGTGGATTTAGAGAAAAAGTCTTATACCACAGCAATTGAGAACAAACATTTTGAATAAGCACAGATTACAAACAACTAAAGAGCACTGAGCAGAGAGTTAGGAAACCTGTGGGTATCAATCAGTCTCCCAGGAAACCACAACCATTTCCCAGCAAGCCAATTAGAGTTGGTCCTCATTATTTGTGGGCACTATATGTGTGAATGGATGTGAGAGCTGGACAATAAAGAGGGCAGAGTGCCAAAGAACAGATGTGTTTGAACTGTGGTGTTGGAGAAGACTCTTGAGAGTCCCTTGGACTGCAAGGAGATCAAACCAGTCAATCTTAAAGGAAATCAACT
Organism: Odocoileus virginianus; assembly: GCF_023699985.2. Classification (NCBI taxonomy): domain Eukaryota; kingdom Metazoa; phylum Chordata; class Mammalia; order Artiodactyla; family Cervidae; genus Odocoileus; species Odocoileus virginianus. The sequence goes on along the minus strand of NC_069678.1, from coordinate 71,172,408 downwards.
CTGAATACTCTTTGGAAGGACTCATGCTAAAGCTGAAGCTCCAATACTTTGGCCACCTGATGTGAAGAGCTGGTTCATTGGACAAGACCCTGATGCTGGTAAAGATTGAAGGTGGAAGGAGAAGAGGGTGACAGAGGATGAGATGGTTGGATGGCATCACAGATTCAATGGACATGGACAACTCTGGGAGATGATGAAGGACAGGGAGGCCTGGCATGCTGTAGGCCATAGGGTCATGAAGAGTTGGACTTGGTGACTGAGCAACAATAACAAAATATGTGTGAAATCACAAGCTTGCTAAAATTTATTTGTAATCCCCCAAGTCAATACTTATGGGGCTTTCATGTTCATTCATAGACATGCACAAGGTGGCAGAAGGTTTGAGATGCTCATCACACATGACACCAGCTAAGTTCAAACAAGGAGATGCTTGGCCTTCTCATCTTGGCTTGCCCTATAAATGAGCGTCCTCCTTGTGTTCTAACAGCACCATGTTTGTCACATATTTTTGCTCTCTGTTGGTGACTTTACTGTTGAAAACGCCCCCACCAAACATAGTTGGAATTCTGTCTAGGGTTTCTAAGTATAAGAAGATTGTGATGTGCCTTACAGAGAAAAATGTGTGTGTGTTTGACAAGCTTCCTTTAGCTGTGAGTTATAGTACTGTTGGGTGTGAGCTCAATGCTAATGATTCAACAATATATATTAAATAAGGTATATTTAAACAGAAATTCCCATAAAACAGGATTATGAATTGATTAGTTGACAAAGGTGTTGTGAGCAGAGGCTCAGAGGAGCCTAACACTATATTTCCCCTAGGAGCCATGGTTCAGTATTTGCTAATTTGGTACTTGTGGCAACTTTATAGAATATAGTTCCACAAATAACAAGAATTAGTTGTAATTCAGTGACAGCTCAAAAGTCTCCAAGTCTCTGACCTCTTTATTTAAACCAGCGCCACTCCTCTCCAGAGGCACTTCCCATTTCCTTTCTCACCATTAGTTTTCTCCATGGCACTAATCACCTTCTGATATATTCAATATTATGGCTTTAATTGTTTATTTATTGCCTCTCACCTCTAGAAAGTAAGTATACACACTACTATATATAAAATAGAAAACTAATAAGAACCTCCATGACAAATAGATGGGGAAAAAGTGGAAGGTGGCAGATTTTATTTTCTTAGGTTCTGAAATCACTGCCGACAGTGACTTCAGCCATGAAATTAAAAGATGTTTGCTCCTTGAAAGAAAATCTATGACAGACCTAGACAGCATATTGACAAGCAAAGTTATCACTTTGCTGACAAAGGGCCATATAGCCAAAGCTGTGGTTTTTCCAGTAGTTATGTATGGATGTGAGAGTTTGACCATAAAGAAGGCTGAGCACTGAAGAATTGATGCTTTTGAACTGTGGTGCTGGAGAAGACTCTTGAGAGTCTCTTGGACTGCAAGGAGATCAAACCAGTCAATCCTAAAGGAAATCAATCCTGAATATTCATTGGAAGGACTGATGCTGAAGCTGAAAATCCAATATTTTGGCCACCTGATGCAAAGAGCCGACTCTTTGGACAAGACCCTGATGCTGGGGAAGATTGAGAGCAGGAAGAGAAAGGGACCACAGAGGATGATATGACTGGATGGCATCACTGACTCCATGGACATGACTTTGAGCAGACTCCAGGAGATAACAAAGGACAGGGAATACTGGCAAGCTGCAGTCCCTGGGGCCGCAAAGAGTTGCACATCTTAGCGACTGAACAACAGCAGCAAAAAGAACCTACTGTATAGCACAGGGAATTCTACTAAATACTCTATAATGACCTATATGGGAAAAGAATCTTAAAAAGAGTTGATATATGTGTACATGTGTACGTATAACTGAATCACTTTGCTGTACAACAGAAACTAATACAACATTGTAAATCAACTATGCTCCAATAAAATTTTTAAAGAGTAAGCTTTACGAAGGCAGGGATATTTGTCTGTTTGGTTCAATGCTCTAAGTTTGGCACTTAAATAATAAGTCGTGCAGAGTAATCATATAAGAAAGAGTTGAAAGGGTGAATGAATGGATGAATGAATTACAATGTGCTTGTCAAGACTTCTGGGAGGAAAACTAGCAGGTCCTGTGTCTCTTCATGATTCTATTAGTCTCTTGGTGACTATATTACTTTAGCTAAAATATGTGATTCATTAGGCTTGTACTTCTTTAAGCTCATTCATAAAGCATAAGGGTAGACTTTAAGCATTTTGTAGATTGTGTTCTGCTTTGAAAATAGAGAAAAGCCATGGATACCCTACCTAGAAAAAATACACGTTCAGATTTACATGCAACATTTTACACATATCTTCAGGTGATTTGCAGAATGCTATCTATAGTTTGTGGATCTCAGTTTGAGAAATGGTCGCCTTGGACTAGACTGAGTATCTGAGTTATCTTCTTTTAACCTCTATTTTTTGACCCTCCCTAAGGAAAAAAAAAAAGTTCTGAAAACTTACCACACATATAGCTTTGGGTTAGGTGGTATGAGGAAAACATAGGAGATGTAATAAAAATAAGACTCAATTTTCAGCCTCAGAAGTATAACAAAAGAGAACAGAGAGCAAAATATAAAATAAATGAATTTTAGATGGAGGGCATATACTGGGCAAAGACAAAGATATGAAAAATTCAGGAGATGGTTGTGGAGTGAATAGTTCTGGTTTCTATCTGGGAACCCCTGTCAGGCTTAGTTGCACAAGTAGGTTAGGAAAGAAACAAGTTGTCTTGTTTTGTCAGCAAGACCACAGGAAGACTACAGTCAACTGCAACTAAAGCTATCATGAATCATTTTGTTCCATCCCCACCACCTCTTCCTATCCCAAGATAGTCAATGTCTAGACCCAGTGGCCAGGAATTGCTTGGTTTTCTTCTTTCCACCCCCATTATTTATTATGCTTGCACTAAGTACCTGTTCTGTATCATATTTTCACATACATGGTCTCATTTATTCACTACTTTTTTTCAGATGAGGAAGTTGAAGCTCAAAGGCCATATTTATTGGTAGAGCCAATGCTAAGAATCCATGGCTTATGACTGCAAATCTATGTTCTTTTTCCTGCATCACACTGCTTTTGCCTGGGCACATCTATCCTCAATTGTAGTGGAGTGGAATTTGAAAGGATATATGGGAAGGATGCAGAGATAAGGATGTAGCCTGAAGGAGTTTGGAACGAGGTGATGGACATATGTCAGGATGTTATAACAGAGACACCAAGTTAAGATAATGCACCACAGAGAATGGACTGTTTACACCATGCTGCAGGTGATACCAGCATTGCTACACCCCTAAAATATAAACATCCCCTCTTAAAATGTTTGATTATGACACCATTAAATCACAATACATTTTTTTTTTAAATATATGATTCAGGAGCTGAGAGACAAAAGACTTGTTTGAGTTCTTAGAACTTGTCAGGAAAAGACCCAGACTTTGGACCCAGGGGTGAATGATTCCACAGTTGGTCTCTTTTCCTACCATATAGCATTGCTTTTCTGGTTTGAATGTAGATTTTGTTGTGAAGAGAGAACTCACCATATAAGCATTCCATTCTGCACATAGGAAAGTCTTACAGGTTTAGGTGGAGCCAATTGATTTCAAATGGTTCTTCTAGTAGACACTTTCACAACTGCCAATTTCCAACTTGTTTTATAGAACTCTTTGGATTCTACACCTCTTTCTCCTGCTTTTATTTGAGGACATATGGCTTTCTAACTGGAATTCCTTCTCCATAAGTCAGTGAACCTTGATTGGACAGGAAATTAAGTTCCTTCCCTCTAGCTTGCACACTTGCCGGCTGTCCCCTCCATTTCCCTTTTATAGCCCAGAGATATGCGCAGACAGACCCTGTGTGTACCAGTTGGTGAGAAACAACAATGCTATCTGTTGGTTGAACCTGAAGAATGGTCCTACAGATGTTTCTACAGCCATTGTATTCCACACATCCTGCTCTCTGCTTTCACTTAATTAATTAGTATTTCCACAACTGGGACACCCACGTGCCCCATCTTGGTGCCTCTGCTCAAACTATCTCATTTCATCTATGGACCCTTAACCTCAAATCCTCTTGCCCAAAACTTGTTTATCTTTAAAACAAAGAAAAAAAGCAGCTAAAATGCCACTTCCTCTAAGAAGTCTTCACTGATATCCTCCAACGATGTTATTCTCTGCTTTACATACTTAGCTGTATAGCTCTTAATGGTACCTTATATTATCACAATTTATAAAAGTTTATTAAAGTGTATTGTCTCCTTTGCTTAACTACTTGACACTTCAATTTTCTTATGACAGGAACTCTATGGGATTAATATTTGATTCCCCACAACACAGTGCCTTATACGTACTAGCTAAATCCCTTGCCAAAATGATCATTGTCATCATACTGTCTCTAATTTAACAAGTGCTTATTTTGAGCCAAGTTATTTTTCATGCATTACTTCCATTTTTACAATAACCCTGAAGGGTATTTTTCAACATCCTCATTGTTCAAGTGAGGAAATCAAGACTCAAGTCAGCCAATAATTGGAGGAGCAAGAATTCAATCTTGAGTCTAGGTTTCCAAAGCCCATTCTTCTTGACAATACAGTTTGATGTTACTTTAAACTATGCTTTAAATAAGTGAGGGATTGGATGCACTCATGGAAGTCTCTCACACCCCTACCATCTGAAACAAAATTAAGATCAGAAAAAGTCTCTGAGTACCTCCAATAGTTGTCAAGAAGTCCTTAAACAAAATAAATAAAGCCATTTATTTTGAGAAACATTGCAGTATAGTGATCATGAACACAAATTCTAGAGCTAGATTTCCTTCAATTAAATGTTGATTCTCCTATTTGATAACTAGGTGTTCTTGGGAATTTCTTATCCTCTGTCTCATTCCATCATTTGTAAAACGGGCATCATCATCATGGTCATCTTCATCACCATTCCTGCTTCCAAAGATTTGTTGTGAGAATTAAATGAGTTGTATAAATAAGGAACTTAGGAATGTGCTCAAAGGCTTAGTTCAGTTTTTAATGGGCCAGCCATTGCAAACTGCTGGCTTTTAGATGGGATCCAATTTACAGACTGGTTTTTTTTTGGCGGGTGGGGGGGGGGGGTCTTTTTTTTTTTATTAGTTGGAGGCTAATTATTCTACAATATTGTAATGGGTTTTGTCATACATTGGCATGAAACTGTTTTTAACTGAAATTGTTTCACCTAGTATATCCTAAAGCAGTAATTTACTGCTAATATTTAAAATGCTTTAGATTATCCACAAAAAAAATGTGAATTTCTCTTGGAAAATCAGACAATCTAGTAACTCTGAAAACCTCTGGCTCCCTGGCCATAATCTATTGGTCCATGAGTAACAACTGGCCCTATTTTTAAAAAGCATGCTCCTAGGACTTCTCTCAGTGCCTAAGACTCCAAGCTACCAATGCAGGGGGCCTGGGCTGCATCCTGGTCAGGACACTAGAACTTACATTCTGCAACTAACAAGCCCATGTGAGACAACCAAGACTAAATGCAGACAAATAAATTAATTAATTTAAAAATCAAAATAAAAAAGGATAGACTCTTCAGTATATTATCAGGATCCTTATATGCAGGTCAAAAAGCAATAGAGAGAACTGGACATGGAACAACAGATCGGTTCCAAATTGGGAAAGGAGTACATCAACGCTGTATATTGTCACCCTGCTTATTTAATTTGTATGCAAGGTACATCATGAGAAACACTGGGCTGGATGAAACACAAGCTGGAATCAAAATTCCCAGAAGAAATATCAGTAACCCCAGATATGCAGATGACACCACCCTTATGGCAGAAACAAGAAGAACTAAAGATCAAACTCCTAGAGGAGAACATAGGCAAAACACTCTCTGACATAAATCACAGCAGGATCCTCTATGACCCACATCCCAGAATTTTAGAAACAAAAGCAAAAATAAACAAATGGGACCTAATGAAACTTAAAAGCTTTTGTACAACAAAGGAAACTATAAGCAAGGTGAAAAGACAGCCCTCAGATTGGGAGAAAATAATAGCAAATGAAGCAACAGACAAAGGATTAATTTCAAAAATATACAAGCAACTCCTCCAGCTCAACTCCAGAAAAATAAATGACCCAATCAAAAAATGGGCCAAAGAACTAAACAGACATTTCTCCAAGGAAGACATACGGATGGCTAAAAAACACATGAAAAGATGCTCAACATCACTCATTATCAGAGAAATGCAAATCAAAACCACAATGAGGTACCATTACACGCCAGTCAGGATGGCTGCTATCCAAAAGTCTACAAGCAATAAATGCTGGAGAGGGTGTGGAGAAAAGGGAACCCTCTTACACTGTTGGTGGGAATGCAAACTAGTACAGCCGCTATGGAAAACAGTGTGGAGATTTCTTAAAAAACTGGAAATAGAACTGCCATATGACCCAGCAATACCACTTCTAGGCATATACACCAAGGAAACCAGATCTGAAAGAGACACGTGCACCCCAATGTTCATCGCAGCACTGTTTATAATAGCCAGGACATGGAAGCAACCTAGATGCCCATCAGCAGATGAATGGATGAGGAAGCTGTGGTACATATACACCATGGAATATTACTCAGCCGTTAAAAAGAATTCATTTGAATCAGTTCTAATGAGATGGGTGAAACTGGAGCCCATTATACAGAGCGAAGTAAGCCAGAAAGATAAAGACCATTACAGTATACTAACACATATATATGGAATTTAGAAAGATGGTAACGATAACCTTATATGCAAAAAAAGAAAAAGAGACTCAGATGTATAGAACAGACTTGTGGACTCTATGGGAGAACCCGGGGGTGGGATGTTTCAAGAGAACAGCATCAAAACATGTATATCTAGGGTGAAACAGATCACCAGCCCAGGTTGGATGCATGAGACAAGTGCTCAGGCCTGGTGCACTGGGAGGGCCCAGAGGGATGGGGTGGAGAGGGAGGTGGGAGGGGGGACCGGGATGGGGAATACATGTAAATCCATGGCTAATTCAATGTATGACAAAAACCACTGCAATGCTGTAAAGTAATTAGCCTCCAACTAATAAAAATAAATGGAAAAAAAAAAAAAAAGAAAGAGGAGAGTGAAAAAGTTGGCTTAAAGCTCAACATTCAGAAAACTAAGATCATGGTATCTGGTCCCATCACTTCATGGGAAATAGATGGGGAAACAGTGGAAACAGTGACAGGCTTTATTTTTGGGGGTTCCAAAATCACTGCAGATGGTGACTGCAGCCATGAAATTAAAAGATACTTGCTCCTTGGAAGAAGAGCTATGACCACCCTAGACAGCATATTAAAAAAACAGACATTACTTTGCAACAAATGTCCATCTAGTCAAAACTATGGTTTTTCCAGTAGCCATGTATGGATGTGAGAGTTGAACTATAAAGAAAGCTGAGCACTGAAGAATTGATGCTTTTGAACTGTGGTGTTGGAGAAGACTCTTGAGAGTCCTGTGAGCTGCAGAGATCCAATCAGCCCATCCAAAGGAAATCAGTCCTGAATAATCATTGGAAGGACTGATGTCAAAGCTGAAACTACAATCCTTTGGCCACCCTATGCAAAGAACTGACTTTTTTTAAAAAGACTGATGCTGAGAAAGGTTGAAGGCAGGAGGAGAAAGGACCAAGAAAGGATAAGATGGTTGGATGGCATCACCAATTCAATGAACGTGAGTTTGAGTGAACTCCAGGAGTTGGTGATGGACAGGAAGGGCTGGTGTGCTGCAGTCCATGGTGTCTCAAAGAGTCAGACACGACTGAGTGACTGAACTGACCTGAGCTGAACTATGTCACCTTATGATCAAACACTCTCATCCATATTTTTTGCTCCTGAAATGGTGATCCCTGTGTTATGCCCATTCTAAAAATGTTTTGAACGGTTATCTAACATACCATGAGCTTTTGAGTTATCAAATTTTCCAGTCCAAGTACAATTTTAAAGAGTAAACCAGGTAAGCATTTATATGAGTTGGTTGATAGAAAAATGAGTGTTGGAATAGATATAGTTAATAATCGGGAGAAAGAAAAAGCCAACAGCAGACATAACACTTCATCATCATAAAGCATCACATCAAAATGTAGCATCACACTATAATATCATATTACATGAAGGCTTGTTTATAAGGTTGGTCTCTTCCCCTTTCTTCAACTTTAAGGCCTTATTCAAATATTATAATTCTTTAGGCCTATCCAAATCTTTTAATCATATTCTCTAAACAAAACCAGAAGGAATTTCTTACTCCCCTATCTCACAGTTTGAGAAATTCTATACTCATCCTTGTCACAGCCTTCTCCACCAGACCATGAGTCTAGAACACAGACACATCATAGAATTTGTTTATGTGCCCCTTATGGCAAAGCAAAGTGCCTTGGAGTTATTTAAGAAGTCTGTATTTGAGTGAATTTTAGTAAGAAAACGAAAAAAAAAAAATCATCCACTTTCTAGCCTACTTAACAAAGGGTATGAAGTGCAATTTTTCACAAATCATTCAATAAAAAATTCAAAATGCATTAGGCATATAAGTAGGTCAACTCCCATTAGAAACATTTATGTTATTTTGCCCTTAGAGCCAGACATGAGTTGACTTCCTCTTTGTTTTCTGTGCTAGGGCAGATGGCTTCAACTTTCTATGTCAGTTTTCTCATTTTTTAAAATGAGAATTTCTATTTGTCCATCACATCTCACCTTGCACTTCACCTCCTATGAAAAGCCTTCCATAACATAGACAACTAGATTTAAGTGACTGACTATGAGCTCCTACAGCTCCCACGTTCCATCACACTACCCTGAAATTCCCTAGACTATCACTTCCAGAAAGGCAGAAATCATGCCCCGTTCGCTACAGGATCCCTTGAACAGACTAAGTGCTCAGAAAACATTTGTTGACTGAGAAAGTAGATGAATTAATCAATGGCTGAGTATACATCCAAGATATTTGTAAGAACCCAGTGCAAGCCGTCATCAGTATTACTGGCAATGTCCAATACGGAGAAGCAAAGCTGAGAAGTCTGCTTTGGCCAAAACTGCTGTCTGTTGCTCCCATCTGTCGCTGTCCTGGCCCCAGTCCTTCTCCCATTACACTCCCCTTGAGCTTTCCTGAAGCTGACCCCATGCAGGCAAGGCTAGGGGGGTGTTTTCCAGCCTCACCAACCTAATTGTTCCTCATTTCCTGCCCATAAATGGTACAAGGTGCAGAGTTGCACCTCCCAATGTCCCTATTTCAATCATTTGTCTACATTAATCGACACTAATGGATTTTACAAATGTAAGTCTTTAAGCTCCAGTAAGTTACATGTGTTTGAGGAGGCCATTGAAAAAAGCAAATTCCCTGTTCCTTTAGCTTCCAGGGAAATGTTTTCCAAATATCCTGAAAGCAGGGGCAGAACCTAGCATTCCAAAGCCCTGTGCCTTTGCTCAGTGATCCCTCAAGAGATTGGGTTGTTATTATTAATAAAGTGTGACTTTCTCCAAATGAAAGAACAAAGCCCTGTGTGTTACCAACTGCATGGAAAAGACAGACACAATCACATTTGAATCACATCAGTTTACTTTGACACCAAAAATTGCATGTTTTTAACTTCTATTTATTTTAGAAATATTTTTAAGGAATTTAACAGCATTATATAAGATTTTTAAAAATATTTTTGTCCTTTGGCCCAAGACTAGAGTACTGTACTATCTGTTACAATCTCAGAAGAATCACTGTCAACCTTTTTCATAGTTATTGTATTCAATATAATACAGTTTTATTATTCTTTTTTTTTCATTTAATGTCATACCATAAACATATTTTTCTGGTTATAGTTCTAGTTTTAAAAGCTAGTGATATTTGTTGCTAATATGTACAGTTTAATCTCCCTAATCATTGACTATTATTAAACATTAAATATAAGACCAATAATTTAAAATTTTAAAAAAACTAATTTTGAAAGTAAACAACAGACTAGGGAAAAATCCACAGCAAATATAAATTGTTATGAAAGATTCCTTACTCACCTTGTCATTAGCCACCTAATCAGCATCCCTAGTGAGAATTCCCAAATAACATCATTCTGAGAACCAGACACAGGAAGGCAAAAATCTGATGGTAATAATAGATAACAGAAAAGAATTGTTAAAAGTTGTTTGCAAACTGTAAGTACAATAAATACTGTGAATAATTCAAAGTCCCATAATTAAAAGGTGTGTGTGTGCTTAGTCATTCAGTAGTGTCCTTTGCAACACCATGGACTGTAGCCCGCCAGGCTCCTCTGTCCATGAAATTTTCCAGGCAAGAATACTGAAGTGGGTTATCATTTCCTACTCCAGGGGATCATCCTAACCGAGGGCTAGAACCTGCATCAAATTAAAAGGTAAGCAGTCTCCAATTCATCAAAACAAATAAAAATCTAATAATATAGTATTTACTTAATGTATCTATATCTGTATATCAATATATCTGTATGTAATATAGTATTGCTAGGACTAGTTAGCCAGTACAATTAGAAGACAATTTCAAAACTACATGATCTTAGCCTTTCCACCGCACTAAAGTAGACACTGAGACAAAGGCTAATGTGCAAACAATTTATTTGGGAAATGATTGCTGGAAATAGAAGTTGGAAGCAGGGCAAATGAAATAGAAAGAGAAAAGGAAAGAAAACTTATATGAGGATAAATCATTATTAATCTGGTCACCAGACAGGAGAGTGATGCTTGATCCTGCCCCCACTCCTAAGGAGTCTTCTAGAATGTATCTCAGAACTATTCTCGTAGGAGGTCAGGGGAGGCAGAATTTATTCACTGGCTATTGACCCCATTGGTCAATCAAAAAGGTTTACTGAGCATGGCCCCACCCATTAAAATAAGACCCAGGTTCCCCCTCAGTCAGTTTCTCCCATCAGGAAGTTTCCATAAGCCTACTATCCTTCTCCATCAGAGGGCAGACAGACTGAAAACCACAATCACAGAAAACTAACCAATCTAACCACATGGACCACAGCCTTGTCTAACTCAATGAAACTATGAGCCATGCCATGTGGGGTCACCCAAGACAGCTGGGTGATGGTGAAGAGTTCTGACAAAATGTGGTTCATTGGAGAAGGGAATGGCAAACCACTTCAGTATTCCTGCCTTGAGAATCTCATGAACAGTATGAAAAGACAAAAAGATAGGACACTGAAAGATGAACTCCCCAGGTTGGTAGGTGCCCAATATTCTTTTAGAGATCACTGGAGAAATAACTCCAGAAAGAATGAAGAGGCAGAGCCAAAGCAAAAAGGACACCCAGTTGTGGATGTGACTGGTGACGGAAGTAAGGTCCGATGCTGCAAAGAACAATATTGCATAGGACCCTAGAATGTGAGGTCCATGAATCAAGGCAAATTGGAAGTGGTCTAACAGGAGATAGCAAGAGTGAGCTTCAACATTTTAGGAATCAGTGAAATAAAATGGACTAGAATGGGTGAATTTAACTCAGATGACCATGATATCTACTACTGTGGGCAAGAATACCTTAGAAGAAATGGAGTAGCCATCAGAGTCAACAAAAGAATCTGAAATGCAAAACTTGGAAGCAATCTCAAAAATGACAGAATGATCTCTGTTCATTTCCAAGGCAAACCATTCAATATCACAGTAATCCAAGTCTATGCCCCAACCAGTAATGTTGAAGAAGCTAAAGTTGAATGGTTCTATGAAGACCTTCAAGATCTTCTAGAACTAATGCCCAAAAAAGATGTCCTTTTCATTATAGGGGACAGGAATGAAAAAGTAGGAAGTCAGAAACACCTGGAGTAACAGGCAAATTAGGCCTTGGAGTACAGAATGAAGCAGGGCAAAGGCTAAGAGAGTTCTTCCAAGAGAACACACTGGTCATAGCAAACACCCTCTTCCAACAACACAAGAGAAGACTCTACACATGGACATTACCAGATGGTCAGCACTGAAATCAGATTGATTATATTCTTTGCAGCCAAAGATGGAGAAGCTCTATACAGTCAGCAAAAACAAGACCGGGAGCTGACTGGGGCTCAGACTGCGAACTCCTCATTGCCAAATTCAGACTTAAATTGAAGAAAGTAGGGAAAACCACTAGACCATTCAGGTATGACCTAAATCAAATCCCTTACAATTATACAGTGGAAGTGAGAAATAGATTTAAGGGACTAGATCTGATAGAGTGCTTGATGAACTATGGACGGAGGTTCGTGACACAGTACAAGAGACAGGGAGCAAGACCATCCTCAAGAAAAAGAAATGCAAAAAAGCAAAACTGCTGTCTGAGGAGGCCTTACAAATAGCTGTGAAAAGAAGAGAAGTGAAAAGCAAAGGAGAAAAGGAAAGATATACCCATTTGAATGCAGAGTTCTAAAGAGTAGCAAGGAGAGATAAGAAAGCCTTCCCCAGTGATCAATACAAAGAAATAAAGAAAAACAATAGAATGGGAAAGACTAGAGATCTCTTCAAGAAAATTAGAGATACCAAGGGAACATTTCAGGCAAAGATGGGCTCAATTAAGGACAGAAATATTATGGACCTAACAGAAGCAGAAGATATTAAGAAGAGGTGGCAAGAATACACAGAAGAGCTGTACAAAAAAGATCTTCATGACCCAGATAACCACGGTGGTGTGATCACTCACCTATAGCCAGACATCCTGGAATGTGAAGTCAAGTGGGCCTTAGGAAGCATCACTATGAACAAAGCTAGTGGAGGTGATGGGATTCCAGCTGAGCTATTTCAAATCCTAAAAGATGATGCTGTGAAAGTGCTGCACCCAAAATACCAGCAAATTTGGAAAACTCAGCAGTAGCCACAGGACTGGAAAATGTCAGTTTTCATTCCAGTTCCAAAGAAAGGCAATGCCAAAGAATGTTCAAACTACCACACAATTGCACTCACGAGTAAAGTAATGCTCAAAATTCTTCAAGCCAGGCTTCAACAATACATGAACCTTGAACTTCCAGATGTTCAAGCTGGTTTTACAAAAGACAGAAGAACCAGAGATCAAATTGCCAACATCCTCTGAAAATGAAAGTCAATGTTGCTCAGTCGTGTCCAACTCTTTGCGACACCATGGCCTATATAGCCCATGGAATTATCCAGGCCAGAATACTGGAGTGGGTAGCCTTTTCCTTCTCCAGGGGATCTTCCCAACCCAGGGATGAAACCCAGGTCTCCCTCATTGCTGGCAGATTCTTTACCAACTGAGTCACAAGGAAAGCCCATGAATACTTGCGTGGGTAGCCTATCCCTTCTCCAGGGGATCTTTCCGACCCGGGAATCTAACTGGGGTCTCCTGCATTGCAGGCAGATTCTTCACCAACTGAGCTATCAAGGAAGACCAAACTTCTGGATCATCGAAAAAAAAGCAAGAGTTCCAGAAAAACATCTACTTCTGCTTTATTGACTATGCCAAAGCCTTTGACTGTGTAGATCACAATAAACTGTGGAAAATTCTGAAAGAGATGGGAATATTAGACCACCTGACCTGCCTCTTGAGAAATCTGTATACAGGTCAGGAAGAAACACTTAGAACTGGACATGAAACAACAGACTAGTTCCAAATAGGAGTACATCAAGGTTGTATATTGTCACCCTGCTTATTTAATTTGTATGCAGAGTATACAATGAGAAACTGGACTGGATGAAATACAAGCTGGAGTGAAGATTGCTGGGAGAAATATCAATAACCTCAGATATGCAGATGACACCACCCTTATGGCAGGAAGTGAAGAGGGACTAAAGAGCCTCTTGATGAAAGTGAAAAAGGAGTGTGAAAAAGTTTGCTTAAAACTCAACATTAAAAAAACGAAGTTCATGGCATCTGGTCCCATCACTTCATGGCAAATAGATTGGGAAACAATGGCAACAGTGGTAGACTTTATTTTGGGGGCTTCAAAATCACTGCAGCTGGTGACTGCAGCCATGAAATTAAGACACTTACTCCTTGGAAGGAAAGTTATGACCAACCTAGATAGCATATTAAAAAGCAGAGATGTTACTTTGCCAACAAAGATCCATCTTGTCAATGCTATGGTTTTTCCAGTAGTTATGTATGGATGTGAGAGTTGGACTATAAAGAAAGCTGAGTGCCGAAGAATTGATGTTTTTGAACTGTGGTATTGGAGAAGATTCTTGAGAGTCCCTTGGACTGCAAGGAGATCCAATCAGCCCATCCAAAGGAAATCAGTTCTGAATAATAATTGGAAGGACTGATGTTGAAGCTGAAATTTCAATCTTTTGGCCATCTGATGTAAAGAGCTGACTCATTTGAAAAGACCCTGACACTGGGAAACATTGAAGGTGGAAGGAGAAGGGGACAACAGAGGATGAGATGGTTGGATGGCATGACTGACTCAATAGACATAGGTTTGGGTGGACTCTGGGAGCTGGTGATGGACAGGGAGGCTTGGCGTGGTGCAGCCCACGGGGTTGCAAAGAGTCAGACATGACTGAGTGACTGAACTGAACTGAGATTTGCTCATGCCTTCCATTAAGTTCATCTCCTTTCAGGAGGTGCCTGCAGCTACTCTGCAAGTGAAACAAGCTAGATCCTCACAGTCACAGCCAACCCAAGCCTTAATTGGTATCTATCACCTCACTCCTCCAACACCTTCTACAGATTGCTCTCACTCCCAGCTAGCAGTTGAGTCAATCTAGGCTGCTTTCCTGGCGACCTGCCCCAAGATGACATCTCTAAGGTGTCTAAGCCCATGGCAGCTCCTGGGAATGGTTGCTTCAGTTGTGAACTCATCATTCTCACCATGTGTGGAAGATGTGTCCCTTGAGACTTGAGTTTCGGCAGCAACCCTAGCTTCTCTTGGGGGTCAGGACTCAGTACCCCCACCAAATCAGCAACTCCTTCTTTGCTTCTTGGTCTAATGATACAGGAGCCCAAAATGACCAGGTGAAAATACAGTTTGAAATTTGGTGGAAATCTTATTGTGTCACCTGGTTGAAGTTCCCTTCTTGGAAACTAAGCTTTTGATCCCAAAGATCCTACTGGTCAATCCAAAAAATGTCATTCTAGGGCTTCTATAATCAATTTTCTTAGTCTGGGTTCCCTTAAAGGCAGAACTCAAGACGAAAATGCAGGCAGTTTATTTATGAAGTGATTCCAGGAAGAGGGGATAAGGGGCAGGAGAAAAACACAGGCAAGAAAGAGGAGGGAGAAAAAGCCAATACAAGGTAACATTGTTGATTTGGCCACAGCTATGGTAGACAGGTGCTCAATAAATGCAACTTGAAACTGTCCACCCAGGAGTCAAAGAAAAAAAAGCATCGTTATGTAGCTAAATTTTTTCCCTTTCATGAAGCTAAGTCACTAACCATTGCCAAAATTCCCTTTCTTTAAAACCCTGCCTTCCCAACATGCAGTGCAGGCTAATTTTATTTTATTGTCCAGGTCAGAGACATTTTCTTGTATCAGATGTCATTTTCTATTTTCCTTGCTCTGAACTTCTAAATTACTCTGCCTTGACGCTCCAGTATTGGATTTCTCTCAATTCCAGCACTTTGACATTCCTCCTCTCTGTTTAATGTAACTTCCATCGGTTCATATAGTGTTCCTGATTCCAGGGGGGCTTTGCTCACCCCTCCCCTTTCTCCCCCTGACCCATCCTCCATGCATTATGGATAGATGTCATGCTTCACCATCCACTTCAACCAATTAGTCGTCCAGAACATATTGTGATGATAAAAATCTTTGCCAAAAATTTCTGGCTATGATCACATTGAGCTCTGAAGGAACACATGAGATTTTTCAGACATATCCAAAAAAGCAGTAACTTCAGCAAGTGAGTTCTAACTTCTTCCCCAAGAAGTACTTTTGGCTGAAGAAAGCCACAGAAGGAGCCAAAAGTTATGAGTTTGAGCCTGGCCCTGACACCTACCCAATGAAGGACCTTCAGGACACTGAAGCATGAAAGGGGTAAGCCTATTTTTCCATCTATAAAATGGGCAGGATAATCATAAGTTTGTCTCTTGAGTTACTGTGAGGATCAAATACAAAATCAACTAACATTTGCATAGCTTGTTATTATCTCATATGTTAATGTTATTGCTATTACATTATAATTAACTTCCTGTAAACTGGTTAAAGCACCTACCTATTGGTCTTTTTCAACACAAGTTTATTGGGAACTACTATTTGTCAGGTCTGGCTGTAACTTTTGATGCCTATAACAAAAGGCATTTGACAAAACCTAATTGAATGTCATACAGCCTGTATTAGTCAGCCCAGGCTGCCATAACAAAATACCAGACTGGGTGGCTTAAAACCACAGACTTTAATTTTCTCTAGAGTCTAGAAGCCCCAGATCAAGGTGTAGGCAGATTCAGTTTCTGGTGACAATCTCTTCCTTGCTTGCATATGGCTGTGTTCTTGCTCTGTCCTCAGATAACTTTTCCTCTGTATATGGAGGGAGAGAGAGAGAGAGAGAGAGAGAGAGAGAGAGGAGGAAGGAGGGAATGAAGAAGCAAGAAAGAAATTGTGTCTCCTCTTCTTCTTATGAGGACATAAGTCCTTGAGATCAGGGCCCCACTCTATGACCTCATTTAACCTTTTATCTGCCCATAGGCGGTATCTTCAAATACATTCACACTGGGAGTAAGGCCTTCAACATATGAGTTTCAGGGGCTCAAAAATCAGTTCATAACATTTCCAGAGCTTGCAGTATTGTATAAGCAAGTTAGAAAAGATAGATCCCCCATTCTTTCCTCAGATTTGTGTATTGAAAGAACCTCTCCACTCTGTTCTTTAAAGAGAGAACCATCTCACAGTGCAAATCTACTTCCACTCAAAACCCCTTACCCTTGGGAGACATTGTTTTGGCCATTGATTCTCTAGGGTTTCCCATTCCAGGCCCCCCACATTCTTCACTTCTGAGGTCGAGTTGCAGAGCTGCATGGTACCTGTCTCTGTCCTAGTTCTTCACATAGCTTTCTTGGTCTAAGCTTCTGAATCATACCTATCTTTTTTCCCAGCTCTTGGTTTTGCTCTGCCTGTCTCGCCTCACCCTCTCCTCTCCTTGTCTCTCTTCTGTATCTCTTTCTTTCCAGGATGCCAGTATGCTACAAACAAGTCTGAAAATTCAAGGAAAATGGTGTGTTTATTTGAACTTTTTAGGTTAGCAATTGGACCTAATGGTTTAAATATGGAGGTACTTCACCTAAAAAGGTGTCTGGAGGTTGAAGAAAAATATATTGCACGTGGTATTTGGAAAAGTAACTAATATACCCTTTAAAAATAAGCTTATTCTAAGTCCTCTGGCTTTTGGATGTCTTGTATTTGTGTCTGCCTTCACCTTGTCTTTTCTCTTTCTTCCTCTCTTTTCTTCTTTTTGTGTCTTCCCTAAGTCCATCTGTCTCTCTGCTCCCCTCTAATCTCTCACTGGCTCCCTCCTTTCTTGGTCTTCTCCTTTCTCCATCACGATGTCTGTCCGTCCTTCCCCATACCCCTCCACCTTTCTCCCTGCTTTCCTCCATAGATACCCTCCATTAGCAGCTCTATCTGGTTTATCATTCCAGCACAGCCTTTCTGACAAAAGAATCTTTCCAATTTCCTGCTGGAATAATAATGAAGCTTCAAGGAGAATGTCAAAACATTCTCCAAATGAGCTCCCTCACTGATAGGGTTCAAGAAATTGGGTCTTTTCACCATTACTCTCCAATAGAGTGGTAAGTGTTTAGGCTGGTTGCAAGACCCAATACCCAGCCAGATGGAAGACACATTTATTGAAGGCAGACTGGGTCCTTGAAAGGGCCCTCAAGAAAAAGTCAAGAGCTTGCTATGCAAAACACTGCTCTGGCACCTAAGGACTGTCAGATCTTTGAAAGGCCCCTTGGCCTCTCTGGGCTTTAGTTTCCTTGACTCTGAAACAAGGGAACTGGAGTGATAAACTTTAGGAGCCTTCTGGCTTTGACTGCATGACTCATCAAGTACTATACTTCAAATATATGTACTCTATGTGATAAGTGTAGACATCAGAGTATATGTACATAACACACACACAAATATATGTGTGAGTGTGTATGTATATGAAACACACACATGCACACACACACATACTCTCTGGAGGAAGCACTCTGGAAAGCCGTTCTGGAACTTCTTTCCTACAAGCTATTAACAGGTCCTAGGTTAATAGGAGAGCCTCATTCCCCTACAACAAACACTAAGAGTAATGAAAAGATGTGGAAAACAAATCACAATGAAAGTGAGGTTAGACATGGAATTCTTGGAAGTGGTACATTTTGGTTTCATGTTACATTGGCATTGTAAATGTAAAAAAAAAAACAGGCATTTTACGTAAGAATAAATAGGTCATCATATACTTGAATCTCAACTCATAAATACTTCAAAGTTGGTATCTATTAAAATGTTAATTTTTCATTGGTTTTGAAAACTAAATTAAAATTAGCAAATTATGTTAGTGGCTAGTGACTGCAGAGAGAAAACTATTTTTACCTTTGATGAAAATGCTTCCATGTATGATGGGTCATGCTGGGTTTATGAAAACTGAGTTCATAGGACTCCAAGGAAGCAATGGAATCATTAACTAATTAGTTAATTTATGTCTACCATATACCTAAGTTTTCAGGAAATTAGATATAGCTCTTGCCCTTCTAGAGATGTACAATAAACAAATAAATATACATAAACACTATTGTGATTCAGTATGAAGGAAAAGAAACAAGGTAATAAAGTAACCCATATGGATGATGGTGGAGGGGGATCACTTGGGGTAGAAAATGTGACAATCTGATCGGGATATGTGCTCCTGGGAACCTTCCTTACTTTGCTATCCCAAGGGCGACCTGAAGCTTCGCTTTGTTTAGGTCCTGCTTGCCAATCAGTACAGGTGACTAATATTAAGCTACCCCATTAATCATGCCTGACTCACATGAGCATTTATGGTGGGGGGAGAGATTCATTCACATTCTCTCAAACACCTCAGGAGGTATTATTGTCCTTATCTTACATAGAGGGGGAGGGGGATTGCAAAATTACACACTAATTCTAATGTGCAAAGAAATACAGTTCATTTTCTTCTTAACTTTCGTGAGTTGAACTATGAGTGACTCTCCATCTCCTGGGCAGTTGAGGGGTGGGGATGGGAGGACTATTCTAATCCAGTTTGCTGCATGTATATTCTGATGCAATAAGTTAGCAGTCCTTTGTGGTTAGTTAGCTTTCTTTGGCTGAAACTGGCTCAGTCACTCACATTTGGCCCTTTTCTCCCACTCCTGTCTAGTGGCGGGAGACCAAAGGCAGCAGACTGAAGACCTAGGCATTTGAGACCACTGTCAGCCTCTTCTGTGGAGGGACCACTTAGATCTGCTCCCGGGGCTGGCCACTGCTGTTCCTTCTGGAACTGCCCCTGTGTCTGGGCAGTGCCCTCCTCTGCTACCGAAGGTGGCAGCTAGGTAACTCAAGGTCTCTATATCTTTCCCTGCCCCCCAACCCCACCTCCTCCCACTCCCCCTGTCAGCTCCTGAAGGTCCTGGGGCACTCGTTCACACTCACCTTTGTCTCTGACACTTCGGGTTCTGCCGAGGCCTCATCTCCAGTCCCCGCCATGCTCTTCATCCTGGCCCTGACTCTTCTTACTCATCACAGCAGGTCCTACAGCAAGCTTGCGTGCATGCTAAGTTGCTTTAGTCGTGTCCGACTCTTTGCAGTGCTATGGACCATAGCCCGCCAGGCTCCTCTGTCCATGGGATTCTCCACGCAAGAATAGTGGAGTGGGTTGCCATGCCCTCCTCCAGGACATCTTTCTGAACCAGGGATAGAACCCGTTTCCCTTACGTCTACCTGCAGTGGCAGATGGGTTCTTTACCACTAGCGCCACCTGGGAAGCCCCTAAGGCAAGCTTGCTGCCTCTCAACTCAATCACCTTCCAAGCCTGCCTGGATCACGTGGGAAATTTGGGTCACCTGTTCATAGCACACCAGGGAGATGGGCGGCTTGGAAAAAACTAGTTCTGGTTATCCCTCTGTCTCCCTATTCTATCCCAATGAGTTTGCATTTGTACCTCCTTTCAGAGTCCTAAATATAAGGCCAAGGGCAGTGCCTTGGCCTGCCTAGGTACTAGGCAGCTAACACCTAACACTCTCCCTATGTTGGGCTGAGGTTCAGAGACAGGTAGGGCACAGTCTGCCCGCCTTTCTTATTTCTCTCTTTTTCCCAGAATCTTTCTAGTTGGAAGGCATGGGCCTCAGGCCTCACATTTCCTACACATGTGTTCTTCTATTTCAGGGCCTGGTTGCCTCAGGTGGGGCCAGGAATCTTTCTATAGCTTATCACAGAAGAAACTATGATCTAAGACTTTCAGGATTTGTTCTTTATATGATAGAGGAATTTTTAAAATCTTCTCTGTATTTGCCAACCCAATCTCCATTCCCTTGTTCTTCCTTACTCTAGATCCCCTGTTTTATTTACAGGTCACAGTATGCCCAGTTTAAAGTACTCCCCTCCACAGACCCAAAGGTTGCGAGGCTAGTCCTGGTCACGTGACTGGGTCCTCCCCAATAAGCTACAAGTGGAAGGCTCTGGGCAGGGTTTTCCTTGTTAAAAGAGAACAGGCTTTGACTGGTGTTTGTTTTGGGTTTCTGTCCTTTTTCTTTTCCCCTTCTTCCTGCCAGGAATGCAGGCATGCCGCCCAGCCTTGCAATAGCCAACTTGCAAGCACCAAAGATGGTGACAGAGAAAGGTAGGAGTCTGGGTCTGTATCAGGCACAGTTCCATAGAGAAGCAGAACTAGTTTGGGGGGTTGAGGACGGTGACAGAGAGCGAGCTAGATTGCAAAGGACTGATTTATGCAATCATAGGGGCTGTCTAGGCTAGGCAAGTCTGAAACCTGTAAGGCAGCTTGTCAGGAAAGGTGAGCTAAAACTCTGGGGCCCAGGAGAAAGCTGCAATCTATAGTGAAATTCTTTCTTTCTTTGGGAAAGCCTCAGTTCTGCTTTGAAGATTTGCTCTGAATGGACTGAATCAGGGCCACCTAGATTGTCTAAGATATTCTTCCTTGCCTAGGGAAAACTGATTGTAGATTTTAATTGCATCTAGGAAATGCCTTCCCAGCACTAAGTTAATTGGAGACTATAGTCTATAGTAGTCTAGCCAAGTTGACACATAAAACCAACCATCATGGGGTCCTAAGGAACATTGTGTTGCCACTGCACTAGTTCTGAATTATCTGCCCCTGGATTTGTTGTTATGTAAGAAAACACACACACACATGCACACACACACACACAAACGAACAAAACAAAACCCTATGGATAAAGTCTTACTAGCCAGGTTTCTGTGACATGAAACCAAATGCAAATCGTAACTGCTGTATTCTTCCTCCAAAAAACTCACCTTTAAGCTTTTAACTTGCTATGGACTCAGATACCTAACATTAAGTCAAAATTGAGCAATAGCTCTGTTGTTTTATGAAGGTACTGGGCTTCTCCCCAAAGCCTTGAATTTCATTGTTTCAAAGAGTGAAAAGACCTGCAAGCAACAAGATTTGTAAGATATGAAAGTGCAACTAAAAATGTTTGACCAAAAAAAGTGGTCTGTTATAACACATAAGTAGAAAGTAAGTAATTTGATCAAGGTTGGAACTCAGAACTGCCTGGGGCTAAAATCTATCCCCTTTCTACTCCACCAGGATCAGAGCAAAACTCTCTGCTTGGCTGTCTATGAGAAAGAGAACCACCAACAAACCTACAAGTTCAATTTCTTTAGAACTCTATACTCATAAAAATGATCATCATAAAATTACTGCCAGTAATATTTAGCTCAATCAGATTTATTCTATACTAATTTGCTCTCACTGTCACTATTAAAATTGACATTTCAGTCTTCATATCTATTCAGAATGACAGAATTAGGCTAATCTATGGCTGTATGGGAAAAAAAAGAAAGAAAATTAAATCTGATCACTTCTCAATGCAAGCTGTCAAAAACCACAAATATGTACTTGCAGGAAGTGGGATGGGGCAGGGGTGAGCAGGTCAGCCAGTACTTTAGTGTCTGTACTTGTTCTTGTCCAGTGAGCATATCAAGATGGGACTATTAATTTGTATGTGTCAACTTGATTTTGAAAATGTTGGTGTTGATCTGTTAAGACAGCGGCATACCTTCCTTGTTCTCCCTCCAAAACCCCTGATAATAAAGAATCCTTATATTTCCACAGAGTTTTAAGGGATCTTCTCTCTCTTTGCTGACTCAGCTCCACAAACAATCTCAGAGGTAGACAGGGTAGAGCTTTTGAGTTCCATTTCATACATGAGGAAACAACTTCAGAGACTTGAAATGACTCACTTGAGTTCACATGGCAAGCAAACCACACCACCCTCCACGATCCCTGGGAAAGAAAGAGAGGAAAAAACAGCCTCTTAAAGTACTTGAGAAATCTTTAGAAAATTGAACCGAACTTGAGCCAGAATGTCTTGCTAATGACAAGAGACCAAGGAATGCAGAGGATCAAGGCCCTTTGCTCCCTCTTTTAATCAAGGACTAAGATTTGCACAATCTGCCCAGACTAATGCACTTCCCACTACCTCAAATGTTAATTTCTTATGAGATCATTGAGAGACAGTTTCAGGGAGGCTGGGCATGTCTGCCTTTGAATGCTATTAAATCCATGTCTGAATTGTTCTAAGGCCATGTACATTTTCAGACCCTATTACTTAGGCCAATAGGGGTGTGGCAAGTACAAACTTAGTCACTAATGAGGTCCGCTGTGGTTGGCCACGGATGGTGGGAAGAAGAAATCTTCATCCTTTTCCATAGGCTAAAATTAAACTAGACCTAACCCAAAGATATGCAAAAGTATATCTGACTATTTTTTTTCCTGCTGATCATGTCCTCATGTATGAAATGGAACTCAAAAGCTCTACCCTGTCTACCTCTGAGATTGTTTGTGGAACTGAGACTCAATTTCTTTTCTTTTTTTTTTTTTTATTTTTATTAGTTGGAGGCTAATTACTTTACAATATTGTAGTGGTTTTTGTCATACATTGACATGAATCAGCCATGGATTTACATGTATTCCCCATCCCGATCCCCCCTCCCCCCTCCCTCTCTACCTGATCCCGCTGGGTCTTCCCAGTGCACCAGGCCCGAGCACTTGCTGAGACTCAATTTCAATTGAGCATGCCCCCTGGACTTAACACTATAGAGGAGTGGGCAAAACACCTAAGCTGCCCCTCTGGCCCAAGCCTTGGACACATCCGTATCCTCACCTGATGTAAAGAACAAGCTCGTCCCCACCTCAGTGAGCAAGCAAGCAAGTGAACATGCTATTTTTTTCTCACTCTCCCTTGCTGCAGCAGGTGCCCCAATAAAGCCTTGCCTGAGAAAGAAAATATACTACACTTCTCATGTAGCAGAAAGCCTCACCTCATGAGTGGGATCAGGGAAGAGCTCTCTCTGCCGCAGTAACTTTTGAGTTTGACCCCAAAGCTAAATATCTATCTCATTTCTACTCCACCAAGATAGCAAAAGTCTCCACTTGGCTCCCCACGGGAGGAGAATCAATAGCACTTTCAAGTGGATTGGTTTAGAATCCATATTCATAAAAATAATTACTATAAAAACTGCCAGTAATATCTACTTAAATTAGATTTGTTCACTATTCATTTCTCTCCCATATCTACTGAAACTGAAATCTCAACCCATATGTCTTGTTCAAAATGACAAATGTAGGCTAATCTATGGCTATTTGAAAAACAAAGTAAAAACTGAAAAGTACAAAAAAGTGTGTTTTAGGGGAGCATGAACGAGGTGACAAGGGTTCAGGGTGACAAAGATGATGCCAAAGAGAGGTTAAGCCAAATTTGAGGATATAATAGGTATAGTAGGTGCTTTTAGTATATATACATAAATATATGTATGTGTGAATATATTCATGTATAAATATATGTATGTTTGTATACATATATATATATATGTATTAGTAGACATCATTTTGAATCACTTGAACATATATATATTCAATTATATTCATACAATAATAAGTAAATTCAAATATATATTGATTTGAATTAATTTATGGCACTCTCTATTTCATTTTCTCTACTTATCCTTAACCCTTTGCTCCTAATGCCTACCACAGTGCTTGGGGCCACTGTATTTCATAAATGTTTGCTATAGAAATTAAACTACTTTTCCCTTATTTTCTGCTTCCTGTGGTCTCCTTCTATTGCCTCTTCCATAATGAATACAGATGTCAGCACATAGTAAGTAGCTTGATAAGAACTTGATCAACTGAACTGAACTGACCCCTTCAAACTTTGTTTCCTGAGTTCAAAGGGCCTCACTGTCAACACCACTTAGACAACCCAGAGCTTACCTTCCCACTGCCAAGAAGGAGGACGTAACACTATGCAGAAAAGCCCCCACTCTGACAAGTCTGTTGGGGTAGGGGGTGGTCTGGTTTCATGGTCAGAGACCTAGCAATCAGCTAGAGAAAGGGAAACGGTTGCCATTGGAAACCTTGAGGCCCTGTAGCTGTCAGAGGGAGTGAAAGGCTGGAAGCTAATCAGGCATAATGAGCTTACAGTACCATAGATCATGTCAGCTAGCATTCTTATTAATTTCCTGCCCAACGGCCGTGCACAGAGGACCGATTCATCCATCAGTCCTTCCCCAGCCTGGGACGCTAAATCACTTGTCAAATCAGGAATGCGGTGATGAAAATTCAGGAGTGACATAGTGGCAGAAAAATCATCCATCATCCTGCTATACCTCACCTTTGGAGAGCATCTTACCCACACTGCCTTCTGAATGGAAGGGACCAGGCACTGAGAATGTAAAACTGTCAAGGGCCAGAAAGAACGACTAGACCAAAGATGACAATAAGATTCATTAACTGTAGAAGATGTTGGACTAGATCAAGGATGGCACAAATATGGCACAGGTGCTGCCAATCCCCCCTTTCTGTGTCCTTGGAAGAATTGCAAATCAATTACTCCATTCCATCCTGGGAACAACTATAAAATCCTTCTCACTATAGCATACTGTAAACCTACTACCACCACAGAGGTGGGTAGAAGGGATGAGTACTTCCTTATTGGGGATGGACAACCAAAGGAAAAGTTTAATGTATCTCATCTGGCTCCATTTATAAATTCCTAATTAAAATAGCTGCTACCTTTTTAATACACATGTTCTGGTTTGGGTATTCTTCCTTTCCATCTCTATCAGTTTGTTTTGATTTTCTTCTCAAATCTAAGGAAAATCCACTGAGTTAGGGTGAGGCAGGAATGAATGTTTCACATAGGAGGTCAGCCTAAGTATGAGGCTTTGGGGCATGGATTACCCTGAGATGGGGAACCTTTGGGAACCAAATGATATTTTCAGAGTCCGAGAGCTAAAAGTTTAACTGAGGGATCATGCAAAGAATCTATACAAATAAATGCCAGGACCATGAATATAATCAAGGTACAGTTCAGGGGGAACAATTCAGTGTGTGGCTTGTGGATGAAAAATATATATCCCAGTGTCCCTTTTTATTGTAGTAAGACAAACCTAAGATCTGAAGGGTACAATATGTCACCCAAGGATGCCACATGCCAGGAGGCAATATATGAGTAGAATTCTGAATCTTAAGGAGGGATTTTCCAATAAAGAGGCAGCAGAGACCAGGAAGGTTCATCTCAGACAAAATGGAACACCAAGGAAAGGTTCAGATTCTCCAAGAGAATTTCAAAGTGATTTCATAGAGGTTACCTCATTTGGAGCCCAGAATACCTTTGCATCACAGGTCTTATGAGCTCTGTTTCAGAATAAAGGCTACAAAGACCCAATAAATTTAACAACTCACCCAGAGTCACATATCTAGCTGCACAGATAGGAAACTAAGCCAAGTCCCTTGATCAAGAGCCCAGACTCTTTCCACTAATTCACCACCTCCAGTGGAAGGGTTGATAACACCTCTTTATTTTATTTTTGAGAAGAGAGGTTCTTAATGAATGAAGAACCAATAGGAAAACCAGAACTATATCAAATTAATGGTAAAGAAATAGTAAGGATATGAGATCAGAGTTGGCAGGCAGCCCCTGCGATGGGGGGGAACGTTTATGTTAAGTTCCTACATGTCAACAATTTAATCCGCGTTGATTTGGCCTTGCTATTGCAAGACCCACAGTAGCCTGCTATGAACATTAATAGATGATTTCCTTTTTGCTAGTTGGAGCTAGTGCCCCAAAACAGGACTGAGGCAGATTGGTAGAAATTTAAGCACTGTTTTTCTTTCTTCCATTCATTTAAAATCTGAACTAGGATGAACTGAGTTTCCCCCTTTCACCAGTCACTGCACTAAACACTGAAGATATAGAGATGAATCAGACACTCTCCCTATACTCAAGAGCTCACAATTTAATGTGAAAATAAAAACCAAGAAGTACCCAACAAGAAACATGTGTAAGGAAGGGAAAATTCATAATACAAGGGCACACGAAGAAGTGAGATGCTTACTTGGCCTGAGTAGACTGGACCAGGCTTCTGAAAACAGTGAGTTTTGAAACAAATATGGAAAATGACTAGAGGTGACCAATGGTACAATATGAGCAGCAAAACAAATAAATATATTAAAGATTGTAATTCACTGAATTAAAAAAAGAATACGTGCATGAGTCTGTATGAACTAAGCAAATGGTGAAGAAGGGAAAGATATTCCTTACAGTAGAAAGCCAAGTAATAAAGACAGACAAAATATTGGATTTAGAAAATCACCACTTGGCAGTCATCACAATAATTGATTCAGTCAAGAATTATCAATGAGTGCTAAAACTAGTGGGTGAAAGTTTGAGGAGTAACAGGATATCAACATAATAATCAAAATATCTCTCCAAAACTACTTAATTATAAAGAAGAAAATAGGATCTTTATAGTAGGGAAAACTGGCAGACACCACATGCCTCCTGACATAAAGCCCTGAGAAGACCATAACATCATTCTGTGATATTTTTGCCAAAAATGCATAATCTGAATCTAATCCTATGGGAACATAGATAATCAAATTGAAGAACATTCCACACAATAACTGACCTGCACATTTAAAAAAATGTCAGTGCTATGAAAGAAATAGGGAGACTGAACAAAATTGCTCCAGATTAAATAAGACCAAAGAGTCATAACAATTGAATGTAATGAATAAGCCACAATTTTCTTTTGTTATAAAGGATATTATTGGGACACTGGAAAGTTTTGAATAAGGTTCATAGATTAGATAATAGTTTGAGGCTTCCCTGGTTGCTCAGTTGGTATAGAATCTGCCTGCAATACAGAAGATGCAAGTTCAACCCCTTGGTCAGGAAGACCCCCTGGAGAAGGAAATAGCTACTCACTCCAGCATTCTTGCCTGGGAAATCCCATGGACAGAGGAGCCTGATGGGCCACAGTCCCTGGGTTTGCAAAAGTCAGACGCGACTAACCACCACCACCACACTCTCAATGCTAACTTTCTGAGTTTGCTAATTGTAGTGTGGTTACAAAACAGAGCAACTTTGTTTTTAGGAAAAACACATCGAAGCACTTAGGGATAAAGAAATATGTCTACAACTTATTCTCAAATGTTTCAAAAAACATAGAAAAAAAGAGAAAAGAATTTCTAAAATTTTAATAAGATATTGACATTTGGAAAATCCAGGGGAAATGCATAAAGAATGTTATGGAGTGAATGTTTGTATTTCTTCCAGAATTCATATATTGAAATCTTCCCCTCTAGTGTGATGGTATTAGGAAGTAGAGTCTTTGGAAGGTAACTGGGATTAATAAATGGAATTAAGAGTGTAGAACCCACGTGAATGGTATTAGTGCCCTTATAAAAGTCATGAGATAGCTCACTTGTTCTCCTTCAGCTATGTGAGGACACAGGGAGAAGTGGGCAGTCTGCTACCCAGAAGAGCCCTCACCAGAACGCAGCCATGCTGGCACTAATTATTGGGTTACCTCTCTTCTATATCCTATTTCCCCAGGGAAAATTGAGATGTTCGAACCTAAAATAGAAAAGAATCTGAAAAAGAGTATACACACACACACACACACACACACACACACATATATATATATGCATATATGGATTCCCTTGGGGCTCAGATGGTAAAGAATCTGCCTGCCATGCAGGAAACCCAAGTGCAATCCCTGAGTCATGAATTATCTAATTGTGGTGATTGCAGCCGACAGAAGAGAGCAAAGGATGAGATGGTTGGATAGATCACCAGCCCAGTGGCCATGAATCTGAGCAAACTTCGGGTGACAGTGAAGGACAGGGAAGCATGGTGTGCTGCAGTTGCAGGGAGTTGGACACAACTTAGTGACTGAACAACAACTATATATATATATACATGTATAATTGAATCATTTTGCTGTATACCCAAAACATCGTAAATCAACTCTCCTTCAACTAAAAATTTTAATTAAAAGATTAAAACCTAACAGAAATTATATTTTTAAGTGGAATAAACTATCTACTATGATCATTGCTACTGAAATTATCACATTGCTTTGATTTTGGCAGGAATGCTATCTGTTGAATATGATCACACGACTTTGTTTATTCTTGTTAGAGGCTGTAAATGAAAGTGGTTATTAAAAGTGAGAAATTCACTTGATTATGATTTAATTTTCTAAATCAGTTGGGACAGGCCAGATTACGTTATGACAATAAATATCTTCAAAATGTCAGTATGGGACCTCCCTGGTGGTAATGAGTATGAATCTGCCTGCCAATGCAAGGGACACAGGTTCGATCCCTGGTCAGGGAAGATTCCACATGCTGCGGGCCAACTGAGTCCCCAAGTCACAACTACTGAGCCTGCGCTCTAGGGTCTGCAAGCTGAAACTATAGAAGCCGGTGCTCCTGAAACCTGTGCTCCTCAGCAAGAGAAGCCACTGCAATGAGAAGCTCTCATACCAGAAGGAAGGGTAACCCCTGCTCACGACAACTAGAGAAAGCCCACACACAGCAACAAAGACCCAGTGCCGCTAAGAATAGATAAGTATATAAATAAAATTTTCAGGGCTTTAGAACAATAAAAGTGTGCCTCTGCTTCAGCTGCACATCTGTTGAGTCAGCTAAGACTCCATGTCACTGTCCTACCTCTAGGACTCAGGCTGACCAGCCCCCATCTATGATATTGCCTTCTCCCTGTGGACAGAAATGGAAGGTTTGAGGATCTTTCCCTGGAGACAAAGTGTTTAGCCTTCCTCTCACAGCTCACTGGCCAGAACATGCCCAGTGGCCTAGTACAGCCATGAGGGGACTTGGCAGAGCCATCCTACCATATGCCTGGGAGAAGACCGCATTTGAAATACGTGGTAAAAAGCACAAATGACTACCAAGCTTAAGGGAGTTTTAGAGACACTAATCCTGTAAGCAAATATCTACAGAACACTGGTTTTGTGCCAGCCATTGTATTAGGCACCAAAGAGAAGACATGTCCTTAGTTGTTTTTTTTTTTTTAATAGAAAATAGAAGGGTGTTTGAGATCATTTATTGTATCAAACGATGTCTTTGGTGATACGAAGTTTTAAATATCCAGCTCTAGACCAGCTTCTTTTGCAGAGGGATAAACTGAAGCCCAGAGATGTGTCCAAGATGACCCAGCTGGGAGACTGGTTTCCAAACCCCAACACTCCATTAAAGCAAGTGGGAGAAGGAAGGTTTACAAATATCTCTATGTTTAGAAATCTCTCTTGAAAGTTGCATAAGTGGGCTAGGGTGTTCTGTTTATCCAGAATGACCAAGGAATGTAGACAAGGCAGCCACTTTGAGGGGTATGACAGAGGCCAGGAAGGCCATGAACCGTAAATAGCGCCATGAAAGCTGGGATCAGCTGCTCTGACCTGGCATCAGGCCACATGCCAGGCTCTTGACAGAGTCACCTGTGTTCATACTTAGTCCTGTGGGATGGATGATTCCCCAGTCTGCAGGGGTAGAGACTTCTCATGAAACA
The DNA here is from genome assembly GCF_023699985.2 of Odocoileus virginianus. Lineage (NCBI taxonomy): Eukaryota > Metazoa > Chordata > Mammalia > Artiodactyla > Cervidae > Odocoileus > Odocoileus virginianus. Next base: position 71,142,407 of record NC_069678.1, on the reverse strand, counting down.
GCCTCAGTTATGTGGTTAAAAAAATAAGCAGCTCATTCAAAGTGTCTGAAAACAAGACTGACATAAATCAACTTATACGATGCTTTCTTTGCCCCCATTAAACATCTATGGACTAGAGCAATGGACTGGACATCTCCCCAGAGGCAGTGTGGGGTGGCCAAAAGAGCTTTGGACTTCATCAGATTTGCCTTGAATCTCAGTTCTCTCACTTACTTGCTGTGCAATTTATATTACCTTTCTCTATTTCACATCCCTCATCTGTTAACCCGGGATCATAATACCTGGCATTATGGCTTCCAAGAAAGGGGTTCCAAGAAAAATTATATGGGAGAAATTATGCAATGCACCTGCCACTTGCCAAGTATTAGTTTTGGTATTCAGTGAGCCCAAAGGAAAGTTCATTTCTATTACCCTTCATTTTGGTAGCTCAGTCTCACTTGTGATCCTATTTTTCTGGCCCCCAAATTTGATTTGTTTATGTACCTAATATTGTATTAGGCCAGGCTGCAGTAACAAACAGGCAAAATTTCCGTGGCTTAACGTAATCAAAATATATTTCTTGTTCACTTAACAGTCCTTAGTGTGTGTTGGCAGGGCCGCTCTCCTCCATACTGATGGAAGCTGGAATATTTACTTTGTGGCTTCCAAGATTACCCTAGGTGTCGACATCTCAGTGGGCTGGAAGAGAGAATGAGCACAGAGAAGCAAATGTGGGAGGCTGATGTGGGCCAGGCCTGGAGGCAGAGCCATCACTGTGCTCACAGACCCTTGGAGGAACTCAGACACATGGTCACACTTCATATAAGGGAGACTGGGAAACCTCATCTAGCTGCATACGAAAAAGGGGTTTTTGAGGACAGGTTTTAGTCTTGACTGTTAATCAGTTAAGAGCAAACAGTGTTTCTCATACAGCTTTTATCTCCAACTAGGCACATAGAGAAAGATGAGATAGATTGCCTTGGGAGAGTCTACAGAAGCAAAAGTAGACTTGATCTGAACCTTGAGTTTTAAAAGAAAATTCTAAACTGTGGTTCTTATTATCCTTTAAACAATATTTATTTAATTTTATTAGGTATCACATGCTGGGGATACAGAAAAAGAGATAAGTGACGTTAGCTGGAAGGATCAGAAGATGATAGGTTAGCTAGAAAAGCATGAAGAAATCCAGCTATTTTATTAAATCATGATTAATCAGATTTGTCTAACAAATGAAATCATACTTGTCTAACAAATTTTCCATAAGCAACACAGTTATGTGCAAATTATTGCCTATTTTGTTTTTTCAACTTTGACATTTAGTAGAACTACCTCAAAGATTACACGTAGGATTTTGAATTTAAGTTAATTTTTTTCTGTAAGGGCTTCCCTGGTAGCTCAGGTGGTAAAGAATCTGCCTGCAATGCAGGAGACCTGGGTTTGATCTCTGGTTTGGGAAGATCCTCTGGAAAAGGAAATTTTTTTCTTACTCTTGAAAGGCGAACTTCAAACTAATTTCAGTCACTCAGTCCTGTCCAAATTTTGTGACCCCGTGGAATACAGCACGACATGCTTCCCTGTCCATCACCAACTCCCTGAACTTGCTCAGACTCATGTCATATGAGTCAGTGATGCCATTTAACCATCTCATTCTCTGCCATCCCCTTCTCCTTCTGCCTTCAATCTTTCTCAGCATCAGGGACTTTTCCAATGAGTCAGTTCTTCACATCAGGTGGTCAAAGGATTGGAGTTTCAGCTTTAGCATCAGTCCTTCCAATGAATATTCAGAATTGATTTCCTTTAGGACTGATTGGTTGGATCTCCTTGCAGTCCAAGGGACTCTCAACAGTCTTCTCCAACACCACACTTCAAAAGCATCAATTCTTCAGTGCTCAGCTTTCTTTATAGTCCAACTCTCACATCCATACGTGACTACTGGAAAAACCATAGCTTTGACTAGACAGAACTTTGCTGGCAAAGTAGTGTTTCTGCTTTTTAATATGCTGTCTAGGTTGGTCATAGCTTCTCTTCCATGGAGCAAGCATCTTTTAATTTCATGGCTGCAGTCACCATCTGCAGTGATCTTGGAGCCTAAGAAAAGAAAGTCTGTCACTGTTTCCATTGTTTCCCCATCTGTTTGCCATGAAGTGATGGGACCATATGTCATGATCTTAGTTTTTTTAATGTTGAGTTTTAAGCCAACTTTTTCACTCTTCTCTTTTACTTTCATCAAGAGGCTATCTAGTTCTTTACTTTCTGCCATAAGGGTGGTATAATCTGCATATCTGAGGTTATGATATTTTTCCCACCATTCTTGATTCCAGCTTGTGCTTCATCCATCCTGGCATTAAACATGATGTACTCTGCATTTAAGTTAAATAAGCAGGGTGACAATATACAGCCTTGTCATACTCCTTTCCCAATTTGGAACCAGTCTGTTCTATGTCCAGTTCTAACTGCTGCCTCTTGACCTACATAGAGATTTCTCAGGAGGCAAGTAAGGTGGTCAGTTATTCCCATTTCTTTAAGAATTTCTCACAGTTTGTTGTGATCCACACAGTCAAAGACACGCACTTTGATAGAAAGAATGCCTGAAGAATTATGGACGGAGGTTCGTGAAAATGAACAGGAAGCAGTGATCAACAACATCCCCAAGAAAAAGAAATGAAAAAAGGCAAAATGGTTGTCTGAGGAGGCCTTACGTATAGCTGAGAAAAGAAGAGAAGTGAAAGGCAAAGGAGAAAAGGAACTATATACCTATTTGAATGCAGAGTTCATAAGAATAGCAAGGAGAGATAAGAAAGCCTTCCTCGGTGATCAATGCAAAGAAATAGAGGAAAACAATAGAATGGGAAAGACTAGAGATCTCTTCAAGAAAATTAGAGATACCAAGGGAACATTTCTTGCAAAGATGGGCACAATAAAGGACAGAAATGGTATGGACCTAACAGAAGCAGAAGATATTAAGAAGAGGTGGCAAGAATACACAGAAGAACTATACAAAAAAGATCTTCATGACCCAGATAACCATGATGACGTGATCATTCACCTAGAGCCAGACATCCTGGAGTGTGAAAACAAGTGGGACTTAGGAAGCATCACTACAAACAAAGCTAGTGGAGTTGATGGAATTCCAGGTGAGCTATTTCAAATCCTAAAATATGATGCTGTTAAAGTGCTGCACTCAATGTGTCAGTACATTTGGAAAACTCAGCAGTAGCCACAGGACTGGAAAAGGTCAATTTTCATTCCAACCCCAAAGAAAAGCAATGCCAAAGAATGTTCAAACTACCATAAAATTGCACACATCTTACACACTAGCAAAGTAATGCTCAAAATTCTCCAAGCCAGGCTTCAACAGTATGTGAACCGTGAATTCCCAGATGTTCAAGATGGATTTAGAAAAGGCAGAGGAACCAGAGATCAAATTGCCAACATCTGCTGGATCACTGAAAAAGCAAGAGAGTTCCAGAAAAACATCTATTTCTACTTTATTGACTATGCCAAAGACTTCAACTGTGTGAACCACAAGAAACTGTGGAAAATTCTTAAGGAGATGGGAATACCAGTCTACCTTACCTCCCTCATGAGAAATCTGTCTGCAGGTCAAGAAACAACAATTAGAACTGGAAGTGGAACAACAGACTGGTTCTAAATAGGAAAAGGAGTAGGTCAAGGCTGTATATTGTCACCCTGCTTATTCAACTTACATGTAGAGTGTGTTATGTGAAATGCAGGGCTGGAATCAAGATTGCCAGGAAAAATATCAATAACCTCAGATATACTGATGACACCACCTTTATGGCAGAAAGCAAAGAAGAACTGAAGAGCCTCTTGATGAAAGTGAAAGAGGAGAATGAAAAAGTTGGCTTAAAGTTGAACATTCAGAATACTAAGATCATGGCCTCTGGTCCCATCACTTCATGGCAAATAGATGAGGAAACTATGGAAACAGTGACAGACTTTCTTTTCTTGGGCTCCAAGATCACTGCAGGTGGTGACTGCAGCCATGAAATTAAAAGATGCTTGCTCTGTGGAAGAGAAGCTATGACTAACCTAGACAGCTTATCAAAAAGCAGAGACATTACTCTGCCAACAAAGGTCTGTCTAGTCAAAGCTATGGTTTTTCCAGTAGTCATTTATTGATGTGAGAGTTGGACAATAAAGAAAGCTGAGCACCAAAATTGATACTTTTGAACTATGGTGTTGGAGAAAACTCTTGAGAGCCTCTTGGACTGCATGGAGATTGAACCAGTCAATCCTAAAGAAAATCAACTCTGAAAATTCCTTGGAAGGACTGATGCTGAAGCTGAAACTCCTATCCTTTGGCCACCTGATGCAAAGAACTGAGTCATTGGAAAAGACCCTGATGCAGGGAAAGATTGAAGACAGGAGGAGAATGGGACAACAGAGGATGTTGAATTGGTTGGCAGTCCACCGACTTGATGGACATGATTTTGAGCATGCTTTGCAAGTTGATGATGGACAGGGAAACGTGGCATGCTACAGTCTCTTTGGTCACAAAGAGTCAGACACAACTGAGCGACTGAACTGCACTGAACTGAAAACAGTCAAAGGCTTTGACTTTGTTGGCTTTGTCAGTAAAACAGAAGTAGATGTTTTTCTGGAACTCTTTTGTTTTTTTGATGATCCAATGGATGTTGGCAATTTGATCTCTGGTTCCTCTGCCTTTTCTAAATCCAGCTTGAACATCTGAAAGTTCCTGGTTTATGTACTGTTGAAGCCTATGCTTGGAGACTTTGAGCATTACTTTGCTAGAGTGTGAGATGAATGCAATTGTGCAGTACTTTGAACAATCTTTAGCACTATCATTTTTTGTGATCAGAAAGAAAACTGACATTTTCCAGTCCTGTGGCCACTGCTGAGTTTTCCAAATGTGCTGGCATATTGAGTACAGCATTTTAACAGCATCATCTTTCAGGATTTGAGATAGCTCAACTGGAATTCCATCACCTCCACTAGCTTTGTTTGTAGTGATGCTTCTTAAGGCCTACTTGACTTCACATTCTAGGATGTCTGGCTCTGGTGAGTGATCACACAATTGTGGTTATCTGGGTCATGAAGATCTTTTTTGTATAGTTCTTCTGTGCATTCTTGCTACCTCTTATCTTCTGCTTCTGTTGGGTCCATGCTATTTCTGTTCTTTATCATCCCATCTTTGCAAGAAATGTTCCCTTGGTATCTCTAATTTTCTTGAAGAGATCTCCAGTCTTTCCCATTCTATTGTCTTCCTCTATTTCTTTGCATTGATCACTGAGGAAGGCTTTCTCATCTCTCCTTGCTATTCTTGGGAACTCTGCATTCAAATGGGTATATCTTCTCTTCTTTGCCTTTCACTTCTCTTCTTTTCTCAGCTATTTGTAGGGCCTCCTCAGGCAACCATTTTGCCTTCTTGCATTTCTTCTTCTTGTGGATAGTCTTGATCACTGCCTCCTATACAAATGTCATGAACCTCAGTCCATAGTTCTTCAGGCACTCTGTCTATCAGATCTAAATCCTTGAATCTATTTGTCACTTCCATAGTATAATCATAAGGGATTTGATTTAGGTCATACCTGAATGCTCTAGTGGTTTTCCCTACTTTCTTCAATTTAAGTCTGAATTTTGTAATAAAGAGTTCATGATCTGAGCCACAATGAGCTCCTGGTCTTGTTTTTGCTGACTGTATAGAGCTTCTCCATCTTTGGTTGCAAGAATATAATGAATCTGATTTTGGTATTGACCATCTGCACTTCATAGTAAAAGCAATTATTAGCAAGCTTTGTTTACAACCAGCTAAAAATGTTTTATGTATTTCTCTAGACTGTCATCCTCCAGACTCAACTGTTGTAATTATACTGTTTTCTGCTTTGTATTTATGTCTTGAGTTGGTAACTTTAAAAAAGCAAACAAACAACAAAGATCCTACAGTTGAAAGACAGAAAGAAGGAAAGGAGAGAAGGAGGGAAGGGAGAAAGAAGGCAGGAAGGAAGAAAGGAAAGAAAGAGAAGGAGAAAGTTGAGCTGGACTGGGAACAAGAATGAAGAAAAGGAAAAACTTCACCTTAAAACAACTCTATGAAGGAGTTTTATCATCACTCATTTTATAGGAAAATAATTTAATGATGATTACAGTGACAGCAGCCTGTTACTTAGCATTAATTATGCACTGAGCACAATTCTAAGTGATATATTTGTGTGTATATTTATATAATTTTATTTATAATAAATGAAAAAAATATCTCTACATATGTTTGTGTGTATATGTATGTGTGTGTGTGTGTGTATATATATATATATATATATACACATATATATATATATGCATGAGTGTGTATTCTGTCGCTTCAGTTGTGTCTTACTCTTTATGATGCTATGGACTGTAGCCGGCCAGCCTCCTCTGTCTGTGGGATTATCCAGGCAAGAATATTGGAGTGGGTTGCCATTTCCTCTTCCAAGGGAGTATATGTGTGTGTGTGTGTGTGTGGGTATCTATATATACACACACATATCAGCTATTTAATGTGTATATATACACACATTAAGTGTATATATTTAGTATAATTTATTGTGAGCTTTATTAATTATTACTGCTGTGCTACGCTCAGTTGCTCAGTCTTGTCTGACTCTTTGTGACCCCATGGACTGTAGCCCACCAGGCTCCTCTGTCCATGAGATTCTCCAGCAAGAATACTGGAGTGGGTTGCCATTTCCTCCTCCAGGGCATCTTCCCAACCCAGAGATGGAGCCTATGTCTCCTGCACCTCCTGCATTGGCAGACATGTTCTTTATCTCTGAACCACTAGGGAAGCATTAATTATTACTATATCTTATCTAATCTTTGCAACAAGCCATGGGAGAGGTGCTATTGTTATCCCCATCCTAATCTGAGACTGAGGAAGGTCAGTAGTGTGTTCAAAGTCACAAAGCTCACTGAGCAATTAGATTTGAAACCAGATACTCTAGTCCATGCTCTACTCATCATGCATACTGCCTCAAAGAGGTCAAAATATTGAAATACGTTCCTGAGGCCCCACTGTGAGACAGTAGCAGATACAAGACCAGATTTTGGTGCACACTTCTCTTCTGCTCCATGCTGTCTGTCACAGACCAATGGGTGAAACAAAGAGAAAGGACATTTTCATTGAGGGGTCAACACAAGCAACCACTAAAAGAAGGCAGAAAACATCCCCATAACATACACCCTTACATTTTCTGACCTCTAGTGTCTAAATGCTAGCAGCTAATTTTGTGACTCAACAGAAATTCTCCCTTGGTTACACAGGCCACAACTTCTGGTCTAAGATACATACATGCCATCAATGTGTTTGTTCATGTGGAGAGAGGCTCTTCATGAGTCAGGGCCTGAGTTGTCAGGACACCAAGAAAAAACAAGGAAAACCTTGAAGAACATCCAGAGGCCAAGAAAGGGGTGTCTGCCTGTGAAAGCAGGCAGCCCAGAGCAGTCCTGGCACCACCATGGATCCCAAGAACACCTGAGCCAGATGAAGTCCTATATCTCACCTGTAGATGAAGGAACAGAGCTTTTGGGAAGTTCCAGGTACTGTGTTAATTGTTTGAACTTGATTATATCATTAATTTCTAAAATAAAGAGCCCAGTAAGATATGATCCCCACTTTTAAGTGAGGAAACTAAGGCCCAGACATAGGATACAACTTCCCTAATTTGGAACTATGATTCAATCCCAGAACTAATTCCAGAGCCTAGGTTCTTAGCTGCAAAGCCATATTCCCTAGGGACTGTGCTTGTCCAACAAGCACACAGCTCTCCAAACAACAAACCAGAACAAGATCCTGTCCCATCTGTGCTCCAAGGATCTCCAATTTTCCCAGCTATCAAACAGCAAGACCATCACCTACCTAGAGATCAGTCAAGTATTTCATTAGGACCTCTAAACATTCTGCCCTCCATTGCCCAGGAATGGATCTTATTCAAACTTCCCTTTCACAACTCAACAAATATGCAAACAAAAATAAAAAGCTTTGCTTTCCATGGAAAGGCAGTATAAACAGCTGGCCGCCTTCCTGGGTTGGTTCTAAGTGCACAACCTGAGTGTGTTTGGGTTTCAACATAAGAGGCCTTGCTAGACGTTACTCACTGCCCCTCCCTGTCCTTGCCCCACCAAAGCAAACCAGCCTGGAAATTTAGTGAAGGAAATACAAGTGCTCCTCACAGCACTAACTAGGTTTCTCTCCCCACAAGACAAGAAGCAGGAGAGGAAGGCCTTTCTAAATAGTGGAGAAGAATTTTCATCTTTCTGGAGGGCCTGGAAAGAGGAAATGTGTAGCATGCAAGTGTATAAAGGCATGCTATAAAGGTAGCAGGGCTTCCTCAGTAGCTCCACGAGAAAGAATCCACCTGCAGTGCAGGAGACGTGGGTTCAATCCCTGGGTCAGGAAAATTCCCTGGAGGGGGCATGGCAACCCACTCTAGTATTATGAGAGGAAAATCCCATGAACAGAGGAGCCTGGCAGGCTCCAGTCCATGGGGAGGCAGACTGGGACATGACTGAAGCGACTGAGAACACACACATGCACAAAGGTAACATGGGCAAGGGGTGGGGCAGTGTGAACAAGACTGAGATTTAATCAATGTAGGGTTTTCTAATTGCAGCTATCTGAACCATGTCTTAAGGAAGGTTACCTAATATATAATTAAATACATGAATGAGTAATTTTACAAGAAACAATAAAAGTTCTGCTCTGGTAGATCCAGAATATTCTATTAATAATACAAAACTGAAGGAGGAGTTGATTTTAATTTCAACTAGCCTATCAGTTTTATGGCTTTATTCAATTTTATTTTGACTTGCATATGAGGGAGGGACACCATAATCGTTTCAGTGCTTTAGATATCTAGTGACCCTGATCCTGATCCAGGGGGCACTGGGGTACTAAGAGTCAGCAAGAGCTCCTAAAAGATCAGACCACAACCCAAGAGTCCTTCTGCCTGACATGCCCATAGCAGAGAGGCATTGAGTGCAAGAAATGGCATGCTTCAGCAGGAACATGGGACAAACAGCAGTGGTCACTCTGTAGAAGGGTGAACACTTCTACATTCAAGTCACAAGGACAGGTCAGGGTATCAGATGAAACAGTTCTGGGAAACATAGGAATCAAGAGGGATGGGACAGAGACTGATCTTAGGAGCCCAGGTCAGAGAGGGCAACAGCTCCAGAAAGAACAGAATCAGCCAGAACGTTGTCCAAAACAGAAGGAAAGATATTCTGGATGCAGTATTGGCAAGAAACAGAAACACGAGTGTCAAACATGGCTGGGACTGTGGGTTGTATTTCCTCCATCCATTCACCAGGCCCTGAGTAAATGGGGAAACCATGGTTATCCTTATCTCAGAGCTTCTGATCAGGGGAACTGAGGCACTGTTCTGGTGTATTGGGAGTCTTCTGTCATCAAACTTGAGGGGAGAAGAAAGTGGCTGTTTCAGAAGAGACCTGGAATAGGAAAGATCAAGTGAATACTCAATGGTTAAAAATCAGTGGGATAGTTAGGGAGCTTGGGATTGACGGGTACACAGTGCTGTATTTAAAATGGATAACCAACAAGAACCTATTATACAGCACAGGGAACTCTGCTCAATATTATATAACAACCTAAATGGAAAAGGATATGAAAAAGAATAGATACATACATATGTATAACTGAATCATTTTGCTGTACATCTAACTATACTCCAATATAAAATAAAAGTTGAAAAATAATAGTGGCAGAGAATAAAAGACTAACCATTTGAACCACCATGGAAGCCCAAGAAAACTGGAGTAGGTAATCTATCCCTTCCCAGGGTTTATTCCTGACCCAGGGATCCAACCAGGATCTCCTGCATTGCTGGTGGATTCTTTACCAGCTGAGCTACCAAGGAAGCCCAGAGGCTAGGAGACAAAGTCAAATGATATAGAACTACAGAAATGTTGGAATGGATAGGAGAATGAGGCCAAAGGTAGGGGGGAAAAAAAGAGGTTTCACAATACTTTTTCAAGGACACATGCTATTTAGTGTTGATCAGACTAGTTTAAATGCTCAGGGCAGTATGAATACCAAGCAAACATTGTAATCTAAGCAAGCCCACACCAATCAAGCTTGGCCTGCCACCTGATATCATTGCTGAAATTCTCCAAGGTTCCACCATATGTGGATCTGAGATCTGAAATAGGGAATGGAGATGGGAGCAGATGATAGATAAGGAAAAATGTCATTTTAACAAGTAGAGCAAGAATTCCTCCAAGGGAAAATTATTCTTTGTTTGTTAAAAACTTATAAAGCAGCTTGAAATGAAACTACTATTCTGGGGGATGCTGAAAAGGCATGAAAAGAAGAAATAATGTACACTACATTCAAAATTAATGCGAGTTTGGGTGGTAGAGGAAAAAGAGATTAGTGAAAAGTAGGGGAAATGGAGAGAAATTAAATGGCACAGGAGAACAGCAGAAATTCACCATGACCAAGGAAATTCTCCATTTCCAAAAGATATTTAAGAGCAATAAGACCTTGTATCAGTTAGGTATTGCTGCAGAACAGGTGATTCCAAAACAGAAAACAACAATAAGTAATTATTAACTAACATTTGTGAGTTTGAAAGTCTAGGCTAAGACTGGCTCTAGGTCTTATATTTGTTTCAATTCTACTACACATGGCCTTCATTCCTCCGGGACCAATGGGATCCTGAAAAGGCCAAATCCCTTCTCACAAGCACGTCACATTTCAAGCCTCTGCTTCTGGTACCTCTGATAAAATTCTGTTGGCTGAAGCAAGTCACGTGCTGAAGCCTACTATCATTGGTAGACAGTTAAATTCCTCTGATGAAGGCAGAGGTAGCAGTATGGAGTAGATATTTGCTAAACAATGATCTAATATACCGAAAGCTTCACACTAAATTTGAAATTGCTTTCACTGCAGCTGTGTAAATTCCTTCTTAGAATCCTTTGTTTATCCTCAAAAAATGTATCACAAATAAATCAGCTCAACTGTATGAGCTGATTTTGTATAGAAATCAAGGCAGAGGAGCAATATAATGTAGAACAGAGAAATTAGATGGAAATAGTGAGGTCACTCGTAAGAGAGAAAACAGATTCAAAGATAGCCACCATCACTTAAGTGTCCTGAAAGTCACAGGCAACTTGAGAAAGGCAGAGAAGTAAGGATTGGAACCAATCTTCTTTAGATCTCAAAGAGAGTTCAACTCTTAACTGTGTCACCTAAAGGATTACTAATGGCATTGGTGAATGAGGCTAGATTACAATTCACTGCTGGCAGGACACTATGACTGGACAGGAAAAGCTATAGAAGCCTTGGGGCTCATTCTGAACAGCTGGATGGAAAGCACCAATTAGGTCAAGACTGAAAAGAGAGAGAGATCCAAAGTTTCTTCTTCAAGTACAGTAGAAGTTTTTTCCCCCTTAGGAATAAGATTAAAAGACCAACATTTTAGAAATGAGATATACAGTCATTGAAAAACTATTAAGTAGGCTAGCTTGAAGCTTAGTCACCATATACACTTAATTAGGGGACTTCAAATCACCCCTGAAACAGCACTGACTACTGACCTTCAAGGAGACAGGGAAGGCATAAATTATCATGTTGAAAACTTGCTCAATATCAGGAACTAGATACACTACTTTATTATCTGATTTAATCCTCATAAGACCTCCTCTCCCCAAAGACAGGAATGATTATTCCCACTTTATGGACAAGGAAATAGGAGCAGAGTGGTCAGCCTTTTTTCTAGTGGAAAGACCAAGTTAAACATGCAAGGTGATAGTGAAGCCGCTCAGCTGTGCCGAGAAGAGGAACACAGGAGCCAGGGAGTCAGCAGACTGCCACATATAGGTCTTGTGTTGGGTGAATTTATGAGGATTCTTGTCATGATATTAGAGCTTGAAAGGAAAGAAAAAGCCTACATGAGCTTTTATGCCTGTGAGTCATGTGACATTCTACAACCTCAAAGCCGATAACATCTGATCCCTTTGGTCTAAATGATAGCGTATCTCAAGTTATGCATTAATCTCTCTATCCATCTATTTTGAAAGATCCCTCATCTACTCTATCTCCACAGGCAGAAAAGGAGAAAAGGGCTGGGGCAGATGAGCACTGTAACATTTAATAAGTGCTCTTTTGTGCCATCTATGAACAAGTCAATAGATTTTAAAATGTCAAATGATAAAGATTATATAAGTCTCTTTATAGCATGATACTACTATGGGCTGGTAAATTTAGGAAAAAAGGTAAGGTCACACAAAAAAAATTATTTTGTTGGCTTTAGCACACTTACATGTGCATAGGGCCCATAGAGAACAGTTTTCCTTAAATTAAATGAACATTTATTGACACCAAAAAACAAAACAAAGAAATCAGCAAAAAGTCTTAACTACTTGATTATCCAGTCTTTGCTTTCAATATGACCTATACTTAAATGCAATTAACAAATGAAATATAGAAATATTAAAAAGATACTTTCTTAATACTATGAAATAGCATTTTTCTGTACATACAAACAGATCACAAGCTTTATGACCGTTCTCATAAGTTTCAAACTTGAACATTTTTAGACAAGATGAATATGCAATTTGCTTTTATGATAACTACACACTAACCATTTGCATTTTGGAAGCCTTCAGATATGCATCCAAATTTCTGTGGCAAATCTTTTCTGGTCTGAGTTTTTAGAATACCTTGAAATAAGTTCAATGCCCCATAACACTGTGGCTCCATAGATGCCAAAAACTGTCTCCAGCTAAAACAAACAAATAAATGAACAAAAGCTATTTATAGGATGTTGTTAAAATGAAAGAATTGCTCCCAAAAGGCAGAAAGTACTTTCTTTTCTACCATGATTCTTCATCTGCTGCTGTCTCTCCGGTTCTTCTCAGAGAATTCATTTGATGTCAAGTTATCAAGATAACAGGAAAGGCTCAGAAGGGAGATCATATTCAAACTTGTTGAAGAAGAAATGCATTTATTTCTACAACAAGGCTTCCATTTTTCATCCTGGCCTCCTTCTGATTGCTCAAGTGCCAACAGGGTTGGTAGCTGTTTCAGAGTCTAACAGAAACTGTTTTTGTGGCAGTAGTTCGGTCTTACCCTGATTTGTTACTTGCCAAGAGCTACTCATGGAGACTTATCAAGCATAACTTCAAAAAAAATGCCTGCCTAGTAAAAGAATATTATCAGGGATGTTATCAAGGCAAAGATCTAAGAATTTCTTATTCCACTTTATCATGTGTTTGCTAATGTTATATTAAATGAAATAATAAAATTATATGCATTCAACGCTTTCTTCCCTTGGACAAGTACTTTGCTTTTTCAATGTTATCTCAATGGATAGATACCATATATACTTCTAATGTGTGTTTTTAGCTCCACTTTTTAGAGGCTTCTTAGAGTTTGCTAATTCAGAAATCTGAGGCCTGCCTTCCTCTCCTCGAGTGTCTAAGTTGTCCTCTCCTCTTCATGTATACCACTAGACCCCCTCCTCCCAGAAACACAAGGAGGAGAGTTTAGGTTGAATTTGTATATAACTGAAAGCCTGTAAGTTGCATACGTTAAAGAACTGGACTTAGAATGTTTGGCTGTTGACTAGTGAAGAGCCCCCTCCTTCTTTTCTACACTGTAGTGTTTGACGCAACAGTGCCACATTAATTGTGAGTCTATATCTGAATTTTACTACACCAACCCTCTACTAGGTAGAAAGCAGATAATTCTAGTTTCCTTCCTTCATCCTTCCCATTTGCTCTGCCTTCATTCATTATTAGTTTGAAAAACCTAGCACATATTATTCACCAAATGAAATCAAGTATGTGAAAGCAGAGACACACAGAGGAGTCTCAACCAAACTATGTTTAATTGAGTCACCCCAAAGTCACATTCAGAGCAGACAAAAATATGAGAAGTTTGGTTTGTTTGTGTCTCTGTTTTCCTATCAAGGAACTGATGTGGTTGATTAGGTTTCACTGAGAAAGCCTACCTTCTTAGGGTCTAAATTCCCTGGTGCCCTAAATCATCTTTTGCTTTATCTCTCAATTTTATTTTTAAAAAGAAACTCCTGCAACTCCACAGGGCTTTGATACTGCAATGGATTTGAGGGTGAAGGAACCATAGGCTGAAACCATGTTTTTGAAGCAGAATGGAGGATTGTGATGGGATTGGGTAATGGAAGCTTTTTATTTACCACCAGCTGCCTCCAGCTGTGACACCCTGCTAAGTTATGGAATAAAGCACAGTAAATAAACACCCCGAGGAGACATGCTGAAGCACAGCACACATGGAAATTCATCTCCTCACAAATCCTGTAAAAATATGTACTCAGTGATTGAGCACATCCAAACTAAACCATCCCAAGCCAATGATTTGGAGTGATTTCCATGTTGTTTCCCCAAGAGTTATTCAGAAAAATAACCCAGGATTACTAGGGTCCCTCTGAATGGAGACTCTCTCCTTCCAAGGCTGACTCCTACTCATCCTTCAAGACTCAGCAAGGTATCACATCCTTGAGGGTGACCTCCCCAACATTTGCCATCAAGTTGCTTCCTCAAAACTTCACTGCCCCTAGGCTTCTCCCATCACAGCATTCATGGCTCTGAACTGAAGTGATGTATATCGTCCCTGTCTCTCCCACTAGACAGTAGGAGTCAATGGAATCATGGACCACATTCTAATTATCTTCATATCCCTAGGACTTAGGACAGTAGCTGCTTGTAGCAGTTCAGAAAATGTTTAGTTTGAGCATATTCTCCTTGGAATATTGATTATTTGTTGGTTCTTAATTTTTAAAAAAGGAAAATTGTTGGAAGGTACTTTAAGCATTAGCTGGAGTCCATGGACCAAAGACAGAAAATATCACTACATTTATCCTACCCACTCCTGATCCTTAGTACAGTGATGATACTGTTTTTCCCTTCTTTGTTCTTTTCATCCCTGCTCTCCCTGGGCCCCTTGAAGGAAATGTAAATAATTTGGCAGTTCACAGTCATCCACCTCTTTATTCTACAAATGGGGAAACTGAGTCCCAGGACATTCTTACTCCCATTTCTACCTTTAGTTCTCCTTCTCTCTGCCCATTTACTTCTTACCTCTATGAGAGATCACACTTAATTCTCCTTCCCTGGAGAGCTCGTCCCACCCTTCACTTCATTCACAATGAGGAATGTGGATCTGGTTCTTGGTATTCTAAGACACTGTGTTGGCCCCCTCTCCTACTGGATAAAGCTTTCAGAGAGGTTAAAATGTAAAGTGAATATGATTCTGACACTTTCTGAATTATATCTCTTCCCTTGCAAAATGTAAATCAGATTAAAAGAGAACTGTCCCTCCCACCCCACTTTGAAGTGACTATAGCCAATTTACAGGGAATACAACTTTCTAGTGATAATAAAAGATTATCAGTAAAGTCACCTTTGTTAAACACCTACTAAATATTCTGCATTTTTCTGGATGTCTTGCATTCACGGCCTCATTTCATCACCGTAAAAACTCTACAAGGCAGATATTATCCCTATTTTATAGATGAAAATTCTGAGGCTCAAAGAGGTTAAATAGCATGCCCAAAGT
Source organism: Odocoileus virginianus (assembly GCF_023699985.2). NCBI lineage: Eukaryota > Metazoa > Chordata > Mammalia > Artiodactyla > Cervidae > Odocoileus > Odocoileus virginianus. The sequence continues at coordinate 71,126,851 of NC_069678.1, read as the reverse complement.
CATGTGGATGAGCCAAAACTCAAAACTGATTCTCTCGGGTTCCAAAACACATGTTGTCCCCTCTCAACTAACTGTGAAGTCATTTATGTGACAGCAAAATCCTGTTAGATGCAGCCTCTAATTTCTGTACCCTTTTCTAGAAGCTATCTTGTTTCCTCCTCTGCCCCTCTAATATGTGTCTAGGAAAAGCTGGTTGCTGAAAAGGTAAAGTGCCCCAAACCACAGAAACCACTGAGCTGAAGCCAGGGATCAGAAACCAGGAGCTTATTCAAGAAATAGAACCAAATAAGATGGAGGAAGTTGCAAGGACAGTCAGTCCAGCTCATTCTGTGAACCCAGAGAGTGTGGTTCCCTCCTAGCTGGAAAAAGGTTTAGTGGGTTTCTCCCCAATTTTTCAGCTCTTGCCCAGCATCATCTGAAACGCACCACTAAACACCTGCTGTCGTGTTCTCATCTGGCCTTGAAGAATTGCCCTGTGGGCTCTGAAATTTTTGTTGAAACTATGGAAACTCTGAAACTTCCTGGAAATTGCAGGTTCAGCCTTAATGAAGTAATCATTTTAGCCAAAACCAAGTTAATTTCCCAAAGAGTATTCCCACTAACCCCAAAGAGTATTCCCGCTGACCCCAAACTCTCCAGACTTTAAAGACTAATAAAGGCCCTGCAAGGCCACTTTGTTCCTTCACAAACATTTTGTTTTCCTGAAGCCAAACTTCATGGTCAATTTTTATTCTTTGATTTTACTTATTCAAAGAAATAGTTTAGAATCAAATTGCTGGTTGTTTCTAAAGCCAGAAGGGCAGAGTTCAACAATGATTCAGCAAACAGATATTCCAAGAACTTGGTGCAAAGAGTATTGTGCCAGGTGACTTCTTAATCCATTTATCCTCATGACAACTCCATTGGGTGCAATTATACCCCCACATTGTGATCGAGTGATGGAGGTATACTGCCCAATGTCCCTGAGAAGAGTGATCAGAATTTGAACCCAGGTTGGGTTTTTTGGGGTGGGTTTTGTTTTTGTTTTTAACTCATTTTATCGTTTCATAGCACCCTCCCCACCTAAGGAAGCAGAACTACAAAACAATGGATAGGTTTAGGAAGTAGCAAGATGCCTATCATGGGCATTGAGACGTGAAACAGCAGAGGATATGTGATTCAGTAGACTTTAAATAAGAAATTTCTGGTAAGTAACAGTAGAGGGATCTGGACAGGAAGTCAGGGCCAGATCATTGAAAGCCATATTAAGGCCCTTGGGCAGTAGGCATGCGGCATGTCTGAATAGCTTTAAGTAATTAATTCATCATTCTTTCAACAAATATTTTATGTAATACCAACTATGTGTTAAGCCCTGGGGACAAAACTGTAAACAGATGTTTCCTGTCCTCAAAGGAACCACAGGCCAACAGAGATGATGGGTCATTTCCATATACAGTGGAAAGAACTCTGATGGGGAAGAATAGCATGCTAGAGAAGTATAAGAAAGGCCAATGAAGAGAAGGCTTCGCAGGGGAAATGATGCCTAAGTCAAGATTCAGTGGAGGGGAAGTTCGGGGAAGGAGATCACCAAGGAGATTGTCAGAGTCAGTAGAAAGAGCATGAACAAGGCTAGAGGTGAGAGAAAGACTGGCATATCAGAATAATTGAAAGATGATAGAGTGACTGATGAGTAGGGCTAGAGATGAGGCTGGAAGTGGTAACAACAAGAAGCCAGGGAGTATTGTGAGTAATTCTTGATTTAGAATTACTAAGTCTGCTTGTGGTGACAACTGAACACATAAAGTGATTCATTCAGCATAGATTTAAGACAATGCAAAACATCATGAGGATGTGGTTCAAGAAGTTGATAGGATCTCGGGAAGCAAATTTTGTCACCTCTTCCAATCAGGATGCTTCAGCTGCAAGCAACATAAATACAAATTGGCTTAAGTGATAAGAAAATGCAATATTTTCAAAAAAGTCTAAGGATAGGGAAAGCCTAGGACAATCTGAAGCTCAATGATATAATTGAACATGTTGAATTTTTTTTCATCTCTCCAATCAGCCATCCCCAACATTGGCCTCACTCTAAACCTGATCCTCCCACCCTGAAATTATAAATGGGATGCCAAGAGTAACTGGGGCTCTATACCTATTTGTAATCATATATCAGCAGACAGAGATGAGAATCGTTTCCTACAAGCAGAACCTAAGTCCTTTTCTTTGTCTGATTATAACAGGTCACTCCTGGATCACTGGTCATGGGGGAATGACATGTGTATATTGGTTTAGATTAATCAAGATCTAAACCAGTATGGCAGCAAATATGGAAAACTCAGCAGTGGCCACAGGACTGGAAAAGGTCAGTTTTCATTCAAATCCCAAAGAAAGGCAATGCCAATGAATGTTCAAACTACTACACAATTGCTCTCATCTCACACGCTAGTAATGCTCAAAATTCTCCAAGCCAGGCTTTAACAGTATGTGAACCGTGAACTTCCAGATATTTAAGCTGGATTTAGAAAAGGCAGAGGAACCAGAGATCAAATTGCCAACATCCATTGGATCATTGAAAAGCAAAAGAGTTCCAGAAAAACATCTACTTTTGCTTTATTGACTATGCCAAAGCCTTTGACTGTGTGGATCACAACAAACTGGAAAATTCTTAAAGAGATGGGAATACCAGACCACCTTACCTGCCTCCTGAGAAATCAGTATGCAGGTCAAGAAGCAACAGTTAGAACTGTACATGGAAAAATAGACTGGTTCCAAATTAGGAAAAGAGTATGTCAAGGCTGCATATTGTCACCCTGCTTATTTAACTTATATGCAGAGTACATCATGAGAAATGCTGTGCTGGATGAAGCACAAGCTGGAATCAAGATTGCTGGGAGAAATATCAGTAACCTCAGATATGCAGATGGCACCACCTTTATGACAGAAAGCAAAGAGGAACTAAAAAGCCTCTTGATGAAAGTGAAAGAGGAGAGTGAAAAAGATCTCTTAAAGCTCAACATTCAGAAAACTAAGTTCATGGCATCTGGTCCCATCATGGCAAAGAGAGGGGGAAACAATGGAAACAGTGACAGACTTTCTTTTCTTGGACTCTAAAATCACTGCAGATGGTGATTGCAGACATAGAATTAAAAGATGTTTACTCCTTGGAAGAAAAGCTATGACCAACCTAGACAGCACATTAAAGACCAGAGACATTACTTTGCCAACAAAGGTCCATCTAGTCAAAGCTACGGTTTTTCCAGTAGTCATGTATGGATGTGAGAGTTGGACTATAAAGAAAGCTGAGCACTGAAGAATTGATGCTTTTGAACTGTGGTGTTGGAGAAGATTCTTGAGAGTCCCTTGGACTGCAAGGAGATCCAACCAGTGAACCTTTAAAGAAATCAGTCCCGAATATTCATTGGAAGGACTGAAGTTGAAGCTGAAACTCCAATCCTTTGGCCACCTGATGTGAATAACTGACTCATTGGAAAAGACCCTGATGCTGGTAAAGATTGAAGGTAGGTGGAGAAGGGGATGAGAGGATGAGATGGTTGGATGGCATCACCGACTCGATGGACATGAGTTTAAGTAGAAGTTGGTGATGGACAGGGAAGCCTGACGAGCTGCAGTCCACGGGGTCGCAAAGAGTCAGACATGACTGAGTGACTGAATTGAACTGAACTGAATCATGATCTACCTTTGAAACTGGTAATGGGGCCAACTTTCCCAGTATCTCATGGTAGCGCAGTTTATTGATACTTGGGAAAAAAAAAGAAGAAACCATGATTGTGTTAGACATGAAGAAGTTGAGAAATGGGAGCAGAGACTATTATACTGCACTTATAAACTGGGGACCTTTGATCTGGAACAAGTGAGCACAGCCCTGATACCTGTGTGCTCAGCTGGAGCAGACAGCCTCAGGTCAGTCTCCCCACCAACTCAATAGCATTCAAAAGCAACAACAACAAAATGATAACGGTTAGTCCCTAACCTGGTAACTTGTAATATGTGGAAGTGATTGTATGCCTAAACAACCCACACATTGGACTTAAACAATTCTAGATAAAATAGAAGTTTATTAAACTCGTCTTCATAGTCACATAAATTTTTAAAAATGATACTATCTAGGCCAAGACCTTTTTCTTTTTTCCTTCATAGAATAATGTTGAGGATCAATTTCTCCAGCTTAACATCACCAGCCTTGGCAGCAGCTCATATTTAGAATATAAATGATGTCATCTGGTTGGCCTTTTCCCATCACAAACAGTAAATCTCTGAATCTGGAGAGATCTTTTATTTGGTTACACATATTGTACAGCATCGAGGGGTTAGAACACATGTGCTGGAGATTATTAAAATCATCTGGAGGAGAATGGCTTATTATTGGAAAGCCCAGAACTTACAACCCTTTCATGTCTGGTATCTCCATCAACTCTTCTTTTACTTCTGCCTTTTCAAAGCAACAATTGCAGCTTATAGACCCATGATCCTTTGTAGACTAAAGTTTTGTCAGTGCATCATGTTTCCTCTCTAGAAAAAGATATGCCTAACATAAAATAGGGCAAGAAAGATAAGATTAAAAGTCAGAAAGTCAGCCTCAGCTCAACAACATGGCAAATATATGGCTTTGGGCAAGCCCCTGAAACTCTCTTAGCTTGTGTTCCTCATCTGTAAAATGGAGATAATGATAACCAGCTTCACAGCACTATTTGAGAGGAATTGTATGTAAACAATTACTGAATGCTTGGTTATCACTTTATAATTTGCTAAATTATTTAATTACTTGCATTAGACTTATCCTGTATGGAGAAGACACTCTATAGATATTTGTTGAATGAATGACCAATAACTAGGTGGTAATGTGATTTGGTGGACTTTGAATCATTAAGTTATTTCACATCTCTGAAATTAGTTTTCTCCAGTTATAATGCGCATTCAATTTTAACCTTCCTTTTAAGGTTGTCTAAAAGAATAAACAAAAAACATATATGAAGTATTCACATTGTCTGGCGCATCAATGAGTTTGAGAAACAGAGTTCCCTTTTCTCCAACCCCTTCCTCTTTAAAAACTTCATTTTTCTCATCCCACAGAATTGGTAATAAGACTAACAGCCTACCTATTGAAGGACAGAGATGTGAAGCAGAAAGAACAGCAAGGCCAGCCTTTGGTTCTGACTTTCCAGCTTTCTGGTTGTGTTCCCTTTGGCAGTTTCCTCAGGGTCTCTGTTCTCCCATCTGAAAATAAAGGAGCTGGCTGAAATTCTTAAGTTTTAACTCTTAAATTCTCAAACTTGAAATTTATAGATCAATCAATAAAACCAGAGTAATCACAAACCAGAAGCCTGATATAGAATTCAACCTTTTTTGACTTCATAAATATTTAGATCCCTTTCAGAGAACTGGTACTTACCATGGCAGTCATTTTAAATAAAAGTATAGAGGACATCAGAAAAGAAGGAAGAGCAAAATTATAGGATACAAAGTATTTCTTTAAATGGAAGAAGTTAACTTTATTTAAAAATGGCTGAATTTTCCCATTTTCCTTTCATTTTTCCAGACTGGAAAAAATTTTTCAGGGCCAACAAGGACCTTTAGAATAGCATTGGGGAACCATAGTCTGTTCCACCTGAAAGGTTTCTTCTCACATGAATATCCTGTGATTCTTTCATGATTCCATAATGGTGAGAGGTGATGCTCCTAAAACAATAGTTTATTGGGATAAAATTAATTCAGAGAAGAAACCTACCTAATAATCTATTTTGATGAACTGTATGATTCTTTTTAAAATGTGATTACTGCTGATTTTTAAATGTTTTTCTTTTTTTCCGTTGGCTGCACCTCATGGCATGAAGAACTTCCCCACCTGCACCCCCTGCAGTGGAAACACAGAATATAAATTGCTGGATCAGAGGGAAGTCCCTGAACTGTATGACTCCCAGCCTAAAGAGTTTAATTTAGTTGAATGGGAATGCCCCACAGGTCCTTAAGACACATCCATGTTCCTAACACCAATCCTTCTGTCTCAGGCTTCATTCTCCACTGACTATAAAATGATGATGAGCAAACTTGTACCCACCTATGCTGAAACATGAGAGAGATGAGGGCAGACCAAAGGTATTCAAAGTATTCAGACTTCAGGCTCCACGTGTCCATCCTGAGGTGAGCTTTTCTAATAGCTTTCACTCTCTAATCTTGGGCCAGAAAAGATCTCTGAACTCTACCATGATGATCTCAAATACCCTGCACCAACACTACATATGTTATGACTGAGTCTAAATAGAGACTGGCTTATACATAGTCAGCACTCAGTTTTAACAAGCTCAGTTAATTCAGTTTTGCCCAAATTAGAAATAGACAAGCAGAAGGGAGGGAGAAGAAGCTTATTCAGATGGCTCTGTGGTTGAAGCTCTGCTTCACCTCCCAGAAGGAGAGAAAATCAAAACACACAAACAGAACTGAATTACTGCTACTTAGAATACTAGTAGGTGTTTGCAAATTTGATTCTTAATAAGGGATCAAGAAGAAAAACAAACATCACATATTAATGCACATATTTGAAATCTAGAAAAAATGTACTAATGAACCTATTTGAAGAAGAGGAATAGAGATACAGACTTATGGACACGGTGGGGTGGGAAAGAGAGGGTGGGACAAATTGAGAGAGTGGCATTGACATATATATACTGACATGTAAAACAGATAGGTAGTGGGAAGCTGCTGTATAGCGCAGAGATCTCAGCTTGGTGGTCTGTGATGACCTAGAGGGCTAAAACAGGTGTGGGTGGTTGGGAGGGAGGCACAAAAGGGAAGGGCTATATGTGTACATAGAGCTGATTCACATTGCTATACAGCAGAAAACAACACAATATCATAAAAATTATTGTGCTCCAATTTAAAAAATATTTTTTAAGAAAAGAAAAATCTAAAATAATTGCCACTGGGAAAAAATAAAAATTTAAACTTTATTCAATAAACTTTGATGTCGATTAGAGACATTGGTCAAATTTATTGAAATAGATGCTCAGCATCTATTTCAGACCTCAGCTCTCAGGTAGGTGGATGCTAATTCTCCTCTGAAGCCAGATAAATGAAGTAGGAACAGCAATAGGAATGAACAAACATGACTTGCTGTTGTGTTGTAATTTACCTCTAATGAAGTGCTCTTTACTGTCATCTTCTCATTTACTATCAGATCAACACGGTAAGGGAGAAATGATAATTATTAGTATCTACTCATTTCTCCAAATGAGGAAACCAATAAACTCAGTGTGGTTAAGTAGTCTGCCCAAGATAGTAGAGTTCATAAGTGGCAGGCTGTACAAAGCCAGAGCTTCTGACTCTACGCCCAGCACTTTTCCCATCCTCTGCTCCTCTCTCGTTCTTATAAATAACTATAACACTAAGAGGTCCAAAGGTACTTCCTTCTGGTTCTCAGGCCCATGATAAGTGCCACTTGCCCTGGGGAGGAAAACAAAGTTCCTGCTTTTTGCTGGCCTATGTGCTAAGTCATTGGCGCCAAGAAATAACCTCTTGGAGACTATGGGACTTGTGTTTACCACAAAGCAGTGGGTAAATAACTAGTTGGTGTTTTAGTATTTTGTGGTCATTTAATCTGTTGTGTTCCTTCCCAAGACTCTGAAGGTTTCCTTTTTCAGTTAATTTTTATTTACGTTTCTGAGGTCTGTGTTGTTTGGGGTTTGGTTCATTGGATGTTTTTCTTGGAATGTGCTGCCATTGGCTTCGGGATGTTCCTGCTCTGCTATTTCATGGAATTTTCCCTGAGTGTGGATTGCTGTGTATTTCTTCAGGGCAGTGAGCCAAGGTAGTGCTGGTATGTAATCTGTTTCTCTGGCCAGAGGACTTCTTGTCACCTATCCACATGGTGCTTGATTGTATTTCTCCGCTGATAATTCTCCTCCGCTCTGTCAATGTGCAACGACCTTGGAGTCCAGCCATCTTGTGTGTTGTGCGTTATTGGCTCCGGATGAGACAAGCCCAGTTGCTTCTGATATAGATTGTGTCAACTGATTCTCCTAGTTTGTCCTATTAGCCCAGAGTTGGAGAAGGAGATACACTCTAAATGTTATGAGAAGAGTGAAGAAGGCTCATAGGGTTAATCCTACAGACAAAGCCAGCATGTGATTGAAAACATCCAGCCCTTTGCAAAGCTCTGTGCCTCAGTAGGAGATAGATCCTAGATCCATGAATGCCAGGTGCATCGCAAGCACCACAGGCTCCTATGACCCTCAGCATGTCTTTTTTCCTTTGTCTTTGACAAGTCCATAAATGATGTGCCAGAGAAAAATAAGAATTTGTTCCATATCAGAAAGTTTTGTCCTTTGGATATTTTCTTTGTGGACAGAGAAAAAAAAAATGAGAAAGGTCAAGTAGTGTTTTGTCATTAAAATGGTATGTTTCTCTCAAGGCTTTCAGCCTAATTAAGATGCAAAGCACGCACTGAGACAGAAAGTTGTCCTGGATAAATCCTTTCTTCTGCTGTTTTATTTATTGTGCTTCACTCCACTGTTTTGTTTATGTGCTCCGTACCCCTATTCTTTTCACAAAGACTTTGGGAGAGCTTACAAAAATATGTCAATACAAAATTAAATATTCCTAAATCTTTAGGAGAAGCAGAGTGAATGGATAACATTAAAGACATGCATAAGATTGGTGTTTAGAACTTTATGACAAATACCATTGTAAAATTGTTAAAAGCAATTTACAAAAATGACTCCCAAAGCACAGTATTTATCACTTAAATTGTTCAGTGGCTCATGAATCTGTTCTCTGAAATTAATTTAGTTTTGGAGGTCTGGAAGGGCAATGTCAATCCCCATGACAACTTCAGGAACTCTGGCACACCTCTGAAGGCCATTACTGTTTTCTTATTTGCAAGGATATAAAATGAAAACTACTATTTATAAGTTATCTAAAATATACTAAGCATTGTTTTAGTAACTTGACATTTAACAATCCCCTGAATTCTCTCAGCCTTCTATGATATAGGAATTATTTCTTTCGGACAGAGGACATAACCAAAGCTGAGCAACTTGCCCAAGTTCACCCAACTATCAGGATAAAAGCAAAATCCATACAGGGATGTTTGACCTCAAAGTCAACGTTATTCTCATTTCATTTGATGATCCACCTGAATGACAAGTTAAAAAACTGCAGAATATGCTTTTCTCACTTGGTGGGTATTAAAATATCAAACAAAATTGGCTCATTGGAAGGTTGCCCTCAAGCTGAAGGTTGACCAGGAAATAAGTACAAGTTAAAAGAAGATTACAGGACTTCCCTGGTGGTCCAGTGGTTAAGAATCCGCCTGCCAATGCATGGCACATGGGTTCAGTCCCTGGTCCGGGAAGATCCCACATGCCACAGAGAACTAAGCCCGTGTGCCACAACTGTACAGCCCATGATCCATAACTACTGAGCCCACATGCCTAGAGCCTGTCTTCTGCGATGAGATAAGCCACCACAATGACAAGCCAGCATACCGAAACAGAGGGAGCCAGCACACAGCACCGAAGACCTAGCATAGCCAAAAATAAATAAATAAACTAATTTAAAAACTGTATTTTAAAAGATTACAAGGTCTGGTGGTTAAGGTCAACAAAAGGAGTAACTGTGACTATCTGTGGGCACTGGCACTGTCATGCAAATATCCTCCTACCAAACCAGAGAGGACATATCTCAAAAGCCCCTCCAAACTACAGGCCGTAACAAAATAGAAAGAGTAAGAAGCTATGGTCTTAATGGGCTTCCCAGGTGTCTCAGTGGTAAAGAATCCACCTGACAATATAGGAGACATGGATTCTGTCCTTGGGTCAGGAAGATCCCTTGGAGGAGGAAATGGCAATCCACTCCAGTATTCTTGCCTGGGAAATTCTATGGACAGAGAAGCCTGGTGGGCTATAGTATGTGAAGGTCACAAAAGTGTTGGACACAGCTTGGCAAGTAATTAACAAAAATGTGATCTTGATATAGAGGGAATAGTCCCACTCATCAGAGAGAGAATGGCCACTGGTGTGTGTTGGGTTGGAAAAGTCACTTTCAAGAACAAAAGAAACAAGAAAAATATCACTGTCATTTGTGATAATAGCTGCCACTTACTGAGTGCCCGTTAGGTGCCAGATACCCTCTATAGGTTTTATAGCTAATCTTCATGATGCATCTCTCTGGGCACTGTTGTTTCCTGCCTGCTTTTTTTTTTTTTTCAAATGAAGAAATAGAGGCTCAGAGAAGATGAGTAATAAGGTAGAAAGCTAAGGTCTCAAACATAACCCTGTCTAGCTTGAAGCTCACACACCCTCTACTATGCTTTGCTGCTGTTTTATACCACTCAGGTCAACCTAAGAGACTAAAGCAAACTGAATAACACTGATGCCTCATATCAGATTTTGAAGAGCTGCAGGTGTTGCTGAATCTTCTCGGCATCAGCGAAGTCTACAGTAGCAGTAAACATTGATGGCCTCTGGGGTGGACATGCCCTCCAGTCCACAGCCAGAGAAAGGAAAGAGCCTTGAAGGGGGACAGCTGAGAACTTTCAGGTTCTTAGAAAGGGAGTGGAAGGTATTTCCCACTTTCTTAATTTAGTGGCTCTTTATTAAGCTTAGGGCACAAATAATTTTACCAAGCTATCTAGAATACAATTAAAAGTGTATAGTGGAAAATCTCCCTCTCTATTGGCCTGCCTAGACTGAAATAACAAAACACTATGGGGTTGAGTGGCTTAAACAACAGACGTTTATTTTCTCACAGTTAGTTCTGGAGACTGGAAAGTCTGAAATCAAGGTGCTGGCAAATTCAGGTCCTGGTGAGAGTAGTTTTCCAGCTTGTAGATGGCTGCCTTCTAATGACATCCTCACATGGTCTTTCCTTGGTTGCTGTGTGGACAGTGAGCTTTCTGATGTGTCTTCCTACAAGGACATTAATCCTATTGGATCAGGACCTTAACTTCATGACTGCATTTAACCTTAATTTTCCTTAGAAATCTCAATTCCAGATAAAGCCATACTGTTGGTTAGGACATCAAAATATTAACTTTGGGGGGATACAAGTATTCATCCCATTATACCCTTCAGCTCCAGACCATCAGTTAGCCCATTTCCTTCTCCAAAGGCAATTGATGTCACCAGTGTCTGAGTATTCTGCCAAAAACATTTTGTGTATAATATACTTATTCAAATAAAGGGATACTAAGCACTGTGTTTGATGATTATTCCTCCTGTATGTAGAAGGTAGAGACTATCCCACATCTACATGTATACCTTTTGCTTCATTCTTTCTCATGATTTCATAGTATCCCATTAAATTGCCATAATTAAATTAACCAATACCATACTTATACATTGGAGGAGGACATGGCAACTCATTCCATTATTCTTGCCTGGAGAATCCCCATGGACAGTGGAGCCTGGTGGGCTACAGTCCTGGGGTCACAGAGAGTTGGATACAACTGAGCAATTAAGCCCAGCACTTATAAATACTAAGTATGTATTTAGTCTTTGGCCATTACAAACAATGCTTTAGTGAACATCACTTTTCAAATACGTTTGCACATGTGTTAATAAAGTTAAATATCTAGAAGTGAAAAGTATATGTTAAAGTGTATGTGCTTTCAAAATGAGAAGATATTGACAAATTGCCCTCCAAAAAGTTCGCTGCAATTTATATTTTAACATTTAAGTATAATTAGAACTTCCAGATGTATAAACATCTGGTTTAAAAAAGACAGAGGAACCAGAAATCAAATTGCCAACATTTGTTGGATCATAGAGAAAGCAAGGAAATTCCAGAAAACCATCTACTTCTGCTTCATTATCAATGCTAAAGCCTTTGACTTGGTGGATCACAGCATACTGTGGAAAATTCTTAGAGACGAGAGTACTGGACCACCTTACTTGTTTCCTGAGAAACCTTTATTTGGGTCAAGAAGCAACAATTAAAACTGGACATGGAACAATGAACTGGTTCCAAATTAGGAAAAAAGTACATCAAGGCTATATATTGTCACTCTACTTATTTAACTTATATGCAGAGTATATCATGCAAAATGCCAGGCTGGTTGAATCACAAGATGGAATCAATACTGGGAGAAATATCAACAACCTCAGATATGCAGATGATACCACTCTAATGGCAGAACATGAAGAGGAACTAAATAGACCCTTGAAAAGTGTGAAAGAGGAGTAAAAAGCTGGCTTGAAATTCAAAAACCTTAAATCATGACATCCAGTTCCATCACTTCTTGGCATACAAAAGGGGAAATAATGTAAGCAGAGACAGATTTTATTTTCTTGGGCTCCAAAATCACTGCGGACAACAACCACAGCCATGAAATTAAAAGACATTTGCTCCTTGGAAGGAAAGCTATGATAAAACCAGACAGTGAATTAAAAAGCAGAGACATCACTTTGCCAACAAAAATCTGTATAGTCAAAGCTATAGTCTTTCCAGTAGTCATGTACAGACGTGAAAGTTGGACAATTAAGAAGGTTGAGCACCAAACAATTGATGCTTTTGAATTTGGATGCTGGAGAAGACTCTTGAGAGTCCTTTGGACTACAAGGAGATCAAACCAGTCAATCCTGAAGGAAAACAGCCCTGAATATTCATCAGAAGGACTGATGCTGAAACTGAAGCTCCAATACTTTGGCCACCTGATGTGAAGAACCAACTCATTGGAAAGACCCTGCAACTGGGAAAGATTAAAGGCAATAGGAGAAGAGGGTGGCAGATGGTTAGATAGCATCACCGATACAATGGACATGAATTTGAGTGAACTCTGGGAGATAGAAGAGGACAGAGGAGCCTGGCATGCTGCAGCCCCATGGGGTCACAAAGAGTCAGACACAATTTAGTGACTGAACAACAACAACAATAAATAACAGTATGGATAAGAACTCCAGAATAACTTAGTGAATATTAATTCAACAACTCTTAATATGAATCATCTAACGAGGAGGAAGATAAAGATGGAAGTGTCTTTTTCAGCCTGCTGACTCCATATTTTTTTATTCATTTCCTCTTATCGCTTGCTATTCCTTAGCACCCACGGGCTGAGATCCTAGGTGGCACACAGGATATAGCAGAGCAGATTGGTTTCTGGTCAGTCCTCCATGTCATCTCTGACAACACACTCCCTTCCACAGTTTGTAGCTTTCAGTCAGATCGAGTCACTAACCTTAGAAATTCTCATGGTCTCCAGACCTCTCACAGCACTGAGCCTCACGAGGACCATCCATCCTCTGCATCTTTCCATATCTGTCTTCCTTGTTAATCTCCTTCTCCACTCATTCTACAATCTCTCAAATGTCACTTTTTCCACCAAGGCTTCATCCTTTCTCCCATGTGGCCTTAGAAATTCTGTCTTCTATGAAACTACTCAAATCATGTGCATCCACATCATAAAAACTTATGGTTATAATTTGTATGTGTTTCTCTGACTCTTCATTGGATAATAGCAAATAGATGGTTGCTAAGTAGATGGTGAAAAAAAATTTGTCTTTTTTATTTTTATTTTTTTAAATTTTTTATCTTGTATTGGTGGTAGCTGACTAACAATATTGTGATAGTTTCAGGTGAATATCTCATTTTTAACCAAATCATTTGATCTTTGGAACAATGCTTTGACATAGATACTCTTACTTTTCTTATTTTACGGATGAGGGAAATGAGACATAACTTGTAAAGTAACTTGCTCAGTCATAGAAAAAGTAAGAGGCAGAGTTGGGACGGATACCCAAATGTGGTGGTTCTAGAATCTTCACTATGTAGAAATTCTCATCAGACATGTCGAATCTCCTCTTTTTACTCTTTTTCCAGAGTAGGTTCTTCTTGTCCTCTTCTGCCTAGTCTTCCTATCTCCACTCTCACTATAACTCAGCTTCTTCTTGCTCATGAACCATACTGATACTCTCCTAAATATGGAGATTAGTTCAACCTTCTCCTGGATCTACCCTCAAAACCCTCTTCTCACAACTATCAGAGTTCTCAGCATACAGACAGCCCCATTGGCCACTAGGGCCCTCCTGTCATAGGAAAGCTTAGAGGGTTATAAATAATTTTAAGATTAATGAAACATCTGCTTCAAGTTGAGTTTGGACTTCTCTGGTGGCTCAGTGGGTAAAGAATCACTTGCAATGCAGGAGACCCAGTTTCAATCCCTGGGTTCAATCCCTGGGTTGGAAAGATCCTCTGGTGAAGGAAATGGTAACCTACTTCAGTATTCTTGCCTGGAGAATTCCATGGACAAAGGAGCCTGGTAGACTCCAGTCCATGGGATCACAAAGAGTCAGACACAACTGAATGACTAACACTTCAAGTTGAATTTCAGTTCAGTTCAGTCACTCAGTCGTTAAACCAGACTCTTACTTGAAACTTAGCACTCACAGTTTTATTTAAGAGTTCTTTAAGGTTGGTGTTTGTGGAAGGGCAGGGAGAGGAAAGACAGGCTGGGACAGAGTGAGAAGTTGAGCTATGATACATTCCTAACAAAGCCTCAACTGACCCCACGAAGAGTTTTGGAATTGAGATGGCTTTCAGAGCTACACCATGTTGGGATGAGTTGGCAAGACTATTGATTAATTATTGGAAGTGGGTCATCTCTTGAGACGAGGAGTGACATTGAGCAAAGCAGTTTTCCTTTGCCAAGGACTGACACCAAGGGCTATCACTGGGAGTACTCCCTGCAGCTGGGGAAGTAAGTCCATTCCCGAAGGAAGATCTACATGGCACATGGGAACATCCACCCAATGTCTCATTCTTTAAAGTCCTAACATCATAATGCCCTAAGCACTGTAGCTTCATTTTCAGATGGAACAATTAATGTAAGGTAACATGGAAGAGATCACATATACTGTAGCAATTAAGCTGGTATTAGAACCCAGGCCTGGCTGAGTGCAAAACCCATGTTCCTTCTCTATATTAAGCTAACCTTCTTGGGCACATTATAAACTGTATGACAGCATGTATGTGGTAATCTTTCAAAGACTAGAAATACACACTCATAGCACTGAATTCCTTCCAGAACTGCACTCTCCCATCATTCCCCAAACAAGCAATTCCCTTTGAGCCCACACACCCACTTGCTCTCATTTTCCACATGTTTACTTGGATGTAATCACCAATGACATATTAGGCAGATGTCATTTGGAAAAGGAGGCATGATCGTTGTCAAAGAAAAGTGAAAACTGCCTTCAAACTATGCTTGATGTCTAGTCCACTGTGGAGAAGAGCTCATCTCTTAAAATAAAAAATATTAGCAATGTCTCCAAAAATGTGGTCCATGGACCCTGAGAATACTCAAGATTCTTTCAAGGAGTCTGTAAAAGAAAAACCATTTTCATGATAATAGAAGGTTTTTTTTTTTTTTTTTTTTTTCCCCACAGTGCCTACAGAGTGTTAACTGACAGTGCAAAAGCTCTGGCAAGTAAAACCACTAATGCTTTAGTAGAGGTCAAGAAAATGGTACCAAATTCTATTAGTAGTTGTAATCTTTAATAACTCACAGTCAGTTTAAAAGCAATATAAAACCTACTTTCGCTTAAAAGTTTTCTTGAAGAAGCAGTAAAAACTATTCATATTACTTGTAAGAAGGATTAACTAAAAACTATGGTTATTCAGACTTGGGAGTATGTCAGAAATATTCTCAAAAATGAATGAAGAGAGCCCACCACTTCAAAGAAAATAACTCATGATGTTTGTTGCCAATGATTAAATGTAAGTTTTCAAGCAAAAACTTGAATTTTTGAAAACTTTTGTTTGCCATCATGAGCAACATCCTAATATAGATTTTCTGATGAGGTTGCTGGTTATAATAGGTATGTGATTTTTTTTTTTATTTTGTATAATGAGGTGAGTCAACATTTTGAAAATCTACATAACTTAGAAAACTGATATTTTCCATACAACCAATACACGGTGTTACAAAATTATGTTCAGGCAAAACAATCCACTCAAAAACTAGGCCAGTGTATTTCAATGTAGTAAAATATGTGGTTCATTGATATGTTTTCAAATTTTACATTGCAACTACACTTGAAGAAATTAACACTTGTCAATTTTTGGTGTAGTAGCAAAGAAAACTATCCGTGATTATCTGAAAAGGTTATTAAAATCAATCCTACGCCCAACCAAATATGTGGCTTTTCTTCATAACTTCAACAAAACAAATATTGCGGTTTCTGTCTGCAGAGCAGTTATAAGAATCCAGCTATCTTCTTTTAAGGGAGACATTAGAGAGAGTTGCAAAAATAAGAAATATGTCAGACTTTTCACTATTTTTATTTTAGAAAATACATTTGTCATTAAAATATAATGGATTTATCACTGTTATTTTAAAATAAATTAATAAATATCCTTTATAATTTCACAGCTTTAATTTTTACCATTAATAGATATATCCCACCCAAATAAAAGTGGTTTAGGTTCCTCAATGACTTTCAAGACTGTAGTGGGTTCTTGAAACCAAAAAGTTTGAGAACCACTAGTCCAGGATCACTTAGTCAAATAAAATATTAAGAGAACAGAAGTAGGATTCTTCCAAATGAATTTTTTAGCTAAAAATAGTTAATGAATAAGAATAATTTTTTAAATGACTGAATGAAGAAAGGGAAAAGGAATTAAATATTTGAATAACTGTGCTTCCCTGGTGGGCCAGGTGGTAAAGAATCCACCTACCAGTGTAAGAGATGTGGGTTTGATCCCTGGGTCTGGAAAATCCCCTGGAGAAGGAAAAGGCAACCCACTACAGTATTCTTGCCTGGAAAATCCACTGGACAGAGCAGCCTGGTGGGCTACAGTCTATGGTGTCACAAAGGAGTTGGATATGACTAAGCGATTAAATAACAATTTGAACAACTATGTGCAGAGAGTGTTGTCTGAAATTGTGTGGATATATAAACCTAGAATATGAAAATAAGAGAACTGGACAATCAGAGAGGCAGAAGGTTATTTACACAGCATCTACAGTATGACAGGCCTCTTAAAGTCTAGGGACCCCAGATTGCCTAGGGTATCAGTTTTACGAGTTTATAAAAGGGAGGTAACACCCACTGTGTTACTACAGGTTGATCCTCCCATTACTTAGCTCACATCAGGCACCCTGTTTTTGTTCAGTCACTCAGTCCTGTCTGATTCTGTGTGATCCCATGTACTACAGCAAGCCAAGCTTCCCTGTCCTTCACCATCTCCCAGAGCTTGTTCACACTCATGTCCATTGAATTGGTGATGTCATCCAAAGATCTCATCCTCTATCATCCCCTTCTCTACCTACCTTCATCTTTCCCAGCATGTGGGTCTTTTCCAATAAGTCAGCTCTTCTCATCAGGTGGTCAAAGTACTAGAGCTTCACCTTCAGCATCAGCCCTTCCAATGAATATTCAGAGTTGATTTCCTTTAGGATTGACTGATTTGATATCCTAGCAGTCAAAGGGACTCTCTCAAGAGTCTTCTCCAACACCATAAGCATCAATTCTTCAGTGTTCAGCTTTCTTTATGGTGCAACTCTCACATGCATACATGACTACTGGAAAAACCATAGCTTTGACTAGACAAATGTTTGTCAGAAAAGTAATGTCTGTCTTTTTGATATGCTGTCTAGGTTGGTCATAGCTTCTCTTCCAAGGAGCAAGCATCTTTTAATTTCATGGCTGCAGTCACCATCTGAAGTGATTTTGAAGCCCAAGAAAATAAAGTCTGTCACTGTTTCCATTGTTTCCCCATCTATTTCCTATGAAGTATGGGACCAGATGCCATGATCTTCTTTTTTTGAAAGTTGAGTTTTAAGTTAGTTTTTTCACTCTCCTCTTTCACTTTTATCAAAAGGCTCTTTAGATCCTCTTTGCTTTCTGCCATAAGGGTGGTGTCATCTGCACATCTGAGGTTGTTGATATTTCTCCAGCAATCGTGATTCCAGCTTGTGCTTCATCCAGCCTGGCATTACGCATGATGTACTCTGCATATAAGTTCAATAAGCAGGGTGACAATACATAGCCTTAATGTATTCCTTTCCCAATTTGGAACCAGTCCATTGTTCCATGTCCAGTTCTAACTGTTGCTTCTTGACCTGCAGACAGGTTTTTCAGGAGGCAGGTAAGGTGGCTTGTTATTCCCATCTCTTTAAGAATTTTCCACAGTTTGTGGTGATCCTCACAGTCAAAGGCTTTAGTGTAATCAATGAAGCAGAAGTAGATGTTTTTCTGGAAGTCTCTTGTTTTTTCAATGATCCTACAGATGTTAGCAATTTGATTTCTGATACCTCTGCCTTTTCTAAATCCAGCTTGAACATCTGGAAATTCTCGGTTCACGTACTGTTGAAACCTGGTTTGGAGAATTTTGAGCATCACTTTGATAGCATGTGAAAGGAGTGCAATTGTGAGGGAGTCTGGACATTCTTTGGCATTGCCTTCTTTGGAATTGGAATGAAAACTGATGTTTTCCAGTCCTGTGGCCCCTGCTGACTTTCAAATTTGCTGGCATATTGAGTGCAGCACTTTCACAGCATCATCTTTTAGGATTTGAAGTAACTCAGCTGGAATTCCATCATCTTCACTAGCTTGTTCACAGTGATCCTTTCTAAGGCCCACTTAACTTCATACTCCATGATGTCTGGTTCTGGGTGACTAATCACACCATGTGGTTATCTTGATTAAGATCTTTTTTGTATAGTTCTTTTGTATATTCTTGCCACTTCTTCTTAATATCTTCTGCTTCTGTTAGGTCTATACCATTTCTGTCCTTTATTGAGCCCATCTTTGCATGAAATATTCCCTTGTTATCTGTAATTTTCTTGAAGAGATATCTAGTCTTTCCCTTCTGTTGTTTTCCTCTATTTCTTTGCACTGATCACTGAGGAAGTATTTCTTATCTCTCTTGCCATTCTTTGGAACCCTGCATTCAGATGGGTATATCTCAGCTATTTTTAAGACCTCCTCAGACAACCATTTTGCCTTTTCGCAGTTCTTTTTCTTGGGATGGTTTTGATCACTGCCTTCTATACAGTGTTATAAACCTCCATCCATAGTTCTTCAGACACTCTTCTATCATATCTAACCCCTTGAATCTATTTGTCACTTCTTGTGTATAATCATAAGGGATTTGATTTAGGTCATACATGAATGTGTAGTGGTTTTCCCTACTTTCTTCAATTTAAGTCTGAAGGTAACAATAAGGAATTCATGATCTGAGCCACAGTCAACTTCCAATCTTGTTTTTGCTGACTTCATAGGGCTTCTCCATCTTTATATAATCAGCCTGACTTTGATATTTGATATAATCAGTCTGACATCTGGTGATGTCCATGTACACGTGGACATCTCTTGTGTTTTGGAAGAGGGTGTTTGCTATGACCAGTGTAGTCTCTTCACAAAACTCTTGTTAGCCTTTGCCCTGTTTCATTTTGTACTCTGAGGCCAAACTTGTCTGTTACTTCAGGTATGTCTTGATTTCCTATACATTTCCTATGATAAAAAGGACATCTTCTTTTGGTGTTAGTTCTAGAAGGTCTTATATGTCTTCACAGAACTCTTCAACTTCTTCGGCATTACTGGTTGGGGGCATTGACTTGGATTACTGTGATACTGACTGGTTTGCCTTGGAAACAAACAGAGATCATTCTGTCGTTTTTGAGATTGCACCCAAGTACTGCATTTTGGACTCTTTTGTTGACTATGAGGTACCCTATACATGTTTAATGAATGAGTGAATAGTATTCCTCAATTCTGATTTTTCCTTTCTGCTAATCTTTATATTTTAGCTAGGTTGCAGGAGAATCAGCTGCTGCACTCTATTCACTCCCAAACTTCCTTCCTCAAGGAAAGATTTCTCTTTTAATTTGTCTTGGGATCTTCAGTTCTCAGGCTTGAAAAGTACAGAACCCACCTGCAATTTGCTTCTATTCCAGGGAGGTCTTGGTCTTTGGTTTTCGACCCATATTTTTCATATCTGTATCTGACTACACCAACCATTCCTTGAGAACAAGTAACTTGACTTTTTCATCTCTGAATTTCCACCTTAGAGCAAATAAAGTTTATTTAATAAGGATAAAGAAAGAAAAGAAGTAACATTTTTAGTCCTGATAAAGCCCTCTTGCTATAACTGCTATCCAGATGCTCCACTAAAACAGCATTGACATCTTCTCTTTCCCACATGGACAAGTTTGTCATGATTCCTATGTTTATATTACCCAACCCACTCTGATTCAGAGGAAAAAATAAGAAAGACTCCATAGAAAAAAATGAAAAGGACTCTGTGGACAAACCCCAAGAACAAGAAGCTGCGGGTGAGAAAGATTCTTTTCTGAGTGTGAGTCAGCTCCAAGACGCAAATGGACGCTGGATGTTAGATCCTCTTACCAAACTCTTCCTCAATTTCCTCTTCCCCACTCCAGCTAGGATACATCCTTAGCTACATTAGCTGACAGAAACCAGGCACAGAAACTCAGGGAAAGGAAGACACAGATGAATCTTGAGCCAGGACTTTCTAAAATGTAGGTAACTGTGAGGGGACTTCCAGCTGTTGCTAAAATGATAGTTACAACCAGTTCTTCCAGTGGTTGGTTAAGTCTTTTCTAAAATGTTGCTCTATCAATCATCTCCTCTTTGAGATATAACATTTCCCTTCCTCCTTCAGCACAGAACCCTGATCAAATCTCTTTCATCCAAAAGAAATAACATTGCTTTAAAAATACCAGTGTGCTGTGTGTGTATGCTCAAATGCTTCAGTTGTATCCAACTCTTAGTGACCCTATGGACCATAGCTTGCCAGACTTCTTTGTCCATGGGAATTCTCCAGGCAAGAATACTTGAGTGGGTTGCTATGCCCTCCTCCAGGGGATCTTCCTGACCCAGGCATCAAACCTACCTCTCTTATATCATCTGCATTGGCAGGTGAGTTCTTTACCACTAGCACCACCTGGAAACCCCTCAAAATACTAGGGCCAACAATAAAATCAAAGCAAAATTAAAACCTGCTCCTGAATCTTCCTTTATTTTATTTCATTTCTTTCCTTTCTTACTCACTCAACTTTATTAAAAGAGTAGTCTATACTCCCTGGCTTCATTTCCTCATTTAAACCCACTAATCTCTCTCCTATAGTTGCCAATTTCACTCCACACATTACCTGCATTTATTGTATACAGTATCTTGGCAGCAGGTAACCCTCTTGACCATTCCTTTCTTTCCATTCCCCTACTTTGACAGCACTTTTCCCTGTTTATTTATATATTTATTTCTATCTATCTTATCACTCTTTCTCAGAGCTTCTCATTTATCCCTTCAGTTCAGTTCAGTTGCTCAGTCGTGTCCAACTCTTTGCAACCCCATGAACCGCAGCACACCAGGCCTCCCTGTCCATCAACAACTCGTGGAGTTTACTCAAACTCATGTCCATTGAGTCAGTGATGCCATCCAGCCATCTCAACCTCAGTCATCCCCTTCTCCACCTGCCCCCAATCCCTCCCAGCATCAGGGTCTTTTCCAATGAGTCAACACTACACATGAGGCGGCCAAAGTATTGGAGTTTCAGCTTCAGCATCAGTCCTTCCAATGAACACCCAGGACTGATCTCCTTTAGGATGGACTGGTTGGATCTCCTTGCAGTCCAAGGGACTCTCAACAGTCTTCTCCAACACTACAGTTCAAAAGCATCAATTTTTCGGTGCTCAGCTTTCTTCACAGTCCCACTCTCACATCCATACATGACCACTGGAAAAACCATAGCCTTGACTAGATGGACCTTTGTTAGCAAAGTAATGTCTCTGCTTTTTAATATGCTATCTAGGTTGGTCATAGCTTTCCTTCCAAGAGGTAAGAGTCTTTTAATTTCATGGCTACAATCACCATCTACCGTGATTTTGGAGCCCAAAAAAATAAAGTCTGCCACTGTTTCCCCATCTATTTCCCATGAAGTGATGGGACCAGATGCCATGATTTTAGTTTTCTGAATGTTGAACTTTAAGCCAACTTTTTCACTCTCCTCTTTCACTTTCATCAAGAAGCTTTTAAGTTCCTCTTCACTTTCTGCCATAAGGGTGGTATCATCTGCATATCTGAGATTATTGACATTTATCCCAGCAATCTTGATTCCAGCTTGTGCTTTTTCCAGCCCAGCATTTCTCATGATGTACTCTGCACATAAGTAAATAAGCAGGGTGACAATATACAGCCTTGATGGACTTCTTTTCCTATTTGGAACTTGTCTGTTGTTCCATGTCCAGTTCTAACTGTTGCTTCCTGACCTGCATACAGGTTTCTCAAGAGGCAAGTCAGGTGGTCTGGTATTCCCATCTCTTGAATAATTTTCCATGGTTTATTATGATCCACACAGTCAAAGGCTTTGGCATAGTCAATTAAGAAGAAATAGATGTTTTTCTGGAACTCTCTTGCTTTTTCTGTAATCCGGCGGATGTTGTCAATTTCATCTTTGGTTCCTCTGCCTTTTTTAAATCCAGCTTGAACTTCTGGAAGTTCTCGATTTAAGTACTGTTGAAGCCTAACTTGGAGAATTTTCAGCATTATTTTGCTAGCATGTGAAATGAGTTCTATGGTGCAATAGTTTGAACATTTTTGGCATTGCCTTTCTTTGGGATCGGAATGAAAACTGACATTTTCTATTCCCGTGTCCACAAATGAGTTTTCCAAATTTGCTGGAAAATTTGCACTTTCACAGCATCATCTTTTAGGATGTGAAACAGCTCGACAGGAATTCCATCACCTCCACTAGCTTTGTTCATAGTGATGCTTCCTAAGGCCCACCTGACTTGGCATTCCAGGATGTCTGGCTCTAGGTGGGTGATCACACCATCATGGTTATCTGGGTCATTAAGATCTTTTTTGTACAGTTCTTCTGTGTATTCTTGCCAACTCTTTTTAATATCTTCTGCTTCTGTTAGGTCCATACCATTTCTGTCCTTTATCGAACCCATCTTTGCATGAAATGTTATCTTGGTATATCTAATTTTCTCGAAGATATTTCTAGTCTTTCCCATTCTGTTTTCCTCTATTTCTTTGCATTGATCACTGAGGAAGGAAGGCTTTCTTATCTCTCCTTGCTATTCTTTGGAACTCTGCATTCAAATGGGAATGTCTTTCCTTTTCTCCTTTGCTTTTCACTTCTCTTCTTTTCACAGCTATTTGTAAGGCCTCCTCAGGCAGCCATTTTGTTTTTTGCATTTCTTTTCCATGGGGATGGTCTTGATTCCTGTCTCCTGTACAATGTCACGAACCTCTGTCTGTAGTTCATCAGGGACTCTGTCTATCAGATCTAGTCCCTTAAATCTACTTCTCACTTTCACCATATAATCATAAGGGATTCGATTTAGGTCATACCTGAATGGTCTAGTGGTTTTCCCTACTATCTTCAATTACTCTCCCCTTAAATATTTGTGTTTCCTATATTTCATTCATTTCATTCTTGGTCAATTTACTCCTTTCTCACTCCACACTTACATAATATTTTTGAGTAATTTCTATGTATCAAGCATTGTTGTATGTAGCTGGAAAATAGCAAATAAATCCATTTCCATAATGTACTACATAACTTTGCTTCCAATGAGTGAAACATTTTATAACAAAGGAGGTATGACAGTGAGTCCCCACTCACAGAATTTGCTAATATTATCATGTGCTCCATTAACCACATACAGGTGACTTGAGAAAGTGACAGAATGGCCTAATAAAGGCTCATCTTTGGTACCAGCTGGGAGGCACCATTCTATGGAGAAATTTTTGCTTTCCAAATCATTATCTTAGGTTCAATAGGCTTGGAGTTCTTACTGTCCCAAAGGAGAAATACTTTAACCAGAGAATAAGTTCGATTACTGTTGAATAAGATGCTGAGACTACTACTTCCCTATGTTTTCTGGATTCTCATGCTGCTGAGTCAATAGGCAAAGAAA
Source organism: Odocoileus virginianus (assembly GCF_023699985.2). Taxonomy (NCBI): domain Eukaryota; kingdom Metazoa; phylum Chordata; class Mammalia; order Artiodactyla; family Cervidae; genus Odocoileus; species Odocoileus virginianus. The sequence continues at coordinate 71,102,969 of NC_069678.1, read as the reverse complement.
GGTGCCACTGTCCCATCAAGAATATTTGATTCCAGTCACCAGAAGGAACTTGAGATGCAACCACACAATAGTGGTAAAGATGACTGTATAACCTAGGAGATTCATAGGGTCACTCCTTGTTCCCCAACAGTCCTATTCAATGGAAAACTGGGGAAACCCAAAATAGAATTTTCACAGTTACAATATGATCTTCCAGTTCCACTTCTGGGCATATTAGAAGAAACTCTAATTTGAAATTAAACATGCACCCCAATCTTCTTAGCAACAATATTTACAATACCAAAGGCATGAAAGCAATGTAAATGTCCATGGACAGATGAATGGATAATGAAGATGTGGTATACACACAATACATATAAAAGAATAAAATTTCCATTTGGAATAAAATGAATGGACTGAGAGATTATCAAAATAAGTGAAGTAATACACAATACACATAAAAGAGTAAAATTGTCATTGGAATAACATGGATGAACCAAGAGATTATCATACTAAGTGAAGTAAATCAGACAGAGAAAGGCAAATATCATGTGATATCACTTATTTGTGGAATCTAAAAAAATGATACAAATAAACTTATTTACAAAACAGAAATAAATACATAGATATAGAAAACAAACTTATGATTACCAAAAGGAAAGTAGGGTGGGGGAAGGATAAATTAGGAATTTGGGATTAAAAGATATTCACCACTATACATAAAATAGATTAAAAAAAGGACCTATACAGGAAGCTATATTCAATATCTTGTAGCAAGCCATAACTGAAAAGAGTCTGAAAAAGAATAAAATATATTCATGTGTATATGTATAACTAAATCACTTTGCTGTACATCTGAAATAACACAACATTGTAAATCAACTATACTTCAATTAAAAATTTGGTTAAAAAGAAAAAACAAAAACATGATTTTCAAGGCCTTAGATTTCATACAAATAAAGCTCTGGGTTACTTCAATAGGTAACGAATGCCATCCAGCTGAGGGCCAGGCAGTGAGAAATGGAAATACAAGTAGCAGTGGAGGAAGGCAGCTATAATTATCTACATAGGCCTCATGATCACTTATATGGAGGTTGAGGTTATATTAATAGCTATATGTTTTTTTGTGTTTTTTTTTTTTTTTTTCTTATCCATCCTTTGTTTCTACTCATCTTTCATTAATAACCTAGTGGTAGCTAGGGTTCTTTTAGACTCAGATGGAATATGGCCAAATCAAGATCCCCATGTTATTTATAGTATCTGATTTTTGTATCATGTACATTGAAGACAGCAGTCATCTACCTGAACAAAGGAAACAGGGGGAAGTTAAAGGGCAAAGACAGTAGGCAGGACCAATTATCTTCCAACTGGACATTTTTAATCACTCTCCACCATTTTCCAACCTCCTCTGTGCTCCAGGGATTTGCCCTTTATGAACCCATCAATAGGCTCCCAAGATCAATGGCTCCCTTGGGTTCAGTTAAAGATCATCTTAGACTGGCTGTGTCGCAGATTTTAAGGTCCTGTCAGGTGCCCTCTCCTGAGCCGATCCTCTCTGGAGTTTTGTAACCACCTCCCCTCCTCCGCCTTCCTAGCACAAGCCTGGAATCATTTCCTGTTGTTACTAGCCTCAGGGTACTTCACCTTTCCTTGTTTCCCTAATCCATGACTATACCATATGAATAATCTTTTTTTTTAGAAACTACCCTCAAATCAGCTAGGTTGAGAATGTCATCTGTTTCTAGCTTGGATGCTGACTGATACAAGTAACTGGTGCCCCTCGCATTGTTGAAGAATGGTTTTGATTGCCTGAGGGCCTTAAAATGACTGCTGTTACAGATTTACACCCCTGTGGAGGTCTCAGAGTTCTGGATGGAATGGCTCTTTCTTGGGGAGACTTAAGAAACAGTTTTTCTTTCTTCTTTTTGGATGGAGATGTTAATAGGGCTTCCCACCCTTACCTCCCCCTCAAAGCAAGAGCTCTGCCAGGCCTTACTACTAAATGGAGGTTTGGATTTATTTAAATTTGCTCTGACAGTGAATTCCATTGCTGTGGGCCGTGGACTAGGTGGCTGTCACGTGGCTGAGGTCTGACAGTTAGCGGCTGTTCTTGGCTGGCTGAAAAGGGCACATATGAACAGCTGGCCACAGGGTCAGGCTGCAGTGTAGCAAAAAGAGAAGGGTGTGCTCTTTTCTTAAACTGCTAAGTACGTTGCCAATAAAATAATTCTTCTCACTATAATGAAGAGAATTGAATCAACAGCAAACTAAACCATAAGGGAAAAATAGGCCCTAACTTGAAATAAAAACATGTCAAGAATCAAACTCATTTATTACAACCCATCCATACACACTTTTTGATTGCTCTATCCTGATAAGGACCCAGTGCACTGTATTATTTGTAAGAAATTCATGGGCCTTCTTTGCCTTTTCCTCTATTCACCTCAAGTTCTGAGTGAACCTGACATACTGGAACAATCTAGACAGATTGGATTCAGATTGCAGATCCCATGCTTTAGAGAGCCATGATTCTGGACAGTGTGTTTCAATCCTTAGTTTCAATTTCTTCATCTGTAAAGTGGAAATAATGATACCCAAAAACCTTTGATTAGAGACACGAGAATAATTAATATGTTGAATAAGTGTGATTTGTAGAATACTTAAAACATAACTCTGTTTTCCATTATCATTTTAAAATATTTTAAGTGGAAATAATCTCTCATTTTCCTAGATTAAAAAAATTTATAAATCCTACAGCTTTCTCCTTATTCTTTCTCTTAGTCTTAGGTACTAGACAGTCCCATAGTACTCTAGGGAACAGAACATGGTTTCTGTTCATCAGATGAACAGAGACATCAGATGAAGGGAAGAAACAAAAATAAATAGGTCTACAGAAGAAACAAAAATGGCATATTTGAAAATTATATAATAATATACAGGATTAAAGAGTCTATGCACCAATTAATAGAATAAGAAAATAATTTTTAAATGTGACTGCTAATAAGATCAATATAAAGAAATTCACTTCATTTTTATAAGCCTCCAGGAAATATAAACAGCTCTTATAAGACAATAAGAAAAATTTCAGTATCCAGAAAATATAATTTAAATAGAGACTTGAATTAAGGGAGAAATATACCATATTCATGGAAAGAGAAACTGTTGTAAAACAGATACAGTACAGTTCCAGGTAAAAGTTCAGCAGGACGTTCTAGGGAAACTGACTCCCTAATTTTGAAATGTATATGAAAGCACAAAGGTCAAATAATAGCTAATACAATTGCAAAATGGGAGGATATCTTCCACCAGATATCAAGACTTACTATAAAGTTTGTTAATTTAAACAGTTTGATATTGGTTCATGCCCATGTGCTCAATCCTGTCTGACTCTGCGACCGCCATGGACTAGCCTGCTAGGCTCCTCTCCATCGAATTTTCCAGGCAAGAATGTTAGAGGGGATTGCCACTTTCTACTCTAGGGGATCTTCCCAACCCAGGGATCAAGCCTGTATCTCTTGCAGCTACTGCATTGGGAGGGGGATTTTTTTTTTTACCACTGCACCACCTGGAAAGCCCATGGTATGGGTTCAGGCACAAACAAATCAACTATAGAATTAGAGATTCCTGAAATAGACCTCTATATATATGAAAAGGGCTTCCCTCAGAGCTCAGTAAGTAAAGAATCCACCTGCAATTCAGGAGACCCCCGTTCAATTCCTGGGTCGGGAAGATCCGCTGGAGAAGGGATAGGCTACCCACTCCAGTCTAGTTGGGCTTCCCCTGTGGCTCAGCTGGTAAAGAATCCGCCTGCAATGTGGGAGACCTGGGTTTGCAATGTTGGAGACCTGGGCTTGCTCCCTGGGTTGGGAAGATCCCCTGAATAAGGGAAAGGCTACCCACTTCCGTGTTCTGGCCTGGAGAATTCCTTGGACTATGTAGTTCATGGGGTCGCAAAGAGTTGGACAGCACTGAGTGACTTTCACTTCACTTCACTTGGTATGAAATACCATTATTTATGTTAGAAGGGCTTTACAGTTAGTTGAATAATTTGAGAAAAATGGATTTATTTATTAAGGGTGCTAGGACTATTGTATTTTCAAATAGACAAAAGTGAAATTGGGTCCTTCCTACTAAGCATACACAAAACTCAGTCCTAAATGGATTAAAGATATATTTGACAGGCAAAACTTTAAAATTTCTAGCAAATTATGGAGGAGATTATCTTTATGACAAAAGAGTAAAACATTTCTTAAATAAGACATCAAAAAATGCTAACATAAAAGAAAAAAATGTGATACATTCAACTATATTGAAATTAAAGATGTCTATTCTTCAAGATACCTTAGAGAAAGGGAGAAAAATCAACAAATCAGGAGAATATATTTCTAACACTTTTAAGTGATAAAGGATGAGTGCACGGAATATAAAAAAGAACTTCTTAGTAAGAAAAGTCAAACAACCCAAAATAAAAATGAGTAAGAAATATGAATTGGCATTTCACACAAACAGCCACACATATATATGCCAAATAAACAGTTAAGACATTGCTCAACTGTTCAGAAGTCTGGGAAATGCAAATTGTAATTTTTACTCACTGCACTAATAAAAACTCATTGATCTGATAAATTTTGGTGAGAATATGAAGGGAAAGGAATACAAATAGGTACAAAAATTAATTGGCCTTTTTCTGGTAAAATTAAATATCCACACAGCCTGTGGTCCAGAGGATGTTCCATGCCTAGAGACTTCTCTCTAGAGAAATCATACAACTGGGCAACAAGAGATAAGCAAAAGAATGATCATAGATAGCAACACTGCTTATGATAGAAAAATTAAAAAGTGAACAAATAGAAACTGAAACTAACACAATCTTACCCTATAAGAAAAAGGACATTTAAATTGTGTCATAGTAACACAAAAATTTATATAATGGAAGCTAATTCACTATAGCTATAGACAACTACACAGACAAATCTTAGACATTATATTGTAAAGTAAATTTCAAATTGTTAAACAGTATTGTAACAGATATAATTTAAAAAGAAATTATTTTTAAAAAAAATAAAAACAAAAAAATAAAAAGAAATTATTTGGAGAATAAATATATAGGTGATAAGGCTTTGGAAAAAAGAAATGAAAAATACAGAAATTAGGAGAGAGGTTACCTGGGAGAAGCAGGCATGACAATGGAAGTAAACAGCTAGTGCCTTAATATTGTTCTACTTCTTAAATTTTGTCATAAGTTTCTAGGCATTTTTTTTAATATGCTGCATCATATACTTTGGGTATACTTTGTATACGTGTGGGATACACGTATAGTTTGTATCCCACAGATTCTCGTCTCTTTTTTTCCCAACTGATTTCTTTTTCCTGTTTTCCCATTCTACTATTGAGACTACACAGTGAACCATTTACTTCAGTTATTATTTCAGTTTTAACATTTCAGTTTTATTCTTTATTATCATTTCTATTCATCTGCTAAAAGTTCCATCTTCCCATTTATTTCTAAAATATTCACTTTTACCCCATGGAGAATAGTTCTGATAGCTGCTGTAAAGTCTGTACCGTATAATTGCAACATCAGGTTTATATCACGATTAATATACATTGATTGTCTTTTTCCCTTAAGAGTGTACCAGAATTCTGGTCCTTTGTATGTCAGGTGATTCTGGATTATATCCTGGACATTTTAAATATTTTGTTTTGAGACTCTAGGTCTTGTTAATGTCCTCTAGTGAATGTTGATTTTTTTTTCCATTTATTTTTATTAGTTGGAGGCTAATTACTTTACATCATTACAGTAGTTTTTGTCATACATTGAAATGAATTAGCCATGGATTTACATGTATTCCCCATCCCGGTCCCCCCTCCCACCTCCCTCTCCACCTGATCCCTCTGTTGTTGTTATTTTAGCAGGTAAACTATCCAGTTAGGTTCACACCACAAGTTCTTTCTCACCTTCTGGGAGTGGTGGTTTCAATATCAGTTTAGTTTTCAAACTCTTGCTATGTTTCATTAGGTCCTTGCATCTCAGTGGTGGGTTAGGGATTTATGTCAGTTCATACACAGATGTAGGGTGTCTTCTTTTCCAAATATCTTCCCTCCAAGATTCCGTTTATACTCTTTGGTTTCCATGAGGAAAAAAAAGGACTTTTTTGCATCCTCTAGCTAGAAAGTCAAGATACTTTTTAGAACTGTACCCCCTGTGCTATTGAAAAGTTTGTGCCTACCCTTGTGACAGAGTACTTCTAGAAAAGAAGGAGGGGGCAGGAATTTCCACTATAGTTTTGAGCCAGAGGGATGCTTTTCCCAGTTTCTTTGATCAGAAAAGAAAGGTTTTCTTTTCATCACCTAGATTCCCACACCATGACCATTACTGCTTCCCAAATGGAGCTGGCCTCAGGGAAGAAGCAAGAGGAAAAAAAAGAGACAGGAAAGACAAAAAAATCCCAGGAACCTCCCCCCTGCAACTGTTAGCTCATGGAGGTCTCCTATTCCCAATCTTCTGGTTAAGTGGGAACATATTTCTTTTCCAAAATTTTTACTATATATATATATCTTCTCTGCTGGGCTGGATGAAGCACAGACAAGAATCAAAATTGCTGGGAGAAATATCAATAACCTCAGATATGGAAACGACACCACCCTTATGGCAGAAAGTAAAGAACTAAAGAGCTTTATTTCTTGATGAAGGTGAAAGAGGAGAGTAAAAAAGCTGACTTAAAACTCAACATTCATAAAACTAAGATCATGCCATTCAGTTCCATCACTTCATGGCAAATAGATGGGGAAACAATGGAAACAGTGACAGACTTTCTTTATTCGGGCTCCAAATTCACTGCAGATAGTGACTGCAGCCATGAAATTAAAAGACACTTGCTTGGAATAACTTGCTTGGAAGAAAAGCTATGACAAACCTAGACAGCATATTAAAAAGTGGAGACGTCAGCAAAGTGATGTCACTTCACTGACAAAGGTCCATCTAACCAAAGCTATGGCTTTTCCAGTAGCCATGTTTGGATGTGAGTGTTGGACCATAAAGAAGACTGAGCATTGAAGAATTGATGCTTTTAAATTGTGGTATTGGAGAAAATTCTTGAGAGTCCCTTGGAGTTCAAGGAGATCAAACCAGATGACCCTAAAGGAAATCAGTCCTGAGTATTCATTGGAAAGACTTATGCTGAAGCTGAAGCTGAAGCTCCAATACTTTGGCCACCTGATGAGAAGAGCTGACTTGTTAGAAATGACGCTGATGCTGGGGAAAATTGAGGGGAGGAGGAAAATGGAACGACAGAGGATGAGATGGTTGGATGTCATCACCAACTCAGTGGACATGAGCTTGAGCAAGTTCTGGGAAATGGTGAAGGACAAGCGAGCCTGGCATGCTGCAATCCATGGGGTCACAAAGGGTCATAAATGACTGAGTGACTGAACAAGAATAATATCTTCTCTGTAGTCTAGAACTCTCTGCACCCTTAAATCAAAGCTGGGAGAAAGAAAGGAAAAAAAGAACATCTGAAACTTACACCTGTTACGGGTGATTATTCAAGAATGGACTTCCTTCCCAGTCTGCCTACTGTGGTTTCAGAGTTGTTAATGTCTTGTGTTTTGTTGGAAGTTTTTACTTTCAGTCAATGAGAGAAAGAAGATCAAGTGAACTTGTCCTATCTTGGCTCATGCCAAAGTCCATATATTCCTTTTGATGTATTAAATACTATATAATTGAATTAAAGATAACAAAAAAGATTCATTCCCAAAGGATCTCATAATCTACTATACCAGACTGACTTCTAAACAACTCTCTTTTAGGAAAGTTGGCTCTGACAAAGAGAAAAGAAATAGAATCAGAGGTAAAAAAAAAAATAAATACAAAGGGTAAGGTTGAATGAGTTTGTTTTTTGTTTGTAAGGGATATCTAAGTGGGCTCAGACTTTCTCTTACCCAACACTTAGCACATTTTAATTATTTCATATTAATTTGTAAAAACTTATTCTTGCCATACTCCTTGGCTGAGAAGTCACATGAAAGCAGGTCAATATCTGTGTGGTTCACCCTTGTGCTGTTTCACACAGTAAGTGGTCAAGATGTTAATTGACAGGTTCCATAGTATTTGTCACCTAATTTCCAGAGCAGGTTATGTCAGGGCTCTGCCCATATCTTTTGCCCTTCAGTGCCCACCAACCCAATCTCCAATTTCCAGCTCTTGATTTTCTCTGCCTAAGGTCTTTCCCGTGATTCTAAAGCATGTCTGTCCCTGCATTGCAGGTAGTGCCAGGAAATTAATGTCTACTAGAAGGAGACCTCAACCAATGATTGGTAGCATTGGTTTATAAATATCCCAGCTCCTTCTCCCTTGAATAGGTTGACTCTGTGCCCATGTCCTACCTAAACGGGCTCTCAGAATTTTCCTAGCAGATTTACTTCCAGTTGTCCACAGTGGTAGCTGATGTGATAATGCAGTATGTATTGGTTATCTTCCCTTCTCTGACTCCTTTTCTCATTCTGTTTTGGTTTCTCCTTATCCTCTTTTTTTTTAAATGTATTTATTTTTAATTAAAGGATAATTGTTTTACAGTATTGTGTTGATTTCTGCCAAACATCAACATGAATCGCCCATAGGTGTACATATGTCCCCTCCTTCTTGAACCTCATTCCCATTTCCCTCCCCATCTCACCTCTTGTTACAGAGTCCAGGTTTGAGTTCCCTGAGTCATACATCAAATTCTCATTGGCTATCTGTTTTATATATGTATGTTTCCATGTTACTCATAAACTACTTTAACCTAAATCCTTGTTTTAGGATCTGCTTCTGGGAACTGACCCAAATAAAACAGTTGCATATTCTACATACATGAGCATGGATCTTTTATTAAGAAATTTCCTTGTAGCATTAGAGTGGACAGAGCACCAGACTTCAAGTCAGAAGGTCTTAGTTCATCCACTTACCAGATGGGTAAGGAAGGACTGATATTGAAGCTGAAACTCCAATACCTTGGTCATACTGATGTTAAAAACTGACTCATTGGAAAAGACCCTGATGCTGGGAAAGATTGAGGGCAGGAGGAAAAGGGGACATCAGAGGATGAGATGGTTGGATGGCATCACCGACTCAATGGACATGAGTTTGTTGTTGATGGACAGGGAGGCCTGGCGTGCTGCAGTCCATGGAATCACAAAGAGTCAGACACAACTGAGTGACTAAACTGAACTGAACTGAACTGAACCTTGAACAAGTTACATGATTACTCTAAGGCTCAACTTTCCTCATGGGGAATGTGGAGTTCATAAAATCTTCCTCATAATGTTCTTATGAGTATTAAATAAAATAAAATAATACATGTGAAAGAACCTATTATGGAGACCAGCATGTAGTGAGTACTTAGTGCATTAATGTGTGGTGATTGAGTAGGAGGATAAAGAATTCTTTCTTGTGCTGTGAACCATCATGTCTGTTTTATTTGTTTTCCTGATGGAGAGTAGGGTTATATTAACTTGTCCAGTCAACATCAGGAATTGCTAATGGTGAGGAAATGTTGAAGAGCTTGTATTGTTTCATCTTGTGGAACATGCTTCTAATTAGCAAGAGCCTGTTTTCTTTCAACATAAATGGGCAATAGCTCAGCAGCTGGTCCCACTATTCCTGAGTCCCAAAGTGCTCCAGAGGAAATGTACAACAAACACTTCAGAGAGAATGCACATTGTCTTTTCATTTATATGTATTTCTCTTTTATTTGAGAATTGTTCCATGAAGTTTTCATGGCTTAATAGACTTTTGGGTCAAAAAGAGACTCCTGATCAGAAATAGTCAGACCCTGTTGTACTACTGTTGGGGAATCATAGACTTCAATAGCCCCCTCTTATCCTATAGCATTTTAGGAATAAAGAAAACTGTCTTCAAACATTTAAAGGATTAATAAAATGAGGGGGCAGAAATCTTATTAAAGTGACTTCACAAATTAAAGGTTGTGGGGGCATTTTGAGTTTCACTTAAGAGGGAAGATTCTGTTAAGTAGAGCTAACAACCAAAGGGATGACCGAAGTGATAATCTTGCCATCACTGGAGGCATGTAAGAGGCCACCAAACCCACACGGGGTATAATACAAGGAATTCTTTTGCTCATGGGAGGGAGACTTAACTGAGAACTCAAGTCCCTTTAGTTTTCTGATTCTATTTGGAGGTTTCTAATAGCAAACACCATGTGCACTACAGAGCATATAGTATTAATACGTGCTCAATGAAAATACGATGACTCATTGCTATCAAACACCCCCAGATCCCCTAAAGCTTCCCTGGAGATAATTAATTCCGTCTTCTGTAAGCACCTTCTTTCTTCACATTGACAGTCCATTCAGGGCCAGTCAAATCCCTGTTGCCAAGCAAAATGGAAACTCAGGCATTTGACACAGGTCAGGGATCCAGGATGCCAGACCTGGCTATGGGAATGAAGATGGCCGTAGCAGTTACAGAAGTGCACCGCCCAGACCTCCCTTCAAGAAAGAACCTGCCATTCAGCTGCAAAAAGCAGTGAGCTGAAAGCCTTTGGCTGTTAGCATCTTTAGAGTAAGTTTCAACATTTAAACTGAAGCCTCATGTTTCCCAGGGAGCGCTCACTAAACATGAGCATGGCAAAGATACTAGGGGCCTGGCCATTTCAGCCTGAATTTGGACTCCTTTCAGGCTCCTTGCTTTCCAGCTCACTGTTAGTTTAGATCACTGACTTTTCAGATCTGCATCATTTTCTCAGGTTATCCTGACCCAGTCTGGCTTCTTTCCTCATTTTCTTTCCCCGGTGTCAGAATTATGTCACAACCTGAGGTTTCCCCTGCCCAATCCTGCTTCTCTTTCTAGTACTGTTCATAGACATTATTCTCAATAAAGCTCTTATAGTCCTAACTCAGTCTCAATCACTGTTTCTAGAAAATTCAGTTGACTCAATGGCTCACCCTGCAACCATGTAGCCCCACTGGAAAAGGAAACAAAAGTGCACATCATATAGAAGGAAAATCTGGATTATCCATGTGTCTAAAAAGACTGAAAGAACAAGGAAGAGACCTGAAATACAAGATGTGCAACAAAGACCAGAGGACAGTAGGGGCACTTCGAGAGTCAGAGCCTGGAGAGATCGCTTGAGAGACATGTGCTAGAGGGAGGGAGAATTTCCACTGGGTCTGCCAACCACCCTGCCAATGCCCTCAGTCAGAAGCCATCTAAGTACCTTGTGTCTTTATGACAGCCAGGGAAAGGAAGAGAAACTGCCGTGTTTGAGCCACTGACATTAACTGTTTCACAACACAATATGGTGACATCGGCAATGAAATTTACAGATGTGGAAGCGCCCATTGTCAGGAGGCAGATGATAAAGACAGCTAATGGTTTACTGCATGCTTGGTATGTACCAGTCACTATTGCTGTTATAAGGTCACTGATAATCAAATATTTTCTAGGAATCAGAAATCTGAGAGAAAAGTGCTGGATTGTTTTGGATCAGGGTCTTTCATGAGGTTGCCAGTCAGGGTGGCAGATATTACAGAACATACCTGGGGCTGGAGAGTCCAAATCTAAGATCATTCCTGTGGTTTCTGGCAGTCCTCAGTTCCTCACTATGCAGGACCATCCATAGGATAGCTTGACTCAGCTGTTGCCTTCCCCTATAGCAAGTGATCTGAGACAGAGCTGTGACTCAAGGTAAAAGTAACAGTCTTTCACGGTCTAATCTCAGACATTCAATGACTTCATTTATACCATATCCTATTGACATGCAGGGGGACATCCCAGGTGGCTCACTGGTAAAGAATCCATCTACCAGTGCAGGAGATGTGGGGTTGATCGCTATGTCAGGAAGATCCCTTGGAGGGGGAAATGGCAACCCAGTCCAGTGTTGCTGCCTAAACAATCCCATGGACAGTGGGTTATAGTCCCTGTTGTTCAGACACTCAGTCGTGTTTGAATTTTTGCAACCACGTGGACTACAGCACACCAAGTTTCCTGTCCTTCACCAACTCCCAGAGCTTGCTCAAAGTCATGTCCATTGAGTGAATGATGCTATCCAACCATCTTGTCCTCTGTCATCACCTTCTCCTCCCACCTTCAATCTCTCCCAGCCTCAGGGTCTTTTCTAATGAGTCAGCTTGCCCCATCAAGTATTGGAGCTTCAGCTTCAGCATCAGTCCTTCCAATGAATATTCAGGACTTATTTCCTTTAGGATTGACTGGTTGGATCTCCTTTAACTCCAAGGGACTGTCAAGAGTTTTCTCCAACATCACAGTTTGAAAGTATCAATTCTTCAGTGCTCAGCCTTCTTTATGGTCCAATTCTCACATCCACACATGACTACTGGAAAAATCACAGCTTTGACAAGACAGACCTTAGTAGGAAAAGTAATGTCTCTGCTTTTTAATACACTGTCTAGGTTTGTCATAGTTTTTCTCCCAAGGAGCAAGTGTCTTTTAATTTCATGGCTGCAGTAACCATCTGCAGTGATTTTGGAGCCCAAGAAAAGAAAGTCTGTTCTGTACATCTGTGTCTCTTTTTCTGTTTTGCATATAGGGTTATCGTTACCATCTTCCTAAATTCCATATATATGTGTTAGTATACTGTATTGGTCTTTATCTTTCTGGCTTACTTCAGCAGACTTTTTGGACTCTGGGAGAAGGCGAGGGTGGGATGTTTTGAGAGAACAACATTGAAACATGTATATTATCTAGGATGAAACAGATCACCAGCCCAGGCTGGATGCATGAGACAAGTGCTCGGGCCTGGTGCACTGAGAAGACCCAGAGGAATCGGGTGGAGAGGGAGGTGGGAGGGGGGATCGGGATGGGGAATACATGTAAATCCATGGCTGATTCATGTCAATGTATGACAAAAACCACTACAATATTGTAAAGCAATTAGCCTCCAACTAATAAAAATAAATGAAAAAAGAAAACAAACACCCTTGTGGGATAAAATTAAAAATTAAAAAAAAAAAAAAGAAAGAAAGAAAAGAAAGTCTGTTACTGTTTCCATTGTTTCCCCATCTATTTGCCATGAAGTGATGGGACGGAATGCCATGACCTTAGTTTTTCAAATGTTGCATTTTAAGCCAGCTTTTTCACTCTCCTCTTTCACCTTCATCAAGAGGCTCTTTAGTTCCTCCTTACTTTCTGCCATAAGGGTGGTATAATCTGCATATCTGAAATTATTGATATTTCTCAGGACAATCTTGATTCCAGGTTGTGCTTCATCCAGCCCAGCGTTTCTCATGATGTACTCTGCACATAAGTTAAATAAACAGAGTGACAATTTGCAGCCTTGACATACTCTTTTCCCAATTTGGAACCAGTCCATTGTTCCATGTCCAGCTTCTTGACCTGCAGACATGTTCCTCAGGAGGCAGGTAAGGGGGGTCTGGTATTCCCATCTCTAAGAATTTTTCAGTTTGTTGTGATCCACACAGTCAAAGGTTTTAGTGTAAACAATGAAGCAGAAGTAGATGTTTTTCTGGGATTCTCTTGGTTTTTCTACTATCCACTGGATGTTGGCAATTTGATCTCTGGTTCTTCTATCTTTTCTAAATCCAGCTTGAATATCTGAAAGTTCTTGGTTCACATACTGTTGAAGCCTAGCTTGGAAAAATTTGAGCATAAATTTACTAGCGTGCAAAATGAGTGCAATTGTGCAGCAGTTTGAATATTCTTTGGCGTTGCCTTTTTTTGGGAGTGGAATGAAAATAGACCATTTCCAGTCCTGTGGCCACTGCTGAGTTTTCCACATTTGCTGGCATATTGAGTGCAGCACTTTCACAGCATCATCTTTTAGGATTTGGAATAGCAGAGCTGGAATTCCATCACCTCCACCAGTTTTGTTCACAGTGAAGCTTCCTAAGGCCCACTTGACTTCGCACTCCAGGACATCTGGCTCTAGTGAGTGAACACACCATCGTGGTTATCTGGGTCATTAAGATATTTTTTTGTATAGTTCTTCTGTGTATTCTTGCCACCTCTTCTTAATATCTTCTGCTTCTGCTAAGCCTATACTGTTTCTGCCCTTTATTGTGCCCATCTTTACATGAAATGTTCCCCTGTTATCTGTAATTTTCTTGAAGAGATCTCTAGTCTTTCCCATTCTATTGTTTTCCTCTATTTCTTTGCACTGATCTCTTAGGAAGGCTTTCTTATCTCCTTGCTATTCTTTGGAACTCTGCATTCAGATGGATATATATCTCCTTTTCTCCATTGCCCTTCATGCAGAGTGGGACACAACTGAGCAACTGAGCACACACACACAGACACACTCATGCACACACATACACACACACACATATTATCATGCAGACCAATCCTCTTGTACAGTGTGGGAGGCATTCACAAGGATGTGACTACCAGAATATAGGGATCATTAGGACCACCTAAGAGACTGTCTCCCACAACCTCCAGAAGAATATAAAGTGAGTATTTTACCAGTGGGGAAACTGAGGCACAGAGATGACATGATTTGAACTGAGAATCTATGTTCCACACTGTTATGTGAAACTGTCTCCCCAAACAAAGGAATAGAGGTCAAAGAAGAAAGAAGATGGATGTGTATAAACTTGGACATGTTGGTGGTTAAGGAAAGAATGCCTTAGATGTTTATAATTTACATAGAAATGAAGAGTTTAACAGAGCAATTTCTAATTATCAAGGGTATTCCTTACACCAAATGTAGAAATAAGGAATTCCTTTCCCATTTTCCAGAAGACAAAAGAAAATTCAGAAAGACTGAGTGCTTTGCCCATGTAGCACAATGAATATAAAGTGGAGTTCAGCTTAGGTCTTCACTTCCAAGTCCAGGACTCTAGTCTGTTCCTTAGCTGCTTTTTCAAGTAAATCAAAGGACCAATTTGTGGTTCCAGTTCTCTAGAATAGACAGTGAGGTAGCTGGACTGGGGAAGAGCATCTAGAAATCTAGTTGTTTAGGTGTGATGCAGCGAAGTCTTTCACCAAAGCAAGAGATTTTGCTGGGTTTTTTTTTTTTTCCAGTGTTTCTTAAAGTATAACATACACATAAAGTGCACATAAGTATATAGCTTGTCAAATTTTGTAAAACAAACTAAATGAAAGAGAAAGACATTACTATTAGCCCCAGAATCCCTTCTGTTCAATTTTTCTGTCATTACCCCTCCTGTTGTAACCACTATGCAAACTTACAGAATCATAGATTAATTTACTCGATTTTTTAATTTGTATAAATGCAATCTTGTACTTTTTGCACTTGATTTCTTTCACTTGACATTTTATTCATGAGATCCATTCATACTGTTGTGTAATATACTTGCAGGTTTCTTTTACTGCTGTCATGTAGTATTCCACTCTGTGAATAGATAATTTATCTACCCTACCAAAGGTTGACAGACTACACCCAAATGTGCCCTACCTTCTATTTCTGTGCAACCTGCAAATGAAGATGATTTATACATTTTTCAAATTTTTACTTATTTAGTTTTGGCTGTGCTGGGTCGTCATTGCTTTGCAAGTGGGGGCTGCTCCCTAGCTGCGGTGTTCAGGCTTCGCATTGCAGTTGCTCCTCTTACTGCTGAGCACAGAATCCAGGATGTGTGGGCCTCAGCAGTTGCAGCGAGGCCTCCGGAGCTGTGGCCACTGGGCTGTAAAGCTCAGTCTGAATTGTTGTGGCACACCAGCTTAGTCGCTCTATGGCATGGTGAACCCTCCTGGACCAGGGATCGAACCCATGTCTTCTGTATTGGCAGGCAGATTCTTTACCACTGAACAACCAGGAAACCCTGCTTTATACATTTTTGAACACTTAAAAAAGTCAAAAGAATAATATTCCCTGGCACACGAAAATTATATAAAGTTTAATTTGTGTTCATAAATAACATTTTATGGGAACACACACATTTATTTTTTTTGTATTATCTGTGGCTGCTTTCACATTATGATGGCAGTTAACCAGTTTCAACAGAGACTGGTGCAGCCCTCTTTTGCTTTGCACTGCTGCTGGGGCACCTCAAAAAGAAGTGATGTGATTATAAGTTGATTTTGCTTCTTGGCCTAAAGATTCTAAATATTTACTATCTTTACTGAAAATTTTTGCTGAAAGCTGTACTATACTATTGGTGGACATTTGAGTTGAGTACTATTATGAATAGTTCTGCTTTGAACATTCTGATTCATGTTCTTGATGAACATAAGTAAGCATTTATTTAGGGTACATACCTAGGAGTGGAATTGCTGAGTACTGGGCTATATTCAGCTTAGTAGGTATTGCCACAGCTTTGTACTAATTTTATACTATAACCAGTGGTATATGAGAATTCCATTTGCTCCATAGTCTTACCCCAAATTGGTATTTTCTATTTCATTTAACCGTCTGATGATGGGTAGTGAGTGGTAACATGAGGATGGTTTTAAAATGATAATTACAGCAACATTTATTTTAAGGCTATGACAAATGCTGTGCTAATAATTTCATCTGTACTATCACATTATGGACAAGTCCACTTTACTGATTTGGGAATAGCATTCAGCAAAACTAACAAACTTTAAGTTCACACGGATATTGGGTAGCAGTACCAACAACCAAACTCACATCCAACTGACTTCATAGTTTACATCCCTTCTATTGCACAAAGTCATATCTCTGCAAGACAATTTAGTAACTCACACTCGTGGAGAATATCAGCAATAGGAGGTTGTTTAACTAGCATTCAAACACTTGTTGGGAAAAGAGATGAAGTGGAGCTATAAAAAGCAGGTACAGGAAAAGTATGAGCAAATACACCCTCATTTCTGCTGCCACCTGTACTGTGGTTAACTGTGAGCTTTCTGCCTTCCTCCAGCCCTGTGGCTGCTTATGTTTATTACATGTTCAGACAGTTGAGCCCATGGTGGAAAAGGATAGCAGATTTGTACTTTCAAGATCATCTCCAGATGCTGGCCAGAAGCACCTCTGGATTCATGAAATATTTGTCTTTAGTATTTCTTGAAGATGGATGATTGGAAGAAAAAAAAGTTCTAGGAACATTGTAGTATAAATCACAGGGAATTCCTTTCTTTGGCAATCTGGAATGCATTTCTATATTTCTTTTAGAAGAATAATGTGTGTATTAATAACTTGGTTGGAATGGGGTCTCGGCCAAGATGAGATGATCACGGAAATCATTATTGATGGTTTCTTGTAGCCAAACAATCTGTTCCTCCAAACCTGGACTTTGTCATCTGTCGGTGAAGGACTGCTGAAAGGCCACATCTGAGTCACTTGCATGAACCTCTTCCTTTCTATCCCAATTGCCACTCCTCTACCTAGGTTTTGGCTGTTTGTTTTTTCCTTTTTGGTCTCAAATACAAGGCATTAATCAATATTAATAACTTTTTTTCCTGCTTCAGCACAAAAAAGCATTCAAACTGACAATAGAGCTGTACTGCTAATTTTATTATGCTGCTGCCTTGATCAAATACTTCTGAGACTCATTATTGACTGTAACAGTGCTCTCCAGGTTTTTTTATTCATACATAATCGACTCTTCGGTCTTTTTTGATTCTGCACTCCTACACTTGAAAATTTCATTTATTTTTTTATTTACGAATATAGTTTTTTATTTATGAATGAGATGCCTATTTATAAGTTTATATATTTCATGTGTATATTTTGAATATATATATATATGGGCTTCCCTTATGGCTCAGCTGATTAAAGAATCCATCTGCAATGTGGGAGACATGGGTTCGATCCCTGGGTTGGGAAGATTCCCTGGAGAAGGGAAAGTCTACAAAGCTACCCACTTCAGTATTCTGGCCTGAAGAATTCCATGGACTGTATAGTCCATGGGGTGACAAAGAATCAGCCATGACTGAGTGACTTTCAATATATATATTAAAGATGAGATAATATATACCAAGGGTTAGCAAAGATTTTCTGAAAAGGGCCAGATGGCAAATATTTTAGGCATTATAGGCTGTAAAGTCTCTGCTCCAACTACTCAACTTTGCCATGGTAGCACAAAAATAGCCACAACATATGTAACAAACAATCCAATCATGAGCAGATTGAACTGCCCAAAAATGAGCAGAACTGAATAGTCATTGCTCCAAAGAAGATATACAGATGGCCAATAGTCACATGAAAAGATGCTCAACATCACTAATTATTAGAGAAATGAAAATAAAATCTACAGTGCAGTACCGTCTCAAACTGATCAGAATAGCCATCATTTAAAAGTCTGCAAATAACAAATGCTGGAGAGGGTGTGGAGAAAAGGAAACCCTTCTACACAGTTGCTGGGAATGTAGGCTGGTACAACTGCTATGGAAACAATATGGAGGTTCTTTTAAAAGCTACAAATAGAGTTGGCATATGACCCAGTAATTTCACTCCTGGGCATATATCCAGACAAAACTATAATTCGAAAAGATACAGGCACTACTATGTTCATAGCATTGGTATTCATGATAGTCAAGACACATAAAACAACCTAAATGTCCATCAACTGATGAATGAATAAAGAAGATGTGGTACATATACATAATGGAATACTATTCAATCATAAAAAGAATGAAATACTTCCATTTGGTGCAATGTGGATGAAACTAGAGATTATCATACTAAAGGAAGTAAGTCAGAAAAAAGACAAATACCATATGATATCACTTATAATATATGTAGAATCTAAAATACAGAATGAATAAACTTACCTATGAAGCAAAAACAGATTCACAGATATAGAGAACAGACTGTAGTTGCTAATGGGTAGGTGAGGTGAAGGAGGGATGGATAGGGAGTTTGGGGTTAGTAGGTAAAAACTATTATATATAGGATGTATAGGAACAAGATTTTACGACATAGCAAAGGGAACAATATTCAACACCCTGTGATAAAACATAACGGGAAATAGTATTTTAAGAAGAATATATATATATATATATGTATAACTGAATCACATTGCTGTATATTATCAATTAACATAACATGGTAAATCAACTACATAAAAACAGCCACATATAAACAAATGGGTTTGGCTGTGTTTTAATAAAACTTTATTTTCAAAAACATGAAGCAGGCCAGATTTGACCTGAGGCCCATCGTTTGCAGACGCCTCACATACATACACCTTTGGTTACTTCAGATGTGACCAAGGTAAAACTGGATCCAAGAACTCAAAACACCTCTGGCTTTATTCTGTCCCTGCTATGCATTGATTTTATTCTCCCTAGAACTGCAGTGTTCTTTTCTACAGGCTACTAATAATAATAACACTATGGTAAGCACTAGTCAATATCATGGCCTGAATCCAACATGTTACAGTCTAGGCACTCACACTGACAGTCTTAGACATCTCGCTTGGTTCCAGGAGGAAATCCCCAGAAGAAATTCACTGGCCTAACTTTGTGTGTTCCTCCTACTTCAGTAGCACTGTATTACATGGCAACTTCTATCACAAACGCTCTAATGGAGAGAAAAGGAAAAGCTCCCCCAAAAGGCATGAGAGACAAACAGCCTTCTCAGGTATCTTCTACCAAAAAGAGAAGCACAAAGAAGGGCATGATTATCACAACGGTCAGAAAAGAGAACAGCTCTCATTATATAAAGAATGAGAGAGAAACTATCACACAATACTAAGCATTTATTGTACACATACTGTAGGTAGCTTTTTACGGCAGTAGTTTTCAAACCTATTTTAGTACCTTGGTCAGAATGAATGAGTTATGTTATGCTATGATAACAAACAACTATACAATTTCAATGGCTTAAGAAAACAAAGATTATCTTCTTTCTCACACTGCATGTCTATCATGTATTGGCCAAATGTTCTGCTCCACCCTGTTGATCAGGGATACAGGTATGCTGGACATCCCTCAACTTTCTCCCACCACAGGGAGAAAGGGAAGTTGTGAATCATGCAACGGTCTTTAAAGGTTTCTTCCTGGAAGTGACATACATAGCATGCACTCACATTGTTTGCTCAGGCAGTTAATTTCAAAGCAGTTAAGCTTGTGCTTGGGTTTTATTGTTGGTACCAAGTACATGCTGCCCTCCTATGAGAGGATTATATATACCCACCCATTTTCATCCTACTGTGGGACAAGTATATTTCCACACTCCATTGATATCAGGCCTGGCCAAGTAAATATAAGCAGAAGCGATAGGGGTCACATCTGAGCAGAAAATTTAGAGCCTTTTAATTTTCTTATTGCTGTTGATTTTCCTTTGTCACAAGAATGCTATATCTTAAATAAAAGCTTTTTCTGTAGCCTGAGTTCTAGAATGAGGAAGATCTATGGAGTGGAATCATGTTCTACTATAGTAAACATGTAACATATATGAGAAATAAACTTTTGTTGTTGTGAACCACAGACAGCTTGGAGACATTTGCCACAGCAGCATAACCTAGAAAAAGATGACTAACACAGAGAAGACTGGAAATAATTGAGACATTACCCTAATGACTCACCAGGCCAGCCCTTCTACTGAAAAACTGTTTATTTTACTCTCTTTTGTGCAAATATTACATGTGTATCCCTCTTCATGGAGTCACCTCAAAAATCTCTCTAAGCACTGCAGCAATCACAAAGTTCCCTACATCTGGATGTGTTAGTTTGCCAGGGCTACCATAGCAAATAATAGAGACTAGGTGGTTTTAACAAAAGAAATTTATTTTTGCATATTACTGACTGATAGAAGTTTGAGGTAAAGGTATTCATAGCCTTGGTTTCTTCCCAAACCTCCCTCTTAGATAGCTGTTTTCCCGCCTGTGTCTTCACAAGGTCTTCCCTTCTGCCTGTGTCCTAATCTTTTGTTAAAAGGACACAAGTCATGCAGGATTAGAGCTTGCCTATACGGTCTCATTTCACCTTAAATACTTTTCTAAAAGCCCTATTTTCAAATACAGTCACATCCTAAGTTATTGGGGGTTAGGATTTTAATATATGAATTTTAAAAGGACACAGTTCAGCCCATAACGCTGTGTGATCTGCAGCAATCTCTTCATCAGAGCACTATGAAAAATAGTCTCTTTATTAGGTCCAGATGTGGCTTCTCTTGATCCAGAGACCTCCGTACTGAAAAGACAAATTATCTGTTCTCCACACACCCGATATATAACAGAATGGAAAAACCACAATAAATAATCCCATTTAAAAAGGGAAAATATAGGAAACAGACAGCACACACTGTCCCATAGTAGGGCAGAAGTCTTGAAGGCCCCTACTTAGGTGTGGAGACTGGGCCTAAATCACGCCCTGAGTCCATACTCACAAAGGTGAGTGTACTTTCTCCCCACTGTGCTTGGCTCTGATGTCTGGTTATCATTCCTTTTCCATTATTCTTTTGACTACATCTGAAGTAACTGTTGGGCAATATGTTCTGAGGTCAGAGAAGCTAAGCTGTTTTATCGGTCCACTCTCTACCTTTAGAATTTAGTGGTCTTGGAGATTATTTTAAACATGAACAGTCAGAATCACTTTTCATATAGTCAAATTCTTGTTGTTCCTTTTGCATTTAAGGATTTTGTTTTGTTTTGTTTTGTTTTGGCAGTACAACTATCCCTAAAGTTTTGGTAATCTCCTGTTACTTTGATGGCAATCAGCAAAATGTGCAAACAATCCACAGGCATCACATTTTTGGAAAATTCATTTTTTATGCAAGAAGGACATGAATTTTATGGGTAAGAGACAGGATTGTTATGAAATGAACTGTGCCCCCCCCATCCAAAAATGAAGTCCCAACCTTCTTATAAAAAGAAGAGGTTAAAAAATGGTCAAAGGATATAAATAGATATTTTTTCTAAAAAAAGACATACAGATGGTGACAATGCACATGAAAAAGTGCTCAACATCACTATTTATCAAGGAAAAGCACTTCAAAACAATTGAGATATCATCTCACAGCTATCAGAATGACTATTATCAAAAAGACCACAAATAACAAGTGTTGGTAAGGATGTAGAGAAAAAGGGAACCCTCATGCACTGTTGGTGAGAATGTAAATTGTGTAGCCACTATAGAAAACAGTATGGAGATGCCTCAAAAATTAAAAATAGGCCTATCATAACATCCAGCAATTCCACTCCTGGGTATTTATCTGAAGAAAGCAAAAATACTAACTAGAAAAGATATTGTACCCCTATATTCATTTTAGTATTAATATTATTTATAGTAGTCAAGATATGAAAGCAACCTAAGCACCTATCAACAGAAAATGGGTAAAGAAGATGTGGTACATATATCAAGGAATATTACTCAATCATAAAATATAATGAGATCTTGCTATTTGTGTCAACCAACATAGATGGACATAGAGGGTATTACACTAAGTGAAATAAGTCAGACAGGGAAAGACAAATACTGTATGATTTCATTTATATGTGGAATCTACAAAACAAATGAACAAACATAACAATACCAAGATATAAACCCATAAGATTTGCCTAACTCAAGGTCATGAAGATATATTCCTATGTTTTTGTCTAAGAATTTTATAGTTTTTAGCTTTTTCATTTATATCTGTGACCAATTTTGAATTAATTTTTGTGTATATTGTGGAGAAAGTGTCCAACTTCATTCTTTCACATATCGATGAAGAGACTTTTCATTCTCCATTGAATCTTCTTGAGGAAGAACAATTTTAACACTCTTGTTAAAAGTCAGCTGACCAAGATTGCAAGAGTTTATTTATGCATTCTCAGTTCTGTTCCATTGATCTATATATCTATCCTTATGCTAATACCACATTCTACATTTTCTTGCCTAATTGTCTTGGCCAGGCTACCAATACAATGTTGAATAGGTGTAGCAAGAGGGAACATCCTTGTCTTGTTCTTGATTTTGGAGGCAAAGCATTCAATCTTTCATCATTAATTATAATGTTACATGTAGGTTTTTGTAGATGTCCATTATGAAGTCAGATATTTCTTTCACTCCTAGTTTTCCAAGAATTTTTATTATAAATGGGTGTTGAATTTTTTAAATGTGGTTTTGGCATTTATTAGAATTATCCTATTGAAAATCTTATATGGGATAGTATGGTGAGTTGTATTCATTTTCAAATATTAAAGTTTTCATTTCTAAGATAAATCTCATTTGGTCAGGATGCATTGTCTTCTTTATTATCTTGCTGGATTTAATTTTGTGAAATGTTCTTAAGGAGATTTGGGTATACAATTATAAGATAATGTATTTTCCTTTCTTTTTAATGTCTTGGTGTAGTTTTGTCAGGGACACTGATGGACTAACACAGGAGATAGGAAATGTTTCCTCTTCTACTTTGTGAAAGTATTTGTGTCAAATTGCTATTACTTTTTCCCACAAGTGTTTAGAAGCATTTACCAGTAATTCTGTCTAAACTTTGCACTCTGTGCAAAGGTTTTTAACAAACAATTTAAAGTTTCAACAAACAATTTAACAAACTATTTAATAGGTATAGAGATACTAGGTTATCTACTTCTTCGTAAGTGGGATTTGATATTTGGTGCACTTTGATAAATTAGTCCATTACTTCTTAGTTGTTATATTTGTAGGTATCAAGTTCTTAATTATATTCTCTCAGTATCCATTCAGCATATATGAGATTTGCAGTGATTTTTTTTTCTTTATTCTTGTATTGCTGGCTAGTTTTCATTCATTACTCAACTACTGGATCATTACTTGCTGATCATCGAAAAAGCAAGAGAGTTCCAGAAAAAAATCTATTTCTGCTTTATCGACTATGCCAAAGCCTTTGACTGTGTGAATCACAATAAACTGTGGAAAATTCTGAAAGACATGGGAATACTAGACCACCTGACCTGCCTCTTGAGAAACCTGTATGCAGGTCAGGAAGCAACAGTTAGAACTGGACATGGAAAAACAGACTGGTTCCAAATAGGAAAAGGAGTATGTCAAGGCTGTGTTTTGTCACCCTGCTTATTTAACTTATGTGCAGAGTACATCATGAGAAATGCTGGGCTGGAAGAAGCAGAAGCTGGAATCAAGATTGCTGGGAGAAATATCAATAACGTCAGATATGCAGATGACACCACCCTTATGGCAGAAAGTGAAGAAGAACTAAAGAGCCTCTTGCAGAAAGTGAAAGAGGAGAGTGAAAAAGTTGGCTTAAAGCTCAACATTCAGAAAACTAAGATCATGGCATCGGGTCCCATCACTTCATGGCAAATAGATGGGGAAACAGTAGAAACAGTGGCTGACTTTATTTTTCTGGGCTCCAAAATCAATGCAGATGGTGATTACAGCCATGAAATTAAAAGATGCTTATTCCTTGGAAGGAAAGTTATGATCAATCTAGACAGCATATTAAAAAGCAGAGACATTACTTTGTTAACAAAGGTCCATCTAGTCAAGGCTATGGTTTTTCCAGTAGCCATGTATGGATGTGAGAGTTGGACTATAAAGAAAGCTAAGTGCCAGAGAATTGATGCTTTTGAACTGTGGTGTTGGAGAAGACTCTTGAGAGTCCCTTGGGTTGCAAGGAGATCCAAAAGGAGTCCATCCTAAAGGAGATCAGTCCTGGGTGTTCATTGGAAGGACTGATGTTGAAGCTGAAACTCCAATACTCTGGACCCCTGATGTGAAGAGCTGACTCATTTGAAAAGACCCTGATGCTGGGAAAGATTGAGGGCAGGAGGAGAAGGGGATCTCATCAGATGGTTGAATGGCATCACCGACTCGATGGACATGAGTTTGAGTGAACTCCGGGAGTTTGTGATGGACAGGGAGGCCTGGCGTGCTGCCATTCATGGGGTTGCAAAGAGTCCGACAGGACTAAGCGACTGAACTGAACTCAACTCAACTACAAGTTTATCGATTTTATCCAACTTTTCAAGGAACCAGTTTTTGGCTTAACATTGATTTTCTCCAGTGTTTGAACTTTTTCAAATTTCACTTGTTTCTCCTCTTTTGCTTTTTTATTTTCTTCTTTCCACTTTGCATTTTTTTTTTCTTGCTTCTTGATGTAAAATCTGAGATTACTAAAGAAAACTTTTCTTCTTCCCTAATATAAAATTTTAAAGCTAAGAGATTTCCTCTAAGCACTGCTTTAACTGCATTTCATAGTCCAATACATTTTATTTTGGTTATTATTCAATTTAAAGTAATTTTTATTTTTCTTTGTGATTTTCTCCTTGTCCTATGGACTATTTCGAAGTGTTTTATTTAATTATAAATATATGGGGTTTTTTTCTCACAGATATATTTTTTAAAGTTACTGATTTCCAATTTAATTTTGTCAAATTCAGAGAATATATCTTGTATGATTTCGATTTCTTTAAGTTATTGAGATTTACTTTATGACCCATCCTGTAATCTGTCTTTTTTTAACATACCATGTACACTTAAGAAGAATGTGTGTTCTACAGTTGTGGCATTTATATATACATAATACTCATGTATATATAAATTTAATGTAATTATACATACTTATATAATTATATATATACATTTATATATTAAATTTTATATATATATTTGATTAAGGTGATTAATTGTGTTTTTTAAAACTTTATTGGTCTATCCATTGTTGAACAAAGTGTGTTAAAATCACCTAATATTATTTTTAATCTGTCTATTTTTCTCAAATTCTATTACTGTTTCATGTATTTTAAAGGTCTACTGTTCAGTACGTAAGGACTTCCCTGAGAGCGCAGTTGGTAAAAATCTGCCTACAATGAAGGAGACCCTGGTTTGATTCCTGGGTCAGGAAGATCTGCTGGCCAAGGGCTAGGCTACCCACACCAGTATTCTTGGTCTGCCCTTGTGGCTCAGCTGATAAAGAATCCATCTGCAATGTGGGAGACCTGGGTCTGATCACTGGGTGGGGAAAATCCTCTGGAGAAGGCAAAGGCTACCCACTCCAGTATTCTGGCCTGGAGAATTCCATGGACTGTACACCATGGGGCTGCAAAGATTTGGACACAACTGAGCGACTTACTTTCACTTCACTTTTTTCATTCAGTATATACATATTTATGGTTATTATACGTTCCTGATGAACTGATACTTTTTTCATTCCAAAATTATTTATCTTTGGTAATACTTCTCATTTTGATGTATACTTTATCAAATAATAATGTGTGCTAAGTCACTTCAGTTGTGTCTGACTCTGTGCAACCCTATAGACTATAGCCCTCCAGGCTCCTCTGTCCATGAGATTCTCAGACAAGAATACTGGAGTGGGTCGCCATGTCCTCCTTCAGGCCATCTTCCCATCAAATAATAATATAGCTAGTCTAATCTTACAGTTACTGTTTGCAGGGCATGTCATTTTCAACAATTTCAAGAAAACTGAACTTATAAAATATAAAGTTTTTCTAAGCAGCTTTTTTCCCTATTCTTAAAAACCCTGTCTTTCAATTGAAGCATTTAATTTACTAACATTTAGCATAATTGTTAGTATATATGAACTTATTCTGTTTGTCTCCTGTGTTTTGCTCCTCTACATTCCCCTTTCTTGCCTTCCTTTAAATCATTTACATATTTTAAATTTCCATTTTAATTGACTTACTGAATGAAGCACAAGCTGGAATCAAGATTGCCAGGAGAAATATCAATAAGCACAGATACACAGATGACACCACCCTTATGGCAGAAAGCAAAGAGGAACTAAAGAGCATCTTGATGAAAGTGAAAGAGGAGAGTGAAAAAGCTGACTTAAAACTCAACATCAAAACACTAAGGTCATGGCATCTGTTCTCTTCATGACAAATAGATGGGGAAACAATGGAAACAGTGACAGACTTTATTTTCTTGGGCTCCAAAATCGTTTCAGATGGTGACGGCAGCCATGAAATTAAAAGATCCTTGCTCTTTGGAAGAAAAGCTATGACAAACCTAGACAACGTATTGAAAAGCAGAGACATTACTTTGCCAACAAAGGTCCATCTTGTCAAAGCTATGGTTTTTCCAGTAGTCATGTATCGATGTGAGAGTTGGACCATAAAGAAAGCTGAGCACTGAAGAATTGATGCTTTTGAACTGTGGTGTTGGAGAAGACTCTTAAGAGTCCCTTGGACAACAAGGAGATCAAATCAGTCAGTCCTAAAGGAAATCAACCCTGAATATTCATTGGAAGGACTGATGCTGAAGCTGAAGCTCCAATAATGTGGCTGCCTAATGCGATGAATTAATGTGATGAACTGACTCATTAGAAAAGACCCTGATGCTGGGAAAGATTGAAGGCAGGAGGAGAAGGGGACAACAGAGGATGAGATGGTTGGATGCCATCACTGTTTCAATGGACATGAATTTGAGCAAGCCCAGGCAGTTGGTGATGGACATGGAACCCTAGCATGCTGCAGTCCCTGTGGCTGTAGAGTTGGACACGCCTGAGCAATTGCACTAAACTGATTGCCTATTTACTCACAGTTCTCTGCTTTATTTTTAAATGGGTTTTCTAAATATTACACTGTATATCAACTTTTTACTCTACCTAGACTTGAAACTGTACTGCTTCATATTTAATACAAAAAACATGCAACCATTTAAGTCCACTTAACTCCTCACCATCCTTTATGTTGTAGTCATCACATGTATCTTCATATATTATAAACCCCTCAAGAAAATATTAAAATTTTTTCTTTATATATTAACATGTATTTTAAGAATTTAAGGGGAAAAGTAGACTTTTATATCCACCTATATATTTACCAACAGTACTCATTCCTTCTTAAGGATCTGAGTCCCATCAGGTTCCATTCCCTTCACTCTGAATAACTTTCATTATCATGTCTGGTAGCATAGACCAGACAGCAAGACATTCACTTGGTTTTTCTTTAGCTGAAAGATTTATTTTGCCTCAGGCTTGTAAAACATTTTCATTGGGAATTTCAACTTGAATTTTGGTTTGTCTTTTCTCCCATGATTTTAAGATATTTTTTCATGGTCTTTATGAAAGTCTTCCTTTAATTGTCACAGAAAGTCCGCAGTTATTCAATCCTCTGTCCCCCTTTCTGGAGTGTGTTAATTTTTCTCTGGCTATTTCAAAATGTTCTCTTCATCTTTTGTTTTCAGACATTTGACTCTACTGTACCCAAGTATCATTATCATCAAATTTACGCTATTAATATTTGGAATTCACCGAGTTTCTTGAAGCAGTTTATTTTCTTCCCACCATTATTTCTCTCTTCTTAAAACTGGATCATTTCTAGTGATCTAGTTTCAAATCACTCTTTCCTCCATCATCTCCATTCTACTAGTAAGTTAATCCCATAAATATTAATTTCAGATATTATATTTTTTCATTTCAAAAATTTTCACTTATTTTTACATTCTGTATTTCTCAGCTGAGAATTTCTTTTTGTATTCATTAAAGCATATTTAACTTTATCTCACTCAGTTATTATACCTTCTTAAAAGTCCATATCTTATAATTTGACTATCTGGGATAATTCAAGTTTGGCATCTATTGATTCTTTTTTTTTTTTTTTTGTCCCTTAAAGGTAGGTCTGTATTATTCTGACTCAAATATTTTGAGTAATTTTGGACTGTATCGTGGGCATTGTAAATTTTTATGTTTTGTGGATTCTAAATTTCATTATAGTCCTCTAAAGGGTGGGTGTTTTGTTTTGTTTTAGTAGGTGTTTAACTTAGTTATCCTAAAGTCCATACTGTCATACCTGTCATGGGCAGAAGCTCATACCTCAGTTCAGGTGTTTAAGACTTTGGTGGAAGCTGCTTTCAATTGCCCCACACATACATGGTTCAGGGGTCATCTAAAAACTTGAGGCTTAGTTAGGGGTTCATTATGCTTTGACTCTCTCTTTTTCAAGGTTTTGCCCTAACTCTCCCATGGTTCTGGTTGCCTCAGGGCTTATTCACTTATTTCATGTGGTCAAAACCATGGCAGGGATTTCTATCAAAATTTAGTCATGTGGTGCCACCTCCACCATGATCCCATGATCATGGGTGCGTTCAAAGTAAAGCCGCAGAAAACAGTCACCTCATTCCATTTAGCTTCCTTATCTCCAGTTTGAATTCCCTCTAAACTCTGCTGCTTTTGTTTAGTCACCAAAGCCTTTGGTTCATGTTGCATATATTTTTTGAGCTCTATTATTTGCAGCACTTTAGTACTTCATTCTGGAAGTGAAACTTTAATTCTATTTATTAATTTAACAATTTTCATATATTTTATGTTCAACTTTATAATTTTAAACTTCTATAAAGTCATTAACTGAAACAATAGGGATCTTTCCCTAAACATATCAAGTCTAAAATTACATTTTATGATCCCCATGTTGCCATCTACTTCATCCTCAGCATCCAACTTAATTTCCTATTTTGTTTTGGTTGTACAGTATTGAGAAACCCTGATTTATATGGGTATATAGTTGCAAAACATAGAATTTCTTTTTTCTTTTTAACTTTAAGTATAATTGACATACAACATCATATTAGTTTCAAGTGTACAACATAATGGCTTGATGTTTGTACACATTGCAAACTGAACAATTTATCTTAGGATATCAATCAATAAAACAGAAACATTATTTGAGGTCTGCATAAAGAGGAATTAAATTGGCAATATGATCCTCTAATCCAAGATTTTATAAACATTCTATGAAAAGTAGACATCTTCTGTCAAATATATTTGAGGAAATATGGCTGGTATATTTTACTAGACTAGCATTACTTATTGACGACTCTGAGGAGAAATTATTCAAATTTAACTTAATTCCAGTGTTTCCCAAAACTGTTAACCACAGAATCTTTACTTCAAATGTATCCACTAACAAACTGTAGAATCAGTATTCCAAATTTTGGAAAACAGAACTAAATGCAATATCAAACAAAAGAAAAAGGAACTAGCTTCTACAAGTACCTACTATATAGTAGCATTGAATTGGATGCACATAATTTTTTAAAATTTTTATGACACCTAAATATATAGTATTTTATTTTCATATACGTATGAGAAAACTGAGGCCCAATAGGAGAAGGCAATGGCACGCCACTCCATTACTCTTCCCTGGACAATCCCAGGAGGAGCCTGGTAGGCTGCAGTCCATGGGGTCGCTAAGAGTCAGACACGACTGAGAGACTTCACTTTCACTTTTCACTTTCATGCGTTGGAGAAGGAAATGGCAACCCACTCCAGTGTTCTTGCCTGGAGAATCCCAGGGGCGGGGGAGCCTGGTGGGCTGCCGTCTATGGGGTCACACAGAGTCGGACACGACTGAAGCGACTTAGCAGCAGCAGCAGCAGAAGCACAATAATGTTTTGTTTGTTTTTTTCCAATTTTATTGAGGTATAATTGATATACAACATTGCATTAGTTTTAGGTGTACATAATTATTTGATAAATGTATATATTGTGAAATGATTACTACAAACAGTTTAGTTAACATCCATCACCTCATATAGTTACAACTTTTTTCTTATGATGAGAACTTTTAAGATCAACTTTTTAAAGTGACTTGCAAATATACAATATAGCATTGTTGACTACAGCCATTATACTGTACATTATTACATCCCCAGGACTTTATTTTATACTTGGAAGTTTGCACCTTTTGACCACCTTCACCCATAACCTCAATCCCCTGCCTCTGGCAACCACCAACCCATTCTCCGTTTCTATAAATTCAGTTGTTTAGATTCTACATATATTATGAGTGAGGTCATACAGTATTTTTCTGACCATTTTCCACTTAATATAATGCCCTAAAAGTCCAACCATGCCATTACAAATGGCAGGGTTTGCTTTTTTTATGGCTGAATAAAATTCCATTTTGTATATTTACCATATCTTCATTATCCACCATCCACTGATGGACACTCAAGTTGTTTTTATGTCTTGGCTATTGTAAATAATGCTGCAATAAGCATGGGAATGCAGATATCTTTTCAATATTCTGTGTGGCTTTTTAACTGTAAAAAGCAGTATCATGTCCCATGGGGCTTGCAGTATTCTTTCTTAGCCAAGTTCTGTAGCTTCAGTCCCAACCAAGTGCCAAAGTGGATGTAGTGGGAATGGAGTTAAGAAGGGCTCAGGATCCAAGAATTATTAGACTACTAGCCAGGGCAATGAACCAGTGTTAATATTCAGAACAGCCAAGGTAGTGACCAGAAAAATGGTGCTGATCAACAGAAATAAAAGAGTTGGGTAAATAAAGAAGGACCTTCAGCTGCAATATGAATACTTGTGGAAGTCAGAAATAGACTTAGGAAGGATGAAAGTGAGAGGGAAAGCAGTTCAAAACTAAGGCCATTGTACGAGGGGATTAGAATCTTGTATAGCTGTGAGTGTAACTATTTTAAAGAATTGTTTAAGAAAATATGTAGCTTAATAAAAGAGATAATGAGTTTTGAATGATAATGAGTTTTGAAAGAGATAATGAGCTAAAGAATGTCATAGAGGGAATAACAGTTGAAGGTTAGAGCAGTTATGGATGCAAGATATGAATAATCTTGAAGTCAGGAGAGGATTAAAATGGCCAAATAAAGAAGGAAAAAATATTTATATAATAATAGTTATATAATCATCAAGAATTTTACCCTTGCCTGTCAGATGGCACATTCGTATCCTTCCCAGTATAAAAATTTCAGTAAATAATTTGTAAATTTCAAACTTTAATGAAGACCTACTATGTGAAAATTCTCAAAAATGTAATTGATATTTTTGTATTTTAAAGCATAAGAGTTAACTCTACTTTCATAATAGCAAACTTCTTTTCATTATTCAATTCCCAAGATTGGTACTTATAAAGTAGATTTTACAGGGTGGAGAAGAAATTAGAAAATTGATATAACCCAGTACCCAAGTTTGTGGCTTCAGAGTCACTCCCCACTCTAAAATTATCTTTGCAAGACAAGTGACAATTTATCTCACTATAACTTTTTAAAGAGGAAACTTTATTTTTTTTTTAAAGCATTTCAACTTTTACTGAAATGTTTGCCCAGCCTGCGCTTCGACAAGACCACAATCTATTCTCAATCATCAACTTTATACTAGCAATTTTTGCAAGCTCCTGAGGTATACATATGGTCATATATGTTCATTTCCTTGTAAAGTAAAGATCATTTTCATTATGAAGGTGAGTAAATTCAGAAAAAATAGAGAAAATGTCACACATTGAGGTTTAAGGTTTCAACATATGAATTTTAGGGCAACACAAACATCTAATCTATAGCACCCTACAAAGAAGGGCCTGCTGGAGACACTGTTCTTCCCTATCACCTAACTTACTACAGCAGTCTCAACTCCTCTGAGGCAAATAAGAGAAAGGAGATGGGAGTGAGGGCAGGTAATCCAGGATTAGAATTTGGCCAGTTCAGTTCAGTTCAGTTGCTCAGTCATGTTCGACTCTTTGCAACCCCATGTAATGCAGCATGCCAGGCCTACCTGTCCATCACTAACTCCCAGAGCTAACTCAAACTCATGTGCATTGATGATGCTATCGGTGATAATGTCATACAACCATCTCATTCACTGTCATCCCCTTCTCCCGCCTTCAATCTTTCCCATGATCAGAGTTTTCAAATGAGTCAGCTCTTCACATCAGGTGGCCAAAGTATTGAAGTTTCAGCTTCAACCTCAGTCCCTCCAATGAATATTCAGGACTTATTTCTTTTAGGATTCACTGGTTGGATCTCCTTACTGTCCAAGGGACTCTCAAGAGTCTCCTCCAACACCATAATTCAAAAACATCAATTCCTCAGTGCTCAGCTTTCTTTATGGTCCAACTCTCACATCCATACATGACTACTGGAGAAACCATATCCTTGACTAGATGGAACTTTGTTGGCAAAGTAATGTCTCTACTTTTTATATGCCATCTAGGTTGATCATAACTTTTCTTCCAAGGAGTAAGCGTTGTGGTGTTTTTTTTTTTTTTTTTAATTTCATGGCTGCAGTCACCATCTGCAGAGATTTTTGAGCCCCCCAAAATAAAGTCTGTCACTGTTTCCACTATTTCCCCATCTATTTGTCATGGAGTGATGGGACCAGATGCCATAATCTTAGTTTTCTAAATGTTGAGTTCTAAGCCAACTTTTTCCCTCTTTTCTTTCACTTTCATCAAGAGGCTCTTTAGTTCTTCACTTTCTGCCATAAGGGTGGTATCATTTGCGTAGCCGAGATTATTGATATTTCTCCCAGCAATCTTGATTCCAGCTTGTGCTTCTTCCAGCCCAGCATTTCTCATGATGTACTCTGCATATAAGTTAAATAGGCAGGGTGACAATATACAGCCTTGACATACTCCTTTTCCTATTTGGAACCAGTCTGTTGTTCCATGTCCAGTTCTAACTGTTGCTTCCTGACCTGCATACAGATTTCTCAAGAGGTCTGGTATTCCCATCTATAAGAATTTTCCATAGTTTGTGGTGATCCACACAGTCAAAGGCTTTGGCATAGTCATTAAAGCAGAAATAGATGTTTTTCTGGAACTCTCTTGCTTTTTCAATAATCCAAAGGATGTTGGGAATTTGATCTCTGGTTCCTCTGCCTTTTCTAAAACCAGCTTGAACATCTGGAAGTTAACATTTCACATATTTCTGAAGCCTGACTTGGAGAATTTTGAGCATTACTTTCCTAGCGTGTGAGATGAGTGCAATTGTGTGGTAGTTTGAGCGTTCTTTGGCATTGCCTTTCTTTGGGACTGGAATGAAAACTGATCTTTTCCAGTCCTGTGGCCACTGCTGAGTTTTTCAAATTTGCTGGCATATTGACTGCAGCACTTTCACAGCATCATCTTTTAGGATTTGAAATAGCTCAACTGGAATCCCATCACCTCCACTAGCTTTGTTCATAGTGATGCTTCCTAAGGCCCACTTGACTTCACATTCCAGGATGTCTGGCTCTAGGTGAGTGATCACACCATTGTGATGATCTGGGTCATGAAGACCTTTTTTGTACAGTTGTTCTGTGTATTCTTGCCACCTCTTCTTAATATCTTCTACT
Source organism: Odocoileus virginianus (assembly GCF_023699985.2). NCBI lineage: Eukaryota > Metazoa > Chordata > Mammalia > Artiodactyla > Cervidae > Odocoileus > Odocoileus virginianus. The sequence goes on along the minus strand of NC_069678.1, from coordinate 71,069,121 downwards.
TCTGTTAGAATTTGGCCAAATGGCTATTATACAAGAGACAGGATAAAGGAACTTAGAGTACTGGTGACAGAGTCATGGAGATGATGGATGATGGACCACTCAGTCTAAACTTGAGAAGGAGAGAAGTAAAAAAAAAAAAAAAGAGGGATAACAGATTGGGAGTAATGAGGAATCAATCAATTTATTGGAGGAGTCTCCAAAGGGGTCAAAGAATTATTGTACTAATAGTAATTAAACAAGCACACTGGAATGGTATAAGGTTGTAGAGAGAAAATGGAATGCCCAAACTAGCTATTTTAGAGTTGGAGCTATTTTGAACAATAAGGTACAGAATAGGACTGACAGAGTGGAGAGTTGAAATGGAATAAGGAAGGAAATGGAGCAATTAAGACATCAGGGCCCCTTTGTCATCCTTGAGATGGTGAGATCTACTGAAATAAGAAAAGGGCTTGAAATGGGGAGGACTCTGATTCAGCCCATGATCCTTAGTGAGGATGTGGGAGAGACCAAGAAAACAGGAGATGCTAGTGGTGGGGGTGGGTGGAGATATGTCTGATGAGCACAGGTCCCATGGACACTGGATTCTCACAGGATGCTGAAAGAGAGAGAAATCCAGGAGCAGAAACAGGACACAAACAACTAGACCAACCCACTCCAATACCAAGGTTCATATCAGAAAATAAGGAGCCCTGCTCAAGGAATCTGCTTGAGGATGGTCTGAGAAGGAAAGTCCAACAACAGAAAGTCAAGTCACAGTTCAGAGAACAGTCTGGGAAGAAGACCTGGGGGATTCTGGGGTGGTGATCCCATAGACAGAAAGGAAAGGCTTAGAAGTTTTCAGAGAATTAGAGAGCGAGGTCAGGGATGAGGGCTTTACCTAACCTACGGTGGCCCTGGTAAAACTGAAGACCATAGGGCTTATACTCTTGGTGGTGTTTAAAGAGAACTGAAAGCCTTAGTGGAGCGATGTACTTGCTGAGTGGACACTGGCCCTTATAGAGGGCATGACCCACTTGTGTCAAGTTCCTGGGAACACCAGCAGCTTGAGTCTGAACTCCTTGCCCTGCTCAGCTGCTGTGTGCAAGGAAAAAACCGCTCCCGCAGGAGGTCTTGGACTGGACTGGGCAGTACCCTGTCCCTGGGGCTGGAGATCAGAGACCAGGACCCACACGCACAGTGGAGCTGCTGTGGCCACGTCAGGCACCAACAGTACCCGCGCAGAAGGCATAGTTGGGACATGCCTGGTCTTTGATGTTGTTATCTTTGATCCATAATCCCTCATCTGCAATTGTGAAACTCAAAAAGCTTTGAAAAACTGGAGGGATTGTTTTGTTTGCAAGTCTGTGGCAAACTCATTTGGCAGCACCCTCCCCCCCCCCAAATTTATGTGAGGCAATTTGTTATATTTATATATCCCACTTAAAATACAATTCAAACATTATGTTTCAGGGAAAAAAATATACTATGTGCCTCTTCATGACCAAAAGTTAACTGTCAATCTGATGTTTCAGTATTGTGAGTTTTTGCCTTTTTCTGTGTCTCATTTTATAGTAAAATATTAAGAGAAGTTCTGTCGATATCTAACCAGATGGTGTTTTAAAATGGCACTCTTGTCCTATTAATATTTATTTATTTATTATTTTAATTGCAGGATAATTAATTACAATATTGTGATGGCCTCTGCCATACATCAACTGAAACATATACAGTGCCATATATAAAATAAATAGCCAGAGGGAGTTTGATGTATAGAGCAGGGAACCCAAAGCCGATGCTCTGTGACGGTCTGGAGGGATGGAGTGGGGAGGGAGGGGTCACATGTATGCCTATGGCCGATTCATGTCATATAAGTTTTGATACTCTCCTTCTCCCAAAGGTTTTAGTACCATTCCTGGGATAGTGTACCTTGAATCAGTGCTACTTAATTCCTTCATTAATTAAGGAGCAGACTCCATCGAAAGGGAAATTTTGCATCTTCCCTAATCCCTGTTTTTGCTACCTTTCCTATCCTTTAATTTATGGGTTCTAAGTAAAAGCAAAACAAGGAAGCAAACAAAACAAAAAGCAAACCATGAAGCTTACCTAGAGTGCTTTCATCACTGAAACAAAGTATCTACTCCATGCCTTCAGCAAGAGGTAATAGGTGAAGCACAGTGTGTGTTGACAGATATAAATTGGGATTGAAGGACTAAAGCAGAAGGATTGTGAGGGTTGATGGTAGAGCCCACCCCAACAGTTTAATCCCTTCTAATCACTAGTCCTGTGACCTCGGTCAGATCATTTAAACTCTGTACCTCATTTAAACTCTGGCATCCTCATCAATAATACGGGAGCAATAATAATGCACCTATTTCTTTGAGTATAGGATTAAATTGGGGTCATGTGCATAAAGTGGTACACCTGAACTCAAGTGCAATTTTCTAATGGTATCATTCAGTCTCACCTAGGGTGCCATTCCACGTCTCCATTCCATTCATTTAAACTCTAGTTTTAAAATAAGCAATGACAGCACAATAATTGTAAAGACAAAGGCACAAAATTTGAGTTAACCTAATTTCATCATGTGACCCAATTCCATCATGTGCTTCCATCTGTGTGATCACCTGGAGTTTATATTTGCATTTAAAATTTAAAGCAGTAAACAGAGAGGTGTAATATTTTTGTTTATACTATTATATTTATTTTTAGCTTTTACTAGCAAGGTAATATACACCCAATTTAATTTTTAAAAGTGTTATATCCTGCCTGTCATTTCCTATCATTATTTTGTTTCATATTTATCACTAAAAATAATTTTGACATTTTGTGGTGAGGGGGGTACTAAGTGATTTGTTTCAAGTGTCAGATATGTTAGGTTCACCACACTTAGTAATTTCTAAAGTGCTTTTATAACATTGTTCAGTTCAGTTCAGTTCAGTCGCTCAGTCGTGTCCAACTCTTTGCAACTCCATGAATCGCAGCACGCCAGGCCTCCCTGTCCATCACCAACTCCCAGAGTCTACTCAAACTCATGTCCAGCAAGTCGGTGATGCCATCCAGCCATCTCATCCTCTGTCGTCCCCTTCTCCTCCTGCCCCCAATCCCTCCCAGCATCAGGGTCTTTTCCAATGAGTCAGTTCTTCACATGAGGTGGCCAAAGTGCTGGAGTTTCAGCTTCAGCATCAGTCCCTGTGACTCACCAAACCCATAGTAATTTCTGTTTCCCTTTGAATTTTGACTCTACCACGTCAAGAGTGTCTCTAAGTAAGTGGCTTTCTTCTTCCAGTCACAGATTCTCACTTGGAAAATAGGAGTAGGAACAGCCGTGTCACAAAATTGCCTTCAGGATTGAGTGGAATAACACAGCATAGTGGCTGCCCAAAGTAGGTGCCACGTCCAAGTGTATCTCTTGTCTTTCCATCTCTATGAGAATAGAGATGCAGACGTAGAGAACAGACTTTGAAGGCCATAGGGGTAGGAGGGGCTGGGACAAGGAGAGAGTAGCTCTAAAATCCATACTTGCCATATGCAAAATAGATGGCTAATGGGAAGATGCTGCGTAACACAGTGAGCTCAACCTGGTACTCTGGCAACCTAGAGCGGTGGGATGGGTGCGGGGCTGGGGAGAGGTTCAACAGGGAAGGGACGTATGTGTCCTTATGGCTGATTCACATTGTATGGCAGAAGCCAACATAATAATTTTAAGCAATCATCCTCCAATTAAAAATAAATTTAAAAAAAGATTAGATTACACTGACTGATCTCTAAAACCTCTCCTAGCTAGGACTGCCTATAATCCTTTGATCATAATATGCAAACATTCAGGCCTGCATGTCATGTCCTAAATAGCCACTTTCTCCACTTGGGAAAATCATCAGTCCTGAAGGTCCAGATGTATTCAACAGGTCCTTTATTCATGTTCCATTTCCACAGGAACAATATCATATATGTATATACAAGGTTAGAGACCATAACTGCTCAACTAAAGCTGCTGCTGGTATATATTAATCGCATGGCACACCTTTTCAAAGCATTGTCAGGAATATTGGGGAGGGTGCTGGGAAGGGAGCAGGTCTGCATGAAACAAGGCATCTGTTACATTGTCGAGTTGCTGTTCAGTCGCTCAGTTGTGTCTGACTCTTTGCAACCCATGTACTGCAGCACACCAGGCTTCCCTGTCCTTTACCATCTCCCAGAGCTTGTTCAAACTCATGTCCATTGAGTCAGTGATGCCATCCAACCATCTCATCCTCTGTTGTCCCCTTCTCCCCCTGCCTTCAATCTTTCCTAGCATCAGGGTCTTTTCTAATAAGTCAGCTCTTCATATCACGTGGCCAAAGTATTGGAGCTTCAGCTTCAGCATCAGTCCTTCCAATGAAGATTCAGGACTGATTTCCTTTAGGACTGACTGGTTTGATCTCATTACTGTCCAAGGGGCTCTCAAGAGTCTACAACACCACAGTTCAAAAGCATCAATTCTTTGGTGCTCAGCCTTCTTTACAGCCCCACTCTCACATCCATACATGACTACTGGAAAAATCATAGCTTTGACTAGATGGACCTTTGTTGGCAAAGTAATGAGTCAGGCCAATAGTTCTATATTCTCTACTTTTCATTTCAGGTTCTGTATTTTAGAAACCACCAGGGCCCCTACACTATGTTAGATCTTCCTTGCTAGCTCTTAAATTTAGGGAGCTTTGTCTTTCAAAATTAGAGCAACAATAAAATCATTTTAATGTATTTGCCTTTTAAACCATGAAATTTCCCCTTATTTCCTTTGAGTTTGTGATGAAAGATCATTGTTCTTTTTCCCAACACTGAGATGACTGTGATTCCATGAAAGGAAGGATAAATATATTTATTTTAATTAGCATATGAATTATAACTTCTGCACCATTACTTCCATATTAGTGACAAAATGCTGCTACTGACATTTAATTTAATCTTCATATAAAATACACTGCTATTAAGATGCTGGTATTAGTCCCATTACATATGAGGCCCAGAGCCTCTGGGACTGAGGCAATGGGACGACATAACACAGGTTCTTGGGTCTGTGCTCAATTTCCAACAATCCTTAGCGCTTCTCTCCAGTGACTTAGTCTGTGGGTCAGGCATCCCCGTGGGGCTGTCAGCAAAGTGAGAATATAATCGGTATCCTCTTCTCCTTTATTTCTCCAGAGTTAGTACAGATAGCAACTTCTGAAAAATTATCAGCCAAAGAATGGAAGAAAGGTCTGGTTTTAACAAGAAATTTTACAAATCAAATTTCTTTTGATCAGTACATCCGCTCTTCCTTCAGTACTGCTATTTGATCCCTTTGGTAGGGATGAAGAAGTCGAAGTGAAGGGAGGTACAGAATTACTTCCAAATCCCACAGCTAGTAGGAGGAAAGGAAAGGACTTGAACACGGGTCTTCTAGAGCTCATTTCTGGGCTCTTTTCAATCCATATTGAACTGTTGGAGCATAGTTTTACCTTTGAGATCATCAAGTAACCCCACTACACTACAGGCAAAAGACCAGAAATTCCCCCTTACTCAGGTGAGGAGACACAGGGGTCCTAAGAATGATGAGAGAGCTGCAGGTCCCAGGAAAGGGACAAAGAGGTCTCAGAGAGCTTTGGCTTAGCAACCAGAGGTAGACAGTTAAGACAATGGACTCCACTGCAGTGTTGAATCATATGCTTCAAAGAACAAGACTAAACAATTTGCACCTTCATGATCATCATTCCAGAGGCAATGTCAGACCAACCACTAAGCCACAGGGACCAGCGAGGGGTCCTCTCATGGCCATATGAAATCTCATAGCCACCTTTTACCCTGAGGAGGGCAGAGGGAGTTCTGGAAGACTAAACATTTATGGGAAAGGGACCAAGTCACTTCAAAGAGCTGAAACTGAGCTAACTTTCACTGTTGAATTCCTCTTGCCCACTCCTCACTGCAAAGAAGAAGGGTGAGGTTCATGAGCAAAATCAGAGTCACTGTAGGAAATAAAAAAGCTGCATTTTATCACAGTTGAGTCTTGGTGCACACTTAAGCATGACATTTCCTAAAGCTTATTGAGAATTTGTCAATTCCTACAAACAGAGAGGGCAAAAAGAGAGTGTAATATCTACAGAAGAAGTGCGGTTTGTCTATGACAAATCATTGTGTTTTCAGTCAAAGAATGTTTTTAACTGCTTACTGTAAGTTAGGCCTTGGAAATTTAGTGAGCAAAACAGAAAATGTAGTGAGCTCACTATACAAAGTGAAGCTGAGGAGTTTGATAACTGGCCCAAGTTCAAATAATTAATAAACTAAACTGTAGAGCCAGGATCTAAACTTAGGTATGTCTAATTCCAAAGCCCATCCTCTTTCTATTCATTCTACTAGTTGAGTATGAACTGGAAAAATGCAGAACTTTATGCCTATAGCTCTTTTCTTAAAAATAAACAACGGAAATTTATATCCAAGAATCATGATCCTGGCAGATTCATTGTCTAGTTCACATGTGGCCATCCTCTTATTGTGCCCTTATGTGGTAAAAGGGGCAAGGATCTCTGGGTTTCTGGGATCTGATTTTTCCATTCTTATTCTTATTGAGGTACAGTTGATTTAAAATGTTCTGTTGGTAAAGCAAAGTGATTCAACCATATATATACATATATACTTTTTCATATTCTTTACATTACAGGTTATTATAAGATATTCAGTATAGTTCCCTGTGCTATAGAGTAGGTCCATGTTGTTGATCTAATATATATATATATATATATATATATATATATATATATATATATATATATGTTAGTTGCAAACTCCTAATTTATCATTGCCCTCCCCCACCTCCACTATCCTCTTTGGTAACCATAAATTTGTTTTCTATGTTTGTGAGTCTATACTGTTTTCTATTAATAAATAAGTTCAGTTGTATTGTATTTTTAGATTCCACAGATAAGCAATAACACATGATATTTGTCTTTGCCTAACTTGTTTCACTTAAAGTAATAATCTCTAGGTCCATAAAAAGAATGAAATAATGCTATTTGCAGCAACATGGATGGACCTAAAGATTATCTTTTTTTTTTTAAGACCAAATGTATAACTTATACTACTTAATGAATCTCTAACTCCTCTTAACATTTCTTAAAGAAGCTGGGGGCCCTAAGTCTGTGCATCTGTGTCACCTAACTAGTGATGATATTTGCACTGCTTCGAGAAAACTAAACTGAGTCATAGAAATTAAATACTACAATAATGTTTCTAAAGTGTGGTCCCTGGACCAACAGTGTCAGCTTCACCTGAGGATTTGCTACAGAGGCAACTTCTCAGGCCATACTTCAGACCCACTGAATCAGCAACTCTGGGTGTGGGGCCCAGAACTTTATATTTTAATGATCTCTCCAGATAACTAAGATCCGCACTGTTGTTTGAGAATGACTATCTTAATGTTAGTTGCTCAGTCATGTCCAACTCTTTTCGATTCCATAGACTAGTGTCCACCAGTCTCCTCTGTCCAAGGAATTGTCCAGGCAAGAATACTGCAGTGGGTAGCCATTCCCTTCTCCAAGGGATCTTCCTGACCCAGGGCTGGAACTTGGGTATCCTGCATTTGAGGCAGATTTTTTATCATCTGAGCCACTAAGAAAGTTAGGATGAACATCAGCACACCTCAGAATCCCTCTTGACACAGAGATCCAAGAAGCTACTACCAGTGCTCCTGAGTTAGCACTTACAAAGAGATCTATTTGCCTTTTTGGGTCATTCCACCAACTAATTCAACAGATGAGAAAAACGAGGTCCAGAGAAAGAAAGTGACATATGCAGGGTCACAGAGCAAACTAGTGATACAAATAAAGTAGAATCCAGTTTGGTCCTCCCAAATACCACAGTGGCTTGGCTGAAGCAGTATTTTCTGTTGAACAGAATGTGAAAAGGCAGGGTGGGGATTAAGGGGGAAGTTAATAACTTTTTAGGCCAAGATGTGGGATCTGGTAGAGGAAGCAGCACACAGCCGGGGTTGAGATGGAATCTGACACCCAATTTGGGACTGGACTAGGCCTGCATGAAGCACCGGAGGCAAAGGAGAAATCTGAGCTGGAGATGGAAGGGCATCTCTCTCTCCCCCATACCCTGTTTGGGCTGCTTCCAGCTCCCTTAGATTCCACCTCTGTTTTGCCATTTGGATGAATTACCTTGCTTGGCGTCTGTTTCCTGGACCCTCCTCCACCTACCGCCACTGGATCTGATCTCCATCCATCTTCACCCAGCCTGAGAGCCCCAGAGAGCTCTGGAAAGGCTCCAGTCCACAGTAGAAATGAGAAGCACAACTTCCAGGGGCCCTGCTGTTGGTGAGTAGAGGCAGGGAACAGGATCACCTAATCCTTGTGAAATGACCAGGGGTGATCGTGATTGAGCAGGTAAAGAATGCTTTGTTTAGAGGGAAAAACAAAGGAACAAAAAAACGCTCTATGACCTTGAGTCCATCAACTCTTCCAAAAAAGTTATTGTTGCATTGTTTTTGTCAACTCTATCAGGAATATTCATTCAGTGTATACATAACACAAAAGTAGCTGAATTGGTGTAAATAGCGGGATTTTTTTTAGCTTTAATCCAGATGCTAGTGATTTCATCCCAATTGGAATTTCCATCACTTAACTAGCCTGGTAAGATACTTAATATCTTCAAACCTCAATTGTTTCATGTGTCAAATTAAAATAATAATTGAGATAATTCATGCTTTATCCATCTCATTGGATGAGGTCAAGTGAGATAATGGTTGTGAAAGTGCTTTGCAATCTGTAAAATATCACACAGATGTGAACTCTATATTGTTATCATCACTTCAAATTTCCTTGGCCAACTTCTACAGTCCTGATTGACTGATGTATTTTATGGCTACATGCTAGAGCTTATCATTAGAAGGAAATGTTCCACCCCTGACACCTTAAACTCTAATATACAAATCTCTGCTTCTAATTTCCTATCAGTCCAGTTTTCCCTTCCTTGCGCCTACCACACATATTTTGTGACCTCATCACAATCCTTTAGTTCTTTGACCTTTTTTTTCCCCCCACTATTAGCCTTCTCCCACCTTCATTTCCTTTCCTGTCCACTAGGACTACAGTGTCTATTACTGTAATCATTTTGCTACAAATGCACTCACCCTCCCAATCTCTTGCTCTTCCATCATACAGTAAATTCCCTACACAGAAATGAGTTCCATCTTGAGAGCATGTTCATAAGTCTAATTTGCTCCTAAGTCCAACAAAGTTAGCTCAGGTACCCAACTAACACAATCAGTTATACAGTACTGTACTATAACAGGTTTATAATACTTTTCACACAAATAATACTTTAAAAGACAAACAAAAATGGAGAAGATATTTTCAGTCTTATAGTACAGTACCATGAAAAGTACAGTAGTACAGTCTAACAGCCAGCATACAGGAGCTGGTACTGAGTGAACAGGCAAGAAGAGTTACTGATGGGAGTGGGGAGAGGATGTGGGAGATAGTAGACTTGAAGGATCATCAGGAATAGGACCTGGAGGGCAAGCTGCCGTTTCACTCACACCTGATTTTAATGGTACAACTTCTGATTTCTTGTTGGATTCATTCTATCTACCCTCTTAAGAAAATGATCTCTTGTCAGAGATGACATACATGATAGCACTGGATTGCGTTATGAATGGTGCTGCAACCTCTGTCAACTGTTCTATACTCGGGTCCTGTCCCTCTAAAAGTAACAGAGCCTCCTCCATAGAACTAACTTATGTGATTGGACATACAAATGCATGTTCTCATCTTTGAAATCTCACAACTTGAATGTTCATATACAGGGGACTCACTATGCTTGCATTCAAATTCTGTCTTATATCAATGTAGCCATCTGCCTTCTCCCCATCTCATCCCCTGGCTGCTGAACACTTTTGGAAGAAATGACACAAATGGATGGATTGAAGTCATTCCAAATTTATGGTCTCCAAATTCATTGGGCATTATTGCCAGAGCAAGCATTCTACATCTCACTCTGGTCAGACTACCTTCTAATTGCTGCTCCCTTCTCCTAGCAATAAACTGGGTAACTTTTCAGAGAGAGGTTTGAGGCTATCAGATAAGCACTTGAAAATTCTCCTTCCAAAACCACAAACTTAAACGTATACAACTGAGTCCAACTTTACCTCCTGGGATCCTGTAACAGACCAATAAACATTCTTCTCCAATCTAAGACAAATTCTTTCATTTCTTCTCTGAGTTGATCTTCACCCAACTCCCATAGAGATTTCCTCTTTCCTGGAAACTGAATCTCTTAAAATTTCAAAGAAATACACCCTCTTCTTCTAGCACCTGTGCTCATTTCCCTTACCCTCCACAATCAAATTCTCCCAAAGAATAATCTACAGTCATTGCCTTCATCTCTTCAATTCCTCATTTAGACTTCAATCTGTGACAATCAACTTTCCTTCATGACTCTGCTGAATCTTTCTTGGCCAAAGTTACCAATCATTTTCTAATTGCAAATTGCCTCATTTCTTCTAGCCTTCTCTATCATTGGCTTCTGAGATGTGACTCCTTGCTAAGTCCCCTGACCCATTCTGACATTTCCTTCTTGGTTATATCCATATATATCCATATATACATACATATGTGTGTGTGTATACACACACACACACACACACACATATATATATATATTTCCTTATTTATATATGTACACCAGATCCTGGTGTGTGTGTATATGTGTGTATATATATTCTCCATATCTTGGCTATACACACACACACACACACACACACACACACACACAGACATACATATAGGCTTCTCAGGTAATACTAGTGGTAAAGAACCTACCTGCCAATGCAGGAGATGTAAGAAACACAGGGTTGTGAGGATCCCCTGGAGAGGAAATGGAAATCTACTCCAGTTTTGTTGCCTGGATAATTCCATGGATAGATTAGCCTGACAGGCTACAGTCCACATTGTTGCAAAGAGTCAGACACGGCTCAAGTGACGAACTGACTGATATTGATATTTGCCTCTCCCTGAAATGCTGGGTTTCCAAGCCTAATTTGACTTTTGAAAAGATATTATTACTTCCTTTGTGACTTCCGCTGTTTCTGGGGTTTCACACTGGTGGTTCGTTCACTGATGATGATATCCAATTAGAAAGCTGCAGCCTCAAGGTGTCATCAACTGACTCTTAGACATTTCCACTTAATTGATGTGTCCAAAAGCAATTTAATATGTTCACCCCAAATCTGGCTTTCCTCTTTGGTAAGTGGCATCACTAGGCACCTAAATTCTGAAGGTATTTTTGGCCCCTCTTTGTCCCTCCCTAGAGACACTCACCTAGAGCCCGACATCCTGGAATGTGAAGTCAAGTGGGCCTTAGGATGCGTCACTACAAACAAAGCTGGTGGAGGTGATGGAATTCCAGCTGAGCTATTTCAAATCCTGAAAGATGATGCTGTGAAAGTGCTGCACTCAATATGCCAGCAAATTTGGAAAACTCAAAAGTGTCCACAGGACTGGAAAAGGTTCAGTTTTCATTCCAATCCCAAAGAAAGGCAATGCCAAAGAATGGTCAAACTACCACACAATTGCACTCATCTCACACGCTAGCAAAGGAATTCTCAAAATTCTCCAAGCCAGGCTTCAGCCGTACATGAATCGTGACCTTCTAGATGTTCAAGCTGGTTTTAGGAAAGGCAGAGGAGCCAGAGATCAAATTGCCAACATCTGCTGTATCATCGAAAAAGCAAGAGAGTTCCAGAAAAACATCTATTTCTTCTTTATTGACTATGCCAAAGCCTTTGACTGTGTGGATCACAATAAACTGTGGAAAATTCTGAAAGACATGGGAATAGCAGACCACCTGACCTGCCTCTTGAGAGACCTGTATGCAGGTCAGGAAGCAACAGTTAGAACTGGACATGGAACAACAGACTGGTTCCAAATAGGAAAAGGAGTACGTCAAGGCTGTATATTGTCACCCTGCTTATTTAACTTATATGCAGAGTACATCATGAGAAATGCTGGGCTGGATGAAGCAGAAGCTGGAATCAAGATTGCCGGGAGAAATATCAATGATCTCAGATATGCAGATGACACCACCCTTATGGCAGAAAGTGAAGAGGAACTAAAGAACCTCTTGATGAAAGTAAAAGAAGAAAGTGAAAAAGTTGGCATAAAGCTCAACATTCAGAAAACTAAAATAATGGCATCTGGTCCCATCACTTCATGGCAAAGAGATGGGGACACAGTGGAACCAGTGTCATACTTTATTTTTTTGGGTTCCAAAATCAATGCAGATGGTGATTGCAGCCATGAAATTAAAAGACGCTTACTTCTTGGAAGGAAAGTTATGACCAACCTAGATAGCATATTAAAAAGCAGAGACATTACTTTGTCAACAAAGGTCTGTCTAGTCAAGGCTATGGTTTTTCCAGTGGTCATGTATGTATATGAGAGTTGGACTATAAAGAAAGCTGTGCACTGAAGAATTGCTGCCTTTGAACTGTGGTGTTGGAGAAGACTCTTGAGAGTCCCTTGGGCTGCAAGGAGATCCAAAAGGAGTCCATCCTAAAGGAGATCAGTCCTGGGTGTTCATTGGAAGGAACTGATGTTGAAGCTGAAAGTCCAATACTTTGGCCACCTGATGTGAAGAATTGACTCATTTGAAAAGACCCTGATGCTAGGAAAGACTGAGGGCAGGAGGAGAAGGGAACGACAGAGGATGAGATGGTTGGATGGCATCATCGACTCAATGGGCATGAGTTTGGGTGGACTTCAAGAGTTTGTGATGGACAGGGAGGCCTGGCGTGCTGCGGTTCTTGGGGTCACAAAGAGTTGGGCATGACGGAGTGACTGAACTGAACTGAACTGAACTGTAACATCAATTAGCCCTCACAGCCACATCTCTTCTCTCCATTTTCTCTGCCTCTGCCTGAGTTCCGGCTTTCATTCTCTCTCCCATGGATTGCTGCCATCATTTCCTAACTGGCTTTCCCTCCTCCAGTATTATTCCCTTCCAATATATTCATCATGTTTGGTAATTTTCCTAAAGCAAAAGCCTATCAGTGTATTCCAACCATTTTTAAAGCACACTCTATGTGTCATTAATCATGCTATTCTTTACTTTCATTGTCTGATTTGAGTCTCACAACCCTATGAAGGAAATATTGATATTCGTATTTTCAGGAAAAAATTCCTGAAACTAATACATGGGCAAATCAGCAATTAAATTCAAGTTTGTGTGTTTATGTGCATCTACTATTATGTTGCTCCATGGCCCAAAGGTTAAGTCCAGACTTCTTAGCAGGCTACCTCCCTAGAAACTCACTTCATATCCTAGTTTCAAATGGCCTCTGTATGAAATCTTATCCTCTCCTTGCCCCTCTGTCCCCTCCTCTCTCTTCACACCTGAAGAATTGACTGTTTATTTATTCTGCACCCCCTCCTAAACACTTTAAACAAAGACTTTAATCAGAGCACCAGTCCAATTTCATCCTATTTGTTAATTTTTTTCCCACAATACTGTGTGTGGGCTTCCAGAGATCATCTTTGTCTCCAGGACCTAATATCATCTTTGGTATATAGTATATGGATAAACAAAATATAGCCCATGGGCCAAATATGGCTTGCCACATGTTTTTATAAACAAAATTTTATTAGAACAATGCCAATTCTATTCAAGTACATATTATCTATGGTTGCTTTCATACTGCAATGAGTGGTCCAAGAGTTTATGTTCCAAGACCACTCAGAGTGGTCCAAGACTTTATGGTCTGCAATCCTAAAATATTTACTATCTGGCCCTGTACAGAAAATTATTATCAGCCTCTGACATAGTAGATACATAATTAATGTTGGAGAAATAAGAGAATGTATGTTACATTGGCTGAATGAATCCATGAATTATTGAATCATTATTAACTATAATATCTTTTGGCAATGAGAAGTAAGTAATAAGAAAATCTGGATTTAAGCAAGAATTTTCCAACCATTAATAATGATTGCGATGAGCAGAAGTGATCTCCTTAGATATCAGCCTCTTGGGGAACAAAGCAAGGTAGAAAAGGGTGGAGTTGATCCAGAGGGGCAAGGCAAAATATCCAACATTAGTAATAATGACTCTACCTGTCCTCTTAGAGTTGTTGTGAATGGGCATTGCTGTTTATAAAGTACTCAGAAGACATAAAGCATTGAGCCTTTTAGCAATGATGAAGGACTTTTTTTATCTTGGTCCTTTCATCATTCCATCTACCTGTAGAATCAGAATTCTTCAATAAAGAAAACCCAATTAAGTTCAAAAAGGTTACATTTCACTCAGCTAACTATTTTTCACACTCTGATCTCTCTAGTTCTAAAACCCCTGCTCTCTTTCCAAATCCAGGCCACTTCTTTTCATGTATGAACATATCAGTTGTAGCTTGAAGGAATACTTTATTTCCAGATACTTTAGGGCTTGCTTATATGTTCCATACAGGCAAGTTTGAGCAGGCACTTTTGACAAGCTTGGACTATTATGTTTACCCCTGCAGACCTCCCAGGGACAAACACTGAATTTGTTTTTCAAGCACTCCCAGTAGCTAGAGCTAGCCAGTCTATTTGGATAGAGGGTGTGGAGGCTTCCCTAGCTGCATCACACCCACCTAGATAAGGAGACCGGATGTTACGTGACCTTCCAACATTTGCCAAAGAACGGACTAGCATGGGGATCCAGAGAGGGCGGGTGTGCCTAGTTAATAGGGCAGAGCAGACTAAACAAACCTACGCTTTCTGACCTCTTCCTTCCTCTGGGTTCTTAATGAAAGTTCTTTCTACCCATGAACAAAAACAACCATTTGTTCATTCATTTAACATGTGCTGAAAACCTACTCCAGGACAGGTCTGGTGCTGGGTACAAGAGATAAAGAGAGAAACAGAACACAATTCTTTCCCACAAGGAGCCTGCAGTCTGGTGCATGAAACCAGCATGTAAATAGACAATAAAGATACAAACTAGTGAGAACTCTAAAACTTGGAACAAAGCTCTAAGAAAAGCAAGCTCCTGTTTCTGGGATGTGGAGGGACCTCAGAAAGGAGGTACTATTGGAGTTACCAAATGAATTTACCAAAAAAGGATAGTAATTATAGTAATAATTCTAGTAAGTTATTGACCAGCTATCATGAAACAAAAACTAGGCTAGGAACTTCATAGCCTTTGCTATTACATTTTAGGAACAATGAAACTGTTGCTTAGAGAAGGAATGTAACACGTTCAAATTCACAAAGGCAGTAAGTGGCAGAGCTGGGTCTGGACCCAGATGTTCCTCATCTTAAAATTGTATTATTTTGGTACTTCTCTTTAAAATGAGAGTAAGAGAGGCAGAAATGGTATCTTCAGGGAAAAGTGAGCTGTTTAGAGTAGCTGAAATATACAGCCGTTGGAGGAAAGGCTTGGGAGCTGAGGCTGAAAGATGACAAGGAGCTCAGATTTTGAAAGGCCTCATATGTCTCACCCATTTCGATTTTTGCCTGTGACTTTTGGGACGAGGACTTCCCTGATGGCTGAGCAGGTAAAGAATCTGCCTGCAGTGCAGGAGACATGGGTTTGATCCCTGAGTCAGGAAGAGCCCCTGGAGAAGGAAATGACAGCTCTATTCCAGTGTTCTTGTCTGAAAAATCCCACAGACAGAGGAGCCTGACAGGCCTTAGTCCAGAGGGCTATAAGGAGTCAGACACGACTGGGCACACACACACACTATTGGGAAGAATCCATAATCAGATTTCTAATTTAAAAATGTCACTGGAGCAGAAGTGAAAAGAAAAAAAAAAAAAACTAGAAGCAGGTGGAAGGCAAGGAGACCCATCAAAAAGCTGTTGCCTCCATTCGGGTCAGAGATATTTGAGACCTGAATGAAGAATGTATTTAATGAGGATAAAATCTGCAAACTCAATAAGAACAGGAGCCACACTCTGCAGTGGGTCCCCCGATAAAGCATGGCTGTGCTTTGGGATTGTTTGTGTTCTGTTGATGAAAAGTTGAGGTCCAGAGAGAGGCCAAGTAAGGGTGCAGTGAGTGTCGGTCCCAGATTTCAAGCCCATCTCTGGCCCTTTGGGGTCCGATGGCCTTTCCTCCGCTGACAGCCCCTTGTAGGTGCTATAACGCAGGCCTCCACCACCACATCAATGGACATTCCCTCCCACGTGTTGCAGCTGTTTCTGTCTCCCCCCAAGTCATCCTGGAGTGACTCCCAGCACACATGGACAACATCCAGCCATCTATGAAGGCTGGCAGGAGGAAGCCCATAACAATGAACAAATGTTCAGGGAAACCCCCCGTGATTCCCCGAACGAGCTGGGGCGAAGCAAACTCTCCCCGAGCTTATGCTTCCCTGAGTGGGAAAATGGTCTGCTCAGGATCAGGTGAGGAGGGAAAGCAGGATGGTGGAGTCTGTAATTCCTGAGACAGGCTTTGAGGCGGAGTCCCAAGGGCAGCCAGCATTAGGAACAGGATTTACATTCCTGTGTGCTGGAGGCATCCATGAGAGGGAAGAGGGAACACTGCGCAGAAATGCTCTGTTGCTGGAGCCTGTGGTTTGTTCGAGATCCTGATCTGTGCTAAACAGTGACCACACCAATTCCAAAATCCTACACACACCACCACTGACCTCCTGCAGCTACCTGCCCAGCATCCCAGGAGGCTCTGTTGGCTAGCTTGCCTTTCCTCCCAGCCAACCCATCAACCATGATCTCAGCAGATAGAGAGCTGATAGCATCCTATTTACCACACACACCCCCCCCTTTGAAGGTGGAAACCAGCAGCAGGGAGGGCACAGCCTTCGGCTAATGATGTGTACACTCCTCCAGCTAGAGAAGATCCCAAGAACCAGGTTCTTCTCACAGGAGGGAGGGTAGGCCCACAGTGGGTGGCCAAGTCAGTGGGCCTGGTGAAGAACAGACAAGAAAGGATAAGGCTACAATTTAAAGTGGTCAGGGCACTTTGGGGACAGATGACAGGGAGTTCTGGAGGACTTTGCTACAAAAGGTTTAAGATAAGCACCTGCAGTGGTTTTATGTGTCTTTTCAGTGCCACCTCATTCATGTGGGGTGGTTTCTTCTCAAGAGGCCAAGAAAGGGAACAAGGCTCCCTTTCTGGTATTCTCCATCATGGCTCACCACCAAGAACCTTCCACGAGAGCCAACAGAAAATGTCCTAGCCAGTTCCACCTCCTTGCCTTTGGCCATTTCCCTTTCCTCCCTGGCACCGTCTCTGAGCACTCCCCTAACTCCTGCCCACAGTCAGCGTTCCAGCCCATTTCACACCTCCTCTCCCACAAAGCTTTCTGCCTTGCTTCAGATTCCCCAGAAAACAAGAGCCCAAGTCAGAGACTGAATGCTGGTACCTTATTTGAGATCGATCCCAGAAAGTAGACGTGAGGAGTGCGGTGAGTGAAAGAATGAAGGAAAAACCAACAAAAGGTGTACTATGAAGGTGGCCTTTGCCAGGACCTCCTGAGAAGCCTACAACTTGCCTCCCAGAAATATCCACCAGTCAGATGGAAGACTGGAGCAGCTGTCTATCAGCTTCTCCTCTGCCTCCTCGCCTCCTGCCCCCAGCCCCCAGCCCTGGATGAA
The DNA here is from genome assembly GCF_023699985.2 of Odocoileus virginianus. NCBI lineage: Eukaryota > Metazoa > Chordata > Mammalia > Artiodactyla > Cervidae > Odocoileus > Odocoileus virginianus. Next base: position 71,051,536 of record NC_069678.1, on the reverse strand, counting down.
GGATGCCCCAGAGCCTTATCTGCGTTAACTGAAGTTCCCTTAGAAGTAGACCCTTAGACAAGGATCTGAGTGAAGGTCATGTGAGGGGTAGGGCAAGAAAGCAAGAGGGCAGGAAATCGTCATTGGGAGGGAAGGAAGACAGTGAGGGTGAGTCAACAACTGAAGTGCCACTGAGGGCACCTGGAGCTCAGTCCTGCTGAAAAGTTCTAGGAGCCAGTGTGGAACCACGTCTAGAACTCTCCCCTCAAGGACAGGGTGCTGAAGAGTCTCTCTACACCACTTCCATCAGTTCTACTTGGAGGTTTGAAGCCTGCCTCTGAGGTGGGAGTGATAATTTAATGCCCTGGCACTTCCAGCATCCCCAGCACACAGACCAAGTGGGGTCTGGCTGTCAGAGCAAGCCCACAGGCAAAGAATTATAGCTACCGGCTGTTGGAATTCAGGTCCATACAAGCCAGGGGACAGGGGTCCAGGCTATGCTTGCCAGCTGGCTGGGAAAGCTCCCAGCATCTAGAAGGCCCTGAGGTAAGATGCTGAAAGACAAGAACACTGCCAGAGGGAGCTGAGTCTGATCTGTCACGACTATGGTTGAAAGTTGGAAGGGGGCTGAAGTTGGAGGGGGGCCAAGGGCAAATGGAGCATTCATGTTGTGTCTAACAGCAGCACATATTTTGCCCAGCCACTCTGAGTTCTTCTTTCCTTGTTGTGAATACCTATTAAATGACCATTCAACATGTGTAGGCTGCCCTATACTATGTGTAAGTTGAACACTTAAAAGTAGATTACAAACTCCTAGGAGTCAAGGCCTGTGACTTAGTCTTTTCATCTCCTTCAGTACTTAGCACCAAGCTTTGTACCTAATTATGCCTTTGTCTACTTTTGCCGAAAAAGAAAAAAAAAAGTAAAGGCTTCATGCATGAGCTCCCTCCCTTCCCTATCTTTAAAGTTACCTTCTTGTATACATACCAGGCCTTACATTCGTTATTTGTGTGTTGGAAATAACAAGAATGAGATTTCCCCTTTCTCTGATTAAGGTAAACTCATCTGCCTACACTTTGGATGCTGTTGACTTTGCCTCTTTTCTGGGCCCCTCACTCCTTCAGTCATCCTTTTTCTCCATCGTCCGTGTAGCAGATATTTGGGCTAAGTGGGGGTCCTGAAATTTGGGCCTTCCTACTCCGCTTGACAGGCTTCCCCCGTGGCTCAGTCAGAAAAGAATCCATCTGAAATGCAGGAAACTGCCTGAAATGCAGGAGACCCAGGTTTGATCCCTGGGTCGCCAAGATCCTGTGGAGAAGAAAATGGCAACCCACCCCAGTATTCTTGCCTGGAGAATCCCACTGACAAAGAAGCCTGGCAGGCTACAGTCCATGGCTTTGCAGAGAGTCAGACATGACAACTAAACCACCATCCCCACACCACTTAACTCCTAAGAAGCCCGTGGGATAAAGCATAAGATCCATAATGAGCCATCAGTTCTGGCTCACACAGGGCAGCCCAAAGGCCAGCGATCCATCTGGTTGGCAAAGGACTTTGTCCTGCATGACCAATTATGTAACATTAGCCTGGAAAATGGGGCACCTGTCTTCTTCTGTTCAGTCCTGACAGAGTAAAGACAAACATGAGGGTCTTGCCAAACTGGAATGAGGCGTGGAAATGCCCGAGGCACGCCCCACACACATACTGTCCTCAGCTTCTCCTTCTCAGTCCAACGTCTGCCATTTCCTAAGACTCAGCTTAGCCTTCAGAAAATGAATTGCTCCCTGTCAAAATCATTCAGATTCCTTTATAATACAGCCAGCTCCTGCTGGCCTCCTTGGAATCTAGAAAACTGAGGGGCTCAAAAGGTGGAATATGGATCTGAGCAGTTCAGTAGGCTTTCTGCCTGCTTAAATCCCTTTGGGAACAAAGTTGGGAGTGAGTGAATAACCCTACATATCTACACAAAACTAATTCATACATGGTGAATAATTTCTTGACCTTCTCCATCTTTACTCCCAATCTAATTCCTATTCCCCTTCTTGCCACAAGTCTCCATGTGAGTGAGTCTGAAATAAATCCTTAAATATTGATCTATTCTTGTAAAATACATAGTGCTGATTTAGATGCATGTATGCTTTTAATTTTATAGAAATCATATGCTATTATAAATATCATTCTGTTTCTTTTGTCACTCAACTATAGGGTTTGGGGGGATGAAAGAACATGGTTTTTGTTTTGTTTAACCTTTTTTTTCTTTTGAAGCACATCACATATACAAGAGAGTGCATGGACTTTGAGGGCCTGCTAAGTGCCCTTCCATGATGTCAATTCTCTCTCCCCACCAAAAGAATTCTCAAAGCAAAATTTCATGTTAATCACTTTCTTTTTGCTGTTGTTTCATCTCTGCACAATATCCTGTTCATGTGTCTGGCTTTGCCCTTTATGTAAAGCAACCGTATACAATGCATTCCTCTTTGATTTACTCTTTTTAGTCAATATTACTTTCTTTGAAATTTATCCACCTTGTTGGCATAGCTGTAATTTATTCATTTTTATTGCTGTGGAATATATTGCTATATGATTATATTATGATTTGTTTCTCTATCTACCATAGGTATTCATTTGGATTTGTTGTTGGTAGTGGCATTTGAACCATGTTTTCATTTAACATCGGGTGGGAATTTCTCTATAGAACATATCTAGGATTGCAATTGCTTAATCATAGGGTACAGACATGCTTCTGTTTAAAGCAGTGCCAAACTGTTCTTCAAAGTTATTACTAACTCACACTCTCTCCCACAGGTATGCTAGCTTCTTTTCTCCATATCCTGGACAACACTTCATTGTCAAACTTCTTAGCTGTCAATCTGGTGGGCATAAAAATATATTCACTTTAGTTTTAATGTATAATCCTTAATTGCCAATGAGCCTGAGTACTTTTTCATAACTTCATGGGACATTTATGCTTTCTCTTCTGTAAAATTTATATTTGTATTTTTGTATTTGCTTTTGCATCTTTGTCCATTTTAAGCTGTTCATCTAATGTTTCCATAATTTTCTTATGAATTTATGGGAGTTTTAAAGTATATACATTTTGGATACTAATCCTTTGTCATGCATATACATTTCAAATATCTTCTCCCAGTTTGGAGCTTTAATTTTAAATCTAGTTTTGGTATCTTTTGGTAAATAGAAGTATCTAATTTTAATGAGATAGAACTTATCAATTCTGTGTGTGCTGTGTCTTACATTTAAAAAATTCTTTTCTTTGTGATTATTAAGATATTCTTTTATGTAGTAAAAAATTTTAATGGTACACCATCATGGTTTACACATGTTATTTACTTTCTCTAAAATCACGGGAGTTTTATGAGGGTTACATGTGACAAGTGTGTATGAAAGAGCTTAGCAAAGCACTTCACACATAACTGAAACTCAGTATGTGTAAGTTCATTCATTAGAGTTAGCCCGAGTTCTATATTTCACAGATGTTAGATTTTTGCAAGTAATTTCATTTTTAAACAAGTGAATACATAGTGTGTATTAGTTATACACTGGACATTTTGCTAAATGTTTTATTGTTCACAAAAACTCTGTTAAATAAATAATATTATCATCACCAATGTACACATGAGGTAACTGAGGCTCAGAGAATAAGTTATTTGTCCTGGGGACAACCACTAAAGGGCTTGAGTACATATGCACTCAGTCACTCCACTGGTGTCCAACTCTTTGCAACCTTATGGACTGTAGCTCTCCAGGCTCCTCTGTCCGTGGGATTCTGCAGGCAAGAACACTGGAGTGGGTTGCCGTGTCCTCCTCCAGGGGATCTTCCTGACCAGGGACCAAGCATGAGTCTCTTATGTGCCCTGCATTGGCAGGCGGGTTCTTTATGCTACTGGGAAGCCCACTACGTGGCAGAGGCATTGTTATGTTTCCCATCTGCCTTTCCAACTAGACTGAAATCCTTCATGAGAAGATTTGCGTGCAGAAAATGGCAAGAACCCTGTAGTATTGGAAAATAAGTGATATCTGTAAGTGGCCATTTGGAGATGTGGCAGAGAGGACAAGATAAATGTGGTGTATATACTCTATTGCTTTTCACTCTGCAAAACAGATGCTATGATTTGCCCCAGTCTGCGCCTCCCACCTCCTAAGACCTGACTCGGTCTCTGGAACCCACCCTTTCCCCTAAGTGTCGCCTTGAGCATACAATCCTTCCGATTTGCATTGTAAAGTCAGAGCCCATAATTTAACCAACCACAGCACTCCTTCCTCTCTGAGGAATTCCACATCAAGTGGAACATTGCTCCAGTCATAGTTTAACTGGACTCCAATTATTATCTTCCTGTCAGAATCTTGAGTCACCAAGGACACACATGTTAACATGGTGTAAAGCTCTATTTGTTTGCCTCCCCAGACAGATGTTGAAACAGGATCTCCAACCACCAGTCAAACTGCCCAGACAACCAAGCAACTCAGTAACCACTTGCTAAAGTTAACACTCGTTTGGCATTCGGTTCCCACCAGATGAATTATAGCGTGGTGTACACTAGGTTTATTCAAGTCACAGAATGCTAGATCTGGAAGAACCTTACCAATCATCTAATGCTCATATTATAGTGGCAAGGGAACAAGATGCAAAGAAGGAATACATGGGAGTAAATCACTTTATGTTAAATGTATATCCTTAGTTGAAGGACATTATGTGACTGACCCTTACCTATAAAATGAAGATAAATAATACCCACCACTCCTGCATCACTGGGTTGATGTGAGAACCAAATCAAACGATATATGTGCTTCTCAGATATAGAGCACAGATTTGTGATTGCCAAGAGGGAATGGGATAGGGGAGGGAAGGACTAGGAGTTTGGGACTAGGAGATACAAACTGTTACACGTGTGTGTGTGTGGGGGGGGGAGGGGTCTGACCTTTGCGACCCCATAGACTATAGGCCACAAGGCTCTTCTGTCCATGGGATTTCCCAGGCAAGAATACCAGAATGTGTTGCCATTTTTCTACTCCAGTTTGTGATTGCCAAGGGGAAGTGGGGTAGGGGAGGGAAAGATTGGGAGTTTGGAATTAGCAGGTGCAAACTGTTACATACTGGATGAATAAACAACAAGGCCTATTGCATAGCACAGGGAGCAATATTCAATATCCTGCTAGAAACTATAGTTGGAAAGAATATATGTGTATAACAATAACTTTGCTGTACAGCAGAAATTAACACAACATTGTGAGTCAACTATATTTCAACAAAATTTAAATATATGTGTATACGCACTTCTTTGATGATCTGCTTTAATCTAAGTATAGAGTTGTATACATAAGAGAAGAAAAGCAAATATAAACATTTGTTGGGTTCATCAAGGCTTTTAAAATATTGGACTTTAATAGTCCTGTAAGATATAACTGAATATTGAAGATTTGGAATTTTTTTTCTTTGTACTCAGATGAACACTATAAAGCAAGTACTCAAAGTATAGAATAGACTCCACAAAGACCAATTATTCACATTTTTCATTGTGTCTAAACAGAACATGGGCTTCCCTGATAGCTTGGTTGGTAAAGAATCCACTTGCAATGCAGGAGACCCCAGTTCAACTCTTGGGTCAGGAAGATCTGCTGGAGAAGGGATAGGCTACCCACTCCAGTATTCTCAGGCTTCCCGTGTGGCTCACCTGGTAAAGAATCCTCCTGCAATGCAGAAGACCTGGGTTTGATCCCTGGGTCGGGAAGATCCCCTGGAGAAGGGAAAGACTACCCACTCCCATATTCTGGCCTGGAGAATTCCATGGACTGTATAGTCCATAGAGTCACAAAGAAACAGACACAACTGAGCAACTTTCACTTTCACTTTCATACAGAAAATATACACCATTTTCTCTACCCTATCCGCAACTATGTAATACACTACTGATTAATAACAGTTCTCTTTTAAATGAGCATCTGTGTGGTTTTAGAATCTTCCTCAATGCAGCAGTCCAGGAAGTCAGCAATAACTAATCATTTCTTGATACTAAGATTTTGACATGGTTGAAAAACAATTAGTTCAAAGCTATACTCAAGGTTAAATTCCTGTAACAAAGTTTTTCTCAGTTATCTTTGCTACTTAACTTACAACCCCAAAACAATGGCAACTAGCTTTGTAGATTAACTTGAGGGTCCCTCACATGCATTTGCCCAGGCTCAGTTGTGCAGCTGCAATCAGCTGGAGATCTGGTTGGGCTGGAAGGTCCAAGATGGCCTCACTTACAAAACTCAAAGCTGGTTTTGGTTATGTGCTGTGGTTCCTCAGTTCTCCTCCATGTGGCTGCTCATCCTCTAGGAGACAGGGCTGACTTTCCCTAGGTCATCCCTAGGACATCTCAGGGCAGTATTCTCAAGAACAAAAGCAAAAATCTTAAGATCTTACAATGCTTAACTTCAGACATCACAATCTCACTTCTGCCATATTCTATCTACAAATAAAATTCATCTCTTCATGGGAGTTGTAGCAAACTGATGTTTCAAAAAGGGGAAAGAATACTGGGATGGGGCCATTAAGTAATTTTTTAGCATGTACCTGCTTGCCATAAATTATTCATATTCCTCCTACATGTAAAATGTGATCACCTCCAAACTAAGACCTCCAAAATTCTCATCCCAGTTGTTCTATAACTTCATAATAAGTTAGCCTCAAACTTAGCTGACTAAAACAACAATAAACCTTTATTATCTAACACAAGTTGGTCAGAAGGTTAGTTGAATACTTGTCCCGGGCTCTCTCATGTAGGTTTAGCCAAAATGTCAGCCAGAGCTTAGTTCCCATTTGAAGTGTTATGGAACAGGAGAATTCACTTTTAAGGTGGCTCATTCACAAGCCTGTGGATAAGAAACTTCAGTTCCTCCTTACACAGACCTCCTCACAAGGCTGCTTAAGTGTTCTCACAACAGGCAAGTTGGCTTTCCGCAGAGTGAGCGGCATAAGAGAGATCATTGGTGACCTTACCATGGAAGACAAACATAGTTATTCCTATAATATCTCATTCAACTCAGCCCCAATGAGTATAGGGAAAAATTACACAAGGTCATCAGGGGCCAATTTTGGAGGCTGACTACCACATCAATTATGGTATCAAGCTCAAAGTCCAAAATTTCATTACCTACCTCAGCCTGAATGTGAATGGGCTTCCTTAAGTGTGGTTTTCAGGTGCTCTTGAATAGCAGCATCTCCACAGATTTTGAACTAAAAAGATATTATATCTTCCCTAGACATACTCAACATACTCACTGAGACAGAGAACAATTATGTACAGTTGACAATCTCACACATAATGGGATAATGAGATAATGGTAGACACACAAAAGTTACTGGTCAATAGCAATTCTGAAATCCAGATGTCACATGTTTTCAGGTTCCCTGTCCTGAGGGTGAGAAATGCTTCTTGATTAGGAGAGATTTGTCCTCTGTGAGTGGTCTCATTGTTCTCCTCATCTCTTCACTCTTCTCTCTGAGCTCTTGGTCTAGCTTTCTAAAAGACTCTTCTTTATTTGTGCTTATATCTAAGAAGCTTTCTCCAGAAGCTCGTGCTTCTTCCTTTTCACAGTCTTATTTTCATTTGAACTATCTCTATCTCTCCCAGTTCAAATCACCAAAGTTATCAATGCTACTAGAAATATAATTTTCTTAAAATCTTTGTGGGTTTCCCAATAATCTCAGCATTTACTTCCTATTTCTAAAAGACAAATCCATGATTCTTTTTGAGATAGACCTTTCTATACTTTAGAAAATTCAGGATTCTTTGGGACAATGCCATTGTGACTTTTGAAAGCCCCCTTTGCAGCAAAGAGGAACAATTGAGAACCTTAAATCTTTTACGATATCAGCAAAAACTATTATAGCCATACCCTTGATTTGACCTTTGTCCTGAAGCTGTGTTTTATTTTGGTAATCTTTTGCTAGCTGTGGCTCCTCTTGTAGCTCAGCTGGTAAAGAATCCACCTGCAATGCAGGAGACCCCAGTTTGATTCCTGGGTCGGGAAGATCCCCTGGAGAAGGGATAAGCTATGCACACCAGTATTCTTGGGCTTCCCTGGTGGCTTAGGCAGTAGGGAATCCTACAATGTGGGAGTCCCGAGTTCAATCCCTGGGTTAGGAAGATCCCTTGTTAGAGTGGGCATGACAACCCACTCTAGTATTCTTGCCTGGGGAATTCCATGGACAGAAGAGCCTGGCAGGCCATAGTCCATGGGGTCGCAAAGTGTTGGACACGACTGAGTGAATTTCAGTTTCACTTTGCTAGCTGTAGACACAAAAAATATAAAGCAGTTTTATTTTCCAACCCGGCAAGTCCTTATTCTTTTATATTTCCTTCAAATTATGCTTGCAAATGCTAGTTGGCTCATTAGCTCATCTCTCTGTTCATGGGTTGACCAAAAAGTTCATTCAGGTTTTTCCCAAATGAACTTTTTGGCCAACCCAATATATGCAGTTTTAGACATCATTTGATATTTTTATCCTTCTGCCTTAATGTCTCCTTAGCCAGATCAAATAAATTCATTAGTAATTTCTATCTTCCAAGTTACATATACCAAGGACTGCCCTTTCCTTTCTCGTCTTCAATAACCATTTCCTTTCTGCTTCTCTAGACTCTCTTCTCTATTCTCTTTCCAGCCTCCACCCACCACTTAGTTCCAAAGCCAATGTTACATAGCTGAGGCTTTGTTATGGTAGCATTACACTTCTAGCTACCAATTTGTTTCAGTTTCCTATTGCTGCATAACAAATCATCCAAGGTTTAGTGGCTTAAAATGACAGTGATTTATAATTTCTCACAATTTTGTTTTGGCTGTATGGTTCCTCTGATGTTTTTTGGAGAGCTCAGCTTTTTGTTTGTTTTTTATTTTACATTTTTAATTGCCACAACTGAGTGGGAGTTATTTGCATCCGGTGGTGAGAGGCCAGAGATATTGGTAATATTGGTAAATATGCTAGTAAATTATCTAGCCCAACAAGTCTATAGTATTCAGGTTGTAAAACTTGTAATAGTACTTTTAAATCCACCATCTGCTTTAATCTTTACAATAGCCCTGTTAGGCAGGAAAGATCTTCATTATTTACAAGAGAGAAAAGTGAACCCAATGAATAAGAGCACACAATTAGTAAAGGACAGAGTTAGGGCTTTAACATATGTATGTCTGAGCACTTAATCACTATACTATAGGATTGTATTGCCATTGCATTGCACCTGGATTGTTGATTTTCATAAAATATCAGATTTTCTAAATATTAAAACCACGCCAGCCAACAGACCAAACTCTCTACCAATTATTTCTTCTTTGGCTTTTTCCTTTCTATCTTAGTGACTTTTCCTAGAACCAGAGCCCAATGCAAGGATTAAGTGCTAATGCCTTATTTAGTAGGTACAATAGTATGGCTGCAAAAATGAGCAAAAGGGGAAGTGAGGCAGAGAAGAATAGGAAATAATGCAAGGTGATACATTCCAGCAAGGCACCTATTTGAAGCAGCTTATGAGATGTCTCCAAATGGGCTATTCAGAGGGGAAAACACTCCTTGGCTCAGTCTATTGGAGGGAGGAAACGAGAGTAAATTTATTTGCCAGATTCCTCACATCTCCTGAGTTCTATCACTCTAAGTTTGCCTTCCAGAGACTTAACTCCACACTCCTGGGTTGCATTACTCAACCCCTATTGCAGCTGCTCAGGAAGCTGATCTCAAGCCTGCAGCGTGGTCTTCATCTGAGTCCAGGAGTTCTGTGAGACATAAATGCTTTCATGCATGTTGTTGGTCAGCCTCAAGTAGTTTAACTCTGCGGGTCACACAGAGTTGGAGAGCTTAAGCAGCTAGCATGGAACAGATAGTCAGAGGTTCGAGAGACAGATCTATCCAAGAGAATCCAAGGTTGGACATAAGATATGTCTAATGTACTATTCAAAATGTTCCTCTGTCACCAGAAGGAAATTCTTTCAGCTTGAATGACCCAACATATCAGTTAGGAATCATTAAGCTTTAAGAAGCCAACAACACAAAGGAAACTAACTAAAATACTAAGAAAAGAAGGTAAGTAATGAAATAACTGCTATAGTAAAATTATAGCAATAACTCAGTCTCTCAACCACATATCACCACATCCAAATATCCAGAGCAAGAAACAAATTGTCCATTCCAATCTCTCATAAATGAAGACACTCTTCCAAAAGGCCAGTCAGTAAACACTCCCTTGAATTTCTCATTGTTCAAGTTGTAAGGTGCATCCATTCCTCAACAATCCCATTACAAAGAGTCTAATGCACATTAGGAAGCATCACTACAAACAAAGCTAGTGGAGGTGATGGAATTCCAGTTGAGCTATTTCAAATCCTAAAAGATGATGCTGAGAAAGTGCTGCACTCAATATGCCAGCAAATTTGGAAAACTTAGCAGTGGTCACAGAATTTGAAATGGTCCGTTTTCATTCCAATCCCTAAGAAAGGCAATGCCAAAGAATGCTCAAACTACCACACAACTGCACTCATCTCACATGCTAGCAAAGGAATGCTCAAAATTCTCCAAGCCAGGCTTCAACAGTACCTGAACCGTGAGCTTCCAGATGTTCAAGCTGGTTTTAGAAAAGGCAGAGGAACCAAAGATCAATATTGCCAACATCTGCTGGATCATCGAAAAAGCAAGAGAGTTCCAGAAAAGCATCTATTCCTGCTTTATTGACTATTCCAAAGCCTTTGACTGTGTGGATCACAATAAACTGTGGAAAATTCTGAAAGACCTGGGAATAGCAGACCACCTGACCTGCCTCTTGAGAAACCTGTATGCAGGTCAGGAAGTAACAGTTAGAACTGGACATGGAACAACAGACTGGTTCCAAATAGGAAAAGGAGTACATCAAGGCTGTATATTGTCACCCCGATTATTTAACTTATATGCAGAGTACATCATGAGAAATGATGGGCTGGATGAAGCAGAAGCTGGAATCAAGATTGCCGGGAGAAATATCAATGATCTCAGATATGCAGATGACACCATCCTTACGGCAGAAAGTGAAGAAGAACTAAAGAGCCTCTTGATGAAAGTGAAAGAGGAGAGTGAAAAAGTTGGCATAAAGCTCAACATTCAGAAAACTAAGATCATGGCATCTGGTCCCATCACTTCATGGCAAATAGATGGAGAAACAGTGCAAACAGTAACAGACTTTATTTTTGGGTGCGCCAAAATCACTGCATATGGTGATTGCAGCCATGAAATTAAAAGACGCTTACTCCTTGGAAGGAAAGTTATGACCAACCTAGACATCATATTAAAAAGCAGAAACATCACTTTGCCAACAAAGTTCCGTCTAGTCACAGCCATGGTTTTTCCAGTGGTCATGTATGTATGTGAGAGTTGGACTATATAGAAAGCTGAGCACCGAAGAATGGATGCTTTTGGACTGTGGTGTTGGAGAAGACTCTTGAGAGTCCCTTGGACTACAAGGAGATCCAATCAGTCCATCCTAAAGGAGATCAGTCTTGAATGTTCATTGGAAGGACTGATGTTGAAGCTGAAACTCCAATACTTTGGCTACCTGGTGTGAAGAGCTGACTCATTTGAAGAGCCTTATGCTGGGAAAGATTGAAGGTGAGAGGAGAAGAGGATGACAGAGGATGAGATGTTTGGATGGCATCACCGACTCCATGGACATGAGTTTGAGTAAACTCCGAAATTTGGTGATGGAAAGGGAGGCCTGGCTTGCTGCATTCCATGGGGTTGCAAAGAGTGGAACATGACTGATTGACTGAACTGAACTGAAATGAATGCACATTGATTGGTTGATGCCTGGGTCCCTGGACCAATCATTGTGAAGAAGGAGGGATCATCATGACTGCTTAAGCCAACCATAGCCCAGCTCCAGCCCTGGGATAATTCTCAAACTGCAGAGCTACTATAAAAAGGAGGTGGACTAAGGAGGCAAATAATGTTAAAGACCAAACCCTGGTGTTTACAAGAGACAGCCTTCAAGAATTCCTAAAGAAACAAAGACCAAACAAATCTGTCAACTGCATGTCTTACTAGACAGTTATGAAGTCTTGATTTACACTTCACAACACATTTGTGTGTTTCAGACAGACTGTTCAGTTCTGCCTGGCTACCGCTACTCCTTCTACTGGGACTATCTCTTCCCCAACCCCTGCCTTTGATGGCCCATCTTTTCCTCAAGCTAGTTTCAAAAGTCTGTCCTGATGGTTCACAGCCAGAATATATAGGCTATGGGAAGTTAAGGCTTTAGAGTTAGTAGGAAAATCTTAGAAATCTAAATCAGGGCTCTTTGGACTGCATGTCACAGGGTCCCAGAAGCTCTAAGTGCTTTCCTGTGTATCCTTAGAAAGCTGAAGGAAAGAGCTAACCAGCTGGCACTCCAGACATTTTGCACTCACCCACCCAGAGCATGGATTCAAGTTCATTTATTTGACTCCATCAAATCAAATTTGAATTGATGTATTTTGCATAGTTACATAGTTTGTTTCAAGATTAATTTTCCTTTGTAGAAGGGATTTCTTACAAAAGTGAGAAAACTCACTTTTAGTGAGCTTAGAGAGGCGTTTGAGGCATGTGTTGAAGGTCATAGAGCTGATCTGACTCTCCTCCTCGTGACAACTCTGTGGTATTTGGAAAGATCCATCCTGTGCTTCCTGAGTTCTTTCTTCTCCAGAATCAGTGGCCCTAGCTCTTGCCAATCTCACTCACAGAAAGATATTCCAAACCATCTCACCAATCCATTGCTCAACTCCTTGTTAAAATCACACTTAGAGTGTAGTGCCAAGAAATGATGATTCAGATGCATCTGAGCAGCAGAGGGAAGAGGAGGACTACCTCATCTCCATCAAAATGCTGAACTCCTAATAATGCAGCCAGGGACCACATTAGTTAGTTGGCAGGCACAAAACACCATGCCTCATCCTGTCCATTAAAACTCGTATGGCTTTCTTTCATAAGTTGCTGCAAAGTCTTCTCCCCTCATCCTATTCTCATCTGCTTGTTTATTGAGAACCAATTGCAGGGCTTAACACCTATTTCAGTTATTCTAAAAATCCACAATTCTGAGGGGTCAACCCTGTATGCTGAGCATTCCATGAGTTGCCAGAGAATTCTAGGCCAAGAATAGCAAACTCAACCACCAGGCAGGTAGCAATGCAGGTGAGATAAATAAGTGAATATGGGTAGGTCTCTAATTCAAACCCAGGAACAGGGACCTCTGGTAAGCTGGAGAACTCAGCCCCATCTGAAGGGACATAATCTAATCAGTATTGACTCACCAGCACTATGCAAAAATCAAGCCCAGTATTGCTCAGTCTCCTGATTTTTTAAGAGAAGCCAGAAAAGTGAATGTTTACTGGAAATATCCACCTTGGCCACTAATTCACAAAGATCTAATATATTCTACAGGCCAAACAAAACACATCTGCAGGCTGGGTTCAGCCCAAAGACTGCAAATTTGCAACCCTTGCCCTGTGGGGATGAGGGAGTTGGGCAACACTGGTTCTTGAGACAAAAATATAAAATGATTTGTATTATCTTGGATTTAATAGCATAACATTTACTTTAAAAATTTTCCTGTTAATCATAGGCTTGAGCATTTCAAACCTGGAAAGAATCTCAGAGATTATATGGTTTAATTCTCTTATTTTACAAAAAAAAGAATCTGTGATTCAGAGAGAAGTGACTTGGATTTTAATTATATGTACAGTTGACCCTTGAATAACAGGGATTTCAAAGTTTGTGTTCTATTAGAGATCACAATATGTGGAATCAAAAGTAGTAGGGGCTGAGTATGGATTCTACCGAAACTGTTTCAGATACTTGGCGTGGGTGAGTCATTTATCAGTCCCTTTGTTTCTGAGGCAGAGATAGCAGTACATGAATTTTCTGCTGTGCAGGAGTTGGAGTCAGCACCCCTAGCCCCTATGTTGTTCAAGGTCAACTGTATTTCAATGAATAAAGAAGCAATCTGATTCTCAGAAGTAGAAAAAGGTGTTTCAGCGCCTAGTCCAGGGTTTTTCAATCTTGGCACTGTTGACATTTTGCATTGCATACATATTAAGAATTTGTCATGGGGCGGGGGGGTCCTATACATTGTATGACATTTAGCAGCATACCTGGCCTCTACCCACTAGATGCCAATCATATGGGGAAAATAGAAGCCAAGATGTATCCAGATGTAGCCAGACATCCCTGGGGGACAAAATCACCACTACTCTTGAAAACCACTGCCACTCTCCAACCCCTTTGTCTTACAGATGTAGAAACTGAGGCTCGGAAAATTTAAAAGTTTTTGCTAAAGTTACAGAGGAGTTATTGGCATGACTGATACCAAGACTCAGGTAACTTAATTTCCAGTAGGGTGTTCTTTCCACCAAAGACTGAAAAACTAAACCACAGTTTATTAGTAAAAGAGTTGTCTAAAACTGCGTATTTTAAACAAGATGCCATATGGCATAATGGTGAGGAGCATAGCTTCTAAGATTTACAGATCTAGGCTTCATTCTCAACTCTTCTACTTACTAACTTTATGACACTATCTAAATTAGCTTTTTTGTTTCCTCCTTTGAAAAATGGATCACTCTTTAAAAAAGTTTATTTGAAAAAAACAGGTGGGAAAATTGATATAGTGCTTGCTACATAACAGGAAATCAGTACCTTATCATCATTGCCATCAGTAGTATTATTAACTGGACCTGAAGTCGACAAGTTATAGCCCCCAAACCAAATCTGTTCTGCCTGTTTTTGTATAGCCTGTGAGATAAGAATGATTTTTTGATTTTTAATGGTTTAGAAAAATTACAAAACAATACTATTTTGTGATATATGAAAGCTGTGTGAAATCGTCACTGTGCATAAATAAAGTTTTATCAGAACACAGCCATGTTTATTCATTCACATAGTCTATAGCTACTTTCCTGCTATAACAACAGAGTTGAGTAGTTGCAAGACAGATCACACAGCTGGCAAAGAATAAAGTATTTGCTGGCCCTTTACAGAAAAAGATTGCTTAATTACAGCTTTGATCGCCAGGAAGTAAACAGGCAGCCATATTTGGCACAGAGCCCTCTGGTGTACAGGAGGAAATATAGCAAAATAATTTGTTATTCCTTTTGGATGCCCCCTTGAAGTCCTAGCCCCTCTAACTATTATATTTAACCTTGCTTACTTGAGACATTTCTCAGCATCTGTGTGTACCTAATATTTTCAGAAATAGCCATGGGGGACATGAAAAACCTTTCCTTTTTATAGATGTCCTTTCTTGAATAAACCTCGTTATAGACTTGGTACTTGAAGGTGTTTTTCAAAATCTGCAATATTTATCAAAAAGAAAGGAAATGGTTTTCTCAGTGTTAAGCCAACCACATATTTTAAGTCTTGCATGATTTGTACTGGACAATAAAAAGGGATATCCGGCTTAAATGAAAAATAGATAAGAGCTATCTGCCAAGTCTAAAATTTAAGAGATGCTGTCAT
The DNA here is from genome assembly GCF_023699985.2 of Odocoileus virginianus. NCBI lineage: Eukaryota > Metazoa > Chordata > Mammalia > Artiodactyla > Cervidae > Odocoileus > Odocoileus virginianus. The sequence continues at coordinate 71,036,058 of NC_069678.1, read as the reverse complement.
GTCACCTTTTCTTTTTTTTTTTTTTTTGTAATATCTTGAGCATCTTAGTTATGATTTAATCTGACTATAGGCCAAGGGTTTAAAAGTCAAAATACCTATCTACAGCCCTGGACTGGCCACTAACTAGATTTGCGGTCACCAGAATTCTGTTTCAACTCAATACAATAAGTACATTGTCTAATATGTGCCAGATGCTGTCCTGGGCATCAGGAATACAAAGACAAATCTGACATAGTCTTTTCCCTAAAAGATTTTACTGAGAGTCTGTTTAAGTCATTGATCTCCTTTGAGGGTCAATTTTCTTGTCTGTAATAGTAGGACATTGAATTAAATGTTTCATCCTCTCAAGAAGCTTTTCTTGATATCCTTCATCTTGCCATACCCTCTGGCAGATATCAAGGAATGAAAATATCACTGTAATCATTCAATTATAAAGTATGCTAGTTACTTCCCTGGGAAGTAGTTCCTAGGTAATTATGATCAACATAATGCAAAATAAGCATATGAAGCACATGAAACAGAGCCATTAATTTTCTGGAATAAGGAAAGACAGACATCATAGGACAAGTAACATTAGGATGTCTTAAATGATAGGTTCATTGATGACCTGGTATATTGGGGGGATATACCCCAATATACTGAGTGGGATATACAATATATCCCACTGAGAAGGGATAAAGCCAGACTAACACAAATTTAGGAGCTGGAGAAGGGGACTCTGGTCTACAGAATCTGCACTTTTCCCATTTGAATTGGCAATTCAAAACCAAGTCCAAAGGAGATGGGCAAGGTTCAATCTAGTCCAAGACCAGGAAGAATCTTTTATAAAGAAATGAGGCAAGGCTTGTCAATCGGGCTTCTGGGCATTTTCTGTTCTTTGAGCCGCATGTAAACTAAAAAGTTCCATTCTAAAGGAGATGACAAAAGTCACATACAAGTTTCCCCAGGGGAAAGCACCAGGATGGAATCACTCCAACAGCCAACTTCTCAGCTTTTAGGGTTTTACTCTGAAACAGTAGGACAGAAACAAGCACCCAGGATCAGAAATAAGAGAAAACAACCCCAAGCTCATAGGTGTCTGGAATAAGAGATACACATGTAAAACTACAGATTATTCCCAAATCTCATGCACATGTGACAAGGCAGCTTTATATGGCTCATTTGTCCTGGGGGATCATGATCTTGTTAGCATGGGCACCCATGGCGGGAAACTCAGACAACAAAGGGGAAGACAGAGTTGGTCACAAAGACAGAGAAGTATGAGAGGGCTTTGTGGATGGAAGCACAGTATATAATACAAAAATACAAAGATGAGCTTATAACTCTCAAATAACCCCACCTCTCTTTCTTGCCCTCCAAGATGCCATCTGCAAATACCTCCGCAGTGCCAATGAGAAGCCCCATCATGACATTCCATCTGATGAGCTCTGAGTAACTTGGCAAGAGATGTGGGATTCACACACATTGTTTAATGGTGTTCTGATTAAACCTAATTAAATTTCAAACTTCCAATCCCATTGCACAAGGCATAGGATAGAGCAAGGCCTGCCTTCCTCAGGAAGGATCCCTCGACATTCACACCCTGGAGGACTCCAGAAATTTTGGATGCCTCTGCCTGACTTGATGACCGCATCTTCTCCCTGTTTCCCATGACAACATCACTCTACTTAGTCCTCCTTTTCCAAGGGCCCCCTGGAAATGTCTGTCCCACTGCGGCCAGTTGAGAGCACACCTGGCCACAGCTAGTTATTGACCCCCAGCCCTCACCCCACCACTTCTCATGGGACCCAGTTTTCACTAAGTTCCCCGATGTGCTGTGCCAAAGCCTTCCCCTCTACTTGCCCCCACACCCAGCCCCCAATCCACTCCTAGGCCACAGTGCACTTGGGGGAAATTCAATCCATATGTTTCCTTTTCTTCCTACAGAACGCATCCAGCCATTGTTTAAAGAGGGAGGCAACAGCCAAGAAGAGCCATGTGAGACCTCTCTTGGCTTTCTAATCCTTTATTAGGGAGCAGGGAAAGAAGGCCTTTGCCAAGAGCAAACCTGAAACATTCTGCTGGGTTTGGTTCAAAAGCTGCAAGTCATGATTCCACACAAAAACGTCCCTAGGACTGAGGATGTAAGTCACTCTTTGGGGGTTTCTGGGATATGAAAGGGTGATAACTACCACCACTGCTCACCCAGATCTAGGATGTGTGTGAAGGGAATCATTTGCAGGAGGATGTTTTACATTTTTACCTTCTGAAGCTGACATACACTCTCTCTGAGAGTGTGAACTCTTCCTAAAATTGAGCACGCGCTACCTCTGAATCTATGCTTTTTAGAGTTCATTGGAACCTGAGGTATATATCAGGTGTCTCAATTATCTCATTTATTTTAAAATAAGGGAAAACTTTGGCTCAGAGAGGACAAGGGACTGGCCCAAGGTCAAAAAGCATTTCAAAGAAGTCGGGACTTCTGATTCCAAGGTCAGACCTTTGGACTTGGTGTCTCATGCCCTGATGTCACAGATGCTAAGTGTCTAGTACAGACAAGATACATACCCATGCTTTAAACTTCCTGGCTTATTCTGGACTGATTCTTTCTTAAAAGTTTTCTTTATCACATTGTTTACTTGTATTTTTTTAGCAAGGTGTCATTCTTTGAACTCATAAGCTAGGGACTTCAAGTTGCAATAGAAATTTCTTCTCCAACTTCCCCAGCAGGTCTTTGTGTGGATTCTCTTTAAATAATTTTGAACATGGATTCACTGTTCTCTGTGCTGGCCCATTCCATCTTTGGGCAGCTATACCTACTGGAAAGCTCTTTATCCTTTTAAGCAGAAGTTTGCCTCTGTATCCTTTTCTCCACAAGACTGCTTGCTTCGAGGATCTCCCAGAGCTGCTTCCAGTAGAAGCCAAATAAGGATGCTGCACTTGGAGTAAGCATTGTCTTCTGCCAGTGTAAGAGCACCTTTATCACAGTCTCTCTGCAGCCTCCCCTCTTGCCATAATCCCATCAGGGAGGGCCTTCTTTTAAATTAAGCTATAATTGGCAAATAACATTATATTGGTTTCAGGTGTACAACATAATGATTCAATACATTTATATGCTGTGAAAAGATCACATAATAAGTTTAATTAACAGCCATCACCACAGATAGTTAAAATTTGTTTTTGCCTGGTGAGAACTTTTGAGATCTACTTTCTTATCAGAGTTCAAATATAAAATACAGTATTATTAACTATAGAGTCACCATCCTGCACATTATAGTCCCAGAACTTATTTATTTTGTAACTGCAAGTTTCTATCTTTTGACCACCTTCACCCATTTTGCCCACCACCCATCCCCCACCTCTGGTAACCATCAACCTGTACTCTGTGTCTATGAGCTCAGTTGTTATTGTTTGGTTGTTTTTTGTCTTAGATTCTACATATAAGTGAGATCAAATGGTGTTTGTATTTCTCTGTCTGACTTATTCCATTTAGCATAATGCCCTCAAGCCCATCCATGTGGTTGTGAATGGCAGAAATTTCTCCTATTTATGGCTGAATAATATTCCATTGTATATATGCACTGTATCTTCTTAACCCATTCATCTATGGAACGCATTTAAGTTCTTTCCATGTCTTAGTTATTGTGAATAATGTGCTAATGGGTGCAGAGAGTATTTCCAGTTAGTTTTTTTCCATTTCCCTCATGTAAATTACCCAGAAGTGGGATTGCTTCATCATATGGTGGTTCTGTTTTTAGTTTTCCTGATTATACTTATTAATAAACATTGTAGCAGGTGGAGACCCAAGATTCTATTTATTAAAATTCAACTAGGAAATCTTAAGTGTAATATATCATGCTAGGATCTGATAAAACACTAACAACAATTTTAGTAAAAATTTAATTTATGAAATCACTATAATAATTCATTAAACAAAACTTTAAAAATCAAGATTCTGTGTGTGTTTTAAATGTTATTTATTTAACACACAGGTATTTGGTAACTTCTTATGTACCAAGGGCTCCTCTAGAGTGGTAGGCATTTTACAAAAATGAAAAAGATTCATTGATCCTGTTTGTGGAAACCCTTTCTGGAGACTCCTTTTAACCTTAAATCTCCATGACTCTGGAAAAAAAAATCAGACCACAAGGGAATCCTTTGCTGAAAGAGGCATATAACAAGGATAAGACAAAGAGACAATTATGAACAGGATAGTGGAGGAGAGGTTGAAGGTTTAGCATGTTCGGTAGGAGATATTAGTAAGTAGAAATGATAGAAGCTGGATTCCTGAGCTCTGAAGATAAAACTGGTTATGGAGCATGATGTCATAGAAAAACTGGATTTCAGGGTTAAGCAATGAAGATCCAAATCCAAAATTCCACACTACTAATTAGAAAAGTTGTTTAACTTTCAACCATCAACCATTCTAAACCCCTATCTCCTCATCTAAAGAATGAGGATAACCACCCATACTTCTATGAATAAAATGAGAGCAAGACAAATATAAAATATCTGACATACATTGACCAAAAAACAAAAAATTCCCATATAAGATGAAACCTAGAAAGCAGACCACTGCTCTGATCTTCACTGATTTGTTCTGACACCTGATGGTCCTTTTCCTCTTGACAAGGGAGTGCTGGAGTTTGGAACCTCAGCATAATCAAATCCTATGGGTTCAAGCTCAAGTTCAACTGTTCAGAAAGGATATATCCCTTCCCCTTTCAACCGAGGGACCTGGTTTCATTCTTCCTACACACACCTTGCCTTGGGCAAAGTGAAACAAATCCAGATATCAAGATGCTCGTGGTGCAGGATGGGGGACACCCGTCTCCCAGTGTGTTCGGTCTGTTTGCACAGCTGCAGTCGATTAGGTGAAGCCATAATTGTTTTATACTTTTGCTCAATGCTTAATCCTGGAGAAAGAAGAATGGATTGTTGGTTTTCCTTTTTCATCTTTCAGTATTTTTGTTTTGTTTTTATTTCTCATCATAATATTTAGATAGTATTTGTGTAAGGAAAGGCAACCATAATCAAACAGAGAGCTCTAAGGCACATTTACAAAAGCCTTTGCCTCAGAAATGCTTCATTTACCCAGACAGCGGGCAGTGGAGGGCATGGGAAAGTCTGTTTCTGTGGACAGGGAAGTGATTCATGCCAACCAGCTAGAGAATTTCTTTTTCAAAATGCTCCCTATGAAAGATGTAACATAGTATACCAAAGCAACAAGCAAACAGGAAGTATCATACACCTTCTAGGCGCTGCACCATGCTAAGGGCCGGAGGTGCCACAGTGAATGAGAGATGAGGTTCAGTGCTGTGATTAGGATGAGGCACGTGAGATGCTTGCCTCAGGAGCAAAACTTAAGGGAATACCCAAATAACTTAATTATCAAGATAAAAAATATTTTATAAGGCAATATTGTTGAAAACAAAAACTGACGCAATAAAAAACCATAGTGCACAATGTATTTTAAAAGTATGATTTTACTTATAATTATTAGTTTAAAATGCATTTAAACTGCAAGAAAACTGCAAGAAAGTTACAAGTGTAGTAAAACAAAAGAATGTTTACAAGTCATGAATGAAACTTAGACACTGAGTTTAGAAAACAAAAGATGGGGAAAATAGTAAGAAAAAATACATAGAAAGCAAAAGCCATATGGAACAAAACAATTATGAAAATAACCATGTATGTTTTTCACCTCCCCTTTGAAGACCTTATAGAGCTTCTCCATTTTTGGCTACAAAGAGTATAATCAATCTGATTTTGGTATTGACCATCTGGTGAAGTCCATGTGTAGAGTCTTGTGTTGTTGGAAGAGGGTGTTTGCTATGACCAGTGCATTCTCTTGGCAAAACTCTGTTAGCCTTTGGCCTGCCTTTGTTTTCTTAAAGACTAGAGATCTTTTCAAGAAAACTAGAGATACCAAGGGAACATTTCTTGCAAAAATGGGCACAATAGACAGAAATGGTATGGACCTAATAGAAGCAGAAGATATTAAGAAGAGGTGGCAAGAATACACAGAAGAACTACACAAAAAAACCTTCATGACCCAGATAACCATGATGATGTGATCACTCAACTAGCGCCAGACATCCTGGAGTGCGAAATCAAGCAGGCAATAGGAAGCATCACTACGAACAAAACTCGTGGAGATGATAGAATTCCAGTTGAGCTATTTCAAATCCTAAAAGATGATGCTGAGAAAGTGCTGCACTCAATATGCCAGCAATTTTGGAAAACTCAGCAGTGGCCACAGGACTGGAAAAGTCAGTTTTCATTCCAATCCCTAACAAAGACAATGCCAAAGAATATTCAAACTACCACACAATTGCACTCATCTCACACGCTAGCAAAGTAATGCTCAAAATTCTGCAATTCAAGCTTCAACAGTATGTGAGCTGTGAACTTCCAGATATTCAGGCTGGACTTAGAAAAGGCAGAGGAATCAGAGATCAAGTTGCCAACATCCATTGGATCATTGACAAAGCAAGAGAGTTTCAGAAAAACTTCTCTTTTATTGGCTGTGCCAAAGTCTTTGACTATGTGGATCACAACAAACTGTGGAAAACCCTTCAAGAGATGGGAATAGCAGACGACCTGACCTGCCTCCTGAGAAATCTGTATGCAGGTCAAGAAGCAACAGTTAGAACTGGACATGGAACAACATACTGGTTCCAAATCAGGAAAGGAGTATGTCAAGGTTGTATATTGTCACCCAGCTTACTTAACTGATATGTGGAGTACATCATGCAAAATGCCAGGCTGAATGAAGCACAAGCTGGAATCAAGATTGCCAGGAGAAATATCAATAACCTCAGATACACAGATGACACCACCCTTAGGGCAGAAAGTGAAGAAGAACTGAAGAGCCTCTTGATGAAAGTGAAAGAGGAGAGTGAAAAAGTTGGCTTAAAGCTCAACATTCAGAAAATTAAGATCATGGCATCTGGTCCCATCACTTCATGGCAAATAGATGGGGAAACAATGGAAACAGTGAAAGACTTCATTTTTTGGGCTCCAAAATCACTGCAGATGGTGACTGCAGCCATGAAATTAAAAGACACTTGCTCCTTGGAAGAAAAGCTATGACCAGCCTAGAGAGCATATTAGAAAGCAGAAACATTACTTTGCCAACAAAGGTCTGTCTAGTCAAAGCTATGGTTTTTTCAGTAGTCACATATGGATGTGAAATTTGGACTATAAAGAAAGCTGAGCACTGAAGAATTGATGCTTTTGAACTGTGGTGTTGGAGAAGACTCTTGAGAGTCCCTTGGACTGCAAGGAGATCCAACCAGTCCTAAAGGAGATCAATCTTGATGTTCACTGGAAGGACTGATGTTGAAGCTGAAACTCCAATACTTTGGCCACCTGATATGAAGAATTAACTCATTGGAAAAACCCTGATGCTGGGAAAGATTGAAGGCAGGAAAAGAAGGGGATGACAGAGGATGAGATGGTTGGATGGCATCACTAACTCAGTAGACATGAGTTTGAGTAAGCTCCAGGAGTTGGTCATAGACAGGGAAGCTTTGCATGCTGCAGTCCATGGGGTCACAAAGAGTCGGACATGACTGAGCACCTGAACTGAACTTAAAGAATGAAATTAATATTAACTTCTAAAATAAAAATCCTTTGATTAAAGTTTGTGAATAAAACTGAGTGTAAAAATATACTCATTTCCTTTGACCCCCAGAATCATACTTCAGGGAACCTATCATATGTGAAACTAAAATATGGAAAAAGCATCACTTACAACCAAAAATATTGAAAGATCTTTCAATTGAATATTACTCATTCATTAAAAGTAATGTTTATGAAGACCAAGCAATGTTAAAAAAAATGTCTGGACAACTTAATGAAGTGAAAAAACTGGGAAGGATAAATGCATGCATGCTGTAATAACAACTACATAAAAACTGCATGGAAAACAAAATTTAAACATAAACACACTAAAATTTTAATAATGATTCTATTTTGGTGGTAGAAATTTAAGTTCATTTCCCTTCCTTCCTTCCTCCTCTTCCTTAGTTTCTTCATCTCTTTCTTTCTTCCTTCCTTCTTGTTTAAAGGACGGTATTTTATATTTGATACTGGCTATGTTGTATATTATACCGCATTATTCAGGGTTCAGGCAGGAAACAAGTGGCATGCTCAAGAGATAACTGAAAAGTATTTAATTACAAGACTACTCACAGGAGTGTGATCAGGGTTAAGGAGAAGCAACAAGAGATGACAAAATACCTTGATGTCTAGCAACACCTGGAAGTTGTTACTATTTCTGCTGCTGCTGCTGCTGCTAAGTCGCTTCAGTCGTGTCCGACTCTGTGCGACCCCATAGACGGCAGCCCACCAGGCTCCCCTGTCCCTGGGATTCTCCAGGCAAGAACACTGGAGTGGGTTGCCATTTCCTTCTCCAATGCATGAAAGTGAAAAGTGAAAGTGAAGTCGCTCAGTCGTGTCTGACTCTTAGCGACCCCATGGACCGCAGCTCCATACCCGGCTCCTCCATCCATGGGATTCTCCAGGCAAGAGTACTGGAGTGGGGTGCCATTGCCTTCTACATTACTATTCCTAAGTCAGAAGAAAGAGGAGGAAGCAGTTTTTAGAACCAAGAGAGAACTGGAGCTGCTGGAGAAAATTGTCCCAAAGGAAGAGCAATGTCTATAAAAGTGTAGGACGGATGGGAATAAACATAGAATCTCTCTCCTTCCTCCTTCCAGTCTCCTATTAACAGCTTCCATTGGTTGAATGTGGCTGAATGATAGAGAAGAAGGGTACCTAGATGATTCAGTCTGTTGAGGTCAGCTTCTTGGGGTACATATCAAGTGAAAAGTAGGGTGAACAGAGGATCTGGAGGGAAAAGAGAATATACGCCATAAAATCACTGTACCATTTTTATTTCTAAAATGGAAAATATATAAATTAAGAAACTGATTGCATTTGAAACTCACTTCTCTCACCCATCAAATGCAGATAAAAATAATTCATAAAGTTATTGGGTAATCTTGAAAGTAAGCAATGTCTGTTAATTTGTTTTGTCTATATTATACTAAACACTATAATACACCTCTTTATGGGGATGGTGGTGGAGCTGGCAGTGATTAGTGGTGGTTATGGTGGTGGTGACGATACTGTATATAATGGTGACAGTTGTCATGATGGCATTTGTGGTGGTAATGGTGATGCTGATGATGGTGGCAGTGTACATGAGGGTGAGGGTAGCGGTGATACCAGTACTCTTGGTGGTGGTTGTGTCATTAGTACATTATCCTGTTACATGCAATGTGAGCTTCATAGGTTATCAAAAGTTATCCTTCAACCCATATCATCTATGGGATGAGGGCCAATCAGATGGTAAAATGTGGATCCTTCAGGACCCATGTCTGTACTCCTTTAATCCATAGAAAAATGGAATTCAATCCAGAGTACATTCACTGAGAAACTACCATGCGGGGTCTGCAGAAAGGAAGGGAAGTTTCTACCTTTGTAGTTTTTATAGCCTGAGAGCAAGAACAGGAGACAAATAGGCAATACTGCAGACACAGCATACCTGGCTGAGAATACGCTCTTTCTAGTACCTAACCAAGTGCCTAGAACACTAATAACCTTGAAAAAAATTTAAGGGATGAATGAAAACTCAGTAATTATTATGGAAATCCAGCTCGATTGTGATTGTGTAGAGGATTACTGAGTACTTAACTATTCTAACTACTTCCTTAACCCAGTCTTATCAACAGTCTTATGAAATAGATACAAATACTATCCTCATCATACAGATATGACAACTGAGGCAAGGATAAAGCAAATGGTTCTACATTGCACAAATTAACAAGAGAATAATTTGGGATTCAAACCCAGAGACTTCAGTGCTAGAGCATGGACTCTCTCCCTTATGTCCTCAGAGAAGGCTTCTTGGTGGAGGAAGCAAAATTAGACTTAAGTCTAGAGAATTCAGTAATGACAGGAAAATCCTAGGAAAGGCCATTCAAGGCAAAGGAAATAGCATCCAAGAAAGGCCCCAAGGGAAACCACAGAAGAGTCTGAATGATACTCTCAGAGATAAGCTTCAGGAAGGTAATCTGGAACTCAGTTTATAGGTGGATTGCGTGAGCTCACGTTTGGAACAATGAAATAAACAAAAAGCAAGTTGGAATAAATTATGCCATATCCTTTAAGACCAACTGAGGATGTGGGATTTTTTTGTTTGTTTTTTTGTTTTTTGTTTTGTTTTATATTCAGAGGGAGCTCTCTTCTGGCTTACTTGCAAAAATGAGCAAACTGGTGAGGATAGGGAGGATGCATGTTTGTAAATTTGATGCTGTTTTTGCCATAAGCCTAACCAGCAATTCAGCATCAGGGCAAGAAGCAGGAATGAGCTTGCTGACAGTCCCGTCTTACATGTGGGAGGCAGAGCTCAGTGTGGGGATGAAGGCAGGGTGCTGTGACAGCAATGAAGGACCAAGATGGGAACAGCTTCTCAATCCCAGGAAGGAATTGGGTAGGAAACCAGAGCTGGGCTAGGTTTCACAGGAGAGCATGGCCAGGCTCCAGCTTAGGACAACTTGGGGAAATTCCTCTCCTGTTTCCTGTTTTTCAGCTCTGTTTATTAGCCCAGCCCACCTGCTCCAACTCTGCTCCCTCCTCCAGCACCTAGATACACAGCAGGACCTCTGATTGTTTCTACTACATTAAGACTGGCTGGAAAATGTGAACAGTCCCTCTACCTTAGGACAGAAAGATGAATGAGTTACAGGGAAATTATTTTAAAATTGCAAAATAAAACTATAATGTCAGGGTGGTCAAGAACACAAAAGAGAAAAATACACACACATACAGGGAAATGAATAAGAAGTCCCTCTGTGTGTCTTTTCATTTGGCTATGTTTCTTTCAATACAAATGTTCTTTGGGAAATATTCAGAGAGTTTCTCTACTGGCACCAAGTTGGATGTGCTTGGGCTCCCTTCTTAGACCACCAGGGCACTTCAAGTTAAGCACAGGAGGTTAAGTGCTGCAGTGGCCTTGCTGCCAGCCTGGGCCAGACACGTGGTCTCTCCACTTTCCCTGCCTGTTTCATCTATCTTCTTCAGCAGGCAGGCAGGAGACCTTGCTCTACCTCAGCCAAGTCACTTCATATTTTGTTTGCCGCGGTTTCCTCAGTATGACATGGGGCTAAAGTGGCTTGCTGAACAGACCTCAGTGAAGTAAAGAGACTCATCCTCACTTGGATTGTGGGGGCAGGTGAGTGAAGGTATGGACCGCTTGTAGGCAAATAGCAAGAGGGGGACATTTTCGGATGGGTCCTTCTCATAAATGGGGCAGCTGGCACCTTCCAAATGCTGTTTGGTGCCAGGAAGGTGGAACTCAAAAGAAACCGACAGCCAGTCGATATTTAGCAAAACAGAATTTGCTTAGCTTTACCATGGAGAAACACTCTAAACAAAAATAAAGGACCCATTAGTACCAATGTGATAGTCACATATGAAGAATTCAGTTTTCATACATTCATTTACATTTTTATAAATACTTAGCAAATGCTCAGTGTACCCTCAGGCATTAAATTCTGACATATAATAGTGAAAAAGCAACAAATGGATACATCTCTTCCCCAACAAATCTTGCATTCCAGTGGAGAAGACAGACATAAGCAAACATATACACGCTTGCATGCATACATGCTCTGATTGATGCTATAAAGAAAAAGAATAGACTTCTCTGAAGAGGACCCCAGAAGCTTCATAAAGCCTACTCTGTGAAAACAACATTTGAGCTAAGATCTGAAGATTGAGCAACAGCTGACTTGGTGAAGAATGACAGAAAGAGCATCCCAGGCAGAGCAAGCAGCCTGAGGTAGAAAAGCATTTGGCAAAGGAGCAGCCAAACTGTTTGAAGTGCAGTGAGCAAGGGTACAAGATGGGGCTGGAGAGGTGGGGAGGAGCCAGACCACACAGGGTCCCAGATATGATGTTAAGATCTATGAATTTTAGCTTAGCTGCCATGGAAATGCACTGGACTCTCCTGACCAGGGAAGCCACACGACCCATGAGAGTAGAAACAATGAGACCTGGTAGAAGGCTGCTGCCACAGTCTGAAGAGACATGAGGTTGAGGAGAACTGAAGTGAGGGCAGCACAGGTGAGAGGAGTTTAGCTGGGGGTAAAATGCAAAGGCTTTGGGGCCACAGATATGGAATGAAAAGGTAGAGAACACAGCAAGAAAAGTTCCTAAAATTCTACATTCAGCAACTGGGTGGGTTTAAGTGCAATTCATGTGATGAGGAAAATGATGGGGAAGCTGCTTTGAGGAGCTCATTTTCCAACATGCAGAAAGGATTTCAATTGCTTGAGTGCCATGCTCAATGTATATGCAAGGTCTTACAGAAGCAGAAAGGAAGAAGCCTATGAATCTGGCTGGGATTGGAGGAAAAGCAATCACAGAAGAGGTATCACTGGCATTGGATCCTGAAAGATCAGGCATATTGAACAGACAGCAAAGGGAAGAAAGATCTTCTAGGAAGAGGAACATCATTTTAAAAATATGTGTTATACTGCCAATCCTATAAAACATTTCAGAGAATTAAGTAATATAATTTACATGGAAATAAGTGCCTAAAGCTGTTTTGGAATTCGTTGATGGTGTTTACACCATTGTTACCAACCAATCCAACAGCCAGTATTATACATGTACATCAATCTCTTTCTTCATCAGTTGAAAGGAGATTAAACACTGATTGGTTTCTCTGACTCTTTGCAACACACCTGAGATAAATACATGAAATGATCAACCCCCATGGACTTGCACGGCTAGCTATTGAAGGTTGCCAAAGGAAATTACACCTGATCCTTGAACAATATGAATTTGAACTGTACTGATCAATTTACAGATTTTTTTTTCGATGGTGAATACTATAGTACTACACAACAAGGTCCTCTTCAGGTTGAATCCATGAATATAGAGCCACAAATTCGGAGGAAGCATAGGTGCAGAGGGCTGACTATAAGTTATATGTGGACTTTGAACTGCACAAGGGTTAGTGCCCCAAGTTGTTCAGGAGTCAGTTGTAATGTATAAGGGAAGCTGTCTTTATGCTTCATCTTTTAAAATACATTCTTTTATGTTTTAAAGTATAGTTTATTTTGAAATTCCCCACTCTCTCCTATTGTCTACATAACCCCTCAGAAGCCAGCATGGACTCAGCATAAAAAGGTGCTCAACAAAGGTTAACTAAACAATATGCATCAATAAAGCATTTATGGGGAGCCTCCTATTTTCCAGATATTATATTAGGTCTGAAGGTATAGATATAGTGAAAGCAAAGGTCCTGTCCTCAAGAAAGTCACAGATAAATCTAAAAGAATAAAAACATATGTTCACATACTTACACACAGCATGATAAATGTGTCCAAATAAATATATATAGTGTCTCTCTCACCCCTAAATTCAGAAGTTAACAGAATACAGCCAAAGCAAAATATTTTTCAACCCATAAGCATTTGCAGGCTTGAAATTGCCAAAGCAGAAACTTGAGGGTACAAAATCAGGTGAAAGTACAGTCACTGAAATTCCTTGAAGCTACCCATAAATATTCTCCAAGCCTTTCCCCAGTCCTACACCTAGTCATAAATCCCCCTGCTTCTTTTCAAGAACTTTTACATTTGATCAACGATGCAGAGTGATGTTTAAACCAGGCCATTCGGAATATTCAATTTTCATACACAGTTTTAAGATTTTAATTTCCACTCTGAGAGCTGGCTTGGATTTTCCCTGTCCTGAAATAAATCAAGATTTCTAAGACATGAAAGCAGTCTCCAAGCACAGAAGGGCTTTCTGAACATTCCGCCTGGTTGCATTGCTTAGTCAAGTCATACGTACAAACAACTTACCTCTCACCTCATCTTGGTCCTAGCGGGGACAGCCTAAAAAACTGGCAGCTCATGTGCTGAGAGAAAAATACCCAGCACTCAAGATCAATCTGTCAAAAAGAGGCAAGAATCATTCATCAAAAGAGAGAGGGACTAACTAAGAAATGTTGTGAAACATTTACCCAACCTGTCTGAAACTAATTGGACCCTCGACTTAATCTCTTTCTCTCCTCCTTGTCAAACCAGTGGCCACAGAGCTATAAGGGGATGGCTGGGTCTTAGCAGTAGAATGGATGATGTGTACAGGATATTGCTAATATATCACAGAATCAGGGCATGTTAGAGCTGAAAGAATCCTTGGAGTTCAGTTTGGAGAGGTAACACTAGGGAAGCAAGAAGAGTCCTGGACTTGATCAGACTGCGACAGGGCAAGAGCCTCCACTCTTGTTATTTTCAAGCTACAAGCTCTTAAGGAAGTCATTTCAACGTCTCTGAAAATTATATTTCTCATCCGTCAAAAGAGAAAAATGTCTTATTCTTAGGGATTCATAAGAGTACAGTAATATAAGTAAATGCACCTTAAAAGTACCACTGAACATGGAAATAGGTGAGAAATTAATATTATTTGTAGTAGTAATAGTATTATAAAGAATCCAACAAATGTTATCTAATTCAGTCAGTAATAGAGCAGACTTAACTAAAACTTCACCTAACTGACCTGATAGAATCAATAGTTTCTATTCATTTTGTAAAAGATGAAGCTATACCATGACACAGAGGATATCTAAGGCTGGTGGACTGGTTCCTAGAACACCAAAAATTTACTTCTCCCTAGTTCAATAATAAGCTGATAAAAAGTCAGTGATATTTGTTCCCATACTCTTTATTCTAGTTTTACTTCTTAATGTTGTTAGAAAAATTGATTAAATATCATGTAAACTAATAAAAATATGCTTTTATATAGCTGATTGTTGCTTACATGAAAACACAGATGATTGCTATGTAGCAACTATTGTAAAGACAATGTGGTAAAAGACACTATTATCAAATTAGTAGTGAGCAAGACCACTGATGTTTTCAAAATATGGTGCTTGTGAAGACTCTTGAGAGTCCATTGGAGAATGAAGAGATCAAACCAGTCAATCCTAAAGGAAATCAACCCTGAATATCCATTGGGAAGACTGATGCTGAAACTCCAGTACTTTGGTTGCCTGATGTGAAGAGCCAAATCATTGGAAAACACCCTGATGCTAGGAAAGATTGTGTATAGGAGGGAAAGGGAGAGACAGAGAATAAGATGGTTGGATGACATCACCAAATCAATAGACATGAGTTTGAGCAAACTCCGGGAGATAGTAAACGACAGGGAAGCCTGGAGTGCTGCAGTCCATGGGGCCGCAAAGAGTCGGACACGACTTAACAACTGAACATCAGCAAGACCATTGTAAAAGACCAGGAGAAAAGTGTAAAAATCTAGGAAGCCTACACATTCAAGTTTCTATGAAATGTACTTTATGTCTTGCTTCAGTTTAAAGAAACTAAAAATATTAGAACTTATGAGCACAACCATTCAAGAGCATCAACTGTGATCGATAATCAGTGTGTGATCAACCACTCAGTGTAAGTGTGTGTGTGTACTCAGT
Source organism: Odocoileus virginianus (assembly GCF_023699985.2). Taxonomy (NCBI): domain Eukaryota; kingdom Metazoa; phylum Chordata; class Mammalia; order Artiodactyla; family Cervidae; genus Odocoileus; species Odocoileus virginianus. Next base: position 71,020,571 of record NC_069678.1, on the reverse strand, counting down.
AATTCAGTTGTGTCCAGCTCTTTGCGACTCCAGGGACTATAGCCTGCCAGTTATCTGCCTATGGAATCTTTCAGAAAAGAATTCAGGAACGGGTTGCCATTTCTTCCTCCAGGAATCTTCCTGACCCAGGGAGGAAACCCATGTCTCCTACATTGCAGGCAGATTCTTTACCACTGAGCCCTCTGGGAAGCTCCCAATCAATGGGTCCATGGCTAAAGCAAAGATCTTGGCTCTGCTTTGAAAGATTCTGTGAATTTTGCATTAATGAGATTCCCTTCCTAACTGATCTAACAACTAACCAACTCCCTGTACTAACTGGACTTGTAAGTAATTATTTGTTGTCATCTATATACCTGCCTATTTGCTGATCTATAGGAGCACTGAATATAAATCATATTTAATAGGTGTTCCTTGCCACTGAGGAACCCACGATCTGGTTAAACATTTGTAAAATTTGAAATACTTACAGATCAATTATGGACATAAAATTTAATTTATGATTATCCTCCAAGAGCAATGAAAGAGAAGAAAACTAGATTTTTCAAGATAATTAGATTATTGTTTCTATTTACCACTACCATGAACAATGTGGTTTTGTCTGTGATCTTGTCAATAGTTTCAGGGATAATGTTTCCTTATTATCAATACACTTTCAGTGCTTAGAACACAGCAGATTCTCAGTTGGTATGAGAAATTGTCAGGAATGGTATGAAAAAAGAGAAACATAAACAGAATTTTGAGGTAGGGTTAAGTAAGAGGGGAACTCTGGGAAGCAGGAAGAGGTTCATCAGAGGCTTGGGGGAGTGTGGGGGAACTAGAGAATGAGTCCTGGATCCATCTGTTCTTGTAAGTATCTCTTGAACTCTTTTTAGACATCATGACCTATATGCTAGAACTGACCTGGGTTGTCTAGTCCAAACAATTTGATTTTTAAATTTTAAGTAGTTGCCATAATTTACATATCAGCAGATTCCATGTACAGATAAGCAGTTTCCCCTAAAACATCAGAAGATCCAATAATGCCAGCATTCCCATATGGAAGCAATGGGCAGGCGCTTTCCTGTATAGTAACACTCTGCTATAGATAAGACGTGACCACTCCCATATGTCATGGTCACCATGGCTCTCTGCTTGGCTACTCTCATTAACATTCCTGTGTGCTCCCGTGGCAGTTCAGGTTTTGACCCTTCCCCGATCATGTGCATTGCACTGTAGTGATTCTTGGTCCCTGCCCTGGAGGGGCTACAGAAAAATAGGAAGTGATCCAGGTGGCAGGTGATATAAACTTCAACAAAGAAATGGCAATGGGAAAGGAAACAAACATATGTATCCCAGACATATTTCAAAGACTGAAATTATGGGAACCAGAGTTTAAAGTAATTTCAGGGATTGTAGCTCAAAACACCAAGAGCAAGGTGACTGAAATGGGATAGTTAGGGAACAAATCGGAAAAGAAAAGGGAGAGGAAGGGAGAGAGAGAGGGAAGAAGAAAGTGTTTAAGTGGCTGCTTTACTGAGCATTTTCACACAAGCTGGTTTTAGAGGAAATATTAAGATAAATTTTGGACATACTGAGTGCTGGAGCTAGTATAATTTCCAGGAATGTTTTCTGATGGGCAACAGCTAAGAAAACAGGAAATTCATCTCTTCAACAATTTTTAATAATAAAAGTAATAATAATAAAAAATATCCAATCTGCATTGAACATGTACTCTATGCCAGTTACTATGCCAAACACTTCCTAGGTTTGATCAGTCTTTTACAATCTTTCCAAAAATTGTGAGAACTAGTAATAATAATGAAAACTATAAATAATCATTGCTAATAGTGACTTCAGAGTCATCGTGCCAGATGCTGTTCTAAAAGTTTTACATATATTAACTCATTTGATTTTTACAACATTCTTATGAGATAGGTATTTTGTCTACATTTTACAGATGAGAAAGCTAACATCAAGTGGAATTAGGTAAGTTTCCCAAGATTACACAGCTAGTGAGTAATAACTTTGGACTTCCCACCGAAGTCTGTCTGAACTGCAATTAAAGCACTGAGCCACTACAGTCTAACATTCTGTACCAGGAAATATTTTCAGCACTAATGACTCAAAAGAAAACAGGTGGTTTCTACCCTCAAGGAACTCACCATCTAAAGAGAGAAACAGATATGGACACAACACGGCAGGCTAATCTTCAAGTATCTTAGACATGCCTTTGTATCAAGTGCTCTGAAAGCAAAAGGTGGAGGAGCTGAATGTCTCTGGTGGGAGGAGGGCAGGCAAGAAAATCTTCACATAATCATGGCACAAAGAAGCTGACTCTGGAAAGATGGAGACAAATTTGCCAGGCAGGGAAGAGAGGAAAATAATGGAAAAGGGCATAAAAATATGGAAGTGTAAACCTTCTTTGGGGAACATCAAGATATTCTGGATGTCTAAGAATTTGTAAATGTGGGAAAAGGCAGAGGAAAATGAAATATCAGAGCAGGCAGAGCTAGACTGAAAGACATCAGGGCCACACTAAGCAATGAAGGGATGTAGAAAGCTAGCCTTTCTTGTGAGCACTGTCATGCACAAGGCGTGCATTTTTGTCCTGTAGGTGATGGAAAGAAACTAAAAGAATAACAGGCTCAGATCTGTATCAGAAAAAAATGTCCCTCTCAGGCAACCAGGTGGACACTGGATTATAAACAGGCTAGATAATTAGAGAGGGTGGGTGTCTTTAGGAGACTACAGCAATAGCCTGAATTAAAAACAATAAAGGCCCAAATCCAGAGGGTAGAATAAAAGAATAAATTAAAGAGAAATTTCAGAAGTATTTTGCAAGGGTACTATATCTTCTAGCTTTCAATTAATCATTTAAAAGATAATATGGCCAGATAACATCTATAAATTCAGTTCATTTTGCCCATGCTGAATTAAGGTGTTGTACTCAGCTGCAAGGAAAGTTGCTATTTTTGTCTCTTTATATTTATATCCATGATCTAGCTCTTTCCACAAAGGAGCTGAAGTGCCTGGAAAGTCACTAAATGAAGCGCAGCATCTGAAAAGTGGATTTTTTCTGAAAGAACTGATCTGGCAACATAAATCAGCCTCTCCTGTCAAATGAGATAAGTTGAAGTTGAAGATATCAAGAAACATCCTTTACGTCAGCTTGAGACTACTGTGCCTTCCTTTGTGTGGAAAAACAAATGGTGAGAAAGTGTCCAATTTGCTCTATTGCTAAATTGAGCATTTCTCTATGAAAAAGAGGAAACATTGAAACCAGTGATGAGTTTCAAAAAGAACTTGCACACCCTTTCCTGGAGACACTTAAAATTGTAGAAGACATATAAGTAAATCAAAACTAAACAAAGCAACACCTTATTCCTAAAACAGATAAACTCTTAGGAATGTGAAAGTTACATATATATATGGTTGGACAAAAGTTCACTTAGGTTTCTGTAACATCTTAATTCATGCATAGCAGTTTTGATCTCTTAATTTAACTTAATTCTTTTATAACAACCTGCAAAAGAGTCTGGGAAAGAATTATCATCTCCATTTTACTGATGAAGAAAACTGAAGGTCAGAATTTGAAAGCGATTTCCTCAAAATCTTCACAACTTTAGAATTTATTGACAAATTAGACTGAAACATCCATTTTACTAATATTCACTTTAAGGAAAATGGAATATGATAAAAATAAGAGGACCTAGTTTTAATATTTAGAGTAGTCACTATGTGTCAGACACTATGCTATGTACATTATATGCATTCCCACATTTAATTTTCAAAGCACCCCATGACAGAGGCAGTATCACTGTTCCCATTTTACAGATGAGGAAACTGAGGCCAGAGATGATGATTATATCAAAGTCACACAGGTAATTATTGGTTAACCAAACCCAGACGTTCTGTGTCAAAGCTAGCTCTTAATTAAGCAAACACTGAATTAAATCTTGCTTCTACTATTAACTGTCTAGTGCTGGCCAAATTATTTCATTGTTGGAGCCTCTGTTAAACAAAATTGTGTATGTGTATGTGCATGCATGTGTATGTGTGGCCTGGTTCTACATCATAGGCTTTGTAGACCACAAGTAAACAGTATTTCCCCTATAATACATTGTCACTAGTCATTTTTATGAAAGAAATAACTATATTAGTTAATTTAATATAAAACCACAGCATTTGTATTGACAATGGGAAAAAAAGAACTATATCTTAAACTCATTTTAGAGTCATATTTCACTGCTAATCTCAAAGATTTCTCCCAGGTTTCTTAGGGTAGAATTAAAATTTCCTTTTGAGAAGGCAACAAAAACTACACTTGTTCAAATAATTGATTGTCTTGCCAACAAAAGCTCATTTGTTATGGAATTCCCAAATGACTTAAGCATACTAAATCTGAGTTACTTAATAATACTATAGTTTAAATAAGTAAAATCTTGTTAATCAAAGACGAGTCCAAGAAAATTCTCCTCTAGAATACTGAAGACTTTAGAACCTCAAAATGGAGGCAACTGAATTTGAAATTACGCGATGTTTGAAAGTCACAGCTTGCCTCACATGTGGGAACGAGTAAAAGTGTCCTTTTTGAAACATAAAAAATATTTGCGTACTACTACCTGCCATAATCAGAAAAATAGTGATATGAGTTCATGTTAATTTTTAAAACTGTTGTTATAAAAGTATGTGTATTCATTTGTGCATAACTTGCTGTTTTACTAATCCTAACAGTATAATACACTTCTGTAAAAAAATAAATGATAGTGCTTTGAGTTGCTAGACATTTTTAGCACACAGATTCTTGTGCTCATGAGTCCCTTTCAAAACAATCTATAGCTTCTCAGAGTGATCCTCAGAGTAGAAAGCAATATTCTAAAATATTAGGATTAGAAGGGACGTTTACTGCTGCATAAACCACCTCGGTTCAGTTCGGTTCGGTTTGGTTCAGTCGCTCAGTCGTATCCAGCTCTTTGCGACCCCATGAATCGCAGCACGCCAGGCCATGTGTTATCTGCTTGAACACACTCAACGACCTGTGGGCGGGGAGCTGGTATAGGGGAGGCTTGACAAAAGAGACAGGGGTGTGCTAGAGAGCTCACAAGTTTATCTATCCTACTGTGGATATATTAAGAAACTATTTAGAAGGAGCTTAAATCTGCTTAAACGTCTCATGACCCCTATATGAGTCAGGACCCCCTCAGGAAAATCAAAACCACACTAGTGATGTCAAATAATGGGTGCAGGTAATGCAAGCACCTGGCTCCAAAAGAATTTGAAGGCAAAGGAAGCCAAAGAGGGGGTGATAAATACTACAGAGACTGGTGACTGCAGGAAGCTGCTACCACAGTAGGGCTAGAGCCCCAACAGGAAGGAGGAAATAAGGGCAGAGCCTAGCGTCATCCTGCACTGCAGATTCAGTAGCCTCTGAGGCGGTGGGCAGCTACCGTTTCTGCTGCTGCAGCTAATGTTACCCAGCTGATACCCCGAGGTCCGTGGCCTCTAATAGTCACCAGCAATTGCCCACCAGACCTACTTCTGCTAGATGTGCAGTCTCACCCTCATAGGCATAGTTAACTTCCATCATAGTGGAAACATGATTCTACCTAATATGATGAACCTCTTTCTAGTACAAAAGTCATCTCATCTTTTGCAAAACACTAGGAGAAATAAAGCCTTGTCAACTACCATGAGTCAATTCCACCTGGCAATTCAATAACCTTAAAACTAAATAGAAAGGCAATTGCCACCAGTGCTCCTCATACAAAATACTAAGAGGAAAGGAAAGGGAAAAAAGGAGAAAAAGAATTGGTGCCTGTATGTGTGAGGTTTAATCTTTATCTGGCTAGGAGTTAGGCTGTGTTTACCAATTGCTATAGCTGTAGTCAAAGGTTAAAATTTCCTGTGATGTCTTTTCTTATCTCCCTTGTTTTGGATTTACTCAGAGACTCCTTAAATAAGGTCTGAGGCTTGCAATTCTTTTAGCTATAATCCTCTATTATTACTTAGTAGCCCAGTTGACATGGTGGTCAGTAGTACCGGCTCCAGCAGTTATCCTGGGCTGCTTCTCCCAGTAAGCTGGAGTCTGAACTCACATGACTCTCAAGTTTTCAAAGTGGCAGATTAGATTACCTTGTGCCTCATCAATATAAGACAAGTTGTTGATTTCCAGTTTATTCAATGTTTTTTTCTTATAAACTGGGAGTAATAACTTCTAAGGTCTTTATATATCAGACCAGAAACTAGAATTCTCATTGCCTTTCTCTTATGAAGAATATTTTTGTTTCTGGATGTAAAAATTTAGTTTGACAACTTTCTTTTAGCACATTAATGAAATTGTTCCATTGTCTTCTGTTTTGCATCACTCCTGAAAAGAATTTGGTAGTCCTTTTATTTGTATATAATGTGTCTTTTTCTCTGTCCAGTTTTAATATTTTTTCTTTATTGCCAGCCTTTAGCAATTTGGCAGTCTTGTGCCTAAGTGGTTTTTCTTTCAGGTGTGTTTATCCTATTGAAATTATTGGAGAAATTTTGGCATTTATTTCTTTAAATAATTTTTCTACCATCACCTACCACACTGTCAGCCTCACTAATTATATGAATACTGAATTAGTTTATGTTTTCTCAATATCATTGAAGCTCTGTTTATTTTATTTCTTATGTTTTTTTCTCTATGTGCTCTCACTTGGATAGTTTCAAGCTTGCTAATCTCTTTCTAGTAACCCGATTCATTAGATATTTTATTTACAATATTTTATTTCTCATCTCTTTAATTTCCACTTAATTTTCTTTGTATCTTTTATTTCTTGACTCAGATGTTTCTACTATTATTTAAATTCTTGAAAATATTTATAATAGCTGTAGAGTCTTTGCCTGCTAATTCCATTGTTTCTGTAACTTCTGGGCTTATATCTACAGATTGACTTTTCTTCCAGGTATGGGTGACATTTTTGTTACTTTGCACATCTAGTAAAACTTTATTGGATGCTGGACATTATAAGCTTTACATTATTAAACATTTGGTTTTATTGTCTCTGTTTAAAGAGTGTGAAAGTTTGTGTTGTCAGGAATTTAATTTGCTTGTGAATCAGCTTGACATTTTCAAGCTTTATTTTTAAACTTCGTAAGGGGAAATCTAGAATACTCTGTTACGATGGCATAAACTTTCTTGGGTTTCTACAGAATGGCCTAGATAGTCAACAAGTTCTCTACTTTGGCACCTGGAACTCCCAGCCATTTGAGGGCTCCATGAATTGTCTGGCTTATACTTCCGTGAAACACATTTTTTGCCAGATACTTGTTCTTTGCTTGACCTTAGAGAGTCCCACCGTGTACATGCACAGGATAGTATTCAACCAGACTCCAAAGGATCCCCATGCTTTTTACTGGATCTCTTTCTGGGCTTTCTTTCCTCCTCTATGGCACTCAGCCCTGCAATTCAAGTCAGTGAACCCTCCTCCAGACATCTACCTGTTTTCTTAGCTCAGTGAAACTGTGAAGCTGTGCTTGGGTTCCTGTCCCACACTTCAGAGAATACCTCCAGACTGAAAGCCAATTGATTGTAGGGTTCACCTCATTTGTTTATCTTCTCTTAGTAAAATTCCATGTTTTCCTGTGTCTGAAAACAGATGACTCATGTATTTTGTTCAGTTTTTCTAATTGTTTATGACCAATGAACAAGGTATGATACTAATTATAAATATTTTTATCTTTTCATTCTAGCAAAAAGTATATAGGAGATTCCACATGTTCATTTATGCATTAATTTAACAAAGAGTTATTAAATACCTAACAAGTTCCTGGCACTGTTCCCTAAGAAAAAGCAGAATGGTAACCTGGGAAAAGTCTAACATTTGGAGTCAAAAGATCTGGGCTTCAATCTAGGTTCTCCATTTATTCACTTTGTGACAAGTTATTTAACCTCTCTGAGACTCATTTCCTTACTGTTAGACCAGGATAATATTATGCCTACTTTGCAGGATTATTGGTAGGGCTACATATATTGTATGTAAAACAACTGGCCAATTCCTGGCACATGGCCTAAACCTGATTGATTGCAATTATTATTTTTTATCAAATGCACTATGGAAAGAATTGAAGGTACAATAAATCAACAGACTGGGGTGGAAAAAAATGCCTCCATTGGAGGCTAATAATAACCCTATGCCTGGAAGTAAAGGCATAAACTGGGAGACATCCAAGAGAAAGAAAGAACAATGAAAACTGAGAGCTTAAAGAAATAAACTTTCCTTCTCTGGTTCAGGGAGAGTCTCAATTCTCAGTATGCAACCTGAGAATTCCAGTATAAGGAATACAGGCACACTTAGGCACTGAAAGGCAGGCCAGTAGCTACTGATAAAGCAACCAGATTCCCTAAAGGCAGAAGATGGAACATCAGAAGTGATGGGATCTCTAGTATCAAGAAAGTACATGTAGAATAGATAGACTGATGGAAGAATGCTCCTCAGTGTCAGTCTCCATAAACTGGGTGGAGAGCCACAGGAAATCTGAGATTTCATGACATGCAGAAAGATTTTGCCAACTTTATGGGCCAAACATGAAAATAATAGTGTTTCCAAATAATCAAACTTGGTAGCAAAATTCTTGGCATGTGTGTTCCATTTTTCAGGCTAGTTAGGAGAGCGGCAAGAAAAGATTGAGGGTGAAGGAAGAGGGGTAAATGTTAACTCATAAATAATCCATGTCACTAATTAAGATTAGAAATGAAAGAATGGAGATTGAAATGAGAGAATGAATGATACATATATTAAGGTAATGATATTAAGGTTTACATCAGGCTATTTCCCAACTCACACCAAAATATACTTTTTATGATTTTTGCTTCAACATTATTTTTCTGTGTTCAAATAAATTAACATTGTGTTATTTCCTTGTGTTCTGATTTATTGACTCAATGATGACTTTTCATATTGCTAATATGTGCTCTGTAATAGATGCTCAATAAGTATTTCAAGTATTAAAGTTTGAATGAATCAATGAATGAAAAGTAAAACAAAATTTCTCACATAATTAGCAAGAAAAATTATGAAAACATGACTTTTTCAAATGAAGTAGACCATTCAGCAACCAGAACTCTGATGCTTATTAAATCTGGGGCACAATTTCTGTGCAAAGATTTTAAACAAATCATCTCCCTCTCCCTTCCCTCACCCAATTTAACCATAGAAAATACAAATAGCTATGGTTATTTTAAGAAGAACTCTCAGAGGCACTAACAGCAGGAAATAAACCAGGACAATCTGTGGGATGAGAACTTGATGAAATTTGGGGAATTTTATATAACATTCTCATTTTGGTTAGTTTTGACTTTATTAAATTAAAATTCCTTAAAACACAAGGCAATACCCGTGAATAGATTCAGACATAAAGAGGCCATGTTAAATGACTTTCCATAAGGAAAGCTGTTCAAGTGATTTTTGTCCTCCAACTTTATTAGAACAATCAAATATGGTTTATTTATCAGTGACAGTCCTTGTATCATTCCTTAAAGTGGATTTCTTGGAGAGTAACTAAATTACATTATTGAATAGACCCATATATTGTTTTCTATGTGGTTAATTTAAGAACAATTACAAATGACATATTACAAACAATAGTAATAACTGAATTGTTTTTAAAAACGACCTGACTTGGAGCCAATGGGTCCATCATCCAGCCTGTTCTGAATTGCATTGCCCAACTTCTCTGGCACTTTTTTATGCCAACGTGTCACTTTTGATATCTTGGCTGTTATTACTATTTAGGCAGACTTCTAATTTCCCTGACCATATACAATTGCTTGAAACTTTAGAACCAAATTGGTATCAATTGTTCTTTAGGAGATTAGGCACCATAGAGGGACATCCTCTAAAATGTCTAACACTGGTTACTTATCCTGGGGAGAGTACCAATCTTTATTTTCTTGGTACTGCAAATCATCTCTTTCTGGTCTATGTACCCTATCCCCTCTGTAGTCAATATTTATTTTTATCTGAAGCTAACAGCTTCCCTATCATGCCTATGCTGTAACAGTATCAGTTCAGTTCAGTTGTTCAGTCATGTCCAACTCTTTGCGACCCCATGGACTGAAGCATGAGAGGATTCCCTGCCCTTCATCAACTCCCGGAGCTTACCCAAATTCATGTCCATTGAGTCAGTAATGCCATCCAACCATCTCATCCTCTGTCGTCCCCTTCTGCTCCCGCCTTCAACCTTTCCAAGCATCAAGGTATTTTCCAATGAGTCAGTTCTTTGTATCAGGTGGCCAAAGAATTAGAGCTTCAGCTTCAGCATCAGTTCTTCCAATGAATATTCAGGATTGATTTCCTTTAGGATAAACAGGATGGATGTCCTTGCACTCCAAGTGACTCTCAAGAGTCTTCTCCAATACCACAGTTCAAAAGCATCAATTCTTCAGTGCTCAGCTTTCTTTATAGTCCAACTCACACATCCATACGTGACTACTGGAAAAACCACAGCTTTGACTAGATGGACCTTTGCTGACAAAGTAATGTCTCTGCTTTTTAATATGCTGTCTAGGTTGGTCATAGCTTTTCTTCCAAGGAGCAAGTGTCTTTTAATTTCATGGCTGCAGTCACCATCTGCAGTGATTGTGGAACCCAAGAAAAGAAAGTCTGTCACTGTTTCCATTGTTCCCCCATCTGTTTGCCATGAAGTTATGGAACCAGATGCCATGCTCTTAGTTTTCTGAATGTTGAGTTTTAAGCCAACTTTTTCACTCTCCTCTTTCACTTTCATCAAGAGGCTTTTTAGTTCCTCTTCACTTTCTGCCATAAGGGTGGTGTCATCTGTGTATCTGAGGTTATTGATATTTCTCCTGGCAATCTTGATTCCAGCTTGTGCTTCATCCAGCCCAGCATTTCTCATGATGTACTCTGCATATAAGTTAAGCAAGCAGGGTGACAATATACAGCCTTGACGTACTTCTTTCCTGTTTTGGAACCAGTCTGTTGTTTCATGTCCAGTTCTAAGTGGTTGCTTCTTGACCTGCATACAGATTTCTCAGGAGGTAGGTAAGGTTGTCTGGTATTTCCACCTGTTTAACAGTTTTCTGCATTTTGTTGTGATCCACATAGTCAACGGCTTTGGCATAGTCAAAAAAAATAGAAGTAGATATTTTCCTGGAATTTTCTTGCTTTATTCGATGATCCAGTGGATGCTGGCAACTTGATCTCTGGTTCCTCTGACTTTTCTAAAACAAGCTTGAGCATCTGGAAGTTCATAATTCACGTACTGTTAAAGCCTGGCTTGGAGAATTTTGAGCATTACTTTGCTAGCATGTGAGAGGAATGCAATTGTGCGGTAGTTTGAGCATTATTTGGCATTGCCTTTCTTAGGGATTTAGAATGAAAACTGACCTTTTCCAGTCCTGTGGCCACTGCTGAGTTTTCCAAATTTGCTGGCATATTGAGTGCAGCACTTTCTCAGCATTATCTTTTATGACTTGAAATAGCTTACCTGGAATTACATCACCTCCACTAGCTTTGTTTGTTGTGATGCTTCCTAAGGCCCACTTGACTTCACATTCCAGGATGTCTGACTCTAGGTGAGTGATCACGTTATCATGGTTATCTGGGTCATGAAGATCTTTTTTGTGTAGTTCTTCTGTGTATTCTTGCCACTTCTTAATATCTTCTGCTTCTGTTAGGTCCATACCATTTCTGTCCTTTATTGTGCCCATCTTTGCATGAAATGTTCCCCTGGTATCTCTAATTTTCTTAAAGAGATCTCTAGTCTTTCCCATTCTGTTGTTTTCCTTTATTTCTTGCATTGATCACTGAGGAAGGGTTTCCTATCTCTCCTTGCTGTTCTTTGGAATTCTGCATTCAGATGGCTATATCTTTCCTTTTCTCCTTTGCCTTTAGCTTCTCTTCTTTTCTCAGCTTTTGTAAGGCCTCCTCAGACAACCATTTTGCCTTTTGTATTTCTTTTTCTTGGGGATGATTTTGATCACTGCCTCCTTTACAATGTCATGAACCTCCATCCATAGTTCTTCAGGCACTCTGTCTATCAGATCTAATCCCTTGAATCTGTTTGTCACTTCCACTGTATAATTGTAAGGGATTTGATTTAGGTCATACCTGAATGGTCTTGTGGTTTTCCCTACTTTATTCAATTTAAGTCTGAATTTTGCAATAAGGAGTTCATGATCTGAGCCTCCCAGTCTTGTTCTGTTTACTGTACAGAGCTTCTCCAACTTTGGCTGCAAAGAACGTAATCAACCTGATTTCAGTATTGACCATCTGTTGATGTCCATGTGTAGAGTCTTCTCTTGTGTTGTTGGACAATATAATAGTATGAGAAACACAAATTGCTAATAGTATAAGAAACACTTAAAAACTCTTTTCATGTGAATAGTAACCTTTTAATCAGTTCCTAAGCCTTAAAAACTAGCATTTTCCCAAGTAGACAAAAATAAGTAATGGCTTCTTTTTAGTTTCTATTTATATTTAGTAAATGTACAATAGGGTAGGTTTGGACAAATGTGTGCACCTTATAATTGACATTCCTATCAAAATATAGATTGTTTCCTTTGCTCAGCAAGATCACAACTGCCCTTTCACCAGGCAATCTCCCATGTCAGAGAGAGTCATTCTAAAATTTGTTTTCTTTAACAAAGTAGTTTTTGCCTGTGTTAGAACCTCAAGTAAATTGAGTTATGCATGATGTACTATTCTGCCCACATTTTTTTAGGCTAGCATAGTCTTTAAGACACTTAACCATGAAGTTCACTCATCGCTGAGAATCCATCTACCTGCCTAGAAAAAAGGCTTGTTTCCAATTTGGAGCTGCTATGGATACTCTTGTGCAAGTATTTTTGTGGACATTTGTTTTCACTGCTCTTAGAAATATACATAAGAATGAACTTACAGGGTCACGGGGTAGGTGTATTTTAGTTTTATAAGAGACTGCCAACACTTTTCTACAGTGGTTTAGTACTGCTGCGGTATGCTGCCCAGATTCCTCCTTCCAGGACTAAAGCACACATTCCCTCATCCGCTAGAAATGTTGGCAGCCGACAGCTCTGAACTAAATCTCTCTCTGGGACTTGCCCTCAGCTGAAGACAGCCATCCTACCCAAGAAAACACAGGCTGGGAACAGGGCGAGGAAAGAAGATGTCTCATTTCAGTTCATTCACTCATTCGTGTCCGTGTCCGACTTTGCAACCCCAAGGACTACAGTATGAGTAAGGTGTAAAATTTTAGGAGGTCCTTGCTCTGAGGTTTATGCAAGTTCAGCCACCTCTTTCTCCTGCCAACATGTAACCACACACAACTTCAGAGTCTCTTTAACTCACTTCAGAGTCAGGCCTGTTATTAAACAAAAGGGAGCAACTTTAAGTTTTTACCATCAAAAAATCACTCTTTCAATCTGTAGAAGATAATACAATTTACCAAGCATTTTCATATGTGTATTCTCTTTTTATCCTTGAATGAAGATTAGCAGGTCAAGAAGGGCTTTACAGATAAAGAGATTTGTTCAAGGTATTAAGTGACATTGCCAATAAAAAACAGAACTGGGTCCACGTCCTAAAGTATCACAAGTACCAACTTCATGTATAATATTATTCCCTTCCCTATATGCTATAAAGCCTTTCCTGGCAATGTTGTTTATTTTTCTTTTTAAGGATGAATGAGTGGAAAATACGTGAGTACTGATGGTTTACATAAACTGTCTTACAGCCAAGACAACAGTGAGGCACATTGGCTCTGCATTGCCCAAATTTCTCTGAAAGTGGGGAGTTCTCTAACATGTGAAAACCAATTTTCTCATTATATGTAATTCTGTTTCCTTAGCTGACACTAAACTATTAATTAGCAGCCCTAAGGTTGACACCTGGAATTTAAGTGAGGACTAGGTCATTTTAGGGAAATTATATCACTTGAGTTTCAACAGTTTCATTTTCCCCAACTATGAAATTGGTTCTCAGAAAGCTATGATATCAGAGATTGTGTGTGTTGGGGAGGAGGGGCTGTGTGTGTGTGAAAACTACCATACTGTTCTCACTATCAATCTGATAGGTCATGAAAGAATAAAGAAGAGTCCTTTGAAATAAATATATTCAGCTGATGAGATGGATGTATATGTCATCATAAGCAAGGCTAAGCTGAGAACTGATCTTTTGGAATCTCATATCTATATGATTCTTTAAATTTCTGAAGTTATCAACCTCTCTGAAGGCAACATGATCATGTTTGTTAAAAGAAATATGGTCCCCTAGTGATAGGTAGCAGTTCATAATGTTTCTGATATTCTGAAGTGAAGTGAAATGAAGTCGCTCAGTCGTGTCCGACTCTTTGTGACCCCATGGACTGTAGCTCACCAGGTTCCTCCATCCATGGGATTCTCCAGGCAAGAATACTGGAGTGGGTTGCCATTTCCTTCTCCAGGGGATCTTCCCGACCCAGGGATTGAACCCAGGTCTCCTGCATTGCAGGCAGATGCTTTAACCTCTGAGCCACCAGGGAAGCCCTGATATTCTGGGGGAGTTTAATTAAGTGGTTTACCCCTGGGAGCGCAACATCACAGAAGAACCCCAACCAAGGAGATGTGACACTTAAAGACAATGTTTCACTGCCAACTTACTTTGCTTGAGAGCTATCCACATCCTACAGAGTGCCTGATGTTTGAAGAGCCCCACCAACAACACACTGCTCCCACAGCACTGTGAGCCCAGCAAGACAGACTTGATCAGTATCAGGTAATGGCCCTTGCACTTGAGGGTTTAAGTAGAAAGTAGACCTTTCATTCACAACAATCAGCTTTAATAGCAGAAAGACCCCTCTGACAGGGCAAGAGGTTGATAACTTCAGAAATTAAAAGGATCATATAGATATGGGACAAGTTCTGACCAGTTCTCAGCTGGTCTTGGCAATGATAACATTTATATTCATCTCATCAACTGAATATATTCATTTTAAAGGACTCTTCTCGAAAACTAGCAGTTTTCAAGCCTCATTTAACTTCACCCCTTAAATTCGCTCTTCTTCCAATATACTAAAGTGTATGGGGTGAACTGTTACAGTAATAAGTAAGGCTTATGCTACTTATGCAATGTTTAATCCTCATTGTAATTCATGGAAATGCATATTTTTTTTCTCATGGAGACACTGAGGCACAGACCAAGGAAATTATTTTCACAAAACCATATAGCCAGGACTTCCCTGGTGGTCTAATGGCTAAGAATTTGCCTGAAAATGCAGAGGACACATGTTCAATACCTGCTCTGGGAAGATTTCACACACTGTGGGGAACTGGGCCCATGCTCCACAGCAAGAGAGGTCGCTGCAGTTAGGTGCCCACGCATCACAACTAGCGAGTAGCCCCTGCCAGCTGCAGCTAGGGGAAAGCCCATATGCAGCAACGAAAGGCCCAGTAGGACCAAATATGAATAAATAATTTAAAAAAAATAGAGATCAGTGGCATCAGACTATTGTCTGGATTATAATCACATTAGGTTAAAATCTCTAGTCACTTCAGTTTTGTCCAATTCTTTGCAACCCTATGGACTGTAGCCTGCCAGGCTTCTCCATCTATGGGATTCACTGGACAAGAATTCTGGAGTGGGTCGCCATGCCTGCCTCCACGGGATCTTCTGGACTCAGGGATCAAATGCTGAGTCTCTCATGTCTTCTACGTTGGCAGGTGGGTCTTTACTATTAGGGCCACCGGGTAGACATCAAATCTGCATCTGCAGCCCCAATCCCAGTGCCCAGTATGTGAGAGGCACTCAATACAAATTTTTTGAATGAGTGAATGAAAGGATGAATAATTATACGAAGGAACTAAAGTTAGGATTTATCCTGCTTTTTAGCCATTTTTGGCTGACATTATGAACTTCCTAAGAGTTCTGGAATTGCAAACACGGAGATTCCTGTGGACAAGATCAGCTTCCTATTTTCATTTACTCAATTCATGTGTGCTGAACAACTCCCACATAAAAGGCAAGGTGTTAAATATTGTGAAAATTTCACTAGAATATTTATGGTTCTTCTTCATCTGTGCCTGGAAAATACTGTTAGTAAGTAGAGAAATTGTAATTTCCCTTCCCACCTCTTCTTCCCACATTATAACCTGCCTGCTTCCCACATCAATAAGGCTGGAAAAGGCAAGCGTATGCACAGAGACAAAGTTAATGTTAAGATTTCCTGTTACTCCTGTTACTCATCCTGGACTTCTATGTCAGTCTTATAAACGGGGAAATAATATTAACTTTTCCATCAAGACCATGTTCCTGGTAAATTAAATATGTCTTATAAATCAAATGCTTTGTTCTACTGACAGTAAAATTGAAGAGTTTCATTTTCATTTTTGGTCATCTTCAGTTAGGAATAGTTCCTAACACAAAAACTTAAATTAATTGTTCTAATTCCTGAACACACTCACCCAGGGAGTTCTAAAAACATATAATGCAATTTCCTGACTTTACCTAAGATCCTCTAAAACTGAGTATCTTAGTTTCATTTTCAAATTGCTTTTCCAAAGAAGAGAAAGTTAGAAGCAACTATATAGTTGCTGGAGGGGAATATGGGGCAAAAGGAGGATTACTTCTGAAGATGAAATATCTAATACCATGCTTATATCCTTATAGGAAAGATCCAAGTTGAGAGAGAAGGACAGATGTATTAGTGATTTAGGAGAGGGTATAATCCTAGAGACAAGTCATTGAAAAGGTAAAAGGGGATGGAT
The DNA here is from genome assembly GCF_023699985.2 of Odocoileus virginianus. Taxonomy (NCBI): domain Eukaryota; kingdom Metazoa; phylum Chordata; class Mammalia; order Artiodactyla; family Cervidae; genus Odocoileus; species Odocoileus virginianus. The sequence continues at coordinate 71,003,881 of NC_069678.1, read as the reverse complement.
CCAGTGCACAAGGAGAAGGGCTAGCCTTTGATAAGATCATGAATGTACATCTATATTAAAGGAATACTAGAATAGTATGGTTCATTGGTAGATTCTGCAATGAAAATATGTAAAATTTCTACTTTCTCAATGAAACCGGAAACAAGGTCATGAAGAAAAGAGCGAAAGAAGAGGATAGAGGTTTGCTGGAGGTTTGAGAAGGGAAACAATGACATAAAATTCTTATCTAGGAAGATGTGATCAAAATGGCAGAATAGGAAGATCCTGAGCTCACTTCCTCCAACAGGCACATCAAAAATACAACCATTTACAGAGTAATTGTGTATAAGAAATACCTGGATACCAGCAGACAAGGTTTTTCACAGCTGCAGATATAAAGCATAAATGACAATGAGTTAGGTAGAAGGGACAGAGACATGATATAGTCAAGTCCTTATCCTGGGTAGGTAACCCACAAACAGCAGGATAATCACAATAGCAAAATTCTCCCCAAGGAGCAAGGAGTCTGAACCTCACACTGAGCTCCCCAGCCTGGGGGTTGTGGAGACTTTCAATAAGAAGATAAGCCTCTTGAAGGCCAGTCACACTTGTGTAGAGGAGAGTTAGAGGGAGGACCGTAGGAAACAGAGAACCCACTCTTAGAGGGTGTGCACAAGATCTCATATGCTCTGAGTCCCAGAACAGAGGCAGTAATTTGAAAGGAAACTGGTTGATCTTGAAAAGCCTCCCAGAGAGACAGAAACAAGTGGAGTTTCCCCTTGGAACACAAATATTGGAGGCAGCCATTTGGGGAGCCCATTTTACCCCAAGGATACAGGGCTGACAGTGACCACTTTGGAGCCCTCTCTCTAGCCTATAAATGCCAAGGGCGTACCTGCTCACCCGAGGGTTGGCCCCTGTCCTGGGACCCCATGGACTGAGCAGCCAGATGCACAGAGATCCAGACCCACCCACCAATGGCCTAGAAGCTACCACCAAGACAGAACTTGGCAGCCAACCAGGTTGGGGGCCAGTCCTGCCTGCCAGTACACCCATAGTAGTCAGCCCAGCCACAAAAGAATGGTCCACACAGTCCACATACAGGGATATTTGGAGCACATAGCTCTGGGGACTCAAGAGGAGTATGATGCCGGCCCCATTGTAAGTCTCCTACATAAAGTCACTTCTCTAATGTCAGCGTATATAACTTACTTAATATAGAGAAATAAACACAAAGGATTAGGCAAAATGAGGCAAAGGAGTAAGACAAAACCCCAGAATAAGAAATAAGCAAAGTGGAGATAAGCAGTATTCCCAAAAAAGAATTCAAGGTACTAATCATAAAGGTGCTCAACGAACTTGGATGAATGGATAAACTCTTTCTAACAAAGCATAACCAAATAGAACTGAAGAAAAACATAATGGAAATTAAAAATACACTAGGAGGAGTCAACAGTAAACTAAACAATATAGAGGAACAGAACAGCAAACTGAAAGACAGAACAGGAGAAATGATTCAAGTGAACAGAAAGAGTAGTTTTTTAAAAATGAAGATAGTTTAATAGACATCTGGGACAACATTACGCATACTAATGACCACATTTATAGGAGTCCCAGAAGAAGAAGAGAAAGAGAAAGGGGAAGAGATTTTATTTGAAAAAATAATAGCTGAAAACTTCCCTAACCTGGGAAAGGATACAGACATCTAAGTCTCGAAAGCACAGACAATCTGAAACAAGATGAACTCAAAGAGGTCCACACCAAGACACATTATAATTAAAATGAAAAAACTGATGATAAAAAGAGAATCTTAAAAGCAACAAGATTGTATATAAGCAACTACTTGTATATAAGGGAACTTCCACAAAATCATTAGCTGACTTTTCAGCAGAAACTTTTTGGACCAGAAAGGAGTGGCATGATACATTCAAAGTAATGAAAGTTAAAAAACATTCAACTAAGAATATGGTACAAGGCTATAATTTAGATTTGAAGGAAACATAAAAAGTTTACAAACAAGCAAAAAGTAAGAATTCAGCATCAATAAATGGGATTTACAAGGAATGTTGAAAGGACTTATCAAAAGAGTAAGGAAGACCACAACTAGAAATATGAAAATTTTGAAAAGTTTCTTCAGTAAAGGCAAACATAGAGGTAGTAAATAAACCACTTGTAGAGCTAGTAGGAAGGTTAATATACAAAATTAGTAAAATAACATCAGTTCAGTTCAATCACTCAGTCGTGTCTTTGCGACCCCATGGACCGTAGCATACCAGGCTCCTCCATCCATGGGATTTTCTAGGCAATAGTACTGGAGTGGGTTGCCATTTCCTTCTCCACAATAACTAGTTAGGGATACACAAAAAATACATAAAATATGTTGTAAAAAAATTAAGCTTACAGGAATGGGGAATAAAAACACAGGGTTGTTAAAATGCTTTTGAACTTAAGAGATCAGTAACCTAAAAATACCATATATGTGTTATATATAAACCTTAAAAATGTTATATGAACTTCATGGTAACTAGAAACCCAAATATGTAATAGGTATGTATGCAAAAAAAGAGAAAGGAATCTAAACATAACACTAAAGATACTTATCATTAAATCACAAGAGAAGAAAGCAAAAGAAGTGAAGAGAACTTCAAAAGCAACTAGAACACAGTCAACAAAATAGCAATCCAGTACACCATAGTTGTTGTTCAGTCCCTAAGTCACATCTGACTCTTTGCAACCCCATGGTCTGTTAGCACATCAGGCATCCCTCTCCTCTATATCCTGGAGTTTGCTCAGATTCATGTCCATTGAGTCAGTGATGCTATCTAACCATTTTATCCTCTACTGCCGTCTTCTCCATTTGCCTTTAATCTTTCCCAGCATCAGGGTCTTTTTCAATGAGTTGGCCAAAGTATTGGAGCTTCAGCTTCACGTCAGTTCTTCCAAAGAATACTCAGGGTTGATTTCCTTTAGGATTGACTGGTTTGATCTCCTTGCAGTCCAAGGGACTCTCAAGAGTCTTCTCCTGTTCCATAATTCAAAGGCATCAATTCTTCCTCAATGCTCAGCCTTCTTTACAGCCCAATTCTCACATCTGTAAATGACTACTGGAAAAACCATAGCTTTGACTATATGGACCTTTGTTGGCAAAGTGATGTCTGTTTTTTCAAAAAAAAATTATTTATTTTTTAATCGAAAGATAACTGCTTTAAAGAATTTTGCTATCTTCTGCCAAATATCAACATGAATCAGCCACAGGTATGCATATGTCCCCACCCTCTTGCAACCCCCTCCCATCTCCCTTACCATCCCGCCCCTCTAGGTTGTTACAGAGTCCCTTTTTGAGTTCCCTGAGTCATACATCAAATTCCCATTGGTTGTCTAGTTTACATAGATATCTAGTTTCTAGATATCATGGTTATCTAGTTTCCAAGCTATTCTGTCTTTGCTTTTTAATACAGTATCTAGTTTGTCATAGCTTTCCTTCCAAGGAGCAAGTATCTTTTAATTTCATGGCTGCAGTGATTTTGGAGCTCAATAAAATAAAATTTGTCACTGCTTCCACTTTTTCCCCTTCTATTTGCCGCGAAGTGATGGAATCAGATGCCATGATCTTAGTTTTTTGAATGTTGAGTTTTAAGCCAGCTTTTTCACTCTCCTCTTTCACCCTCAACTAGAGGCTCTCTTGTTCCTCTTCACTCTCTGCCGTTAGTAGTATAATCTGCATATCTGAAGTTGTTGATATTTCTCCCAGCAATCTGGGTTAAGTACATGCCTATCAATAATTACTTTAAATGTTAATAGACTAAACATGCCAATCAAAAGACCTAGAATGAGAAGAGAAAAAAAAAAAAGACATAGCATGGCCAAATAGATACAAAAATGAGATCCATATATATGCTGCCTACAAGAAACTTACTTCAGATATGATGACACACACAGACTGATAGTGAAGGGATGGGGAAAGGCATTCCATTCAAATGAAATGTAAAGAAAGCTGGGTTAGCAGTACTTGCCTCACACAAAATAAGCTTGAAAACAATGACTTTAAGAAAAGACAAAAAAGGATATTACATGATGTAGAGACCAATCTAAAAAGAAGATATAACAACTGTAAGTATATATGCACCCAGTATAGAAGGACCTAAATGCATAAAACAAATGAACGTAATATTCAGAATGTATTTTGTACATAGAATATAATAGAATTTGTTGATGGATAGATACAAAGTATGAAAGAGTTAAAGAGAAGGGTCAAAGATCACTTGAAGTGTTTTGGCCTGAGCATGGAGCAGATTACAATGCCATTCACTGACACAGAGAACTTTGCAGAAGAAGGAATCAAGAGTTCAGTTTCAGCATTTTTCACATAATATTGCCATTATTAATATATGTGACCACCATTTCATTAGATGATCAGTCATCAAAGACAGACCATAAATTCCCAAAAGCCCTAATAGCCCAATTTTTAACATATGATGCTGTGATATTATGGTATAAGAAATGTATGTTTAATCTTTTCCTGGCTCCAAGCACAAGAGCTTCTGAGACCCTTGGAATTTCTTGAGTGATGGGGTAAGAAGAGAATTTTTTGACATTCATGATTATACACTTTTGGCCACTTCTGGATTTATGTTAATGAGATAACTGGTTGCTAGAGGCTCCTAGAAGTCTTCAGGATATGAGCTAGTCGCCAGAAAGACCAAGGCATGACTATAGGGCTGGAGTTTTCAGCTCTACTCCCCATCCTCTGGGGAGGAAAGGACTGAAGACCAATTCAATTACCAATGGCCAATCACGCCTGTGGAATGAAACCTCCATAAAACTCCCTAAATGGTGGGTTCAGAGAGCTTCCCATTGAGGTGTCGAGGGGGTGAAGTGCCTCAAGAGAACAAGGAAGTACCGCAACCCTGTATCTTGCTCTAGGCATCTTCTGTTTGACGGTTCCTGAGTCGTAACTTTTATAATGCTAGTAATAGTTAAGTAAAGAACTTTTCTGAGTTGTGCAAGTCATTCTAGCAAATTATCAAACCTGAGAAGGAGGGGTCTATGAGAACCCCCAACTTTGTAACCAAGTCAGATATTAATGTGAGTAACCTGAGAAGCCAAATACTTGGCACTGGCACCTAAAGTGGATACTGACACTAGTGTCAGAATTGAGTTGAATTATAGGACACCCTATTGGTGTCTGAAAAATTTGAGAATTGGTTAGTGTGACAAAAATCCACACACATTTAATGTCAGAAGTGCTGTGAGTAAAAACATATCAAAGGTAGATAGTCCTTAAAATTAATTGAACGAATCTTTATAGTATGTCTACTGAAAGATTAACTGCTTGCCAAGAATTTATTATGGATGTGTTCTAAGTCATGGGACCAAAATGCAACTTTATACCCCATATGAGAGGTAATTGTAAAAAAAAAAACCAAAAGTATCTTCTTACAAAATAGACAAAATTCTTGCAAAGTTTACTTAAAAAGAGAGAGAAAAAAAATATTAAAAATATCAGGCATTAAAAATATTAGGAATAAAAGTAAAAGTATCTATTGAAACAGATTTTGAAAATCATAACAGAGTAATATAATTTCAAAACTTAAATATTAGACAACTTAGAAAATATAACAAACAAAACTGAGAAAAAAGAATATTTCTTTAAATTAATTTAACAGATTAAAAAACAAATTATAACAAACAAACAAGATGGATCTATTTTATAGATAACTTCTACAAAACTTTCAAGAAACAGATAAGCTGTATCTCATAAACTACTCCAGAGAATGTCAGAGATTAATAAAAAATTGGAAAGTTTCATTACTCATTTTTGAAAATACAAGCCTTGAAAATTTATATAAAATAGCAGCTTTTACGCTAAGTAATCTATACACTGTCATAAACTTAGCTATTATCAAAATCCAAATATGAATTTTCAAAGAACTTAATAAGCTGATAATAGAATTCATACAGAAGAATAAATGGCCAAAGTAAAACCAAAACAAAGTAGAAGAAGGAAAATAAAGAAGCAGGATTCAGTTTGTTGCATATAAAGACTGGATAGTATCTTGCTGAACTGTGGTAGGGAAAGATTTCTTGAGATTAAAAAAACTACAAACTATTAATGAGGCAATTAAGAAATTTCACTATATTTAGATTAAAACCTTTCATATGATGAAAGATATCAAAAAATGAAAACTCAAGCTAAGTACTCAAAAACTATAATCACAACATATTTAACTAACCAATGATTATTATTCAGAATATATAAATAGATCTTACAAATTTATATAAAGACAATCCAACAGAAAAATAGGCAAAGGGAGGCAAATAGGCTCATAGGGAACAGGGAAGCTGAATGACAGGCTTATAATAAGACATTTAAAGTTTATTTATTAGAATTTAGTAGTAAATAATTTTTGTAAGTAATTGACAAAATCAATGCATGAATTAAAATAATTAATAAACTTAAAATACAAATTAAAACAATTAGATATTAATTTAGAACATCAAGATTTGCAGAAATTAATAAATCTGGTAGCACCTATGTTGGCAAGGATTTGGGGAAGAGAAATACCTAAACCTTGTTGGTAGAATCATTCATTAATATCATCAGTTTGGAGAGTCACTTGACAACACAAGATAGAAAGACTCATATACTCTATAACCAAGAAAGTCCACTTCTAGATATCTATCCTAAAAAACAAAAATAATAGCAACAACAAAACTATCTTATATATGTCCAAAGAGATCTGCACAAAGATATTTATTGTACAACTGTTTGGAATTGTCTAAAGGGGGAATCCCAAGTATTTCTCAGTGGTGACAGAGGGAAGAGGGGTAGAATGGTGGAGCACGCACGTAATGGAAAATAATAACAATCATTCCCATACATTATGCGCTGAATTGTGTCACCTCCAAACTCATATGTTTAGAAGCCCTAACCCTAGTACCTCAGAATGTGACTGCACTTGGACATAGGTCCTTTAAAGAGATGGTTAACTTAGAACTTAACTTCTAAGTTAAGTGAAAGTTGCTAAGTCGCGTCCGACTCTGTGACCCCATGGGCTGTAGCCCGCCAGGCTCCTCTGTCCATGGAATTCTCCAGGCCAGAATACTAGAGTGGGTAGCCATGCCCTTCTCCAGGGGATCTTCCCAACCCAGGGATCAAACCCAGGTCTCCCGTATTGCAGGCGGATTCTTTACCATCTGAGCCAGCAGGGAAGCCCAAGGTCTAAGTTAAGTTTGGGCCTTAATTTATCTGACTGGTGGCCCTACAGGGAGAAGAAAGTTGGACACAAAGAGACACCAGGAACACACGCGCACAGAGAAAAGCCCATGCAACAACATATAAAGACAGCCTCCTGCCTCAGAAGAAACCAAACCTACAGGCACCCTGATCTTGGACTTCCAGCTTCCGTGTGTGTGTGCTCAGTTGCCAAGGCAGGTCTGATTCTCTGTGACCCCATGGATTGCAGCCCACTAGATTCCTCTGTCCGTAGGATTTTCCAGGCAAGAATACTAGAGTGGGTTGCCATTTCTTTCTCTGGGGTAACTTCCCAACCTAGGGATAAACCCATGTCTCCTGCCTGCATCTCCTGCATTGACAGGTGGATTCTTTACCACTTGAGCCACCTGGCAGGCTCTCCACTTCCATAATTGTGAAAAAATAAACTTCTGCTGTTTAAGCACATAGTTTTCAGTATTTTCTTATGGCAGCTCTAGAACTAAAATACCATTCTATATACTAAATTCATGACCTCCTTAATCTTTACCACAATTAAGTGACATTGATATTATTATTCTCACATGATATATAGGAAATGAAGATATATAAATTGAAGATTACATAAATTGCCCAACTTCATGTGCTTAGTTAATAGTGGTGCTCAGATATTAAATCCAGAAAATCTGATAAGAATTCAATTTAACACAATATTAAATCACTTAAAATGAATAAATTAGATTAAATATATCTTTAGAGATAAATGCCTAAAATATAATGTTGAATGTAAAAAGCCCCTAGCATACTGCCAATATATCAATTATGATTATTTTAAAAACATACACAATCAAAGTTACACTTTTAGAAAAAGGAAGGAAGAGGGTTGGAGTAAGCTATGTTTCTTTCCTTTTTTCTTTTTTGTTTGTCTTAGAGCTGAAACAGGTATGTCAAAATGTTAAGATGTGTTTAAACATTGTCAGAGATAATAAGTTTTTGCCAGATTATTTTCTCTGCATAAAGTGTTTCAAAATTTTTAAAATATTTTATTTTTAAAAGACATAATATATTGCTTTAAAAGGCATAATATATTGCTTTAGATGTCTTTCTTTGTGGTTAAGTCAAGCAGTAAACCCTTTGTCATAAAAGAGCAGTTCATTCTTTCTGTCTTGAGTGTAAACACTAAAGAAAACGTTTCTTGTGTGTTTGTTTGTTTGTTTTGCAATTGGAATATTTAAAGGGCAATTTTCTTTAACATATGTTGGTTGTCTTGCAAAACAGTCTGGATCCCTTTACAAATCAGGTTGCTGAGTTGATCATACAGCGAAGACCAAAGGAAGTGATTGGAAACAGATGTGACATTTTAAAAGCTTCCATTGTAAAAAGCAGAAAAGAGACAAAGGTGGGGCAGGGGCATGGTTGAAGGGCACAGTATACTTCCACAGACATACCTCTGCTCTTACTAAGAGAAAGCTTGTTGCTGCCCACCTTTCCAAATATATGGAGAAGATCATTTTTCTCCATGTACACAGGAAAAAACACTGGTTCAGGAGCTGATTGCTCTGAGACACAATTAACAGACCTGAAACAGTGGCTGGAATCTCATGCTGCCTACTTAGGAAGAAAAAAGCATTAATATAGGATTTATTTGCTGGAAAGTCCTACAGAAGCTGAAATACAGTGGCAACAGAGTCTTAAGAAACCAGGGGGAGTTATGAAATTAACTGAGTTGACTAATTTCTGAAAGTGGAAGTCGCTCAGTTATGTCTGACTCTTTGCAACCCCACGGATTATACAGTCTGTGGAATTCTCCAGGCCAGAATACTGAAGTGGGTCGCTGTTCCCTTCTAGAGGGGATCTTCCTAACCCAGGGATCAAACCCAGGTCTCCTGCACTGCTCTGTACCAGTTGAGCCACAATGGTGGCCCTTGTGGCTACTTCCTGAGACCTTGGTAAAAATGCCTATAGGTCTGTTTGTTCTTTTCCGAAAGGAAGCACTGTTACCTAGTGTTTGGTGGGGAGACAGTTCTCCAAGAGTCTCTCCCATTTCTGCACATCTTTTGAGCAGAGGAGCTGACATCTTTTGTGCTGAACTAACTTATCAAGGATATTTATACAGTAAACAACCTGAGAAAATAGAGTGTCTCTCTCTAGAGAGGGGAGCAGGTTTGTTTGCTGTCCAATATAAAATATAAAGGTTTCCTGGCTCAGGATTTCTCAACTGTGAAGCAAACCATCTGGGTCATGCCACATCACCCTCAAGGATTTGGGAGTCAAGCAGAGCCAGTGAAAACAAAAGATCACACTATTTGTTGCACTTTGAGTAATGGCATCCTTTGTCTCTGACCCAGGAGTCTTCTGACTTTCAACAGCATCCATGAAATTGTAGCAGAGTAACCTGTATATTAGCTTGGAGGTTGAAGAAAGTCTTAGGCCTTCTACAATCCATAACAAGTGTTACTTCTAAGGTTAATGGTTAAATATAGCAAATAGGGTTAAATGTTTAAATATTCAACAAAAATGCAGCGATCACTTACTATATGCCCATTACTGTGCTAAGTGAGCGCTTGACATCTATTATCTTATTTAATCTTCCATTAGCTCTAAGAAGGAGTGAGGCATAGCCAGGTTATATGATCCACTGAAAATCATACAGCTTCAGGCGTCTAGCCCAGCCAGTCTGACTGAAACAGTCAGTCCACTCTTATGATTTTCTATCTATACAGCACCACTTTGCTGTCCCTATTAACAATAAGGAAACGGAAATTCCGAATGGCTGGTGCTTGTTCAAAGTCACAAAATTCACACATGTGAAGTTAGGATATATCAACTCCATGATAAAATGAAAAGGCAATATTGATTATTAAAAAGTCATCACCAAATATTTTGCATTAAAATTGTGATTCTTGCTATAACCTTCTAATATTGTCTATTTATTTTGTAAGTAAGCAAAAGAAGCACATGGTGGCAGATAAGATCAACTAAAAGATGCCAATATTAGTGCACAAAAGTTTGAAGAGAAAAGGGATTTACATAATTTCAAATTATCTTCCCCATAAATCTTATCAACTGAAAAGGGCAAAATAATTACTTTAAAATAGAGAAACTTAGCAGATACCAACTTACCCCAGTGATGAAGGTGCATTACCAGCAATAAGGCAATCAACATCCTTAATTCACTGATATGATACACTGGGAAGGACACATCATTTTTTCATATTCTTGCCAAAAACTAATACATGTCTCATTCCAGTCACGAGAAAACATTAGACATACACAGATTGAGGAATATTCTACAAAATAGCTAATCAGCATTCCTCAAATGTGTCAGGGACATAAAAGCCAAGGAAAAACTGCAGAACTGCTAAAACCTAGATGAGACAAAGGAGAAATAACAAAAGACACAATATGAGATGATGAATAGAACTTCGGAACCAACACAGACAAATGCCTATGTTAAAATTGGTGAAATGAGAAAAACATCTGTAATTCAGTTAACAATGTCACTTTCTTGTACTTGATAATTGTGCTAAAGTTATTTAAGATGTTAAGGGGAGTAGGGTGAGGAACATAAGGAAGTTTTTTTTGTATTTTTTTCCCAACTTCTCTGTAAGTCTGATATTAGTTCAAAATAAAATGTTTTTTTTAAACTATTATAGCACTTTTATAAAACAATGTTTTCTGAAATGTAGCATAGTGATGAAGAGCATGTTCTCTCTAAATGCTGATTCTTCTACTTGTATCATTTTGAACAAGTTATACTAATCATTCTATGCTCCAATTTTCTCATCTCAAAAATGAATGGCATTACATGGAAAAAGAATCTTAAAAAGTGTGTATGATTGATTCACTTCACCGTACATATGAACACAACATTGTAAATCAACTATACTCCAGTAAAAAAAATTTTTTGAAAAGGGTCATAATAATTCCTAAGATTATTGTTATGAAGATTAAATAAAGGAATCCTTGATAAATGCTAAAAACAGAGGTTGTTCCAGAATAAACACTCAATAAATACTGACTTTGTTGTTAATATGCAGTGGTTTACATATGCCAGGCATGCTCGGGTTTCACCTGTCAAAGATGTTCAGAGACTGAAGTAGGCTCTTAGAAGAGAGGAGGGGGAGAGAGCAAGGGGCAAGAGTGGCCTCCCCAGCATGGCCTCTGCACCAGCTCAAATGCCAGCAAAGCCACACCTGGACACAGTGAACGAAGTCAGTCCGGGTGGGAACATGGTGAACTTGAGAGCAAGAGCCTCCTGCAAGGAAACAACTGCGCTCCTGCTGTTGCCGTGATGGACTCTAGCCAAATATAGCCAGCTCTTCTAATTTTTCAAGAAAAGCAAGAACCTTGGCTTTTAACAGGAAAACCCCTAACTTTGAAATGTTGATAAATTGCTTAAAAATGTAAAACTCTCTGAGGTAAATACTATAAGGCCCCAATCAAACTCTTATAAATGAGCCGGATGCTACAGGCTCATTTACAAGCCTGTCTTGAATGGCCAACTACTTGGCAGGTCCAACCGATGGACTGGCAAGAGAGCTGGGCTTTGAGGTCAAAATACCTTGATACAAAGTTGCATCTGCCATGAATTAGTATAACCTGTGCAAGCAGTTGGACATGACTGAGAGACTAACACTTTTCACACACATGTGTTTACACACACACACACACATCACCTAGTCAGATAAACTTGGGAAATTCAACTAAACAAAATTAAATACAATTTTTCGAATTTCAAATCTCAGAACCTTTCATATGCTCAGATCCGTTTTGAATCCAGATTAGAAGCTCTTCTATGTTTTTCTTTTTCCAATGTCATCTGCCACTGGGCATTTTTCCGAGGAACTATTGGTGGGTCAAGGACTGTGTGAAAACACTTGGGGGACACAGGACTAGGTGATCACTGATGCTCTCCCTACCTGGCCCTGATCCTCCACCATCCTGAGCCAACATCACGACCACATTTTCCTCTTTTTGCCATGGGTCTTTCTGTGCGGTGGACTCTTGGTCAGTGCTTTCAAAACTAATTGCCTTTGCAAAGAAATGTGGGGCTCACAACACAGCCTGCCCTTCAGCTTAGAAAAAGAAAAGAAAGCCAGATGCCACATTGGACTGAGCAAGCTTGCCGGTTCTGCCAGTTGGCTTTGATTGCTTACAGAGGAAAAGCCAAACAAAGGAGGAGGTGGAATTTATTTCAGTAAACAGTATCTTTCAAAGAGAAAGAACTCAATCTCCTTTAAGAGAGGCGGCCTCACTGCTGTTACAATCAGAAAACATTTGCAAACAACCACTTGGTTAAAGAAAACAACATGTTCAAACAACAGAACTGCAGGTTTCCTCTGGGCATTTGCGGGGGGGTGGGGGGTGTGTTCTGGAGAGAGGACAGGGAGAGATGCCCTTAACATACATCTCTCTGCTGAAGAGGATCTACTGTTCCAAGATTGAAGAGCAGAGGATTTATACACACAGTGTATTTAAGCACTAAGGGATCTCAGTTTTGCCATCACTCCTCAATTGGCACATGTGGGAAGAAGTCCCAGAGTGGCTGAGTGGCTTTGATGAGAAATAGATTCCAGCCCTGTTCCCATTCCCCCCTACTCCCTTCTGCCTGCTGTTCTATCCCCGATATACCATCTCTTAAAGGACAGGAGCATTTTAAGAAATGGTTTACAAAACCACAATTCTAAATAGATAATACCAGCAAGAGCAAAACAAACAAACGTGGAAAATGGCAAGAGCTGAGCATTGGTCAAGGTGAGGAATTAAGCTCCCAAACAATAGGATGGCATACTCAGATCCAAAGAAAATCTAACCACGTTGCTGAGAGATATTATAAACTATTCCAATGATAACACTCCTGCCTAACGACTAGCATTTACTGAGTGCTCCCTATGCTCAGTGCAGTCCTAAATGCTTTGTTCTCTATATGTCCAATCCTAACAGTTACTCTTTCTGTGGGAATAGCACCACTATCACCATTTTAACACATGGAAGGGCTGAGGGTCAGGAGGTCTAAATAAGTAATGCCCAAGGTTGTAACTGAGAAGTAAACATGTTGGGACTTGAAGCCAGATCTGCCTGGTTCCAAGGACTTACCAGGGGATGCAGTGGTGAAGAATCTGTCTGCCAATGCAGGAGATTCAAGAGATGTGGGTTTGATCCCTGGGTCGGGAAGATCCTCTGGAGAAGGAAATGGCAACCCACTCCAGTATTCTTCCCTGGAAAATCCCCTGGACAGAAGAACCTGGTGTGCTATAGTCCATGGTATCACAAAGAGTTACAACTGCGCGCGCGCACACACACACACACACACACGGACCTGCCTGGTTCCAAAGCCCTAAGTTGTTCTCCTACATCAAAAGGAATGATAGGAAGCAACTTGTATATTACAGGGTAAAGGTCAATTTTTGCATGTCTAAAGAAAATGCTCATTCCTAATCTACTGTGCCCAGCATGAGTCAGACACCGGTCCATGCTGAGGATGAAGCAGTGAATCAGACCCTGCCAGGGCACTCTAGGTGGCATCTGGGGAGGGAGAAGAAGGCAAGGTAAGGATGCTCCAAGTCATAGGGGAGCACCGTGGGGCCATTACAGTCAATTAATCAGGATTCTTGGAAGAGTACTTGGAATTGATGGCATTTGAGATGGTCCATGAGAGAGAGAAAGGATCCTCAAAGAGTAGGCAGAACGGCAACGCCATTCTCAACACAATGGAAAGATTGGAGAGCAATGGGATGTGTCAGGGAAAAGCATCCACTGAAATGTGACTGGGGTGTAAGTGTATCAAGAGGTAGTGGGAAACGAATTCAGAAAGCCTGGGGATCTTGAACTTCAAGCTAAGCAGTTTGAGTTTTGTGCTGTAGATAATAATAATGGGATGGAGTAGGTTCAGTTTAAGACATGTGACCATAAAATGACCCAAATGCCAGAAGAATTAGCCCATAAGCAACACTGGCTAACAGGAACAGGGGACAATCTTTTCTAATCAGATCTGTGTTGGAATTGCTGCTCTGCTACCCACTAGCTGTGTGACAATTCAAGCTCCTCACCTCCCCGAGCCTTTACTTCCTCATTTGTAAAATGGGAGTAATAAGAATATCTAGCTCACAGGATTGCTGTGAGGGTTAAAGAAAGATCTACACAGAGTGCTTCTGAAAGTGCCTTACACATGTGAGTTATTATTCACATGGTGGGTCCTGATTTGCATAATGTCTGGTTTGTCAGTGGTTTGGAATAATCAATGCCAACATCTTTTTTTTCAAACTTTGCCCGCTGGCTATTATACACAGAGATTCTGCCGTGTAGTAGAAACGACCACTAGTTTTAGAGACAGGCAGTCTCGGCTTCTGATTCTGACTCCCCAAGTTGCTGGTGGAGCCTAAATTGAGTGGCTAGGCCAATTATGACCCCTCTCTGAGATTTGGCTTCTTTTTCAGCACAAGAAGCACAAATTGATTACCAAATATCGATGCCCTCTCTTCCTTTCTAGACCTGGTATTGCCTATGATTTTAGTAAGTCACTTAACTTCTCTGAACCTCAGTGTTCTCCTTAGGAAAATGGGAATAATAATCTGCACTGGGTACTTCATGGGATTATACTGGAGATAACATACACCGTAGCAGATGGAATAACACAGACCAACGTTATGTAAGCTGAATATCTTTGCAAATGGGTGCGGTCATCATTATAAATTCAGTCAATATTCAGATAATTTCATTGAAATACTGAATCCATGAGGCAAGATGGAGTACATATTGGCATGACCACATGAGCTCCAAGGAAGAATAACAATGAAACTTTCTCTCCTGGCCCAGTAATAGTGAGAAATGGTTTACCTTTATGAGCCTCTTTATTGCTACGCCATGAAAACAGGGCTGTGCGTGTGTGTTTAGTCACTCAGTCGGGTCCAACTCTGTGACCCCATGGACTGTAGCCTACCAGGATCCTCTGTCTGTGGGATTCTCCAGGCAAGAATACTGGAGTGGGTTGCCATTTCCTTCTCCAAAAACAGAGCTAAATGCTGCCAAAGGAGAACAATAAGATCTACACAGTTCTGTTTCCTGCCTTCTTTAAATTTCACTTCTCTCCTCAACTCCCCAAAAATGGTTACCCCCATTCTTATTACAGTGAAGTCTTACATTTGTGAAGATCATAAATAGCGCAACACACATTGGAAAGAATCACCCTAAACACACAGAGATACACATAAAATATGCACAGACACATGTGAACCCACCCATGTGGGATGTGACACATCCCAACCCAACAGCGTCTTTAAGAAACAACCAGTTGGGAAGAGCTGATTTGATGCAGTCGCTGAGCAACCTTGGTGACGTGGCCATGAGCATTTCTTGAATCCTTTCACACACTCCACATACCAAGACACACAGGCTTATCCTTGAATCAGCCCTGAAGTGACGTTCAGAACCTAAATGCCCTTTAATTAAACAAATACCAGAACATTGGTTCCAAGGGTCTACAAGAGTTACCAACCAGTGGGGACTTCCCTTGTGTTTCTTTTTCTGTTATTGGGAAATAGAACTGTCACCCACCAGATCACCCATGGATATGTAACATCCTGATTTGGAAATATTGTATTTTACTTTTTATTTTTACTTTTGCTCCTTTGGGAACAGGGTGAAAGGCCTGGGCTGTGGTGGGAAAAAAAAAATAAAAAGCAAACCACTGGACTTAAAGTGAAATTATCAGAACTTAAGTACTTATTGTTTTCCATATAAGCTATGCTAAGTTGTGTGAGTCACTTCTCACCTATAATATGCAGTAATGATGCCCACCTCACAGGATTGTTGGGAAGCTCAAGAGAAGTATTCCAGAAATAAAGAGCCTTTTATAATTTTAGTGTTGAATAAACATGAGCTGTCATCACTCTAAAGGGCAGTGAATTAGAGCTGGGGGACACAGAGCTTGAATCCTGACTCTGCCACTAAGTGGCTGGGTTGACCTTCATGAATGATTTACCTCTTGGAGATTCGTTTTCCTCACATCACTCAAGAAATAGTCACAAAACCTCCCTTATGTGGCAGGTTTCTGTGAATCATTCTGTAAAGTGTTAGTGTTAGCCAAACATAAGGTATAAACATTATATTATTGACTAGTTACTGCAGTACTGGTTAATTATGTAAATTGTAAAATGTCATCATTTCAATGCAGTATATTCCCCTATGATCTACATTTCTAGATTATATTATAACATGATCTATACTATAATTAGAATAGAATTTTTTCTAGATTATATTATAATCTGAAATGTAAACTTCTAATTTATGTTTTCCCAGGTTCTGAATATTAAATATGTTAAATTTCTGCTTGACCATTTTAGTACAGCCACATTGAGTAAGCTGCTACAAATACTTTACTGGATGAAATGTGATAGTGACATATAAACACACAAGTAAGAGTGGAGAGAAATCCTCTAGGATTAAAATTCACTGGTTTTCTCTGCATCTATTCCAAGTAAATCTCAAGTCATTTTCAAACCTATCCTAGTGTGAGGATTAAAATAGAAATATCTGCTTTTATAAGATTAAATAACATGTTACAAAAGGGAAGATACATCCTGGGACGGTTGCTTTAATTCATACATATTATTAAAAAACAATTATCAGCAGTTTTTCTGATAACTAGTCTTGAAAATGGGAGAAAAGCATTGAAGTCAAAGAGTGTTTTGTGAGTACTATGGAATTGGTGGTAACTCCCACCAGGAAAGGGCTTGGGGAAGAAACAGAAAGAGGAGGATGTGACTGGCTAAAGGCGCTACTTTTATGGACATCTACTATGAAAAGTGTCTTATATCTACACTTAAGGGAGCTGACTCCACCCTCTTCACAATTGCTCAAGCCCACATGGCTATGGAATTCAGACTCCAGTTTTTCCAACCCGATTTGCACCATTTCCACTCTATGGTGCTGATTTCCTTCCTATCTTTGCTGCGTGTTAGCACATCCCATAGCAACAGCCTCTTGTGCTGTCCAAGGATGCATCTGAAATGTAGATGAGTTTAATAGGGACACAGTACAACCACCTGACTTCCCATCTGAGTCCTGGCCCATAGCTGTTTGACACTGGCCACATACAGAACAGAGCAAACTATATTAATAAAGAAACAGCCTGAGTCTCTGTGTATACTTCATCCAGGGTGAGGAGGAAAAAGCTTCTAGTTGTGCTTAGGAGAAGCTGTCTTCCATTTTAGATCTCTGTATTACATGAGACAACTCAGGTTGATATAATGGAAGGAGCACAGAACTGTGTCATGATGATTTTAGCTGAAAGCCGGCACCAAAGCAGCTTTTCTAGAGCAGTACTTTCTATGATGATGGAAATATTCTATATCCGTGATGTCCAGTATGGTAGCCACTAGCCATGTGCAATAATAGAGCACTTAAAATGTGGCTAGTGCAGCTGAGCAACTCAGTTTTTAATTTTATTTAGAATTAACTCATTTAAATTTAGATGATCACACATAGCTAGTAGTTACTTAGTTGGACAGTACAACCCTCTTTCGGCCTAGCTGTGTGAACTTGAACAAGTCAATTCATTCCTCTGAGCCTGATATCACTCATCTGTTCTTGATCCTGCCACCTCACAACTTCACTGGCCTGGCAAGGTGAGAAAAGAATCACAAGAGTGCCTAGCACAAAATCTTATACTTAATAAGTACTCAAGAGAATTTAGTCAGTTCTGAAAATGTGAATCTCATAGCAGTCTAAGAGAAATGCGTGTTAAAAGTCTAAGCCTAGATTTTTCTCCAGAATTAATTCCTTATGATCGCTTTTTTTTCATCCAAACCTCATTTGCCTGCCAAGAATGACCTCTGAAAAAATGAGGGCTGAAGACAGCCTTGCTAGTTAGAGGGCTGTGGGTACCATCCCTGCCTCTGACTGCTATTTCCCTCTGGAAGCTCTGACATGTCATTTTCTCCAGGTGGTAATGATGGGAGGAGCTGAAAGCAGGGCAAAGTGCTGTCCATCTGATGTAGCCACATATCACAGAATTTCACCAAAAATTTCTCTCCTCCTCTACTTTTTAATCACGTTGTTTTCAGGAAAATTTGCCCATCTGGTTCTGATTCATTTGCACTTAACTCATCAGAGGGCGGTGTTGTAATACCAGATTGACGTGAAAAGTTCCAAGTCACATATCCCCGAGCCTCTTTCCTTAGGAAGAGGAGAATGGGTTTGGCCAGTAGATGGGCAAAGTGTACCCAAGATGGGACAGAGGGCAGGAGACGGCAGTACTAGCTCTACTACAAACTCTCTGGGGTCAGGGTATCCCCTCCTGGGAAATGAGAGTTTCAACTACGTGGCAACTCAGTTCCATACCAACAACAGTTCCTTAGGGTTCAAAAGCTGAGTGTTTTTACAAAGAGCACTATTATCACTAAGAACTCACACAAAATTGGACAGTCTGATGAAAGAAGTCTAGAATATGTCTTGCAATGACCCAAAACAAAAGGAAATGTGGTTATCAGAAATTCAGAAAAATCAAACAATCCTTGATTAGTCTTGCTCTCTAGCTGATAAAATCCCTAGATTACTAGACCAGTCCTAATATTTGAATAGCTCTACATTGAATAAAGTCTTCTGGGATGGTCTGAGGATGAAAGACAGCAATGAGGACTGGATGATGGTATGTTTTTTAAGTGGCAAATCCTGGAATTAAGTGTCAGTCCGTTTGAAACCAGAAACCTACTCCATTTGCACAAAATTTTTATTAGACATCTGTTGGATACAGCATATTCAGGACTTGCCAGGGCTGCCTGATGGACTGAACACCTCATGGGTTCTTTTCTTTATTTTTATTCGTTAATTCATTTAATCATTTCTTCATTCATTACGTACTCTCTCAACACTTCCTGAGTGCCAGGCTATGAACTTAGTGCTAACATAGCACAGATGAACAAATAAAATGAGGCTGACAGTCTATTGAAGAAGTTTAAGCTTCACTGGAAATTTCTCACCAACAATCAACACACAATCTGACTTTCCTGATTATCTTTCTCTCTTCTCTGTCTCTCTTTAAAGTCATTTGTAATGGTTTTTCCTCCTCCCAGCTTACCCTTTATTATGATAATGACTTCAAACACCAGGCATTGCTATTCAGGGCACTGTGAAAATGTGTTTTTCCCATCAGTCCTGATGAAATAGTTTCCACTGTCTGTTTCCCTTGCAGATAGCAATCAAAGTCCGGTCGTAACAATAAAAAAAAAAGTCTCAACTCTTGTCCGATATAGAATCTAAAACTTGTCCTTGGAAAGTGACACCCAAGGGAATTTAATCACAAATGTTCTTCACTTGCATCAACCCATTGATGCTAAATACAGAGTATTTGGAATGATCTGTTTCTGGGAGCTCACTTTCCTATTCTTCCCCCTTAGTCTTCCGAGAAGGCCAAAATAAGAGGCCTTTGAAGAATGTTATTCCCTTAAGACCTCTGCTGGGATCTCCAGGGTCTCACACCAGCCTGTAAACCTCACTTTCAACTTTTTACTACCTCCTCTGTTTGTAGCCCCCTTTATTCAGTCCCATTCCCTGAGCTCTTCACTCTCAGGCACAGGTTGACTTTGCATCACCAGTCAATGTCTATCACTTACTATCCACACCAGGCTCAATCACTTATTAATTATATGACCTTGGATAACTATTCACCTCCTGGTCTCATCTGTGTATACATCTCTGTCTCAGAGGATAGTTTTGAGGTTAAATTATGTAATATAGCAAACACCACATGGAAACTGATTTTGAACTGGTTGAAGGACTATAGATTGTCCTCCTCACTATTAATCTCTCTTTTCTCTGAACTGTGTAACACTAATAGTATCAAACATAGAACTCAGCCAGAATGGCTGTTGGAGATGGATCTGAAAATTCCATCTCAAATGCTTAGTACACTCACACACACACATCACAAGCTGACACCATCGTATACACACACACACACACACACACACACACACACCCTAAACTGGACATTTGGACATCTGCCATTTCAGATTCCAAGGATGGCGTGTCTTCACTGCTCTTGTCTCCTCTTGTAGTTTGACCTTTGTAACTAGGAAAATAGCCCTGATGGTCAGTCCAAAGAGGTTCTGAGGAAACACTGTGGGAAACCTAATGAAAAGGGATGTGCTGTTTTTTCTAAAGCCTTTTGTTTTTTGGTGAGTTTAGACCCTATTTCCATGCCCACAGGTGATGGTTGCTAACAAATAGCTAATAAGTAAAGTATATACAGGACGTTCACCCTCTATCAGGCACCATCTTGGTGCATTGCTTACAGGATGCATTTAATCCTTGCAACACATCTAATCAGCTATAGCTCTGAAGCAATCAGGTTGCAGGGGGAGTAGCCACCCCCAATATTCTCTATTGCCAAGGTTCCATCCAACGGTTGGACTCCCCACTTCAGCTTTGGTCACTAGCAGTTAGAAGAGCAATTGTATCTCAAACTGGAAGTGACAGGTGATTAGCCAGCCAAAGGACACCATGGGGGCTAGTCTTACTGACATAAATGTTCCAAAAAAGTAACATGTGGGCATCCAGGGATCAGGGGCTATGGAGGTCTTTGCCATTTCATCATACTACTAATGCCTGATATCTCTCAGAAGTTCAGTCATTCCAGAGCCCTTGTGATGCCTGGCACTCTTGGCTCCAGATTACAATCAGTAAATATGGCTTTATTCCTCCAAAAGCAGAATGATTTCTCTAGAGACCAAGCCAGATGTTCTCTGCTAACCTATCACTGGCCATCAGATATGAATGAAAATTGTGGGCTTTTGCTGTCAAAGGGTAGCATTAACAATCCACCCATGTCGTTATACACTACTAGGGTAGGACATAGCCATCCAGCCCCAGAAATTTACAGAGGCACGGGTTTCCAATAAGCCAGGCAACCCAAATTCCAGTGATATCATTTATGGAGAGGGCTGTCTCCTTTGGGACAATTTAGCCATGTATAAAATATAAAAAAACTACTCTTATCCCTTTAAATAAAATATAGAGGGCACATGTATCCTTAACATATATGGAACTTCTGAAATTTCAAGCCAGTACAAGACTAAAAGGACTGGCTCCTGACAAGGTCAACATTTTCTAGTCCTGTTCCACCTCAGTGCTGGGTTAGATACCCTAAGATCAACTTCCTCCTTCTCATTCCCATGGTTGTCAGTTTCCAAACTGCTTTCGTGTTCATTGGTCATTCACAGTGACCTTGAAGGGTTATCATTTGTGTTTCCCAGGTGTGGAAACTATGGATCAGATAGGATAAGTAACTCACCAAACATCCCATAGCCCATGATGGTAGAGATAGAACAATATGATGATTTAGTGTTCACACCTTTGCTTCTAGCCAGCCCAGATTTCTATCTGCAAGTTGGTACCCACAAACATTCTGGGGGATGATCTAGGCTATATGATCTGGGTGAGTGGAAGAAGTAAGGCAGGGGTCTCTTTTAGATATTACTAAACTCCATTTCTCCCCACATGCTGATCCCAATCGGCATCTGACTCCAATTCATCTTGAAATCGCAGCTCGATGTCATTTTCTCAAGTGGTTTTCCCCAACATCTCTATCTAAATTAGGGTTTCTACTGTTATACGTTCCCACAACATCTTGCCCTTCCTATTTGGTAATAGCTTTCATTTTCATAATAGCCTTTTCAATTGCTGTTTTATTTATTAAGCTATAAGTTCCATGAAGGCAGGGGCCATATTCAACTAGCATAAATCCTTGTGCCCATTAGCCCTCAAGACATATATAGAGTGAAAGAACAAAAACTTTCCTCTCATGAAGAAGTCTGGACAGGGTCAGAGAATGTCAACCCATCAGTCAGAAGGAGACTTACCAGAAGTAGCCAGGGAGAAGTACAAAAACATGACCAAGAGCTCAGCAGCTGGTCAGATGATGAAAACCATTTGTTGTCAGGTCTAAACTGGGGCTAGGGGCCAGGAGTAGGACCCCAGGGGAGGGGAGAAGACCCAGAGCCTGTGTTTCCAGCAGGGTGGGTCACTGAAACTCCCCTCTAGGGGCCAGAGGACAGGCATTCCAATAACAAGGCTAGAAAACTAAAGTTCACAGCTCTCTTTAGTGCTGTTCGGTTAAAACAGGTGGCTCTGTATCTTGACAAAAGCTTTCCTTCATATTATATGGCCAAGCATTTCAAATAGCAGGTATTGGGGAGCTATAGATAAATGCACAGGTGGAATATCATGGCAGAAGGATGATTATTGTTAGGATAGAGAAAAACCACAAAAGAATCTGGAAGACCAGGGACTTCTCTGGCAGTCCAGCAGTTAAGATTCCATGCTTCACTGCAGGAGGCACAGGTTCAATATCTGGTCTGGGAATTAAGATTCTGCATGCTATGTATGGTGGCAAAAAGAGAGACAGAGAAAGAGAAGAGAATTTATTTTAAAAAAAATCAGAATCAGGAAGACCAGTTAAGGTGATAATAGACAAGAGAGAAGCAATGAGAAAATGAATTCAACAGGGACCACTGCAACAGAATGAAAAGAATTGAAATATATTTCAGAGGTACACTCTGTTGAGCACAACTGATAGGGTGTGTAATAGGATCCCCTTTGGATTTGTTTTCTTTTCACTAAGTACTTAACCTCATTGAAGCCTCATAAGAAGCCTGTATGTTGGATAGATAAGGAAACAGGCTTGAAGACTGACCTGCCCATGTCAGAGAAGCCGGGCTGGGGCTGGAGTCCAGTCTCCTGACCACCATCTCCAGGACTGTAGACAGCTTCAGGACATTGTGTAACTCAGAGTTACAGGAATGAGCTTACCTCACTCCTCAAGGATCAAGCAGTCTTTGTTCTCATTTGTATATTCATGTTTATGTAAATGTACATTTATAACTGTGCATTTCCCAGAAGAGAGGTCGGAGGATTTCCATCAGCTCTGGGAGTTTGATAACAGCCTCAGCAGCAGCTGCACCAAAGACCCCAGTGCCTCACGACAGGCTCTTTCCCTGTGAGTCAGACCTGTTCTTCATCTTCACTATTTTTCCTGATTACTAAAGAAATTCCAGGATCACTGTAAAATAGGCAAATAACTTTTTAGAAGATAAAATACTGTATACTCTTCTTCAACTTACTCTTTTATTATTTGATAATACAAAATACATGCTGACATTTATGGATGCTCTATTAGTTGCCAGGCACTGGGTGAGTCTCTTTAAATGAGGATCTCATTTAATCCTCACAACAATCTCCCACAAGTACTGTGACTACCCCTAGTCTACAGCTGAGAAAACAGAGTCTCCCAGAAAATCACATACCCAAGTTCACAGAGCTAGAGAGTGACAGAAACAGAATTCTGGTCAGGTCCCAGGATCCAGAAGGTACACCCCTAACTGCTGCTGTGCAGCAGGGACATCTTTCCAAGTCAGACATGTTGCTGTTGTTCATGGCTAAGTCGTGTCTGACTCTTTGCGACTCCATGGACTACAGCATATCAGGCTCCCCTGTCCTCCACTACCTCCTGGAGTTTGCTCGAATTCATGTCCATTGAGTCAGCAATATTATCTAACCATCTCCTCCTGCCATTCCAATCCATCTGCCATTCCCTTCTCCTTCTGTCTTCAATCTTTTTTAGCATCAGGGTCTTTTTCAATTTTTCAATCATATTTCCTTCTTGAAGAAAAGGTTGTTGTCTTCCCCTATTCCCAAATATGTTTTTTGGGTTTAGTTAGCTAGAGTAAAGGGGCCAAACCATAATTCATTTTTTGAAGCTTCGAAAATACATTTCTTTTTTTATTGAAGTATATAGTTGATTTACCATGTTGTTTTAGTTTCAGATATTCAGTAAAGGAATTCATTTATACATAACTATTTTTTTTCAGATTCTTTTCCCTTATAGGTTATTGTTAATACAAAATATTGAGTATAGTTCCCTGTGTTATGATAGGTTCTTTTTGGTTATCTCTTAATAGTTTATCAATATATATAGTAGGTTTTTTTTTTCTTTCAAAACCCATCTTATTCTTCAACTTAAGTAGGTTTTCTCATAGGTTTCCTCAAATCTACTTCCTGATTCAGAAATCCTCATCTCCATGACCCCTTATCTATGGTGGATAAAGCACTTGGCTAAAACAAGAAGCTCAAATCTTGCATTAGGTAAGAGCTATACTATTCACTTATTGAGTAACCAGAAGCAAGTACCCTCTCTGCCTGCATCTCAGTTTTCCCAACCTTATAGTGGAAATTTTGGGTGGATTCCAAGGAACTTTCCAGTTCATCACATTGTCTCTCATAATTTACTGGAATGTGGATGGGCTTATTTTATAAGATCATTTAATTAGTTCTAGTGAGGCAAATGAACCTAGAGCCTGTTATACAGAGTGAAGTAAGTCAGAAAAAGAAGAAGAATATTGTATATTAATGCATATAATATGGAATCTAGAAAAATGGTACTGATGAACTTATTTGCAGGGTAGCAATGGAGATGCAGACATAAAGAACAGACTTGTGAACCCAGCGAGGGGGCAGGGGAAGAGGGTGGGGATGGACTGAGAGTAGTAAAGTGAAACATACACTTTACTATATGTAAAATAGATAGTTAACGGGGAGGTGCTGTATAACGCAGGGAGATCAGCCCAGAGCTCTGTGACGACTTAGAGGGGTAGGATGGGGTGGGGGGTAGGAGGGAGGTTCAAGAGGGAGGAAACATATGTTTACTCATGGCTGATTCATGTCGTTGTATGCCAAAAATCAACACAACATTGTAAAGCAATTACAATTAAATTTTTTAAATTTATCTGTAGTTGGAGAATAATGGCTTTACAGTGTTGTGTCGGCTTCTGCCACACAGCAACATGAATCAGCCATAAGTATACTTAAGACCCCTGTCCTCTCGAACCTTATCTTAGACAAAGGAGGAAAGAATATACAATGGAGAAAAGACAGTCTCTTCAACAAGGGAAGCGGGGGAAACTGATCAGCTACATGTCAAAGAATGAAATTAGAACAATTCTTCATAGCATGTACCAAGAGAAAAACATAGGTAGAACATTCTTTGACATAAATCACAGTAAGATCTTCTGTGACTCATCTCCTAGAGTAATGGAAATAAAAACAAAAATTAATAAATAGGACCTAATTAAACTTGAAAGCTTCTGTACAATGATGGAAACTATAAGCAAGGTTATAAAAGACAATCCTCAGAATGGGAGAAAGTAATAACAAATGAAACAACTGACAAAGGAATAAAATCTCTAAAATATACTAGGAGCTGTGTTCAGCTCAATACCAGAAAAATAAACAACCTAATCAAAAAGTGAACAGAAGACCTAAGTAGACATTTCTCCAAAGACATACAGATGGCTAGTAGACACATGAAAAGATGCTCAACATCACTCATTATCAGAGAAATGCAAAGCAGAACTACAAGGAGGTGTCATCTCACACCAATCAAAATGGCCATCATCAAAAATTCTACAGATAATAAGTGCTAGAGAGGGCTTGGAGAAAACGGAACCCTCTTGCCCTGTTGGTGGGAACATAAATTGATACAGCCACTACAGAGAATAGTATGGAGGTTCCTTAATAAACTAGTAATAAAATTACCACATGATCCAGAAATCCCACTCTTATGCATATACCCTGAGAAAACCAGCAGTCAGAAAGAGAAAGACAAATATTATGTATTAATGCATATATATGGAATCTAGAAAGATGGTACTGTTCATTCTATTTGCAGGGAGGCAAAGGAGACACAGACATCAAGGACAGACTTCAATGTGGGAAGGAGAGAGTGAGATGATTTGAGAGAAAAGCATTGAAACATATACATTACCATATGTTAAAATAGACAGCCAGTGGGAATTGGCTGTATAATGCAGGAAACGCAAAGCCAGTGCTTTGTGACAACCTATAGGGGTGAGATGGAGAGGAAGGTGGGAGGGAGGTTCAAGAAGGAGGGGGCATATGTAACTTATGGCTGGTTCATGTTGATATCTGGAAGAAACCACCACAATATTGTAATTATCCTCCAATTAAAGATAAACTTTTAAAAACTTTAAAAATAAAATAATAATAATGACATGGAAAATAATTAATTTTAAAGATGGAAAAAAAACCCAAAATTTTTAATAGTGGAAAAATACATATAAAATTCACCATCCTACCCATTTTAAGTGTACAATATGCTAAGTGTTGTATAACCAGTCTTCAGAATTCTTTTCATTTTGCAAAACAAAAAATTAACTTTTAAAATAAAAACATATTAAATGACTATGGAAAAAATGTTAATGTTCATGGTAACATTCAGAATAGTAGAATGGCTAGGGAAAGGAGATGAATGTTACATTAGCCTTCTAAAGTCATGGACACAAATGATCACAAGGGGTGGCTGAAAATAACAGAAATTTATCCTCTTAGCTCTGGAGACTTTGAAATCAGGGTTTTGACAGGGTTTTATTCCCTCCAGACTCACCAGAGGAGAATCCATTCCTTGCTCTTATCAGTTTCTGGTGGCTCTTGGCTTACACTACATCCCTTCAATCTGCTTCTAGTTTCTGTGGTCACGTTGCCTTCTCTTATTCCTGTCAAATTTCCCTCTGCCTCACTTAAAAGGACATTTGTGATTGTATTTAGGGTCCACCCAGATAACCCAGGATATCTTATCTTTTGATTCTTAACTTAATCACATTGGCAACAACCCTTTTCCAAAGAAGTTCACATTTATAGATTCCAGGAATTAGGAGCTGATATCTAGTGGGGAGGGCGGGCTGGTGTTCAGTCTGCTCCAGAGAATCACTGAAAACCATGCTCCATGAGGACATTCAAGGCAATCTCTCAAGGACATCGTCATAAACAACAAGGGCCAAGCAGACATAAACACACTGCAGGTATTTTATAGGGAAAAGGGAGAGAAGCAGAAGGAAAGGTTGAAAGAGGTTGATTGCAGTGAAAATGTTGTGTAATGGAGAGGGTGCTTGTTCCTGGAAGAACACACAAGCACATCACACAGATTGTCTGAAGGACTCCACCCCCCAGAGCACTGAGGCGCCCTGGGCTGGCCAGTCAATGAGCAGCTTTAAGACAGAAACAATTTGTTGTAAAAACAACAACTTCTTGGTGCCAGAGTTCTTCTTTTCTGGCCCATTCAATTCCCTACAATACATTTCATTATTTTCTTTAAGGAAAAAACAAGTCACACTTTTCTTCCCCACTAGTACTACACATATGCCCCTTACACTGGCATAGGATTTACCAGCTCACCTTTTCACTGAAAAGGTCACTGATTTCCAGAATTGTTCTTAGAAATAAATGCCCAAGCAATATTTTGGTAAGCCTAAAGAAGTATATCGTATTGGAAATATGGATTCAAGATAGTATTCTACCAGGTAGAAATGGGTGCCTTTGGATAATCACTAAACCACTGAAAGGTGGTTTAGAATAGTCTTGAAAAATGTCTTCTCTCCATCTCTAAACTCTGAATTCCCTGGTGGCATTGAAAATGTTTTGAAGAAAATAATAGTTGACTTACTAGTCCTCCTGATAGAGTGCCTGAAGAAATATGAACAGAGGTTCATAACAGTGACCAAAAGCACCCCAAAGTAAAAGAAACGCAAGAAGGCAAAATGGTTGTCTGAGGAGGCCTTACAAATAATTGAAAAAGAAGAGATGCAAAAGGCAAGAGAAAAAGGAAAAGATATACCCACTGTGTATACCCAAATGCAAAGTCAAGAGGGCCTTAGGAAGCATCACTATGAACAAAGCTAGAGAAGGTGATGGAATTCCAGCTGAACTATTTCAAATCCTAAAAGATAATGCTGCTAAAGTGCCATACTTAATATGCCAGCACATTTGGAAAACTCAACAGTGGCCACAGGACTGGAAAATGTCAGCTTTCACTCCAATACCAAAGAAAGGCAAGGCCAAATAATGCTCAAAACACTGCACAATTGCACTCATCTCACACGCTAGCAAAGTAATGCTCAAAATTCTCCAAGCCAGGCTTCAACAGTACGTGAAGCGTGAACTTCCAGATGTTCAAGCTGGATTTAGAAAAGACAGAGGAACCAGAGATCAAATTCCCAACATCTGCTGGATCATCAAAAAAGCAAGAGAGTTCCAGAAAAACATCTACATCTGCTTTATTGACTATGCCAAAGCCTTTGACTGTGTGGGTCATAATAAACTGTAGAAAATTATTCAAGAGAAGGGAATACCAGACCACCTTACCTGCCTCCTGAAAAATCTGTATGCAGGTCAAGAAGCAAAAGTTAGAACTGGACATGGAACAACAGACTGGTTCCAAATCTGGAAAGGAGTATGTGAAGGCTGCATATTGTCACCCTGCTTATTTAACTTAAATGCAGAGTACATCATAAGAAATGCTGGGCTGGAGGAAGCACAAGCTGGAATCAAGATTCCTGGGAGAAATATCAATAACCTCAGATATGCAGATGACACCACCTTTATGGCAGAAAGTAAAGAAGAACTAAAGAGCCTCTTGATGAAAGTAAAAGAGGAGTTGGCTTAAAACTCAACATTCAGAAAACTAAAATCACGGCATCTGGTCCCATCACTTCATGGCAAATAGGTGGGGAAACAATGGAAATAGTGAGAGACATTATTTTGGGGGGGCTCCAAAATCACTGCAGCTAGTGACTGTAGTTATGAAATTAGAAGACCCTTGCTCCTTGGAGGAAAAATTATGACCAACCTACAAAGCATATTAAAAAGCAGAGATGTCACTTTGCCAACAAAGATCCATCTAGTCAAAGCTGTGGTTTTTCCAGTAGTCATGTATGGATATGAGAGTTGGACTGTAAAGAATGCTGAGCACTGAAGGATTGATGCCTTTGAACTGTGGTGTTGGAGAAGACTCTTGAGAGTCTCTTGGACTACAAGGAGATTCAACCAGTCAATCCTAAAGGAAATCAGTTCTGAATATTCATTGGAAGGACTGATGCTGAAGCTGAAACTCCAATACTTTGGCTACCTGATACAAAGAGCTGATTCATTGGAAAAGACCCCGATGCTAGGAAAGATTGAAAGCGGGAGGAGAAGGCGACGACAGAGGATAGATGGTTGGATGGCATCACCGGCTCAATGGACACGAGTTTGAGCAAGCTCTGCAGATTGGTGGTATACAGGGAAGCCTGATGTGCTGCAGTCCATGGGGTCACAAAGAGTCGGACATGACTGAGCGACTGAACTGAACTGAACTGATACCCAACTGAATTCAGCGTTCCAGAGAATAGTATGGAGAGACAAGAAAGATTTCTTAAGTGAGCAATGCAAAGAAATGGGAAAGACTAGAGATCTCTTCAAGAAAGCTAGAGATATTAAAAGAACAATTCATGAAAAGATGGACACAATTAAAGCACAGAAACAGCAAGGACCTAACAGAAGCAATTAAGAAGCAGTGGCAAGAATAAAGAGAAGAACTACACAAGGTTTGGGAGAAAATAGCAAAATTCTGTAAAACAATTATCCTTCAACAAAAAATAGATAATTTTTTTTTTTAAGTCTTAATGACCCAGATAACCACAATTGGGTGGTCACTAACCTAGGGCCAGACATCCTGGAGTGTGAAGTCAAGTGGGCCTTAGGAAGCATGTTCCCTCCAGCACTCAGTAAAGCCTCTATAAATCATGATTATGATTCCTGTTTTAAAATGAGGAAATGTGGGACTTGTCCAGCAGTAAAGAATATGCCTTCCAATACAGTGGACGTGGGTCGGATCCCTGGTTGGGAAACTAAGATCCCACATGCTGCAGGGAAACTAATAAGCTCATATGTCACAACTACAAAGATGCCCATGAATCACAATTAGAAAAGCCCACACTCCAACACGAAGATCTCACATGACACAACTAAGACCCAATGCCAGCCAAATAAATATTAATAAAATAAAATGAGGAAATGTAATTCTTAGAGAGGTTAGTTGACTATTGACTATTCAAAGTGGTGCAACCAAAAATGTCAGAGTTCACACACTGTCCAAGTCCAAACTTCATACTCTTTCCCCAAATCATGATTCTCCCCTTATCTCTAGCACCTACTACAGTATCTGGAACATAGAAGACTCTTGAGGAAATAGTTGATGGGTAAGAATAATTTTAAAATGGAAAATGTAAGCAAAGACTTGTTTATGCTCTGCATGTGGCATGCTACCTCTGTAATGCTGGAAATCACAAGGTGTATGTGTGGGAAAGGGCAAGCAGAGGCAGATAGAGTAGTGATTCACAAAATAAAGCTTACAAATTACAATGCTCTACATTGCCTAAAGCAATTTTCACAGGTATTGTTGCATTTGATTCTCACAAAACACCTGGGAGGTATGAAATGTCAGGAAGTAGATTCTTACTTCCAGCAATAGAAATATACTCTGAAGTATTACTTAACTACAATTTCTATGTGGTAGGGATAGGACTCAAAGCCAGATCATAGGACTTCTTGTCCAATGCCTTTCCATCTGGGCAGCACGCTCGCTCTTGCCGTGGACTCTCCCTGGAGGCCACAAATCCCTTACCAATAACTTGCTCACAGGCTCTAGGGCCAGCAGCCTTCCACCAGCCCCCTATTACAACAAGTAAACACACATACAAACGTCTTTTTGCTACGTTTACAATGCCCTAGGAGTAAAGAAAACAAGAATGGGAAACCTGAGGAAGGTATAGAGAATCTGTAAAGGGCACAGGATCCGACTAATGCTGTTGTCATCACAGCTTTCCCAGAAGTTCTTGAGAATTTTTTCCAATGGCTATTATAAATATACTGTATATGTGTATATATTTCTAGGTGTAACTCATGCTCATGATTTAGGAAAAGTCATAGATTATCCAATACAGTCTTGGTGTTCTTGGAAAGTTTCAAAGTCAAACCTGGATGAATACCCAGCTCTCTCATCCTCTTGCTGTGGGACAGTGGACCAATTTCTCTCACTTTATCTGTAAAAAATAACTACAGAATGATTTTAAGTATAAAAGTGACCATCAGTATAACATACCCAATACTATCAAAGCAAATATATTATTTAACCAATTCAGCTAACCATTAAATTCTTATGTAAAATGGATATATTTACATATCCATTCCTTGAAAATATAACTTCACTGCATTAGTGCAATAACTCTAATAAGTCACAAGTTATAAGTTAATTAAATGTGGCTTGTAAGCTCCTGTAGGCTACAACCTCCATGAAAATGGAAATGGTTTACTTACTTAACATTCTATTCTCAATGTAAGACACAATGTCTGGTACATGATAAGCCATTAGTCAATGTGTAGTAGAGAAGGTGGAAACTAAACAATAAATTGGAATGAGTAAAAATATCAATTTAGGCAACTACAAATTTTACTCCTATGTACTCATAAAGGGAACTTCAAAAGAAGCTGTTTGAATGTATATTCTAGTTAGAAATTCATCTTACATTTCAGTTAGAGAAGGCTTAAAAATAATTTTGCTTAACAACAAGAAACCAAACTTGTTATTTCATATAGCAAATTTATAATTCCTAAATTATTATGTACTCTATTAGATATGTGCTGGGCATTTGTAGTTTTGCCTACTTATTCCCTTTTCCCTTATCATCTGTACATGTCATCCAAATTTTCTTTTAGGAACCCCCTTACTTCAGACTTGTCTATTCATAGAATGCTTATCCTCATTCCTGGATCCAAGGATGATAGTGTTATCCACCAATAAATGATAATACAACAGCATCCTGGACACTGTAATTGGCCCAGATATGGGCATGTAACAGACAATCCCTGGATTTGAGTTAGATTATTGGGACACCATCTCTGTCTTCCAGCTGATATTTTCAAACTAGTAAAATATATGCCTAAGGATATGAAAATATTATCTTGTTGCCAAGCGAATTTGCTTGAGAATTAAGCCAGTAAGAGGAAAGCAGGTTGAGATAAGGAAGGATGCAAGTTGCTAAAGATAATACAAGTCCAGCCATGTCAGGTAAGTGAGCCAATTAATTCCCCTCTTTGTTTTCTTAAGTCAGTTTCAATGTGTTTCTTAAACAACCAAAAAAGTAATTCTAATACATATTATCACATCAAAATCACCAATGTTTTAAGAAAAGTTGATAGGGAAAAACATAAAATTTGGACACTTCTATCCATTATTTAATTTTGCTGTGTATGATAAGAGTACCATCATTTGCTTTTAAAGAGCAACTAACATTCAACATATGATCATCTAAATAGATGCAGAAAAACCATTTGACTAAATTCAATACCCATTTATAATTAAAAAATAACTTTCAATAGTGTGGGTATAGAGAAAACATACCTCAACGTAATAAAGGCCATATATGATATACCTACAGCCAACATTATCCTCAGTGGTGAAAAGTTAAAAAGCTTTCCCTCTCAGATAAGAAATAAGAGAAGGATGCCCACTCATACCACTTCTACTCAACATAACTGAAAGTCCAAGCTTATCAATCAGGCAAGAAAAACAAATAAAAGGCATCCAAATTAGAAAGAAAGCAGTAAAACTGTCACTATTTGCAGATTGCATGATACTATACATAGAAAATCCTAAAGAATCCATCACAATAACTATTAGAACTAATAAAAGTGAAAATGAAGTCACTCAATCATGTCCGACTCTTTGCAATCCCGTGGACTATAGCCTACCAGGTTCCTCAGTCCATGGAATTTTCCAGGCAAGAGTACTGGAGTGGGCTGTCATTTCCTTCTCCAGGGGATCTTCCCAACCCAGGGATCGAACCTGGGTCTCCTGCACTGCAGCCAGACACTTTACCATCTGAGAAGCCAGGGAAGCCCTAGAACTAGTAAATGAATTCAGTAAATTTACAGGAAACAAAATTAATACACAGAAATATATTACATTTATATACACTAATAATGAACTATCAGAAAGAGAAATTAAAAAATCAATCTGATTTACAATTGTGTCAAAAAGAGTAAAATACCTATGAATAAATCTAACCAAGGAGGTAAAAGACCTATACTCTGGAAAGTATATGACATTGATGAAAGAAATTGAGAACAACATAAACAAATGGAAAGATGTACCATGTTCATGAAAATTGTTAAAATGTACATACCACCCAAAACAACATACAAATTCAATCCTTATCAAAATATCCATGGCATTTTTCACAGAAGCAGAACAAATAATTCTAAAATTTGTATGAAACCACAAAAGACCGTGAATAGGCAAAGCAATCTTGAGAAAGAACAAAGCTGAGGGTATCACATTTCCTGATTTAAAACTATATTACAAAGCTATGGTAATCAAAACAGAACGGGACTGGCACAGACACACAGATTAATGGAACAGAATAGAGAGCTCATAAATAAACCCACACTTATACTGCCAATTAACCTATGGCAACGAAGACAAAAATATAAATTAGAGAAAATATAGTATCTTCAATAAGTTGTGTGGGGAAAACTGGACAGATACTTGCAAAAGAATGAAGTTAGACCACTTTCTTATGCCATGTACACAAGAAACTCAAAATATATTGAAGACTTAAATGTAAGATTTGAAATCATTAAACTTCTAGAAAAAAACAATATAGGCAATACATTCTTTGATATCAATTTTAGCAATATTTTTTGGATATCTGTCCTTCTACAAGGGCAACACAAGTAAAATAAACAAATGGGACTAAGTCAAACTGAAAAGCTTTTATACAGCAAAGGAAACCATTAACAAAATGAAAACGCAACTGAGTGAATAAAAGAAGATATTATCAAACAGTAAGTCTAATAAGTTAATATCCAAAATACATATAGAACTCTCACAACTCAGTATTAATCAAAACCAAACAATGCCATTAAAAAGTGAGCAGAGAATCTGAATCTAATTTTCTTGTAAAAATTATACAGAGTCAATAGGCACATGAAAAAATACTAATCATCACTAACCATCAGAGAAATGCAACTCAAAACCACATGAGCCATCACCTCACACCTGTCAGAATGGATAGTAACCAAAAGACGAGAAATAATGTGTTAACAAGGATGTGGAAAAAGGGAACTCTTTTCTTGCTGCTGGGAATGCAAGTTTATCAATGCTTATGGGAAGCAGTATTAAGATTTAATAAGTTGTAATAATTTAATAATAAATTTCAAAACCTAAGAACAGAACTATCATATAATCCAGCAATTCTACTTTGATGTATTTATTCAAAGAAAATGAAAACACTTTCAAAAATACATGTGAACCTCAATATTTATTACAGCATTATTTATAATAGCCAAGATGTGGAGACAACCTAAATATTCATCAATAGATGAATGGATAAAATGATAAACACATACCCACATATACACAATGGAATATTAGTCATAAAAAAGAATGAAATCTTGCTGTTTGCAGCAACTTGGATAGACCTAGAGTGCACTATGTTAAGTGAAATAAGTTAGGCAAGTACTGTATGATTTCACTTATATAGTGAAATATAAAACACAAAACAAATAGACGTAAAAAAGAAACAGACTCATAGACAGAGAAACAAAATGATAGTTGCCAGAGGTGGGAGTGAACATCAGCAAAATAGTGGAATGGAATGAAGTACAAAGTTCTAGTTATAAAATAAACAAATAACAAGGATGTAATGTATAGCATAGGGAATGCAGTTAATATTATTGTAATAATTTTGCATGGTGACAGATGGTGATTAGACTTATCATGGTGATGATCTCATAATGTATATAAATATTGAATACCATGTTGTACCTGAAACTAATATAATATTGTAAGTTGATTGTACTTTGACTAAAAAAAAAGGACATCTAACACTGATTACATTAATTGAGCACAGTCAATATTTATGAGCACTGGGCAAAGTTCTCACATGAACATGCGTAGGGCTAGCAATTGCCTTTGAGGGCTGACACAATTTAAAAATGTCGATGCATGATAATGGATGGGTTTTCCTTGAAAGAGCCATTAAGTTGGCTCTCTCTTATGTCTGGCCTGAAGCATGTAAGTGATTCTGAATGCCTTTATTAAAAAGTGAATTAAAGGTCAGAAGTGAATTTTCCTTAGTCCTTAATTTCCTGTGTGTGTGCCAAGGGAAGAAAGGGGAGAGGGCATTGTGGGAGGGTTCAGTTTGTTAAATCCCAGATGAGGATCCACGGTCACTAGGAAAGCTATGCCACAGGCCTAAGCTAGGTCTGGAGGCTGAAACTTTGGAAAAATGATTCCACATCCCTCTGGTGGAATGTTTCATACTGTCAAGGATGATAGTTGAAGGAGTGATTAAAAAGGGGGAAAAAATTAGGGCTTATTATTTAAGCATATGAGGTGTAAGAGTAAGAAACAGATGCTCAGCTTTCACTTAGTTCAGTTCAGTTCAGCCGCTCAGTCCTGTCTGACTCTTTGCGACCCCATGAATTGCAGCACTCCAGGCCTCCCTGTCCATCACCAACTCCCAGAGCTTACTGAAACTCATGTCCATCGAGTCAGTGATGCCTACATCTAGGCGATTGAGGACACACAAAATTTCCAATACCATTTTCCAATTTTGATTTGATTCTATTATTATATGTCTTTGAAAGAGTCCCCTGCGCCTGGGCTTTCCTTGTGCTAAATTACCCCAAGGAGTCAAGCTGATTTGGAGTTGAACAAGGTCTCTGTCGCTGGTTTTCTGGTTGCTTCTCTGAGCCTCGCTTTCTTCATTTAAAAGTCAGAATATCAAACTCTGCATCTAGGATGGTATAAGAACTTTGTTATGATGCACACAGAAGTATCTTAATAAAGCCTTGTGCATTCAGGAATACAACAAATACTTCCCTCTCTTCTCTAGGTCACATCATTTAGCAAACATATTAAGGCATTTTATGCAGCAAGATGGTGGAATGCAGCAAACACATGAGTGGGGTAAGATAAGTGGAATTTGTATCTTGTATCTACTATTTACCACCCATGAGACTTTGACAGTTTCCCCTTTTAAAGTTTACCATTTTTTAATCTTTAAAAGAAACATATCACTATTGTCTCTTCTACTTCACAGCATTGCTAAAAGGATCAAATAAATCAACAAATTTTAAAATGCTTTGTAAATGGATGTGTGTCAAATATTAATATATGTGTGTGCATATACATATACACACATGTATACATAGCTGTATGTCTATCAAGCTGCACATGATCTAAAAGACATACAGAAAAGGTACAAACATTAAAAATATATTGGTCTTCATGATGTTGGATTTGGCAATGAATTCTTAGATATTCTATCAAAAGCATGAGCAACAATAGATAATAAAAAATTGGACATTTTCAAAGTTAAAAACCATTTGTATATCAAAGGATATTATCAAGAAAGTGAATAGGCAACCCACAGAATGGGAAAAATATTTGCATATCATGTATCTGATAAGAGTCTAGTATCCACAATATTTAAAAACTTTCATGATTTAAACTATAGAGATAAAAAAAATTTAAGAGGGCTAAAGATTTGAATACACATTTCATCAAAGAAGATATACAAATGGCCAACAAGCACATGAAAAGACACTCAACATTATTAGTCACTAGAAAACTGCAAATTAAAACCACAATGAAGTATCATTTTATACCCACTAGAATGGTTATTTTTTTTTAAATGTAACAGTGGAAGATAACAAGTATTGGGGAAAATGTGGACAACCCAGAACACTTGTATATTGCTATTGGAAATGTAAAATAGTTAAGCTTCTGTGGAAAACAATTCAGCATACCCTCAAAGAGTTAAACATAAAATTACCATATAAGAATTACCATGTCCAAAAGAATTAAAAACAGGTACACAAGCAAGAACCTGTACACATATGCTCATAGCAGTATTAACCACAGGAGCCAAAAGATGGAAACAGTTCAAACATCCATCAATAGATGAAAGCATAAACCAATTGTAGTACATAGATTCAACAGATTGTGATAAATCTTAAAGAGATGGGAATAACAGACCACCTTCCTTGCCTTCTGAGAAATCTGTATGCAGGTCAAAAAGCAACAGTTAGAACTGGATATGGAGCAACAGACTGGTTCCAAATTGGGAAAGGAGTTCTTCAAGGCTGTGTATTGTCACCCTGTTTATTTAACTTATATGCAGAGTACATCATGAGAAATGCTGGGCTGGAAGAAGCACAAGCTGGAATCAAGATTGCCGGGAGAAATATCAATAACCTCAAATACTTGGATGATACCACCCTATGGCAGAAAGTGCAGAAGAACTAAAGAGCCCTTGTTGAAAGTGAAAGAGGAGAGTGGAAAAAGTTGGCTTAAAGCTCGATATTCAGAAAACTAAGATCATGGCATCTGGTCCCATCACTTCATGGCAAATAGATGGGGAAACAATGGGAATAGTGAGAGACATTATTTGGTGGGGGGCCGGGGGGGGGCTCCAAAATCAATGCAGATGGTGACTGCAGCCATGAAATTAAAAGACACTTGCTCCTTGGAAGAAAAGCTATGACCAACCTGGAAAGCATATTGAAAAGCAGAGACATTATTTTGCCAACAAAGGTCTGTCTAGTCAAGGCTATGGTTTTTCCAGTGGTCATGTATAGATGTGCGAGTTGGAGTATGAAGAAAGCACAGCACTGAAGAATTGATGCTTTTGAACTGTGGTGTGGAGAAGACTCTTGAGACTCCCTTGGACTGCAAGGAGATCCAACCAGTGAATTCTAAAGGAAACAAGTCCTGAATATTCAATGGAAGGACTGATGCTGAAGCTGAAATAGCAATACTTTGGCCACCTGATGTGAAGAGCTGACTCATTGGAAAAGACCATGATGCTGGGAAAGATTGAAGGAGAAGAAGGGGACGACAGGATAATATGGTTGGATTGCATCACCAACTCGATGGACATGAGTTTGAGTAAGCTCCAGGAATTGATGAAGGACAGGGAAGCCTGGCGTGCTGCAATCCATGGGGTTGCAGAGTCAGACACGACTGAGCAACTGAACTGAACTGAACTGAGATGCAAATAGAATGTTATTCAGTTATGAAAAAAAAGAGATATTAATATATGCTATGACATGAATGAAACTTGAAAACACTATGCTATGTGGGAAAAAAAAATATCCAGTCACAGAACATCACATATTGTATTATTCCACTCATGAGAAATATCCAGAATAAATACATTTATATAGAGAGAATGAAGCTTGGTGGTTGCTTGGGGTTGGGGAGGGGACAGGGAAGGGTGAATGGGGAGAAACTATTTAAGGTGTAAGAGATTTTACTTGGACTGATGGAATGTTTTAGAAATAGATAAAGGTGGTCATTCTCAACATTGTGACTATACTAAATGCCACTAAATTGCTCACCTTAAAATGGTTAATTCTAGGAACTTCCCTGGCAGTCCAGTGGTTAAGATTCTGTGCTTCCGCTGCAGGGGGCACGGGTTTGATCCCTGGTCAGGGAACTAACTGACTTCCCCAGTGGCTCAGCAGTAAAGGATCTGCCTGCAATGCAGGAGATGAGGTTAAGATTTCTGGGTAGGGAAGATCCCCTGAAGAAGGGCATGGCAACCAGTATTCTTGCCTGGAGAATCCCAAAGACACAGAAGCCTGGAGGGCTATGGTACATTGGGTCACATGATCAGACAGAACTGCAGTGACTGAGGACACACGCAGGGAACTAAGATCTTGCATGCCACATGGCAAGGCCAAAAACTGAAAAAATGATAATATAAAAAGCTTCTGTTTTTAAAAAAATATGGTTAATTCTATTGTGTGAATTTCATCTGAATAAATTATTTTTCAATAGATTGACAGCTTCAATAATGTTCAAGAAGGTCCTTCAAAGGACTGTTCTACATCTAAATATTTTGAGTTTTTTAAAAGAAATTAAAGTAGTTATTTCATAAATGTTTTTAATAAACCAATAAGTGCATCAATAAATCAACTAATAATATCTTGGAAAAAAAGTCTATTGTAAGAAATACAGAGAAGACTCCAAATAAATTTTCAAACAGCATAACAGAATCATTGCCAATGATATCACTGTTTTGTGTCAAACCATTACCAAGTGAAACTGAAAAAAAATTAAAATTATCCATAAATTTGCCAAAATAGTATGTAATACTATGACATAATGGTAAGTTTTTCCAAAGTATGTTACTTGTTTATATTATTTTTTGGTAATTCCTGTCCTGTCTCTACTGAAGAATGTTCTTTCTTCAAATTAAAACTAGCCAAAAACTATTTAAAGAACACTAAGTGACCACACTTATCTCAGCTCTCAAGCTCAGTCAGCTGAAAAAATAAAGTTTAAAAAAGTACAATTAATTTTGTTATTGCTAAATCACAATGAAGACCATTCTAAGTTTGTTGATGATTCTGAAGTGTGCTTATATTGACAGAATATTTTCTTTTCTATTATGTGTTTTAAAGTTTCAAAGTTTATTTATGTGAAAATATTTCTCTGTTCCAAAGAAGACTATTTGATCATTAATGAAAGTTGGTCTGTGTGTGTTTATATATCACTCAGAATCCAACCTGTTAAACAAAAACTACTCCAAGTGTCTAAAATAGAAGGAATCTAATATAAGGAATCGGTTACACAGAAGATAAAGAGTGAGAAACTACATGGATGACCAGGGGCCACTCTACATGTCAGCCATGGCAGGAAGTTGCTACCATCTATAAACTGGAAGGACAAAGCAAGGTTTCCAAGAACCAAGGTCAGTTGACTAAAGCTGGAATCATGAGCTGGGGGTCACGGAAGAGATAAAGTCAGTCTGAGAGAAAAGGTGTACATAGAGAAGGGGAACACTCTGGCTTTTCCTTTCTCCCCACTCTCCAATCTCTCACCAGTACATCCCATTGGGGAAACCCAGGCAGAAGTTAGATGATTGGCATAGGAACCTGGGAAACAGACTTCAGGGCCAGCCCCACCGCAACATAAGTGCAAGCAGGAAAGGATGAGGAATTCATCTTAAGGCAAGAAGGTCAAGAACCAACACAGAGGGCAAAACTAATGAGCATGTGATGGGTACAATATCACACAAACTAGAGACATGCAATCATAGACATTTAGTCTCTGACTTCAAGGATCTCACCATCTTCTTAGGAAACAGGTTCTGTGATCATTACTTATTGGTATAGAGTTCAATTCTGGATATAAAAACAGCATAGATAATAAGTAAAGCATTTTATTCCATGTATAATGAAACAGCACATTACATAGCACTTTCACACACATTATTTCCATTCTTGAGATGATTAAAGCTTAAGGAGTTCCCATGATCCTGAACCTACCATGAACTTTGATTACTCTCTCTTCATCAAATCCCCTCATTCACATCATCATGAAGTCCTATCTGTTTTACTCTTTATTTCTCCAATTCATCCACTTCTTTCCACCTGAGTGGAATCCTTTACCCTGAGTCTAATCAGTCTCTCACCCGGACTACTATCATTAGCTACAGATAATTTCCTTGAGTCCACCCCAGCCCCCTCCAGCTTGTTTCTCACATAGCAGTAGTGACATCTCTTAAAAAGTACAAATATAGCAATACCACTTCTCTACTAAAATCCCTTCAAATTCTTCCTGTTGCTCTTGAGTTACAGACCAAAACCCTAATGTAATCTAAATTGATTTGTAAATCTGACCTCTCCTCAACCTTTTATCACCTCATGCCCTTTCTCCCTAAGCTCCAACCACACTAATCTGATACATACATCAGTTTTGCCCAAGTGCAAGCCCCCTCTAACTCTAGGGCCTTTGTATATGGCGGTCCTTCTGCCTTCCTTCTGCCTGGAATATAATCTCCACCCGCCCTCCCAGGCCTCACCCCATAATCCCAATTGTTATGAAGAAATAAATTGATTTTTTATTTCTGGAAAGGATAATTACTCATTCTTTCAATAAATATTGATAACTCCTCTCACATACAAACTCTCTGCATGTGTGATAATTCATCTCCCTGCCTCTAAAATCTGCCCCATCCATTCTTTCCTATAGAAACTAACTGTCTTATTAATATTAACAATGACAGCAATAATAAAGGCCAAAGAAGAAATGCTACTATTTAGAATTTTAAAGGCTTTGTGTCAGCCTGGACCATGGGAAGAACTGAGTCATCAGATCCACATATTCAAGTTGGCAATAAGCACTTTCTTGGTGATGTGGCTTTTGAAATCCTGCACATGGAAATAAGAAAACCTGAAACCCTTTGGCCCACAGTATTATTATAAGGCCTCACCCTAAAAATGAGCAGTGTTTTTCCTATTTTCTCACTACAAGATTTCAGGAGTCCTCCTTACCTGGGGCCCTAGTGGACCTTACAGCTTTAAGAGCAACACTAGAATTCTCCAAGAATTACCACTGCAACAAAGGGAATTCCACTCAGAGTGGAAGGATGAGTTTTAGCGCCGACCATGAGGGCTTTAGTAGAAGGATGAGTGCCCACACTCCCTGTCCTAGCTCTCCGAGAAGAGGAAGTAGGGGCTGGTACTCTCCAGGCTGCCCTCCACCGTCAGGGCTGGTCCTCCTGTGCCAGTGGAGGAAGAGGGAGGGGTCCGTTCACCCTCAAGTGAGAGAATAGACTGAAAAAGAACAAAGAAGCCCCTTTGTGTCTATTCATACGATGGAAAGAATCCTGGCTTTGTAATCACACAAAAAGTGAAAACTGAAAATGTTAGTTCCTCTGTCGTGTCCAACTGCTTGCAACCCCAGGGACTGTAGCCCGCCAGGCTCCTCTGTCTGGAATTTCTCCAGGCAAGAATATTGGAGTGAGTATCCATTCCCTTCTCCAGGGGATCTTCCCGACCCAGGAATCAAACTCGCATCTCCTGCATCGCAGGCAGATTCTTCACCATTTGAGCCACCAGGAAAGCCTCAGGGAAGCCCAAACTAGGGTTCAAATTCACACAGACCA
The DNA here is from genome assembly GCF_023699985.2 of Odocoileus virginianus. Taxonomy (NCBI): domain Eukaryota; kingdom Metazoa; phylum Chordata; class Mammalia; order Artiodactyla; family Cervidae; genus Odocoileus; species Odocoileus virginianus. Next base: position 70,961,836 of record NC_069678.1, on the reverse strand, counting down.
AGGCTCAGATTCAAAGTCTGCCACTTGCTAGCTGTGGTATCTCCTAAAGCTGCACTGTCCCGTGAAGTAGCAACCAGTTACTGGGCACTATTTAAATGCAAATTAACTAAGATGACATAAAACTTAATATTTAGTTTCTTAGTTGCACTAGCTACATGTCAAATTACCAATAATCTAGTTGCTACCATACCGGAAAGCACAGATGAAATATATTCATTAATGGAAAATTCTACTGGATAGCAATGATCTAGAAAAAGTACTTTAATCTCTCTCTCCCTCCCTCCCTCTCTTTGATCCTCCATCTCCTCACCTCAAATGAGATCATACGTGAGCTCATCTGTATAAAATACAGCACTTGGCACAGAGCAGGTTCTCAATGTGTTGTATGTTCTCTCCCTTCTATTCTTCAAGATGTATGAGTTACTTGAAAGGAGGGATCACATTTCATCACTTTTGTACCCCCAGTGCATTCCTAGCACAGTAGACAACTCAGAGGAGGTGCTCAGTGTTATTATTTATTTTTGTGGCAGCCTGGATGGGAGGAGAGTTTGGGTGAGAATGGATGCATATGTATGTATGACTGAGTCTCTCTGCTATACACCTGAAACTATCGCAACACTGTTCATCAGCCATACCCCAAGAGTGGAGAGGGAGGTGGGAGGCGGTTTCGGGATGGTGGGACACGTGTACACCCGTGGCTGATTCGTGTTGATGTATGGCAAAAACCACCACAATATTGTAAATTAATTTAGTTCAGTTCAGTTCAGTTACTCATTCGTGTCCGACTCTTTGTGACCCCATGAACCGCAGCACGCCAGGCCTCCCTGTCCATCACCAACTCCCAAAGCCCACCCAAACCATCTCATCCTCTGTCATCCCCTTCTCCTCCTGCCGTCAATCTTTCCCAACATCAGAGTCCTTTCCAATGAGTCAGCTATTCGCATCAGGTGACCAAAGTATTGGAGTTTCACCTTCAACATCAGTCCTTCCAATTATCACCCAGGACTCATCTCCTTTACGATGGACTGATTGGATCTTCTTGCAGTCCAAGGACTCTCAAGAGTCTTCTCCAATACCACAGCTCAAAAGCATCAATTCTTCGGTGCTCAGCTTTCTTTATAGTCCAACTCTCACATCCATACATGACCACTGGAAAAACCATAACCTTGACTAGATGGATCTTTGTTAGCAAAGTAATGCCTCTTGTTTTTAATATGCTGTCTAGGTTGGTCATAACTCCTTCCAAGGAGTAAGCGTCTTTTAATTTCATGGCTGCATTCACCATCTGCAGTGATTTTGGAGCCCAGAAAAGTAAAGTCAGCCACTGTTTCCCCATCTATCTGCCATGAAGTGAGGGAACCGGATGTCCTGATCTTAGTTTTCTGAATGTTGAGCTTTAAGCCAACTTTTTCACTTTCCTCTTTCACTTTCATCAAGAGGCTTTTTAGTTCCTCTTCACTTTCTGCCATAAGGATGGTGTCATCTGCATATCTGAGGTTATTGATATTTCTCCTGGCAATCTTGATTCCAGTTTCTGCTTCTTCCAGCCCAGCGTTTCTCATGATGTACTCTGCATATAAGGTAAATAAGCAGGGTGACAATATACAGCCTTGACGGACTCCTTTTCCTATTTGGAACCAGTCTGTTGTTCCATGTCCAGTTCTAACTGTTGCTTCCTGACCTGCATACAGGTTTCTCAAGAGACAGGTCAGGTGGTCTGGTATTCCCATCTCTTTCAGAATTTTCTACAGTTTATTGTGATCCACACAGTCAAAGACTTTGGCATAATCGATAAAGCAGAAATAGATGTTTTTCTGTAACTCTCTTGCTTTTTTGATGATCCAGCAGATGTTGGCAATTTGATCTCTGGTTCCTCTGCCTTTTCTAAAACCAGCTTAGCCTCCAATTAAAGTAAATTAATTAATTTAAAAATAAAGTCAAAAGTTAAAAAATAATAAAAATAAGTAAATATTTGTTGAACTATACAACTAATCCTTTCAAATAAAGCTCAAATGTAACTTTTCCATGCCATCACCTGAACACAGTGCACTAGGGATTAAAGAAAAGTTTTATATATAGTATATATAAAAATAATATATAAATTGAATAGCATATCACTATTAATCATCAATGTATATTAATAAAATATAATACTATTAACCACTATTATTTATTGATCCTTAATACAATTAATTTATATTAATAAAATATATGTAATGTAAGGAAGGAAAACTAGCTAACAATTGTCAACATTTATTCACTGCAGTGTGATGTGCTTTGTTTACATTAAGTCATTTAATCTTCATGAAAGTCCCATGACATGGTATTTCAATATACATTTGGCAGATGAAGTAACTTAGGCTCAGATTTCAGAACCACAATTCAAACCCATATCATTCTGAGTTCAAAGTGCATGCTCTCAGCTGTTATATCCTACAACCTCCCAATGATGAAGGAATAATATTATCCCTTGACTACTCCAGCAGATTCTTGTGGTGATAAAATGAGACCATACATGAGAACATCCATTGTAAACTCTTAAATATCCATGCAAAGTGGCCTAATCTCAAAATCAGAATATCAATAATCAGAATCAGAATATCAATAATAGAATAATAATACTTTGTGTGCCTCATAGACTAATTGAGAGGATTATATAGATTAATGTATTTAAAGTGCTTCTAGTAGTTTCTGGTATATCTTTAGCCAACAATATCACAGTTTTTACTATATTATTACTATCAAATGGTGAAGAATTAGGAATAAAAATTGCTTAGAACAGAAAGATATTCCAAATAAAAGTGAAGTCTAGTTCTCCAATATTTTTTTCTAAGTCAAGGTATGTGAAAGGGTTTTCCTTGATCTTATCTATCACTTAATCAAAACTCTCATAGGAACTATTCATCTGGAACATTTCAGTATTTGGGGGAAAATTTTTTAATCAGTTCTCAGCCCAGGGTCTCATCAACAGCCACCAGATGTATCAGTCAATGAACCACTGGGTTCAGCTCACTGTCAGGTGGAGACACTGCAGGGAGAAAAGTCCTAGGTTGTCATGGCTCAGAGAACAGAACTTGAAAACTGGCAATGGGACCAACATTCCCTTCATCAATCACAAAGCAAGTTTTAGAAGTTTCTGAACAACTTGCAGCAGTGACAGGTGGACAAAATTTCATACTCTCTTGTCTCGTGGAACCCCAAAGCCACTCTGTTAATAGAGAATGAGAATTAAAATTATAGAGTCTATTGTATCACTCTAACAGTATTTATTACTAACATACACACTTAGAATGATGCATCTCAAGTACATGTTCTTTCTTTTTTCATTTGAACGAGTATAAAAGACAACTCCCCTATGAAATACTGAGAACCTGGCTTAAGAGTTTAGCAGCCCTCCTCCTCCAGGCAATTCAAAGAAAATAAGTGACAAGGATTCCTAGACCATAAGACACTAAGAATTAGACTCACAAGTAGGAGGGGCTTGACATCAGAATGGGGCTATAGAAAGTGCTGGATGAAAAAGTTATATTCCTGATATAATGCATTGAATATGACTGATAGTTGTTAAATGTGAATGACAAGAATAAGAATGTCTATAAAAGAACTCTAAGATTCTACTTAGCATTTGAGAAGACAATGGTGTTATTGGTTGAGAGACAGTTTAACAGGAAGAAAGTGGGATCCAGGAGGGGAAAAGGAAGAAAACCAATTGTTGTAAATATCTCTATGTGCCAAGCCCCTGAAGTAGGCATTTCACAAACATCCTTTCATTTAATCTTCACTGAAATCTGTAAGGTAGATATTATCATCCCATTTTACAAATCAGGATGTTGAGGTTCAGAAAACTAATGCAAGATATTACAGTTCTTAAATATTAAGATGCTATTCAGACTTAGGACTTTGTTGCCTGAAAGCTCATGATCTTGCTAAAACATCATTATGAATTATCAAAGAGAATCCTCATTACACTTCATTATGTAGCTATTATTAGTCCCATTTTACAACTGGGGAAACTGAGGTTCAGAAGGATGCAATAATATGCCAGTAGAACTAAATGGAGAGAGCCTAAACTCTGGAGTCAGACAGGTCTTAGATTCAAATATCAGTTTTGTTATGTAATACTTTCATCACCTGATGCAAAGAGCCAACTCATTGGAAAAGACCCTAATGTTGTGAAATATTGAAGCAAAAGGAGAAGAGGGCAGCAGAGGATGAGGTGGTTAGATGGCATCACTGAATCAGTGGGCATGAATTTGAGCAAACTCCAGGAGATAGTGAAGGACAGGGAAGCCTGGCATACTGTAGTCCATGGGGTCGCAAAGAGTTGGACCTCACTTAGCAACTGAACAACAACAAAAAAGTGACTATGATTTTTTAATTCCCTTCTGTCATATAGGAATCACATATTTTTGAGTTTGCTGTGAGGATCTAAAAAGGCAAGACATGTTAAATACCTGAATGGCATGAATTCTCAATACATTGTTATCATTATCCAACTTACATCTCCTTTGTGAAATTAAATGAAACGATGTAAAGGCATAGCGCACTACCTGCTACACAGTAAGTACTCAATAAGTGATAGCTATTATCATTGTTAAGTGACAAAAATAGCCTTTGCTCTCTCATCTCTGATTCAAAAACCCACAAGAGAAGTCTTGTCCGGTCTTGCCAGCAGGATTTCCTCCATAATAAAGCCCTCTGAGTTCACTCAGGTGCAATCTGATCTCTTCTCTCCTTGACTTTGGTAACCACTGGTATTCCACCTCTCTTGACCTCCTTCTCCCCCCAGGCTCAGGGCAGAATAATATCCCTGTCCTTCCTCTGAGGGGTGTAAGGCAGCTTAAATAATTAACGGTTGTGAGGTGCTTTGAAAAGAGAGTGCAAAACACCATAAATCCCAAGAATTAATTCATAAAATCAGTGGTGGGCTTGACAATTATATATGTCATATTTGTTCAGCTGTGAGAGTGGTGTAGAACGTCAAAGTTTGGAGTGTGGTCCAAATCTCTCAAGACCAAGGATTTCCTGCAACTTTATATTGTCTGTGTTCTCTAAGACTAAGATTGTAAAATTCCAATCTCTTAAACACAGCATTAGGAATAGTTGCATTCTATTAATTTTTTTTTTTTTAATTTAAAGTTCTCCACTAGTCAGACCTAACCCACATTGCAGTCTGGGTTTGGAAAGCAAATGGTGGAAAAAAAGCACACAAAGCTTGGAGTTATCAGAACTTTCTTGGAGCTGTGCTTTCATCACTCTCTGATGGGGAACATTTTAGTTCATTATATGACATATCACAGTATTCACCTCCTCCTTAGAAAAAGACTAATAATTATTCTAGTAATTCAGGTTGTTATAATGAACTGATGAGATGGTGCTTAATATATTCATTCATCAGAAGATTACTGAGTATCTTATTCTGTGCCAGACTATTGGGCAATAGCAATCAAAAAAGTCCTTGGTCTCATGGAGATCAAACTTGTGGCTGCAAAAGGAGGGGTGAGGGAGGAAGGGTTGGGAGCTTGGGGTTAGTAGATGCAAACTACAACACATAGTATGAATAAACAAAAAGGCCCTACTATATAGCATTGCTGTTGTTCAGTTGCTCAGTTGTGTCCAACTCTTCGAGATCCCATGGACTACAGCACGCCAGGCTTCTCTGTATAACATAGGGAACTATACTCAGTGTCTTGGGATAAAGCTTAATGGAAAAGAATATAAAAAGGATGCATTTATGTGTATTACTGATTCACTTTAATGTACAGCAGAAATTAATTCAACATTGTAAATCAACTATACCTCAATAAAAATATAAATTTTAAAAATGTCTTGGTCTCAGTAACCCCAAAGGACAAATAAACAGATGATTGCAATAGGGTGGGTAAGATCTTGTCATTTCCAGTGTGGTCCATGGACCAGAAGCAGCATCACCATCTGGGAGATTTTTTAAAATGCTAAATCTTATTCCCCACTCAGACCTATTAAGGCAGCACTGGCACTTTAACAAGGTCCTAAGGTATTCTTATGCATATTGAAGATTGAGATGCACTGGGCTCAGGACAACACTAAGTACGGGTGCTATGAAGAATGTAAGCTAGACAAAATGTAATGTTGTTGCTATGTAGCTGGGTGGGGCAGGTGGGCAGTGAAGAGAGGCTGGTGGAATTTGTGGGGCGTTTGATCCAAAGGGAGGGGTATATGCCAAAGCGCAGAAGTATGAACCAGCATGGCAGCTTGAAAACACTGTAAGGAGCTCAAGATTTCAGCATTGGGATGGGAATTTTATCAATAAAGTGCTATTGATCATTAGTGGTCCTTATCGTTTGAGCAAAACCCCTAAAAATCATCTGAGATTCTGTCTGAGATGTTTATTTTGGCATGCACTACATGCATATCAAACTGCCTCTGAACTTCGGCTTTAACTACAGTGTTTCTGTCATATAAATTGTAAAGGCACTTACTGGCAAGAAATCTCCAATAGGAAGTAGAGGATCAGATTAAAATCTATCATCTGTGGCCCCTCAAATATGTTTGATGTTGTTGAAAGAAAGAAAGAGACACGGAGTTTGAGAGGAGGGTAGGAGGAAGGGAGGAAGAGAAAGAACAAAGGAAAAGAAAAGCGGGGGAAAAAGAGAAAAAAGAAAATGCACAATTCTTTTTGGATTAGATTTTTTCTGCGTCTTCATGCCTGAGATTTTGTTCTTCGTGGGACTTTCATCATTGGGCTCTTTTACTTTCTTTGTCTTTTATTGAGTTCAACTTTATTGTTTTCGTACATAGTTTTATAGGTGCTTTGCATTTGTTCAACATATTTAAACTTGTCCAAACACCTCATGTCTGGCTCATATGGCCTTCATGATCAGGCATTTCTAGCTTCATTCAATTCCTTTTCCCAGTAGCAAGCAAAAATAATTTTGTTTCCCAGATAATATTCAGCTCTGTCCCATTCAGTCCTTTTGAAATACTCTTTCCTCTGCCTGAGCCCCTTTATCCTCAGGAAAATCCTCATTCTTTAGTAGAAATGGTTGCCATGACTACCACCTACTTAGGACCAATTACACATACTCAACAATTTTTATTCACTCTTTTCTTATTACTGGGTTCTTTTTCCTAGGAAACCCAAACAATGGCTCTAAAAATTTGCCAAACATCTTCACATTGATGTTCTCATTTTAATCTCAAACTATCCAGCACTGTATGTATCAGTTATATTTAACTGTGCTTTGAAGCAATGATCATTATTAACTGGATTTGAATATTCATTTATTCCATAAATGTTCCCTGAGCAGCTACTATATTCTAGGCATTGTTCAGTACAGTTTATCACTCTTCTCTCTCACACTTCTGTAAAATCTGGTTTAATTCATGCCTTTTATGTTTTCAAGCTCTTAGGTTTGGTTGATCTTTATAGTCAGCTCATCCAGCCTTTGACCCCACATAGACAGCCCACCCAGAGCACCCTTGACTACACCCCAGAGTTACCTTCTGCCTGAACACTTGTAACTGAGGAGAAATACTTTCTCTGTCCTTTATCATAGTCAGCCAAAATCTTCCTACTGTATCTACCACCAACCAGTTTGGTTCCACTCTGTTCCTTCACAGAATGTCAGGGCTTGCTTTTCTTTCTTTCTTTCTTTTTACAGAAGCATAGCATAGAAGCATCAGATGAAATTCAAGGATCATCTTCTACAATTTCCTCATTTCAGATGGAAGAATTAAAGCAACTTGTCAACAACAAACTGCACATTAGTGAAATGCCTGCAATGAAAACCCTCTCAGTTCTAGGCCAATGCTCTTGCCCTGACAGTGTGTGGCCCCTCATTCATTCTGAGTGATTTACCCAGCACACCAGCCGCTTGTGCACATTTCATGTGTGCGTTCTTCCTGTTGTTTCTGCTAACAACTCTCAGCCTTGACAAGACTTGTTAAATAAGCAAAGATTTGTGGTTTTACTATGTCTTATTAAAAACTCAGTTGCTTCTAATTAGAGTACTAAATTACTATTTAAATTATTTTTCCAGTTCCCATCAAGATCACAATTTTATGGAAGACCAGCTTATTCATTCAACAAATGTATATTCAATGTATCCTGTGTGTCAGGCTGAGCGACACACAACTGAAAGAGCGATGGCATCTGCTGTAGAGAAGCTCACAGCAATCAAGTTGGGAAGATATTTATATATACACTAACGCAGAGGTTAGCGGTATGGACTCCAGTGTCCAAAGGACATATAAGAGAACTTAGCTCTCCCACTTGCTAATTATATCACACTAGTCAAGTTATTTAACATCAGTAGATCTCTATTTCATCATTAGTAAAATATGGTTATGTAATACAGTATTAACTTCAGGGTACTCTGCTGATGATTAATGGCTTAATAAAGTGTAACCATTTTTATATGGTATGTAATTACCAATTAAGAAGTGACAGCCATTATTACAGTTATTATAATTAATGAAAATTGCATTAGTTTAGCAAATGTTTATTATATTTTTGCCAAGAGGCAAACTAGTGTTTATAGTTGACATGGATATGGGTCATCCAGATTGCCTTCAAGGAAGAACTTTCTGATCAACTGTGGAGGTGCCAGCAACATCAGCGTGCATTAGCTGGAAGGAGCAGCTTTGCCTTCCCCAGAGAAGCCCTACCTGGAGACCAGGCAAGGCAGAAATATAGAGGCCAGCCAGCCCAGCCCAGGTCAGATCAATTCTAATGAGCAATATATCCCAGCATTCTTCACCAACTCTGCCCAAATTGAGTTCTCCTCCCTCCTCCCCATCCTTCTTCCTCACAGGGGTCCTGAACTCTTATCTTCCCAACTGCCTCCAGAGAACCCAACCAGAGACAGTACTATAGCCAAGAACATGGTTCTGAGCCACACTGCGTGGGTTTAATTCTGACCTCCGCTCTCCAGTCTCCCTCAGATGAGTCACTCAATGGTATGTTTCTTGGTTTCTCCGTCTACAAAATGGAAATTAGAGTCACACCTACCTCATAGAGGTGTTGTGAAGACCAAATGAGTTAATCCCTGTTAAGTGTGTCTGGAAATTCTAAGCATCCAGAAATGCTGGTTGTTATCCTTTCCAACATTACCATATACTCAGCACCAGACCACACCTTGGACACACAAACATCAAGTGTGTTGGTCCTTGCTGTTAAGTATTATGATAAATGTGTCTGTTCAGGAAAGACCTTCTGTCATAGCAGAGTGAATTGTTTTATGTGATAATCCTTAATTGGGACACAAGATCCTCCTGGGGCTGAAAAAATATGGGGAGATTTAATCAGGCATTACTTCATAAAGGAGGGAGACACTCATGTGATTGCACAAAGAATGAAGAGAAGGTTTAAATGAGGTCCAGGTCACTGTGATATCTAGCCTACATCATTTCTGCCCTAAACAATGGTGAAAAGTGAAACTGAAAGTGAAGTCGCTCAGTCGTGTCCGACTCTTTGCAACCCCATGGATTGTAGCCTACCAGGCTCCTCCATCTATGGGATTTTCCAGGCAAGAATACTGGAGTGGGGTGCCATCTCCTTCTCCAGGGAAATAATGGTAGATGTGAACAATAATGCACACTGCTATCCTGCCAGAACATAAAGGATTTTCACTTCTGCTCCCTTTCTGTTAGTTTTTGCTTCCATCCTGAATTCTGCACTCAGGGATTTCTCCCATTCACAAGCTTTACCAGTAGGGACAGCAAAAAAAATGGACATATATAGTATTAGCCCCTCTGAACTAATTTTTCTCATAAATTTTATTTATAACACAAATAAAAGGACAAGGTTTGTTACTTGTACTTATAACCCTTTCAAAGACAAAATAGGGTAATTTTTATGTTTGATTACCATCTGTTTGACTTATGTATTTTAATAAAATCAGTAATGTGTATCTATTCTCCCAATATTCATGGGAGGTCATGGGAGCAGTAAATTACATTTACACTAACTTGCTTAGGATTGACACTGTTACACAAAAACAAATGACATATTCAGCTTTTTTTTTTCTTTTACTGAGTCTCCATTTAAAGAACCAAATTTAAAAAAAAATTAAAAAAAAAATAAAGAACCAAATGAGAAAGAAAATTATGAGGAAAGAAGAAAATATGTTCCTTTTACTCTCCTGACAACTTTAATGAAACAGAGAAAATCTTATTCCCATTTTTCATATAAGTAATGAGGCTCATAAACAATGGAGTAAGACAGATGAGCAATGGCTAAAACAATCAAGACCAAAATAAAACAAACAAACAAAAACAAGTGCTCTGCTCTGATAGGCATGTTATATGGGAAGAATTCAAGGTTTGGAATCCAAAAGATCCAAGTTCAAATTGTAGGTTTGCCATCCATTGTTTTGCGACCTTGGGCATGTTTTGAACTTCTTTGACCCTCAGTCACTTCAACTGTAAAATGGTAGGCAGGGCAACACTAGTCTCTTAGATCTGTGAGAATTAAATGAGGTGAAGGATGCAGTAGCTGTTCAATATTTATTAGTTGTCCCTTTTTACTTCTCACCAGATTCCCTGGACCTCTCATTCCACCTACAAGTGAGAGGTTTCTAGGGTCACAATGTCAAATCATGATGCCCCATCCCTGTTGATTGGATCACTATAGAGCAATAGCTCATAGTTGGATCCCCAGTACAACCAGCTCAGCGTCCTAATTCTCCCTTCGTGTCCCCTCTGATACCACAAAGAAATCCTAACTTACTCCATTATGAACAGCTTCCTTTACAAAGAGATTATAACCCAGTCTGGGTCAAAACCTGGAATTCCTAGAATCTTGGCAATGGAAGGATTTCCTTACACACCCAGCACAGAACTTTCCCAGCATGAGTTCTACAGATCATTTGTCCCACGGATATTAACTAATGCAATTCCAGGTATGGTATGTCTCGCTTGAGGTATCACAATGTCCATTTTCAGATCAAGTGAACCAAAAAGACTTGCAACAAAGGCATATCCTTAACTTTGTTTTCTCAGCCATTTTCAAGCTCTATCATTCTCTTTTTGCAGAAGACCTAATAACACTTTGAAGAATTGGCACTCCACAACACACAACTCCACAATCACACAACTCAGATACAGAGTTAGCTTCTAACCCAAAGAGACTCTTGCTAAAACTTTAAGTTCCAGGACCCAGGAGGTAAGAAGGCACTGATCATTATCTAAGTCCAACAGGTGTGAGGTTCAGAGATGGGAAGGGATTTTCCCAAAATCAATCAGTAAGCTGGAGGCACACATGACCCCTGAACAGTTTCCTGGGCCTCACATCAATATTCTCTTTGTAACCACAGGGCCTTTCTGTTTTAAGCCTGGGCCACAAATTGAAGTGGGTTTGCCTAGTGCATCCATTCATTGATTCATTCATTTGCAAACCCTCCTGTGTGCAAGAAAAGACACTAAATACTAAAGACATAAAAGCTTTGATCTCCCTTCCAGGAGCTGACACTGTCATGTAAATGAAGACATACAAACAAACAAATAGAGAACATGATCTGGTTCTGCTTTCAGGGCAGTAAGCAACAGAGAAGGAAATTCGAGAGGTAAGAGATAGGAGGAGGAGATATCTACCATGTGACTACAGTCTGGGGAGGAGGATGGCAGAGGCCATGCCAGACATAGGACAAGGTTTGCTCACAAGTGTGGAGGCTTGGCGCAGGGTGGGGAGCTTGGACACTTGCTGACATGCCTCCCTTGGCGCATGTGTGCGTGCTAAGTTGCTTCAGTTGTGTCCAACTCTTTGCAGCCCCACGGAAACTGAGCACAAGTGGGAAGGTCTGTGGTGTTCCCAAAGCTTGGGACCTGTCATTTTCCTTCCTGTTCTTGTTTATTCATTAATTCATTCAGGCATTCAGTTATCTGACAAATATTGAATAGCATTTACATTGGGATCTGGGTATGTGGGATACATCAACGGGTCCTTCCAAGCCACCCTGCCTCCAAGCCTCTTCTTTCTCTCTCCCCCTCCTTTCTTGCACACACGCACACACACACACACACACACCCTCACTTGTGCACACTCTGTAATTTCTTTCTCTTGGCTTAATGATCACAGTAGAGAATAGTAATTGTCATAAGTATAAGAGATACTCTGTCAACCAAAACTCCCCCTGGCCTGGTAAAACTCTCCTCTGTGTTTTTAAAACTATCTGCTCTCCTGACTCCAGGCAGTTCTCACAGTTCATAAGTGCCCCCTGCTCTTCTCTGAGACTGTTTCAGGGTAACTCTTGTCTTTCAGAGGGTTGTGCTTTGCTTCATGAATGGGAGAGAGTTTAGTCTCCATCCTCCATGTCCACTGACCTGCAGTATTCTGGCTCCTATTCAGAATCACAGAAGTACTTCTTACAGCTCAGGCCCAACTCTTAATAGATTACCTGTCTCTGAGATTGAAAGAAACACCATCCACCTTGAGACAATAGATCCTTTTTTTCTTATGAGAAGTTCCTTTGAGGAGACACAGTATGAAGCACTAGCAGGGCACTGAGCTTGGTCATCCGAAAGAACTGAGTTAGGTTTTTGAATGATTTTACCTTTCTGAGACTCAATTTATAGCATCACTGGAATGGAGATAGTCAGGCCTTCCCAATAGGCTTATTACTAGCATTCAATAAGATAGGATGGGTAAAACCCTTGAAATATAACACAGTAGGTGTGTAGTGGCTATTCTAACCCTTCTTTGGCTTCAACCAAAGTTGAAGTGCATGCTTGTGGACAAATGTTGAGATCTCAAGCCTCCAAAGGCAACCAAAGGCAGAATTCACAAACAGAATTTAATAATTAGTTTCTTTTTCTATTTCCTTGAACTAGTAGTTCATTAATGTTCCTTGCAAGCTAGATGTTACACTTCCTTGTGGGTCAAATTACAAATGCTATTTATCTATGGGAAATTCCGCATTTAATTAATAATTAATGAAACTAGAATTTTTTTTTCATGGTTTTCCATTTGAAAGTTGCACTTGTACAAATAGCCATGTATCCTTAAGCTGGTAACCTATGTTCTTTGACTCTCAGTTTTCCCAACTAATTATATATGTCATAAAAATATGATGAAGAATGAATGAGAAAAATGGACATACAGCACAATTTTTTTCAAGGTTATTTCCATGGTCTTTAAAATGAAAGAAAATTAAAACTCTCCCTGCCTACCATCAGTTAGTGTTCAGGAAAAAAATAAATAAAAACAAACAAACAAAAGAAAATTAAAAAAAAACAAAAAAAAGTTAGCTGTTAAATAAAGAAACATTCATTATGAATTTTATTACTCCAACTACTGTAAACTGTGTAGGAATCTGAGCTGCAAAGCTGCCCATTAAACTGTCTGCTCTTTCCTGTTTAAACAAGGCCCCTCTTGGGTCGTGGCTGCCTGAGCCTTCATGAGTCTGAATCCAGGAAGGAAGACGTTTCTACGGTAACCGCTGAGGCCTTCTCTGGAGGTTCTCTGGGAGAGGCCAGGGTCTGGTGCAAGTGACAAACCCCAGTTCCCTTGATAATGCACAGAGAGGTAGCAGCCATGATGTCCAGGCACGAGCAGAATGAGAGCATTCAGGCGTGAAATCCCTTTCAATCGCTCGTTTGTTTCCCATGATGGAGAATTCACTTTGTGCAGCTCTTGAAAAATGGTCCATCTAGGCTCAGTGATGTATAAATAATAAACGTTCCAGAAGGAAAGATATTTCTGTGACTTGGGAAAGGGGCTATTGACATCCCATTATCATCGGGCTCAAGGTTTTAGATCATAAAGAAGAGTCCAGTAGCCTTATTTTATAAACTGTGAAATAGATCATCAGAAGGGAGTAGGAGGAGATGGGTTAAAGTCATATAGTAAGGAGGTCGGTAACAAGAAACCTAAGCTCCTGGTGAATAAGGTTTGTGTTGTACAATCGTGACTGTCACCATAAAGTGTGGTAAGTGGTCAGAGAGAAAGCTGGACCAGAAGCAGTGGGAATATGAAAAGGGGATACCCGAGGTGACCAGATACAAAGAAGAGATAGACCTTGAGCTGAGACTTGAAGAATGAGTAAAAGTTGCTGTCATTTATTTATGTAGCATAATGAAGGAGAAAGGGGTGACGGAAGATGAGATGATTGTCTGGTATCACAGACTCCATTTGCTTGAGTTTGAGCAAACTCCGGGAGACAGCAAAAGACAGGGAAGCCTGGCTTGTTGCAGTCCACAGAGTTGAAAAGAGTCAGACATGACTGAGCAACTCAACAACAACAACAATGTAGCATCTGGGCTTCCCCAGTGACTCAGAGGGTAAAGACTCTGCCTGCCAGTGCAGAAGGTGCAAGGAGACAGGGGTTCAATCCCTGGGTCAGGAAGATGCCCTGAAGAAGGATATGGTAACCCAATCCAGTATTCTTTCCTAGAGAATCCCGTGGACACACGACCCTGACAGGCTGCAGTCCATAGGGCCACAAAGAGTTGGACACAACTGAAGTGACTTAGCATGCATGCATGTAGCATTTATGTATGACAATGTGCTAGACATTTTCTATGCATCATCTCATTTAATCTTCACAAGAGCCCACTTGTGTGGGCACCATTGCTGGTCACTGTTTTTAAGATGAAGGAAACAGGCCTAAAGAGGTTAGTTACTTTCCCACGCAGCTAGTAGATGGCAGAATTAAGATTCAAATTCAGGTCAATCTAATTCCTACACCCAGCTCTTTGACTATTGGCATACTGCCTTCCATAGATAAGTGTGAGAATCTAACATGTGGGTAAGTTGGGGATAGTGTTCTGGGCAGGAAAAAAAACCAGCACAGGCAAAAGCACAAAGTTACAATGTGTGTTCGATCTGGTACTTATCAATGCTTAGTGGCACTACCAATCTTCCACAGCCTTGTCTAAGGATAGGTGAGCCTCAGTGTTGCTTCTGACTCCTAACAGCCTGGCCCTGGCCATAGTGAGACCATGTGATGCTTACCCAATAATAAACATCCACACACAATTGGTGGTCTGGATAAAGCCCCTACATCTTCCATAGAAGTCAGAATGGTAAAAAATCTATTAAGAACCACTTTCTCTTTTACAACTCACTTTTATAGCCTGTGGATTTCTAGAAGTTCTCATCATTTGGGTCTCCCTTTATTCTGGACGCTCAGAGTAGAAACAATTTCCATCTCAGCTTCTTTCCACGGGGACATGCTGACCCGTGGTGTTTAGAGTCAAAGAAGTTCCAGTTCAGTAAAACGGCTTTCATGGAAAATCCATGGTGGAGCTTGGTGGAAAAAGTGCCTGCCCATGCCAAACACAGTAAAAAATAAAGAAAGTTATCCAAATGTCAAGGCCAAACTGGCCACGTAGCAGTAGGAGCTATCCAGGTCCTAAGAGCCAACATTAAGTGCTTGCTCTGCAGGTACTCTTTAAATACATACATATTTATTTTTAATTGAAGGATAACTGCTTTACAATATTGTGTTGGCTTCTGCCACACATCAGCATGAATCAGCCATAGGTATACGTACGCCACTTTTTCCCTGAACCTTCCTCCCATGTCCCATCCCTCTAGTTTGTCACAGAGCACTGGTTTGAGTTCCCTGAATCATGCAGCAAATTCCCACTGGCTTTCTATTGTATGTATGGTAGTGTATATGTCTTTATATACCCTCTCATTCATCACACTCCCTCCTCCTAACCACCCCCACCATGTCCACAAGTCTGTTCTCTTTGTCTGTGTCTCCATTGTCGCCCTTCTGCAGGTACTCTTGGTATATAGATTCTTATTCTCTCCACAATCCCTCTTTGCCCCTGTACAGAGGGAGGATCTGAGTCTCAGAAAGGTTTGGTTGCTTTTCAGAGATCATATAGAATATTCCTACCCAGGACTCTCTGAGCCCCAACCCTCCACTTTTTACACATCACTTCAAAATCAGCAATCTAGTAGCTGAATGGAATTATCATAATTTTGCCACTATTTTGCTCTGGGTTCCACTATTTTGCTTTGGATGTCCACTGGCTAGCATATATGCTGATGCTTTGGCAAGAAAGTACCTTCTGTGTCCCAGGTTCTCTGCTGGGTCCAGAGCATTTGGAGATTGCTTCATTAGTTAGTTAGTCAGTCACTGAATATTTGCAAGGGCCAATTACATGTAAAGTGCTGAGGCTAAAGGGGCGAGCAAAAAGCAGAGACAGACCTTCATGAAATACCCTCACACTGTAGCGTGTGCCATGAAGAAGCAGCACGAGAAGCCGTGAGTAGATGAAATGAGTGGGGGGCAGGACTTGGTGCTTCCATTAAAGTCAGAGGAGTCCCCAGAGAGGTTCCTGGGCAAGGTGGGGTAATGGTGCGGGTGAGGGAGAGAAGCTGGAAGGACTGATGAAAACCAAGAGGAATAGGGACGAGTAAAGCAGGCAACTATAGGAGAGAGGTTCAGTATTATAGTCAAGTAAGTCACGAAGCCAGAAGCAGAGAGGAAGTGGAGTTCACCTGTCTGAGGGCAGGGGTATCTGGAGAACACTTTCAGGAGGTAGTGATGTCTAAACTGAGAACTGAGGCTGCACCAGAATCCAACAGAGAAGGGGCTGTTTGGTGCACGCAGAGGAAACAGAACACACACAAATCCAAAGACAAGAGAGCATGAGATTTGTCTGAGGAACTGCAAGTGCTTGTATGTGTCGTGGGGACTAAGAGAACAAAGATATGCCCAGATGAGGAAGGATGCTAAAGCGAGCAGCACTGGTGCTTAATAAAAATAGTACTGAGGAGCATTATTCTGAGGGCAAATGTGCAGTCAGAGTACAGGTTGTGTGCTGTGGATATTAACAAGGTAGATGCCAGCATTATTAAAGGGGAGAGAAATGGGGAAGAGGAAAGGAGTCAGAAAAGGAACTGATGTTTATTGAGCACCTACTAGCTGCCAGATACAGTCAGGTAGAGCTCCATTCTATAGATGCACCAGAAGGTGAAGCAAATTGGCTGTGGGAACATTCATGCTTCATTCTTCTTCACTGACTCCCAGGACTGTCTTGTTGGTCTATTTCCAAGGGCTTCCCCATCCCTCCAGGATATTACCCAAGAGGGTGATGAAGATTGGCATGAGCCAGGACTCTTATCTGTAAATGACAAGAATCAAAATTCAACTAGCTTAGGTAAATGAGACACAGTAGCTATGTCTTAATTAAGGAAATAAATAAGGAAGTGTTTAGCACTAGGGCATAAGAGGGGCAGGAGTTCACCTGGGCCTCAGAAACTATTATTTTCACTAGGGCCCTCTGTCTCTCCTCTGTAACTCCCTAACCAGAAGCTTTATTCTCTCTTACTACCAACGATTTCCTTCTTCCATATTAGCAGGAGCTTGGTCACCCATCGTCCTAGGGCTTTCCGCTACAGAAAGACATGCTCTCTGTTTTAGTTTTTAAATTTAGGGAAAGATCTCTGATTGGCCCGGTGTGGATGGTGTCCACTCATGAATCAATCAGCCACAACCAGGAACACAAACATGGCTACCAAGGGATCACCCCTGTGACTTGGGGGTCATCCTCCCAAACTCTGGGTGCATCAAGAAGCCATTCTGAAGAGGATCTACTAAAGTCATAGCAATGTTTGCCATTAATGGGATAGTTAAGACATGGCAGGCTCTGAGCATTGTTCACATTGTTCTTTGATAACCTTATTTGATCTTCCCAACAGCCATGAGAAGCAAGGATATCTAATTTGTATACCGGAAAGCTGAAGCTCAGAGAGGCCTGTTGATTTGTTCAATGTCCCACAGCTAGGAAGTGGTTGGAGCAAAATTTGAATCCTGGACTGACTCCAAATCCATGCCTTTAACTCTCAACCTAATTACACCTACTTTGGCTTCCTTGGGAACTGAAGTGAAGGTGGTAAAATCCAGGAGTCCTGGGATCCACCTTTGCACTGTCGAGCTGTGTGGCCTTGGACAAAACCCCTAAGCTCTCCAGTTTTATTGTGTTCAAAATAAGGATAACATTTACTGCTCACTTACTTTTTAATAGTAAGATTAAGTGAGACTGAAAGTGAAACAGCTGAGAGAAGAACTTCATGCTGATAAAGGTGAAATTTCATTATCATTTTATTCCTCCAAATTCCAGTATGCCATGGTTTTGAAATGTCCTGTAAAGCAAAATCTGTTCTTTGAAATAAGAATATGTTTGTGAAGAGCCAATAGACAGACCTGAATATTTTACACTATTTTTTTTAATAACTCCAGATTGACAGACTTTAACTGAGGAAACAAAAATAGAATTAATTTATCCTGGATCCAAATGTTAGGCTCTCTTGATTTTTTTCAAAACAGACATTAATTTTATTCCTCTGGATTCCTTCTGTTCTTGCTGACACCACCTGGTTTCTGCTTACTTTTTCTTTTCACCTGTTTCTGTGACATGAGATTATAATTGGTTTCTGCTGAGCTTTCTCTTGCTGTGATGTACTGGTTAACAAAGAAAATGAAATCTTCTTTTCATTTAGGCAATGAGTTCTGCCCCACTGCAATGCCTCAGATGGCAGTCCTTTAAGGAACTATGGTTCTGTGGAATAATTTCCATCCTTAGGAAATAACTGCAAGGTTCTATCGGAAGCCTTTGTCAGCCAACATTCTCTTTATGGCCCATCAGCTGCAAATTTGCCCAAACTAGGAACTGTGGCATAATCCTCCTACTCCTAAACCCACTCATGAAGTCAGGCTCTCGGTTGGGTGATGGACTTCCCCAGCCCGCCTCCTGTCTGGGTCCCTTTCCACTCTGTCACAGCATCAGCCCAGGCCTTCACACTTCCACCATGGGACTGTTTAAAAAGCCTCCTAAACAGTCATTCACCTCCACAATGGTGGCAGGGTGATCTTCATAAAACAGAAATTCTGCCCACATCAGCCCTGCTGATCACCTTTCTGTGGCTTCCTATTTGCTAGATAATATGGTCCTCCATGGGTTTACCTGGTGGCTCAGATGATAAAGAATCTGCCTGCAGTGCAGACCTGGGTTCAATCCCTGGGTTAGGAAGATCCCTTGGAGAAGGGAATGGCTATCCACTCCAGTATTCTTGCCTGGAGAATTCCATAGACAGAGGACCCTGGCAGGCTACAGTCCATGGGGTCTCAGAGTCAGACATGATTAAGCAACTAACACTTTTACTTTCTTAAGGTCCTCTGTAACTTGACCTCTGCACATCCTTCTAGCAGCATCCCATTGCCACCCTGGCCTACCACACCGTCAGGATCCACCTTACTCATCATGACAATGATACTTACTAACACTTCTGTCTTTTATTGCAGTCTGTAGAACAATTTTTCACAAATTCTCAGAAATATCCTACAAGATATTTTATACTTTTATTATACTCAGATTCAGACACTTACAGAATCTGTCCAGGATCATACAACTGATCTCACAGGTGGCAAATGAGACCCAAACCCAGGTCCATCTGATTCCCAAACTCTTTGTACTCTGCCACATGAACATTCTGAAATACTGGCAGTTCTCTGAATGAGCCATACCCTTTATACCCTACCATCATCTTTGCAATTACTCTTCCTGCAGCCTTTAATACTCTTCCCTTTCTTTGACTGGCTGGCTGACTGCTACTCATGCCATAAGGTTGTCTCAAATATTGCATAGGGCTTCCCTTGTGGCCTAGCTGGTAAAGAATCTGCCTGCAATGCAGGAGAACTGGATTTGATCCCTGGGTTGGGAAGATCCTCTGGAGAAGGGAAAGGCTACCCACTCCAGTATTCTGGCCTAGAGAATTCCATGGACTCTGTAGTCCATGGGGTCGCAATGAGTCTGACACGGATGAGCGACTTTCACTTTCACGTCACATTGGGGTGAAACTCTGACCAATAGCAGATAAAGAAAGAAATAGGACCAGACTGGAAACCAAGAAACTAGGTGAGTCTCTGCAGCTCTGTTCACAAGGTTCATTGTATAAAATCTGTATAATAACTCTGCCTGTCACCTGGAGTTTCGAGGAGGATCAAATGGGACTTTATATTTGAAACCACTTTGCAAACTATCAAGCCCCATATAAATATGTTATTAATTGTTATGTTAATTAAGTAATTAAATCTCAGGTATAATAATGAACCTTAAAAATAACTTAATGGCTATTAATCAAAATGCAGGCTGAGAGTAATTACACTAATTAAAATTGTCAGTAATAATGATAATTGGCCCTGATACTGAGAAGTGGTCCATGGGGCGTGGATTCACATGAAACTGGGAAGTAAATAACACAAGTGAGAGTTGGCAAAGGGACCCAGAAGAAGGCTAATGACAAAACAAGCAGATGAGCCACACTATTCCTGGCTGAGAGTATTGCCATGCTAAGGGAAAAGGTATTGATAAACACCAAAACCACCTAGAGTTTTATGAGTATCTGGCTTGCAATGGTGCATATAGTTGTCTGTCTGTGTACATCTCTGGGTGGTAACACCTTCATATTTAGCTTTACCACATTAAACTACATGTGAGTCCATCATCATGCTGTTCCCTAATACCATCTACTCATCAATCCTAAAGGAAATCAACCCTGAATATTCATTGGCTGAAGCTGAAGCTCCAATGCTTTGGCCACCTGATTCAAAGAGCCGACTCATTGAAAACAACCCTGAGGCTGGGAAAGATTGAAGGCAGGAGGAGAAGGAAATGACAGAGGATGAGATGGTCCGATGGCATCACCGACTCAATGAACAAGAGTTTAAGCAAACTCTGGGAGATGGTGGAGGACAGCAAAGCTTGGTGTGCTGCAGTCCATGGGGTCGCAAAGAGTCAGACACAACTGAGCAACTGAACAACAATCACATCACCATGTCTCCTGACAGATCCAAGATTCTTCATGGCCTGGCTCATGGCCTCTTGCATGAAGACTTTCTGGATTTTTCCTGGGATCCTAGGGATGTTTTTCTGATCTCCTTCCCCTCTGTAAGCCTACCCTTGGAACTTACAGTCCCAGTCCATCACTTACTAGCCGAGTTTCAAGATGTTACTTAACACCTCTTTTATATTAACTAAATGAGGATAATAGCAGCAATGACCAGACAGGATTGTTTTGATAATTAACTAAGGTGTCTAAGTCTTTTAGAACAGGATTTGACACATAGTACTCCTTTACTGTTCATCATTATTGATACCATTATTGTTGTTGCAATTATTTGTCTCTATATCCATCACTCTGCCAGACTATGAGCTCCTTCTCTTTGTGGCCTTTCTTCCTGGACTTACTGCATAATAGCTGCCCCTTTCAATGTTGATGTTACAATGGTAATGGATGAAGGATATTCTTCAGGAAACTGTGGACAAGACTAAGGGCAGTGAGCTGGAAAATTCATTGACCATGAAATCATATTTGATTTAAATCTTGGCTCTGACACTTGTTGAGACTTCAGTTTTGTGTCTAAGTCACTTCCCCTTCTAGACTCAGTTTTTTCATCTGGAAAATAGAACCAATAATCTCTGGCCTATTTCCTTCCATCATGGGGTTGGAATAAGGACACAGATGCGAAACCACTTTGTAAACTGAAAGGCACTAACCAAATATAAAATACTTTTACTGTTATTAGAACCATCTGGAAGTTGTTTGGACTTACAAATTGATAGAATCAGTCAGCACCTACTTGACTTACACAAAAAGCAGTTGTTATGCTTGGGTATTTTTTAAGCCCTTAACCCTATGGATATTCCAAGTCTTTTCTCCAAATTCACGCCCAATTTGAGAATGTTCAAGTTTATTTTCCCAAAGACTGAGTAACAATAGGAATTCAAAATATAGTTAAGGCTGAAACTTCACTCAAGATTTCAGTTTCTATTTCCCTTAAGGAAGTTTCTAGAGTCCTAGCTCATAAATGAGTTATTAAATGCAGCTCAATTCACAGGGCTTATCAAGGTAAGGGGAAGCTCAACCTTAGAGAGGTTGCTTTTAGGTAATGGGGAGTTTAAGATGGAGAGTAACTTGCAAGAAAGAACCATATAGATGGTAAGAACACTGGACTAGGAGTCAGAAATCCTAAATTCTGACCTAGCTCTAGTCTTCTAGTTTGAACATCTTCCTTACCTGGGCTTTAGTTTTCTCAGTAAAATGTGGATAATCTCTCCTGGTTTCATTAACCTTTGCCATAGAGCAAATCACCTCAAAATTCAGTGATGTAGAAGAGCAAGAGGTTGTTTTCCACAATGTTGTGGGCTGGTGGGTAGTTCTGTTCATCTTTCTGGGCCCACTCAAGGAGTAGCATTCAGTTGAGGAGCCGGCTGGGACTTGGGCCCCATGGACACAGTTAGGACTCTGAGCCTCTCTTTCTGTACAGGGTCTTGCATACTTAAGGTGCTAGACTGGGCCTCCTTACATGCCAATGCTGTTCCAGGGGAAGAGAAGTGGGATTGTCGGGGTGCTTAAAGCATTGCCTCACACAGAGTCACTCTCCTCATATTCTATTGGTCAAAACAAGTTACAGGGTCTGCCCAGACTCAAGGATTGGAGAAGCAGACTAGACCCTTTGATGGGATGAAGGCAAAGTCAAATTACAAAAAGGGACATTGTTACAGAGAGGCATGATTCATAGGGATTCATGGATGTGGGGGCGGGGAGTTTTTTGTACCAATCTAACACACATCTGTCCTGCCTCCAGGGCTATTTGCAAACAT
The DNA here is from genome assembly GCF_023699985.2 of Odocoileus virginianus. Taxonomy (NCBI): domain Eukaryota; kingdom Metazoa; phylum Chordata; class Mammalia; order Artiodactyla; family Cervidae; genus Odocoileus; species Odocoileus virginianus. Next base: position 70,939,234 of record NC_069678.1, on the reverse strand, counting down.
CTAAGCTAATATAATTAGAGACATTTTGTAAAGGATAAAGTGTTATGTCATATAGATGCAAGAGCATTCAACTTTTGTTATACTATTTGTATTCATATAAGTTAGCTGATTTCAAGATGGTCTGGATTAAGTTTTCTGATTTTGATTCCCTGTTAGTTAGGAAAAGTGTATGAGAATATAAGGAGAAGTGTCCCAGACAGGTGATACAATATCACTGTTCTGCAATCCATCATGAATTAATGGATGCAGACTTCAAGCATCCGTGGCTTTTCACACTGCAAAACCCAAGACAATTTGATCTTATATGTCTACTGAGGAGGAATGGATTACCTAGGAAGCTCTCTTGCTAAATTTAAAAAAAAAAAAGATCCTTGATCTGATCAGGACTTTAGTTCAACTATCAATTTCCAGGAAACACGGAAGACAAAGGGAATGTTAAGCCATACCACAGAAGTGCCATCCACAAATTCAGACTAGGAAAAACCACAATACAAAAACAACCTGGTTTTCTCAATAAATAAATTATGAAGTTGAAAAAAAGAGGTGGGGAAGAAGCATGTGCATTAAGAGAGACCAATAACAATGTATGGAACTTATTTGGATCTGATTCAAATAAACTAAAAATTATGACATTTTTATCCTTTGGGAAATGTATAAACTGACAGGATAATGAAATTAAAAAATTAAAGCTATGTTTAGATGTGAACTATTATTATAGTTATGTATTTTTAAAAGACTCCTTAGACTTTAGGGTACATATTGAAATATTTTCTTGTGATTTGATATCACGTGTGTGTGTATGCATGCTCAGATGCTCAGTCATGTGCAATTCTTTGCAATTTGTTGGACTGTAGCTCACCAGGCTTCCCCAGCCATGTGATTTTCCCAGCAAGAATACTGGAGTGGGTTGCCATTTCCTCCTCCAGGGATATTCCTGACCCAGGGATCGAACATGTGTCTCCTGTTTTTCCTGTACTGGAAGTGGATTCTTTACCACTAAGCCACCTGGGAAGCCTGAACTGATATTATAGCTAAGATTTACTAATACAGAATGGGAATAAATGGGTGGGGCTAGACATGAAACAATAATATCCATGAGTTGATAACTGTCTAATCTAGGTGATAAGTACACAGGCATTGATTATTTATTCAGTAAGGCTACTTTAGTATATGTTTGAAATTCTTCATAATTTTTTTTAAATAGTTAGACAAGAAGTCAGACAGCCCTAGGTTCAACTAGCACACCCCATATCTCTTCTCTTTAACCATATGTTCTGTGGAAATTCACTTCACTTTTCTGAGCTTCCATTTCCCTAAAAATAATGTAGAAATAATCTCCTTTCATTATTTCCAAATGATGCTCTAAGGGCCAAATGAGTCCATGAAGGTGAAAACACTTTCTAAACCATAAAAGGCTATAAATATGCTCAGAACCATTTTTGTTATTATCACTATTGACCTGAAAATAGTTTAGATCTTCTGGGCTCTGTCTTTCCCTTAGTAACAGTATCTCTTCATCCTTGGTCTGTTCACATGTGAAATTAACCACAGATGATTCATAAAGCTTTTGGGGCAGTGGTTATGAATTTGACAAAGGGTCTAAAGATAATTTTTTAAATGTCATATTTTGCCTTTATCTCAAATCCAAGTGGGAAGAATTTCTGCTACTGGGTGAAATAACAGGGACTGTATTTGCTTTCCTGCTGGGTACAACCAAGAAATAGACTATATGTATGTTATTCACAAGAGATGGCAAGAATACACAGAAGAACTATACAAAAAAGATCCTCATGACCCAGATAACCATAGTGGTGTGATCACTCATCTAGAGGTAGACATCCTGGGGTATCAAGTCAAGTGGGCCTTAGGAAGCATTACTATGAACAAAACTAGTGGAGGTGATGGAATTCCAGTTGAGCTATTTCAAATCCCAAAGGATGATGTTCTGAAAGTGCTGCATTCAATATGCCAGCAAATGTGGAAAACTCAGCAGTGGCCATGGGAATGGAAAAGGTCAGCTTTCATTCCAATCCCAAAGAAAGGCAACACCAAAGAATGTTCAAACTACCACAAAATTGCACTCATCTCACACGCCAGCAAAGTAATGCTGAAAATTCTCCAAGCTAGGCTTCAACAGTACATGAACTGAGAACTTCCAGATGTTCAAGCTGAATTTAGAAAAGCCAGAGGAATCAGAGATCAAATTGCCAATATCCATTGGATCATAGAAAAAGCAACAGAATTCCAGAAAAACATTTACTTCTGCTTCATCAACTATGTCAAAACCTTTTACTGTGTGGATCACAACAAACTGTGGAAAATTCTTTGAGAGATGGGAATACCAGACCCCCTTACCTGCCTAGTGAGAAACATATGCAGGTCAAGAAGCAACAGTTAGAACCAGACATGGAACAGTAGACTGGTTCCAAATTGGGGAAGGAGTATACGTCAAGGCTATATATTGTCACCCTGCTTATTTAACTTATATGCAGAATATATTTTGCAAAATGCCAGGCTGGATGATGCACAAGCTGGAATCAAGATTGCCAGGAGAAATATCAATAACCTCAGTTACACAGATGACGCCACTCTTATGGCAGAAAGTGAAGAGGAATTAAAGAGTCTCTTGATGAAAGTGAAAGAGGAGAGTGGAAAAGCTGGCTTAAAACTCCACATTCAAAAATGAAGATCTTGGCTTCCAGTCCCCCTCACTTCATGGGAAATAGATGGGGAGACAATGGAAACAGTGAGAGACTTTATTTTGAGGGCTTCAAAATCACTTCAGGTGGTGACTGCAGCCATGAAATTAAAAGATGCTTGCTTCTTGTTAGAAAAGCTATGACCAATCTAGACAGCATTTTAAAAAGCAGAGACATTACTTTGCCTACAAAGGTCCATATAGTCAAAGCTATGATTTTTCCAGTAGTCATGTATGGATACATGAGTTGGACCATAAAGAAGGTTGAGCACCAATGAATTGATGCTTTTGAACTGTGGTGTTGGAGAAGATTCTTGACAGTCCCTTGGACTGCAAGGAGATCGAACTAGTCAATCCTAAAGGAAATTAATCCTGAATATTCACTGGAAGAATTGATGTTGAAGTTCCAATACTTTGACCATCTGATGTGAAGAGCTGACTCATTTGGAAAGACCCTGATGCTGGGAAAGATGGAAGGCAGGAGGAGTAGGGGATGACAAGGACAGAGGACAAGATGGTTGGATGGCATCACCCACTCAATGGACACGAGTTTGAGCAAGCTCCAGGAGATGGTGAAGGACGGGGAAGCCTGGTGTGCTACAGTCCATCGGGTCTCAAAGAGTCAGACATGACTGAGTGACTTAACAACAGCAGCAATGTTATTTGCATATAGATTTTTATACATGTATATACACACACATATAAATTATATATATATATATATATATATATACACACACACACACATGTTTACATATATATAGACATATAAATGAGAATGATTTTTAAGGAACTGAGTATCAGGCCCAAAAGGATAGTGGTCACTGATGTGTAAGAAGCAAACAAGTTGAGTCTAACAATTACCTCGGTTTCCTGCTTCAATTGAGACAGTTTCCAGACCCCAAAAAAGGGGGAAAAAAAGATATCCATATTGGATGGGAAGAAGTGAAGCTGACTTTAGTCACAGATGACATGATCATCTATATAGAAAATCTGACAGAATCTACAAAAACAAAAACAAAAAAAAGACTATTAGAATTGAGTGACTTTAGCAGGTCTGTAATGATCAATTATATATCTATATAGTAGCAGTAAAATATCAGAAGTTTTACATTTAAAAAATACATCATTGTCAATAGCATAAAAATATGAAATATTTAGTGATGAATCTGAAAATTCTGTGAAATATCTACACACTGAAAAATGGTAAAACATTGCTGAAAGATCTTTAAGAAAATCTGAGTAAATGGTGAGATTACTATAATCATATGCTGGACAACTCAATCCCCAATATTAAAGATCTTCTCCCCAAATTTATGGATACATTCAATGCTATCCCAGTCAAAATGCCTGCAGAAATTTTTTAAATAAATTGACAAACTGATTCAAAAATTCCTATGCAAAGGCAAAGGATCTAAATTAGCCAAAACAACTTCTAAAAAGAACAAAGTTAGACAGCTTCCAGTATCTGATTTCATCTGATTTCAAGACCTATTAGAAATTACATTAATCAAAACAGTTGTATTGGTATGAAGACAGACAATAAGCTCAATGGTACAGATTAGAATCCAAAGATACAAGGAGATGAATATATATATATATATATATACACATATATGTATTATTTTTAATACAAATGCAAAGGCTATTCTGTCAAAAAGAGTAGTCTTTTCAACAAATGGTGCTAGATTTGGATATGCTTGTGAAAAAAATAAATAAGAAACAACTTTCAATCTGTTTTTGTTCCATAAACAAGAATTAACTCTAAATGGACCATAGACCTACATGTAAAATCTAAAACTATGCAATTTATAGAAGAAAACATAGGAGAAAACCTTCATGACCTTGAGCTAGTGAAGGTTTCCTGGGATCCAGCATGAAAAGCACAATCTACAGAAGAATGAAGTGGATTGAGGACAGGAGGATCCACTCTGCTGATGACATCATTACCAGATGGTCATTTAGGTTTGGTGAGAAACGGAAGAGTTTGATTAAAGTTCCTATGAAGATCTGTGAAAAAACTCGACTCATGTAGGTTTTCTGAAATTCCTTGGAGACTGAAAGGCCATATCTGAAAAGATCCGTTCCATTTTAGTTCCTTTTTTTTTAAGACCCAATCTAAATCTTCCTTTTTGTTTTGTTCTGTCTTAGCATTTGCCACCACCAGCCCTCCTCCTCCCCCTTAGACTTCTTTCTCTGCCTTTTGAGAATTGGGGAACTACTGCTCAGACTTTGCAAACTTCCTCTGGCCTCCAATACCCTGCGCCACCATTTTTACATAAGCACTGTGCAACCACAGATGAGATATTAAGACTCTTTATGTCTCAGTTTATAATAAAGCTTTTGGGGGACCCAGTCTATAAGATCTATTTAGCTTTGAGCCCCTTATTCTATGCTTTCCAAGAAGAATGATTTAACAATAAAACAGCATGAACAAGATTTTTTTTCTGCTTTGACAGTAGATTGTACCCAAGAATAGGAGTGATTATACCCAAGAATAGGAGTGATTATACCCAAGAATAGGTGTGATAAGTGTTAATGCCCAGATGAATAATTCATAAACTACATTGGAATGAAGCTACATTGGATTTAGACAAATTCTGGGGTGTCTGTTAAATAGCCACTCATATTTCCTCTTGGCTCATGCTTTCTTTCATTCATCAAACTAATATTTGCTAACCACTTACTATGTCCCAGGTACTTTTCTGGGTATTAAGTTGCAGGGTTCACATTCTGGCAAGTAAGACCAACAAAATTTTTCCCACTACAGTGTCTGTACACCTCTGTGGCTTCTTCATGGGACAGCCTTCCCCTCCTCTCTTCATCTAGCCAACTTCTATTCAAAAAACCCAAATGTGACTTCTATAGAGAAAACTTGCCTCCCATGAACTGAATGAAGTCCTCCCATTACTTATTTTCTTGTGTCTCTCTATTCTTTTTCCTTCCCAGCCCTTAACAAAATCTAAGACCATTTTATTTCTCATTGCATTTCTCAGCACACGTGGCACAGTCCTTGAAAGGAGCAGTTGCTTAACCCACATATAAACATTACCATGTGTAAAACAGATAGCTAGTGGGAAGCTACTGCATAGCATAGGAAGCTCAGCTCGGTGCTGTATGGTAACCTAGATGGGTGGAATGGGGGCAGCGGAGGGAGGTTCAAGAGGGAGGAGATATATGCTTTGATGCAAAGCAATTGTACTCTAATAAAAAAAGCAAATAATAATAAATAATAAAGCTAAAATCATCATAACAACACTTAAAAAATACCTGTAAGCTAACTGAATGAACCAATGAACAGATAAAGGGCACATAAATGGATGGGAAGAAGGAGGTTGGAATGGCCTTCTAGAATTATTAGGTCTTTAGCATGGTCAGGATTTAGGTAGGTGAAAGGTGAAGAAAATGGACAAGCAGATGTCTCATCTCCAGTTCATGGTATCTTATCTGGGAAACAGCCTCCTAACAGGTCTCAAAATTTCTGGTCTCTTTATTTTTTCAGGCTAAGAGTTATCACACTACAAAGTCAGCTATATGACATCATTTAACATCTCTAAAATGCAGTGGACGCCCTACTGAAAAACAGCCAAATTCTCCTGTTTGGCACTACTCCCTCCCCCCAAACGATCTGGCTTTCAACCCTTTGTCTGTAATGTATTTCCCAGTAAATCCACCCACTTACTTTACAAAGCAATCATAATGAAGAGGCCATCCCCCACTGACCAGATACATATCCTGCCCTTTCCAATTTCTCCACTATGCACTTTCCCCCATTCTCCCTCTGCTGAAGTTGTCATCTGATTCAAGTGTGACTCAAATGCCATCTTCCCTAAGGAAGCTTCTATGGCAAAGCACCCTCCCTCCTCTGAAAGAATCTCTCCTCCCTTTCTGCATCCACTCCACATGCTTATACTTCCTTCTTGTGCACCTAAGTTGTTCTGCTTCACACCACGGTTCCTATCTACATATCTTTCAGTAGCTGATGAACTCTTCTAGATCAGAGGCACCTCCAGAACTGCTCCCCACATAAGGTAAACACTCAGTAGATGTTTGTTGGACTAAATGGCCTGATATATCTACCCAGGGATCCCTTTCTACTGTCCCTTGCTTCCAATGGTGGGTCACTAGGAGAGCATTAAGATACAGTCTTCTTAAAAATCAGATTGTAGCCTTCCCCCAGCTCTGCTAATTTACTTATTCAGATGTTTATTGAACACCTATCATATTTTAGACACTTTTCTAGTTACTGCAGATACCAAAAAATAGAAAATATTTCCGTCCTCAAAGCACTTATATATAAGTGAGTAGAAGACTCAGTATACTATGAAGTACATAAGATGGTGAAAAATACTACAGAAAAATATAAAGTACAAAGGGGGATAGAGAATACATTGCCTCCTGGAGGTAAGGTGATATTTTAAGGAGTGTTCCTACGAGTCCTCTAATAAAAGGTGATTATGGAGCAGACTCTGCTTCTGTTAGGTCCATAACATTTCTGTCCTTTATTGAGCCCATCTTTGCATGAAATGTTCCCTTGGTATCTCTAATTTTCTTGAAGATATCTCCAGTCTTTCCCATTCTGTTGTTTTCCTCTAGTCCTTTGCATTGATCACTGAGGAAGGCTTTCTTATCTCTCCTGGCTATTCTTTGGAACTCTGCATTCAAATGGGAATATCTTTCCTTTTCTCCTTTGCTTTTCACTTCTCTTCTTTTCACAGCTATTTGTAAGGCCTCCTCAGATAGCCATTTTGCTTTTTTGCATTTCTTTTCCATGGGGATGGTCTTGATCCCTATCTCTTGTACAATGTCATGAACCTCCATTCAGAGTTCATCAGGCACTCTATCAGATCTAGTCCCTTAAATCTATTTCTCACTTCCACTGTATAGTCATAAGGGGTTTGATTTAGGTCATACCTGAATGGCCTAGTGGTTTTCCCTACTTTCTTCAATTTAAGTCTGAATTTGGCAATAAGTAGTTCATGATCTGAGCCACAACCAGCTCTGGTCTTGTTTTTGCTGACTGTATAGAGCTTCTCCATCTTTGGCTGCAAAGAATATAATCAATCTGATTTCACTGTTGACCATCTGGTGATGTCCATGTGTAGAGTCTTCTCTTGTGTTGTTGGAAGAGGGTGTTTGCTATGACTAGTGGGTTCTCCCGGCAAAACTCTATTAGCCTTTGCCCTGCTTCATTCTGTACTCCAAGGCCAAATTTGCCTGTTACCCCAGGTGTTTCTTGACTTCCTAGTTCTGCATTCCAGTCCCCTATGATGAAAAGAACATCTTTTGGGGGTGTTAGTTCTAAAAGGTCTTGTAGGTCTTCATAGAACCGTTCTATTTCACCTTCTCCAGTGTTACTGGTTGGAAGCAAAAGATATTAATAAGAAGTGGCAAGAGTACACCAAAGAATTATACAAAGATCTTCACCACCCAGATAATCATGTTGGTGTGATCACTCACCTAGAGCCAGACATCCTGGAATGTGAAGTCAAGTATGCCTTAGAAAGCATCACTACAAACAAAGCTAGTGGAGGTGATGGAATTCCAGTTGAGTATTTCAAATCCTGAAAGACGATGCTGTGAAAGTGCTGCACTCAATATGCCAGCAAATTTGGAAAACTCAGCAGTGGCCACAGGACTGGAAGAGGTCAGTTTTCATTCCAACCCCTAAGAAAGGCAATGCCAAAGAATGTACAAACTACCACACAATTGCACTCTCTCACACACTAGTAAAGTAAACGCTCAAAATTCTCCAGCCAGGCTTCAGCAATACATGAACCATGAGCTTCCAGATGTTCAAGCTGGTTTTAGAAAAGGCAGAGGAACCAGAGATCAAATTGCCAACATCCGCTGGATCATAAAAAAAAACAAGAGAGTTCCAGAAAAACATCTATTTCTGCTTTATTGACTATACCAAAGCCTT